>NC_138292.1:97712500-98312500 GCF_965601325.2 Salmo salar | reverse complement strand
GTGAGGATGGAACTCACGACCTTCAGATTATGAGACTGACTCGCTGCCTGCTGCACCAACGAGGCAAATGAAATCATTTAGTGTAAGAAAAAATATCGATACCGACCTTCAGATTTTGACAGTGACGTTGTAAGCACCGTATCAAAATGTATGGTCTGAAAAACCACAACACCTGAGAAAAAAATTATGATTTCATTCTAAAGTAAAACAATTTGATATCGACCTTAAGATGTGGTTTCCACCGTGACAAAAGTATGTATTGTCTGAAAGTCCAAAACCACTGAGAATTAATTTTCACCTTCAGACAACACTGTCTTCCTATAAGCTTTGCTGCCCCTTGTGAGGATCGAACTCACGACCTTCAGATTATGAGACTGACGCGCTACCTACTGCGCTAACGAAGTAGATTTAATCAACAAATCGAAAGAAAAAAATATCGATACCGACCTTCACTTTTTGACAGTGACGTTGTAAGCACCGTGCCAAAATGTATGGTCTGAAAAACCACAACACCTGAGAAAAAAACTATGATTTCATTCTAAAGTAAAACAATTTGATATCGACCTTAAGATGTGGTTTCCACCGTGACAAAAGTATGTATTGTCTGAAAGTCCAAAACCACTGAGAATTTATTTTCACCATCAGTGAACAGTCTTTTTATAAGCTTTGCTGCCCCGTGTGAGAATCGAACTCACGACCTTCAAATTACGAGACTGACGCGCTGCCTGCTGCACCAACGAGGCACATTAAATCGTTAAGTGTAAGAAAAAATATCGATACCGACCTTCAGATTTTGACGCTGACGTTGTAAGCACCGTGCCAAAATGTATGGTCTGAAAGTCCACATCACCTGAGAAAAAAAATATGATTTCATTCTAAAGTAAAAAATATAGATATCGACCTTAAGATGTGGTATCCACTGTGACAAAAGTATGTATTGTCTGAAAGTCCAAAACAACTGAGAATTAATTTTCACTTCATCTTCAGACAACACTGTCTTTTTAAAAGCTTTGCTGCCCCGTGTGAGGATCGAACTCACGACCTTCAGATTATGAGACTGACGCGCTACCTACTGCGCTAACGAAGCACATTTAATCGACAAATCGAAAGAAAAAAATATCAATACCGACCTTCACTTTTTGACAGTGACGTTGTAAGCACCGTGCCAAAATGTATGGTCTGAAAAACCACAACACCTGAGAAAAAAACAATGATTTCATTCTAAAGTAAAACAATTTGATATCGACCTTAAGATGTGGTTTCCACCGTGACAAAAGTATGTATTGTCTGAAAGTCCAAAACATCTGAGAATTAAATTTCACTTCATCTTCAGAGAACACTTTCTTTTTAAAATCTTTGCTGCCCCGTGTGAGGATCGAACACGCGACCTTCAGATTATGAGACTGACGCGCTACCTACTGCGCTAACGAAGCACATTTAATCAACAAATCTAAAGAAAAAATTATCGATACCGACCTCCACTTTTTGACAGTGACGTTGTAAGCACCGTGCCAAAATGTATGGTCTGAAAAACCACAACACCTGAGAAAAAAACTATGATTTCATTCTAAAGTAAAACAATTTGATATCGACCTTAAGATGTGGTTTCCACCGTGACAAAAGTATGTATTGTCTGAAAGTCCAAAACCACTGAGAATTTATTTTCACCATCAGACAACAGTCTTTTTATAAGCTTTGCTGCCCCGTGTGAGAATCGAACTCACGACCTTCAAATTATGAGACTGCCGCGCTGCCTGCTGCACCAACGAGGCACATTAAATCGTTAAGTGTAAGAAAAAATATCGATACCGACCTTCAGATTTTGACGCTGACGTTGTAAGCACCGTGCCAAAATGTATGGTCTGAAAGTCCACAACACCTGAGAAAAAAACTATGATTTCATTCGAAAGTAAGAAATATAGATATCGACCTTAAGATGTGGTATCCACCGAAACAAAAGTATGTATTGACTGAAAGTCCAAAACATCTGAGAATTAATTGTCACTTATTCTTCAGAGAACACTTTCTTTTTAAAATCTTTGCTGCCCCGTGTGAGGATCTAACTCACGACCTTCAGATTATGATACTGACGCGCTACCTACTGCGCTAACGAAGCACATTTAATCATGAAATCGAAAGAAAAAATTATCGATACCGACCTTCACTTTTTGACAGTGACGTTGTAAGCACCGTGCCAAAATGTATGGTCTGAAAAACCACAACACCTGAGAAAAAAACTATGATTTCATTCTAAAGTAAAAAATATAGATATCGACCTTAAGATGTGGTATCCACTGTGACAAAAGTATGTATTGTCTGGAAGTCCAAAACCACTGAGAATTAATTTTCACTTCATCTTCAGACAACACTTTCTTATTAACAGCATTGCTGCCCCGTGTGAGGATCGAACTAACGACCTTCAGATTATGAGACTGAGGCGCTACCTACTGCGCTAACGAGGCACATCTAATCAAAAATTCGAAAGAGAAAATTATCAATACCGACCTTCACTTTTTGACAGTGACGTTGTAAGCACCGTGCCAAAATGTATGGTCTGAAAAACCACAACACCTGAGAAAAAAACAATGATTTCATTCTAAAGTAAAAAATATAGATATCGACCTTAAGATGTGGTATCCACTGTGACAAAAGTATGTATTGTCTGAAAGTCCGAAACAACTGAGAATTAATTTTCACTTCATCTTCGGACAACACTGTCTTTTTAACAGCTTTGCTGCCCCGTGTGAGGATGTAACTCACGACCTTCAGATTATGAGACTGACGCGCTGCCTGCTGCACCAACGAGGCACATTAAATCATTAAGTGTAAGAAAAAATATCGATACCGACCTTCAGATTTTGACAGAGACGTTGTAAGCACCGTGCCAAAATGTATGGTCTGAAAGTCCACATCACCTGAGAAAAAAACAATGATTTCATTCTAAAGTAAAAAATATAGATATCGACCTTAAGATGTGGTATCCACTGTGACAAAAGTATGTATTGTCTGAAAGTCCAAAACAACTGAGAATTAATTTTCCCTTCATTTTCAGACAACACTGTTTTTTTAAAAGCTTTGCTGCCCCGTGTGAGGATCGAACTCACGACCTTCAAATTATGAGACTGACGCGCTACCTACTGCGCTAACGAAGCACATTTAATCAACAAATCGAAAGAAAAGATTATCGATACCGACCTTCACTTTTTGACAGTGACGTTGTAAGCACCGTGCCAAAATGTATGGTCTGAAAAACCACAACACCTGAGAAAAAAACTATGATTTCATTCTAAAGTAAAACAATTTGATATCGACCTTAAGATGTGGTTTCCACCGTGACAAAAGTATGTATTGTCTTAAAGTCCAAAACCACTGAGAATTAATTTTCACTCTCAGACAACAGTCTTTTTATAAGCTTTGCTGCCCCTTGTGAGGATGGAACTCACGACCTTCAGATTATGAGACTGACTCGCTGCCTGCTGCACCAACGAGGCAAATGAAATCATTTAGTGTAAGAAAAAATATCGATACCGACCTTCAGATTTTGACAGTGACGTTGTAAGCACCGTATCAAAATGTATGGTCTGAAAAACCACAACACCTGAGAAAAAAATTATGATTTCATTCTAAAGTAAAACAATTTGATATCGACCTTAAGATGTGGTTTCCACCGTGACAAAAGTATGTATTGTCTGAAAGTCCAAAACCACTGAGAATTAATTTTCACCTTCAGACAACACTGTCTTCCTATAAGCTTTGCTGCCCCTTGTGAGGATCGAACTCACGACCTTCAGATTATGAGACTGACGCGCTACCTACTGCGCTAACGAAGTAGATTTAATCAACAAATCGAAAGAAAAAAATATCGATACCGACCTTCACTTTTTGACAGTGACGTTGTAAGCACCGTGCCAAAATGTATGGTCTGAAAAACCACAACACCTGAGAAAAAAACTATGATTTCATTCTAAAGTAAAACAATTTGATATCGACCTTAAGATGTGGTTTCCACCGTGACAAAAGTATGTATTGTCTGAAAGTCCAAAACCAGTGAGAATTAATTTTCACCTTCAGACAACACTGTCTTTCTATAAGCTTTGCTGCCCCGTGTGAGGATCGAACTCACAACCTTCAGATTATGAGACTGACGCACTGCCTGCTGCGCCAACGAGGCACGTTTAAACATTGAGCGTAAAGAAAAAATATCGATAACGACCTTCAGATTTTGACGCTGACGTTGTAAGCACCGTGCCAAAATGTATGGTCTGAAAGTCCACATCACCTGAGAAAAAAACAATGATTTCATTCTAAAGTAAAAAATATAGATATGGATTCCGACCTTCAGATTTTGACAGTGACGTTGTAAGCACCGTGACAAAAGTATGTATCGTCTGAACGTCCAATACCACTGAGAATTAATTTTCACTTCATCTTCAGAAAACACTGTTTTTTTAAAAGCTTTGCTGCCCCGTGTGAGGATCGAACTCACGACCTTCAGATTATGAGACTGACGCCCTGCCTGCTGCGCCAACGAGGCATTTTTAAACATTAAGCGTAAAGAAAAAATATCGATAACGACTTTCACTTTTTGACAGTGACGTTGTAAGCACCGTGCCAAAATGTATGGTCTGAAAAACCACAACACCTGAGAAAAAAACTATGATTTCATTCTAAAGTAAAAAATATAGATATCGACCTTAAGATGTGGTATCCACTGTGACAAAAGTATGTATTGTCTGGAAGTCCAAAACCACTGAGAATTAATTTTCACTTCATCTTCAGACAACACTTTCTTATTGAAAGCTTTGCTGCCCTGTGTGAGGATCGAACTCACGACCTTCAGATTATGAGACTGACGCGCTACCTACTGCGCTAACGAGGCACATCTAATCAACAAATCGAAAGAAAAAATTATCAATACCGACCTTCACTTTTTGACAGTGACGTTGTAAGCACCGTGCTAAAATGTATGGTCTGAAAAACCACAACACCTGAGAAAAAAACAATGATTTCATTCTAAAGTAAAACAATTTGATATCGACCTTAAGATGTGGTTTCCACCGTGACAAAAGTATGTATTGTCTGAAAGTCCAAAACCACTGAGAATTAATTTTCACCTTCAGACAACACTGTCTTTTTATAAGGTTTGCTGCCCCGTGTGAGGATCGAACTCACAACCTTCAGCTTATGAGACTGACGCGCTACCTACTTCGCTAACGAAGCACATTTAATCAACAAATCAAAAGAAAAAATTAGCGATACCGACCTTCACTTTTTGACAGTGACGTTGTAAGCACGGTGCCAAAAGGTATGGTCTGAAAAACCACAACACCTGAGAAAAAAACAATGATTTCATTCTAAAGTAAAACAATTTGATATCGACCTTAAGATGTGGTTTCCACCGTGACAAAAGTATGTATTGTCTGAAAGTCCAAAACCAGTGAGAATTAATTTTCACCTTCAGACAACACTGTCTTTCTATAAGCTTTGCTGCCCCGTGTGAGGATGGAACTCACGACCTTCAGATTATGAGACTGACGCACTGCCTGCTGCGCCAACGAGGCACTTTTAAACATTGAGCGTAAAGAAAACATATCGATAACGACCTTCAGATTTTGACAGTGACGTTGTAAGCACCGTGCCAAAATGTATGGTCTGAAAAACCACAACACCTGAGAAAAAAACAATGATTTCATTCTAAAGTAAAAAATATAGATATCGACCTTAAGATGTGGTATCCACTGTGACAAAAGTATGTATTGTCTGGAAGTCCAAAACCACTGAGAATTAATTTTCACTTCATCTTCAGACAACACTTTCTTATTAACAGCATTGCTGCCCCGTGTGAGGATCGAACTCACGACCTTCAGATTATGAGACTGAGGCGCTACCTACTGTGCTAACGAGGCACACCTAATCAACAATTCGAAAGAAAAAATTATCAATACCGACCTTCACTTTTTGACAGTGACGTTGTAAGCACCGTGCCAAAAGGTATGGTCTGAAAAACCACAACACCTGAGAAAAAAACAATGATTTCATTCTAAAGTAAAACAATTTGATATCGACCTTAAGATTAAGTTTCCACCGTGACAAAAGTATGTATTGTCTGAAAGTCCAAAACCAGTGAGAATTAATTTTCACCTTCAGACAACACTGTCTTTCTATAAGCTTTGCTGCCCCGTGTGAGGATCGAACTCACAACCTTCAGATTATGAGACTGACGCACTGCCTGCTGCGCCAACGAGGCACGTTTAAACATTGAGCGTAAAGAAAAAATATCGATAACGACCTTCAGATTTTGACAGTGACGTTGTAAGCACCGTGCCAAAATGTATGGTCTGAAAGTCCACATCACCTGAGAAAAAAACAATGATTTCATTCTAAAGTAAAAAATATAGATATGGATTCCGACCTTCAGATTTTGACAGTGACGTTGTAAGCACCGTGACAAAAGTATGTATCGTCTGAACGTCCAATACCACTGAGAATTAATTTTCACTTCATCTTCAGAAAACACTGTTTTTTTAAAAGCTTTGCTGCCCCGTGTGAGGATCGAACTCACGACCTTCAGATTATGAGACTGACGCCCTGCCTGCTGCGCCAACGAGGCACTTTTAAACATTAAGCGTAAAGAAAAAATATCGATAACGACTTTCACTTTTTGACAGTGACGTTGTAAGCACCGTGCCAAAATGTATGGTCTGAAAAACCACAACACCTGAGAAAAAAACAATGATTTCATTCTAAAGTAAAAAATATAGATATCGACCTTAAGATGTGGTATCCACTGTGACAAAAGTATGTATTGTCTGGAAGTCCAAAACCACTGAGAATTAATTTTCACTTCATCTTCAGACAACACTTTCTTATTAAAAGCTTTGCTGCCCTGTGTGAGGATCGAACTCACGACCTTCAGATTATGAGACTGACGCGCTACCTACTGCGCTAACGAGGCACATCTAATCAACAAATCGAAAGAAAAAATTATCAATACCGACCTTCACTTTTTGACAGTGACGTTGTAAGCACCGTGCTAAAATGTATGGTCTGAAAAACCACAACACCTGAGAAAAAAACAATGATTTCATTCTAAAGTAAAACAATTTGATATCGACCTTAAAGTGTGGTTTCCACCGTGACAAAAGTATGTATTGTCTGAAAGTCCAAAACCACTGAGAATTAATTTTCACCTTCAGACAACACTGTGTTTTTATAAGGTTTGCTGCCCCGTGTGAGGATCGAACTCACAACCTTCAGCTTATGAGACTGACGCGCTACCTACTTCGCTAACGAAGCACATTTAATCAACAAATCGAAAGAAAAAATTAGCGATACCGACCTTCACTTTTTGACAGTGACGTTGTAAGCACCGTGCCAAAATGTATGGTCTGAAAGTCCACAATACCTGAGAAAAAAACTATTATTTCATTCTAAAGTAAAAAATATAGATATCGACCTTAAGATGTGGTATCCACCGTGACAAAAGTATGTATTGTCTGAAAGTCCAAAACATCTGAGAATTAATTTTCACTTCATCTTCAGAGAACACTTTCTTTTTAAAATCTTTGCTGCCCCATGTGAGGATCGAACACGCGATCTTCAGATTATGAGACTGACGCGCTACCTACTGCGCTAACGAAGCACATTTAATAAAAAAATCGAAAGAAAAAAATATCGATACCGACCTTCACTTTTTGACAGTGACGTTGTAAGCACCGTGCCAAAAGGTATGGTCTGAAAAACCACAACACCTGAGAAAAAAACAATGATTTCATTCTAAAGTAAAACAATTTGATATCGACCTTAAGATGTGGTTTCCACCGTGACAAAAGTATGTATTGTCTGAAAGTCCAAAACCAGTGAGAATTAATTTTCACCTTCAGACAACACTGTCTTTCTATAAGCTTTGCTGCCCCGTGTGAGGATGGAACTCACGACCTTCAGATTATGAGACTGACGCACTGCCTGCTGCGCCAACGAGGCACTTTTAAACATTGAGCGTAAAGAAAACATATCGATAACGACCTTCAGATTTTGACAGTGACGTTGTAAGCACCGTGCCAAAATGTATGGTCTGAAAGTCCACATCACCTGAGAAAAAAACAATGATTTCATTCTAAAGTAAAAAATATAGATATGGATTCCGACCTTCAGATTTTGACAGTGACGTTGTAAGCACCGTGACAAAAGTATGTATCGTCTGAACGTCCAATACCACTGAGAATTAATTTTCACTTCATCTTCAGAAAACAGTGTTTTTTTAAAAGCTTTGCTGCCCCGTGTGAGGATCGAACTCACGACCTTCAGATTATGAGACTGACGCGCTGCCTGCTGCGCCAACGAGGCACGTTTAAACATTAAGCGTAAAGAAAAAATATCGATAACGACTTTCACTTTTTGACAGTGACGTTGTAAGCACCGTGCCAAAATGTATGGTCTGAAAAACCACAACACCTGAGAAAAAAACAATGATTTCATTCTAAAGTAAAAAATATAGATATCGACCTTAAGATGTGGTATCCACTGTGACAAAAGTATGTATTGTCTGGAAGTCCAAAACCACTGAGAATTAATTTTCACTTCATCTTCAGACAACACTTTCTTATTAACAGCATTGCTGCCCCGTGTGAGGATCGAACTCACGACCTTCAGATTATGAGACTGAGGCGCTACCTACTGTGCTAACGAGGCACATCTAATCAACAATTCGAAAGAAAAAATTATCAATACCGACCTTCACTTTTTGACAGTGACATTGTAAGCACCGTGCCAAAAGGTATGGTCTGAAAAACCACAACACCTGAGAAAAAACAATGATTTCATTCTAAAGTAAAACAATTTGATATCGACCTTAAGATGTGGTTTCCACCGTGACAAAAGTATGTATTGTCTGAAAGTCCAAAACCAGTGAGAATTAATTTTCACCTTCAGACAACACTGTCTTTCTATAAGCTTTGCTGCCCCGTGTGAGGATCAAACTCACGACCTTCAGATTATGAGACTGACGCACTGCCTGCTGCGCCAACGAGGCAGTTTTAAACATTGAGCGTAAAGAAAAAATATCGATAACGACTGTTACGTTCCCCAGTTTCTGTTGTGGTTTGTGTATTATCATGTATGTATTTCAGGAGATGGATTCCTGAAGTTATCAACGAGCAGCTGATTGAGCAATCAACATTGATTGTTTGGAGAGCTGACCCCGCCCCCCCTCATCAGGACGCAGCTGTCTCCAATTACTAACTTCTTCTGAAGCTATATAAGCCCCAGTTCTGTTGCTCAGAAGGGAGATGATTGCTGAGAGACAAGGCTAATGGCTGAGGGTTATAGCATGTTGGTTGTTTCCAAGAATTTTGGTATGTACTGTGTCCGTTGTTGCTGAGGGAGCTGATTGGTTGTGTGTGTCAATAGGATGCAGTGTTTTGATTATTGACTTACATTTGTGTAATTCTGTTTCATTTGTTCCCAGGGGGGAAGGGGAAGGCACCTAGGGAGTGTTTAGGCAAGAGGCCCGCGGGCATACATATACCCGTAGTAGTTTGCTGTCTATGCACACTAGGAAAGACCTGGGCGGACCATCCCCTGTATTTTGGTTAGTGCACCAGGTGGTGCTAGATAGGTAAGTAGTGGGTAGTCAGGTAAGGTAGGAGAGGGGGCTTTGATATTTACTTTCTTTGCTTTGGTTCCGTCCAGCCCCTTTTTCCCAAACCTTACCACGTGAAGGAATAAATTCCCTGTTAACGGTATTCTCTGCCTATTCGTCATACTTGTTCACACCTACACTTCCCTACCTTATTCACAACAAGGAGAGTTAAGTTGTAGCAGGGTGTTGCGTTCCCTCTTTCTAGAGGCGTGCGTAACATAATGGGGGCTCATCCGGGATCCCATTAAAACCCCCCGGACCCTGCTGCACTGAGCTTTCTGTGATTTGTGAGTAAAGGGTGACTAGTTTAGTTTGTGGTTAGTTCAGTGTTGAGCGTCATAGCATTAGCTATTTGTTGGCTCTTGTGTTTGGTGTAGTAGTTTACAATGGCTACTTTTGATGTACAATCCTTTTTGGATAACCCGTCGTGGGAGGTGTTTAATAAGTGTCGTAAAAGTGATTTAATGACCTTGGCTGACCATTATTCATTGTCTATTTCGCACAATTTAGTTAAGGCGGAGGTTAAGAAACTAGTGTTAAATGTATTGTTAGAAGAGGAGGTGCTTGAGTTACCGCTGCCTGAACCTACTACCCCTGTAGGGGATGTTGCTGCTCCTGTAAGCCCGTCGGTTTCTGAGACCGAAGGCGAGGCTAAAGCTCCAGCCACATTGCCCCGTTTTGATCCGCTCTCCCCACTGTCAACTGGTGATGCCAGAAGGGATGTCCGTTCTATACAGTTTCAACTGGAAGCGGAAGAGAGAGCCCAAATTAGGCGAGAAAATCTCCAGTTAGAAATCTGTAAAATAGAGGCTGAAAAAGAAAGAGAACAGCGGCAGTTGGAAATCTGTAAAATAGAGGCTGAAAAAGAAAGAGAACAGCGGCAGATGGATTTGAAAATGCGCCAAATGGAATTGGAGGCAGAGACATCGAGGCTAGCCTTTGTTCCTACTGTGCCTGTTAGTGAGTCGTCCTCACCAGCTGGAGTTTCCAACACGTTTGACATTAGTAGGCAGATTGCCTTAGTACCTTTGTTTAGAGAATCAGAGGTTGACTCCTATTTTTGTGTGTTTGAACGTATAGCCGTAGCCTTGAAATGGCCTGAAGAAGTATGGTGCTTATTACTTCAGTGTAAATTAACTGGAAAAGCCCAAGAGGTTTTATCAGCGCTACCTTTGGAAGATAGTTTGAACTATGAAGTGGTCAAAGCTACCGTTCTTCGTGCTTATGAGCTTGTGCCTGAGGCATACCGACAGAGATTTAGGTCTCATAGAAAGTCTCCTAGTAAGACTTATGTGGAATTTGCTAGAGACAAGGGAAATCTGTTTGATAAATGGCATGCTGCTAGTAAGGTAACTGATTTCAACTCTCTCCGGGAGTTAATTTTGTTGGAAGAGTTTAAAAATTGCTTACCCGAACGCATTGTAGTATACCTAAATGAACAGAAAGTATCCTCCCTGTCAGAAGCGTCTGTGTTGGCAGACGAGTTTGTATTGACGCACAAGAGTGTGTTTTCGGCTCATACTGAGAGTAGAGCTACTGAGTTGCCTACTTTTAGTCCCAGTCGGCCCACAGTATATCAAGCACGCCAGAAAAATGAGCGTCCCTGTTTCTATTGTCATAAAGTGGGACATGTGATTAATGATTGCTTCCTACTAAAACGCAAACAAGGGATGCCTTTTCGTGCCAAGCCGCCAACAGGTGTTGGGCTAATTCGTACTGTTGTGAGGTCTGAAACAAAACAGGTGCCTCAGGGTAACTGTAGTTTGAAAGTCTCAGTACCCGACCGCAGTTACGAACCGTTCATTTTTGAGGGGTTTGTGTCCATAGCGAATGACGAAGCATCTCAGCGTCCTGTTAAAATCCTTAGAGATACAGGGGCGGCGCAGTCATTTATATTGGTTGATGTGTTGCCCTTATCCGACAATACATACTGTGGTTCCAGTGTGTTAGTTCAGGGTATTGAAATGGGTTTTGTCCCAGTGCCGTTGCACTTTGTGAATGTACACTCTGAGTTAATCAGTGGAATATTCAGAGTAGGGGTACGTCCTAAGTTGCCAGTAAAAGGTGTGACCTTTATAATGGGTAACGATATTGCTGGAGGAAAGGTAGTACCCGTATTGGAAGTGTTGGATAAAAGTGACCACTCTCTCTCCAATGAGTTGGCACAGAGTTATCCCCATGTGTTCCCCGCTTGTGCTGTCACTCGTGCTCAGGCAAGACAAATGGGTGACGTGATAGATTTGTCAAAAACTGTTTTGTTTAAAGAAGTTGATCAAGAGGATGGGTTGTGTACTACCTCTAAGAAGCTGATCACCTCTGACAAACAGCCCAGGGGAAGTGAAATCGCGCCCCAATTACATGACATTCTTTTGACTGTCACCCCCGAGAAGGTGATTGAATGTCAAAAGGGAGACATCAGTCTTCGCAAGTGTTTTGCTTCGGTAACTTCCATTGAGGAAGCTAAAACTAAAGAGACTGCCTACTTTATGGAAGCAGGAGTTTTGATGCGTAAATGGGCAGCTCATGACACCGTTAGTGACTGGAGTGAAGTGTGTCAAGTGGTTGTTCCTACACCATTCCGACAGCAGGTGCTGTCACTCGCCCATGACCAGGCGTGGTCCGGACACTTAGGGATCACGAAGACTTATAACCGAGTCCTTCGACATTTTTTTTGGCCAGGTTTGAAGTCTGACGTTGTCCAATTCTGTAAGACATGCCACGTATGTCAACTCACTGGGAAAGCGAATCAAACAGTTCCACGTGCGCCGCTCTGCCCGATTCCTGTGGTGGGGGAACCGTTTGAAAAAGTGATAATTGATTGTGTAGGTCCATTGCCGAAAACCAGGTCAGGTAACCAGTTCTTACTAACAATAATGTGCAGTGCTACTCGATACCCAGAGGCTATTCCTCTACGGACAATAACGGCTAAGACTGTGGTGAAGGCATTAGTGAAGTTCTTCTCTACGTTTGGACTCCCTAAAGTAATCCAAACTGACCAGGGATCCAACTTTATGTCAAAGCTGTTCTCTAGTGTGTTAAAGACGCTGTGTATTTCCCATCAGGTCTCCAGTCCGTATCATCCAGAGAGTCAAGGGGCTCTCGAACGCTGGCATCAGACGCTGAAGGCAATGCTACGCAAGTATTGCATGGATACCAGTACTGATTGGGATGAGGGGGTGCCCTTTGTCTTATTTGCTATTAGGGAAACAATCCAAGAGTCCTTAGGGTTCAGCCCTGCTGACCTTGTGTTTGGACACACCCCACGGGGTCCGCTAAAGGTTTTGAAGGAGCATATCTTATCTCCTACACCCAGTAGCGCCCCTAAAAATGTGTTGGATTATGTCAGTAAGATACGGGAGAGACTGCACGCTGCAGGTGCATTAGCCCAAAAGTCTCTCTCCTCTACTCAAAAACGCATGAAGTTGCATTATGACAAAAAGGCTGTTGGCCGTTCTTTTGCACCAGGTGATCAAGTTTTAGTTTTGTTGCCAATCCCTGGCTCATCTCTGTCAGCACGTTTTTCTGGACCATATCTTGTGGAAAAGAAACTCAGTGACACCAATTATGTGATAAAGACCCCAGATCGGAGGCGTTCTTCCCGAATGTGTCATGTTAACATGCTGAAAGCATATTATATGCGTGATTCTCCCAACAGCTCCTCAAGAAAGCCTGTCCAGCCCGCCGTTTCCAGTGTGGCTGCGGTGGTGCTGAAGCCTGGCTGGTATCTAGAGGAGGATAAGGAGGATGGGTTGGAGTTACGCCATACGTTACAGCAGTGTGAACGCTTATGTAATTCAGAGATGCTGAAAA
The DNA here is from genome assembly GCF_965601325.2 of Salmo salar. Lineage (NCBI taxonomy): Eukaryota > Metazoa > Chordata > Actinopteri > Salmoniformes > Salmonidae > Salmo > Salmo salar. The sequence continues at coordinate 98,299,050 of NC_138292.1, read as the reverse complement.
AGTTACCATCTCAAATGGAACATTTGGATAAAGACCAAACTAAGGATCTTGTCTTATTGATAAACAGTTTTCTCACTGTGTTTCAGGATGTTCCAAGTCGCACGTCCATCTTGGAACATGACGTGGATGTGGGGGACGCTGTTCCTATAAGTCAGCATCCGTACCGGGTTAATGCAAAGAAAAGGGAGGTAATGAAAAGTGAGGTAGCTTATTTATTACAGAATGACATGGCAAAACCCAGTAACAGCTCCTGGAGTTCCCCGTGTATTCTTGTTCCTAAGCCTGACGGTACGTCTCGCTTATGTACGGATTATCGTCGAGTAAATGCCGTTACAAAGACTGATTCTTTTCCTCTACCTCGCTTAGATGACTGCATTGATAGAATTGGCTCTGCTGCTTACGTTAGTAAATTAGATTTGCTAAAAGGTTATTGGCAGGTGCCTTTGACCTCTCGAGCTTCTGACATCTCGGCTTTCGTTACGCCAGATAACTTCGTACAATATTCTGTGATGCCCTTTGGAATGTGTAATGCACCTGCTACTTTTCAGCGGTTAGTTAACATTGTTTTTGCCGATGTACCAAATTGTACTGCTTATCTTGACGATGTGGTAATACATTCGTCTACTTGGTCTGATCATTTCGCCACCTTGAAAAGTGTGTTTCAGCGGTTGGCGAATGCTTCTTTAACCCTCAATTTGGCCAAGTGTGAGTTTGGGAAGGCTACAGTGACTTACTTGGGGAAACAAGTGGGACGAGGTCAAGTGCGCCCAGTAACTGGCAAAGTGGAAGCAATTGTTGCTTTTCCTGCTCCCACGACTCGCCGCCAGTTGCGCAGATTCCTGGGGATGGTAGGTTACTATCGTACTTTCTGTAAGAATTTCTCGACGGTAGTAGCTCCCCTTTCATCTCTGCTTAGTCCGACGGTACCATTTAAGTGGTCCCAGGACTGTAACTATGCTTTTGAGTCCGCTAAAGCGCTATTTTGTAGTGCCCCAGTGCTTGCCGCCCCCAACTTTGACAAACCTTTTAAGTTGGAGGTAGACGCTAGTATAGTGGGGGTGGGTGCGGTTCTCTTGCAGGAAGATGAAGATGGACTGGACCGACCCGTCAGTTTCTTCTCCCGTAAGTTCAACTCGTGTCAGTCAAGGTACTCCACAATTGAACAGGAAACGCTGGCTTTATTGCTAGCATTACAGTTCTTTGAGGTATATGTGGGTTCCAGTGCCTTGCCTGTAATGGTCTTCACGGACCATAATCCTTTGGTGTTCTTAAAGCAAATGTACAATCAGAACCGCCGCCTTATGCGGTGGGCTCTGATTGTACAAGGATATAATGTACAGATAGCCTATGTGAAGGGCTCGGCAAATGTGGTTGCCGACGCTCTATCACGGGTTTAGTAACTGGGGAAGCGTTGATTTTTGTTATTGCAAACTGTATGTTTGCATTTTTTGTGTTGGGCGTGTTACGTTCCCCAGTTTCTGTTGTGGTTTGTGTATTATCATGTATGTATTTCAGGAGATGGATTCCTGAAGTTATCAACGAGCAGCTGATTGAGCAATCAACATTGATTGTTTGGAGAGCTGACCCCGCCCCCCCTCATCAGGACGCAGCTGTCTCCAATTACTAACTTCTTCTGAAGCTATATAAGCCCCAGTTCTGTTGCTCAGAAGGGAGATGATTGCTGAGAGACAAGGCTAATGGCTGAGGGTTATAGCATGTTGGTTGTTTCCAAGAATTTTGGTATGTACTGTGTCCGTTGTTGCTGAGGGAGCTGATTGGTTGTGTGTGTCAATAGGATGCAGTGTTTTGATTATTGACTTACATTTGTGTAATTCTGTTTCATTTGTTCCCAGGGGGGAAGGGGAAGGCACCTAGGGAGTGTTTAGGCAAGAGGCCCGCGGGCATACATATACCCGTAGTAGTTTGCTGTCTATGCACACTAGGAAAGACCTGGGCGGACCATCCCCTGTATTTTGGTTAGTGCACCAGGTGGTGCTAGATAGGTAAGTAGTGGGTAGTCAGGTAAGGTAGGAGAGGGGGCTTTGATATTTACTTTCTTTGCTTTGGTTCCGTCCAGCCCCTTTTTCCCAAACCTTACCACGTGAAGGAATAAATTCCCTGTTAACGGTATTCTCTGCCTATTCGTCATACTTGTTCACACCTACACTTCCCTACCTTATTCACAACAAGGAGAGTTAAGTTGTAGCAGGGTGTTGCGTTCCCTCTTTCTAGAGGCGTGCGTAACAACGACCTTCAGATTTTGACAGTGACGTTGTAAGCACCGTGCCAAAATGTATGGTCTGAAAGTCCACAATACCTGAGAAAAAAACTATGATTTCATTCTAAAGTAAAAAATATAGATATATACCTTAAGATGTGGTATCCACCGTGACAAAAGTATGTATTGTCTGGAAGTCCAAAACCACTGAGAATTAATTTTCACTTCATCTTCAGACAACACTTTCTTATTAACAGCATTGCTGCCCCGTGTGAGGATCGAACTCACGACCTTCAGATTATGAGACTGAGGCGCTACCTACTGTGCTAACGAGGCACATCTAATCAACAATACGAAAGAAAAAATTATCAATTACCTTCACTTTTTGACAGTGACGTTGTAAGCACCGTGCCAAAAGGTATGGTCTGAAAAACCACAACACCTGAGAAAAAAACAATGATTTCATTCTAAAGTAAAACAATTTGATATCGACCTTAAGATGTGGTTTCCACCGTGACAAAAGTATGTATTGTCTGAAAGTCCAAAACCACTGAGAATTAATTTTCACCTTCAGACAACACTGTCTTTTTATAAGCTTTGCTACCCCGTGTGAGGATCGAACTCACGACCTTCAGATTATGAGACTGACGCGCTGCCTGCTGCGCCAACGAGGCACATTTAAACGTTAAGTGTAAAGAAAAAATATCGATAACGACCTTCAGATTTTGACAGTAACGTTGTAAGCACCGTGCCAAAATGTATGGTCTGAAAGTCCACATCACCTGAGAAAAAAACAATGATTTCATTCTAAAGTAAAAAATATAGATATCGACCTTAAGATGTGGTATCCACTGTGACAAAAGTATGTATTGTCTGAAAGTCCAAAACCACTGAGAATTTATTTTCACCATCAGACAACAGTCTTTTTATAAGCTTTGCTGCCCCGTGTGAGAATCGAACTCACGACCTTCAGATTATGAGACTGACGCGCTGCATGCTGCACCAACGTGGCACATTAAAGCATTAAGTGTAAGAAAAAATATAGATACCGACCTTCAGATTTTGACAGTGACGTTGTAAGCACCGTGCCAAAATGTATGGTCTGAAAGTCCAAAACATCTGAGAATTAATTGTCACTTATTCTTCAGACAACACTTTCTTTTTAAAATCTTTGCTGCCCCGTGTGAGGATCTAACTCAAGACCTTCAGATTATGAGACTGACGCGCTGCATGCTGCACCAACGTGGCACATTAAAGCATTAAGTGTAAGAAAAAATATAGATACCGACCTTCAGATTTTGACAGTGACGTTGTAAGCACCGTGCCAAAATGTATGGTCTGAAAGTCCACAACACCGAAGAAAAAAACAATGATTTCATTCTAAAGTAAAAAATATAGATATGGATACCGACCTTCAGATTTTGACAGTGACGTTGTAAGCACCGTGACAAAAGTATGTATCGTCTGAACGTCCAATTCCACTGAGAATTAATTTTCACTTCATCTTCAGAAAACACTGTTTTTTTAAAAGCTTTGCTGCCCCGTGTGAGGATCGAACTCACGACCTTCAGATTATGAGACTGACGCGCTGCCTGCTGCGCCAACGAGGCACTTTTAAACATTAAGCGTAAAGAAAAAATATCGATAACGACTTTCACTTTTTGACAGTGACGTTGTAAGCACCGTGCCAAAATGTATGGTCTGAAAAACCACAACACCTGAGAAAAAAACAATGATTTCATTCTAAAGTAAAAAATATAGATATCGACCTTAAGATGTGGTATCCACTGTGACAAAAGTATATATTGTCTGGAAGTGCAAAACCACTGAGAATTAATTTTCACTTCATCTTCAGACAACACTTTCTTATTAAAAGCTTTGCTGCCCTGTGTGAGGATCGAACTCACGACCTTCAGATTATGAGACTGACGCGCTACCTACTGCGCTAACGAGGCACATCTAATCAACAAATCGAAAGAAAAAATTATCAATACCGACCTTCACTTTTTGACAGTGACGTTGTAAGCACCGTGCCAAAATGTATGGTCTGAAAAACCACAACACCTGAGAAAAAAACAATGATTTCATTCTAAAGTAAAACAATTTGATATCGACCTTAAGATGTGGTTTAAACCGTGACAAAAGTATGTATTGTCTGAAAGTCCAAAACCACTGAGAATTAATTTTCACCTTCAGACAACACTGTCTTTTTATAAGGTTTGCTGCCCCGTGTGAGGATCGAACTCACAACCTTCAGCTTATGAGACTGACACGCTACCTACTTCGCTAACGAAGCACATTTAATCAACAAATCGAAAGAAAAAATTAGCGATACCGACCTTCACTTTTTGACAGTGACGTTGTACGCACCGTGCCAAAATGTATGGTCTGAAAGTCCACAATACCTGAGAAAAAAACTATGATTTCATTCTAAAGTAAAAAATATAGATATCGACCTTAAGATGTGGTATCCACCGTGACAAAAGTATGTATTGTCTGAAAGTCCAAAACATCTTAGAATTAATTTTCACTTCATCTTCAGAGAACACTTTCTTTTTAAATCTTTGCTGCCCCATGTGAGGATCGAACACGCGAGCTTCAGATTATGAGACTGACGCGCTACCTACTGCGCTAACGAAGCACATTTAATAAACAAATCGAAAGAAAAAAATATCGATACCGACCTTCACTTTTTGACAGTGACGTTGTAAGCACCGTGCCAAAATGTATGGTCTGAAAAACCACAACACCTGAGAAAAAAACAATGATTTCATTCTAAAGTAAAACAATTTGATATCGACCTTAAGATGTGGTTTCCACCGTGACAAAAGTATGTATTGTGTGAAAGTCCAAAACCACTGAGAATTAATTTTCACATTCAGACAACACTCTCTTTTTATAAGCTTTGCTGCCCCGTGTGAGGATCGAAAACATGACCTTCAGATTATGAGACTGACGCGGTGCCTGCTGCGCCAACGAGGCACTTTTAATAATTAAGCGTAAAGAAAAAATATTGATAACGACCTTCAGATTTTGACAGTGACGTTGTAAGCACCGTGCCAAAATGTATGGTCTGAAAGTCCACATCACATGAGAAAAAAACAATGATTTCATTCTAAAGGATAAAATATAGATATGGATACCGACCTTCAGATTTTGACAGTGACGTTGTAAGCATCGTGACAAAAGTATGTATCGTCTGAACGTCCAATACCACTGAGAATTAATTTTCACTTCATCTTCAGAAAACACTGTTTTTTTTAAAAGTTTTGCTGCCCCGTGTGAGGATCGAACTCACTACCTTCAGATTTTGAGACTGACGCGCTGCCTGCTGCGCCAACGAGGCACTTTTAAACATTAAGCGTAAAGAAAAAATATCGATAACGACCTTCACTTTTTGACAGTGACGTTGTAAGCACCGTGCCAAAATGTATGGTCTGAAAAACCACAACACCTGAGAAAAAAACAATGATTTCATTCTAAAGTAAAACAATTTGATATCGACCTTAAGATGTGGTTTCCACCGTGACAAAAGTATGTATTGTCTGAAAGTCCAAAACCACTGAGAATTAATTTTCACCTTCAGACAACACTGTCTTTTTATAAGCTTTGCTACCCCGTGTGAGGATCGAACTCACGACCTTCAGATTATGAGACTGACGCGCTGCCTGCTGCGCCAACGAGGCACATTTAAACGTTAAGTGTAAAGAAAAAATATCGATAACGACCTTCAGATTTTGACAGTAACGTTGTAAGCACCGTGCCAAAATGTATGGTCTGAAAGTCCACATCACCTGAGAAAAAAACAATGATTTCATTCTAAAGTAAAAAATATAGATATCGACCTTAAGATGTGGTATCCACTGTGACAAAAGTATGTATTGTCTGAAAGTCCAAAACCACTGAGAATTTATTTTCACCATCAGACAACAGTCTTTTTATAAGCTTTGCTGCCCCGTGTGAGAATCGAACTCACGACCTTCAAATTACGAGACTGACGCGCTGCCTGCTGCACCAACGAGGCACATTAAATCGTTAAGTGTAAGAAAAAATATCGATACCGACCTTCAGATTTTGACACTGACGTTGTAAGCACCGTGCCAAAATGTATGGTCTGAAAGTCCACAACACCTGAGAAAAAAACTATGATTTCATTCGAAAGTAAGAAATATAGATATCGACCTTAAGATGTGGTATCCACCGAAACAAAAGTATGTATTGTCTGAAAGTCCAAAACATCTGAGAATTAATTGTCACTTATTCTTCAGACAACACTTTCTTTTTAAAATCTTTGCTGCCCCGTGTGAGGATCTAACTCACGACCTTCAGATTATGAGACTGACGCGCTGCATGCTGCACCAACGAGGCACATTAAAGCATTAAGTGTAAGAAAAAATATAGATACCGACCTTCAGATTTTGACAGTGACGTTGTAAGCACCGTGCCAAAATGTATGGTCTGAAAGTCCACAACACCTAAGAAACAAACAATGATTTCATTCTAAAGTAAAAAATATAGATATGGATACCGACCTTCAGATTTTGACAGTGACGTTGTAAGCACCGTGACAAAAGTATGTATCGTCTGAACGTCCAATTCCACTGAGAATTAATTTTCACTTCATCTTCAGAAAACAGTGTTTTTTTAAAAGCTTTGCTGCCCCGTGTGAGGATCGAACTCACGACCTTCAGATTATGAGACTGACGCGCTGCCTGCTGCGCCAACGAGGCACTTTTAAACATTAAGCGTAAAGAAAAAATATCGATAACGACTTTCACTTTTTGACAGTGACGTTGTAAGCACCGTGCCAAAATGTATGGTCTGAAAAACCACAACACCTGAGAAAAAAAATATGATTTCATTCTAAAGTAAAAAATATAGATATCGACCTTAAGATGTGGTATCCACTGTGACAAAAGTATATATTGTCTGGAAGTCCAAAACCACTGAGAATTAATTTTCACCTTCAGACAACACTGTCTTTTTATAAGGTTTGCTGCCCCGTGTGAGGATCGATCTCACGACCTTCAGCTTATGAGACTGACGCGCTACCTACTTCGCTAACGAAGCACATTTAATCAACAAATCGAAAGAAAAAATTAGCGATACCGACCTTCACTTTTTGACAGTGACGTTGTACGCACCGTGCCAAAATGTATGGTCTGAAAGTCCACAATACCTGAGAAAAAAACTATGATTTCATTCTAAAGTAAAAAATATAGATATCGACCTTAAGATGTGGTATCCACCGTGACAAAAGTATGTATTGTCTGAAAGTCCAAAACATCTGAGAATTAATTTTCACTTCATCTTCAGAGAACACTTTCTTTTTAAATCTTTGCTGCCCCATGTGAGGATCGAACACGCGAGCTTCAGATTATGAGACTGACGCGCTACCTACTGCGCTAACGAAGCACATTTAATAAACAAGTCGAAAGAAAAAAATATCGATACCGACCTTCACTTTTTGACAGTGACGTTGTAAGCACCGTGCCAAAATGTATGGTCTGAAAAACCACAACACCTGAGAAAAAAACAATGATTTCATTCTAAAGTAAAACAATTTGATATCGACCTTAAGATGTGGTTTCCACCGTGACAAAAGTATGTATTGTGTGAAAGTCCAAAACCACTGAGAATTAATTTTCACATTCAGAGAACACTCTCTTTTTATAAGCTTTGCTGCCCCGTGTGAGGATCGAAAACATGACCTTCAGATTATGAGACTGACGCGGTGCCTGCTGCGCCAACGAGGCACTTTTAATAATTAAGCGTAAAGAAAAAATATCGATAACGACCTTCAGATTTTGACAGTGACGTTGTAAGCACCGTGCCAAAATGTATGGTCTGAAAGTCCACATCACATGAGAAAAAAACAATGATTTCATTCTAAAGGATAAAATATAGATATGGATACCGACCTTCAGATTTTGACAGTGACGTTGTAAGCATCGTGACAAAAGTATGTATCGTCTGAACGTCCAATACCACTGAGAATTAATTTTCACTTCATCTTCAGACAACACCTTCTAATTAAAAGCTTTGCTGCCCCGTGTGAGGATCGAACTCACGACCTTCAGATTATGAGACTGACGCGGTACCTACTGCGCTAACGAGGCACACCTAATCAACAAATCGAAAGAAAAAATTATCAATACCGACCTTCACTTTTTGACAGTGACGTTGTAAGCACCGTGCCAAAATGTTAGGTCTGAAAAACCACAACACCTGAGAAAAAAACTATGATTTCATTCTAAAGTAAAACAATTTGATATCGACCTTAAGATGTGGTTTCCACCGTGACAAAAGTATGTATTGTCTGAATGTCCAAAACCACTGAGAATTAATTTTCACCTTCAGTCAACACTGTCTTTTTATAAGGTTTGCTGCCTCGTGTGAGGATCGAACTCACAAGCTTCAGCTTATGAGACTGGCGCGCTACCTACCTCGCTAACGAAGCACATTTAATCAACAAATCGAAAGAAAGAATTAGCGATACCGACCTTCACTTTTTGACAGTGACGTTGTAAGCACCGTGCCAAAATGTATGGTCTGAAAGTCCACAATACCTGAGAAAAAAACTATGATTTCATTCTAAAGTAAAAAATATAGATATATACCTTAAGATGTGGTATCCACCGTGACAAAAGTATGTATTGTCTGGAAGTCCAAAACCACTGAGAATTAATTTTCACTTCATCTTCAGACAACACTTTCTTATTAACAGCATTGCTGCCCCGTGTGAGGATCGAACTCACGACCTTCAGATTATGAGACTGAGGCGCTACCTACTGTGCTAACGAGGCACATCTAATCAACAATTCGAAAGAAAAAATTATCAATACCGACCTTCACTTTTTGACAGTGACGTTGTAAGCACCGTGCCAAAAGGTATGGTCTGAAAAACCACAACACCTGAGAAAAAAACAATGATTTCATTCTAAAGTAAAACAATTTGATATCGACCTTAAGATGTGGTTTCCACCGTGACAAAAGTATGTATTGTCTGAATGTCCAAAACACCTGAGAATTAATTTTCACCTTTACACAACACTGTCTTTTTATAAGGTTTGCTGCCTCGTGTGAGGATCGAACTCACAACCTTCAGCTTATGAGACTGGCGCGCTACCTACCTCGCTAACGAAGGACATTTAATCAACAATTCGAAAGAAAAAATTATCAATACCGACCTTCACTTTTTGACAGTGACGTTGTAAGCACCGTGCCAAAATGTATGGTCTGAAAGTCCACAATACCTGAGAAAAAAACTATGATTTCATTCTAAAGTAAAACAATTTGATATCGACCTTAAGATGTGGTTTCCACCGTGACAAAAGTATGTATTGTCTGAAAGTCCAAAACCAGTGAGAATTAATTTTAGCCTTCAGACAACACTGTCTTTCTATAAGCTTTGCTGCCCCGTGTGAGGATCGAACTCACGACCTTCAGATTATGAGACTGACGCACTGCCTGCTGCGCCAACGAGGCACTTTTGTACATTGAGCGTAAAGAAAAAATATCGATAACGACCTTCAGATTTTGACAGTGACGTTGTAAGCACCGTGCCAAAATGTATGGTCTGAAAGTCCACATCACCTGAGAAAAAAACAATGATTTCATTCTAAAGTAAAAAATATAGATATGGATTCCGACCTTCAGATTTTGACAGTGACGTTGTAAGCACCGTGACAAAAGTATGTATCGTCTGAACGTCCAATACCACTGAGAATTAATTTTCACTTCATCTTCAGAAAACACTGTTTTCTTAAAAGCTTTGCTGCCCCGTGTGAGGATCGAACTCACGACCTTCAGATTATGAGACTGACGCCCTGCCTGCTGCGCCAACGAGGCACTTTTAAACATTAAGCGTAAAGAAAAAATATCGATAACGACTTTCACTTTTTGACAGTGACGTTGTAAGCACCGTGCCAAAATGTATGGTCTGAAAAACCACAACACCTGAGAAAAAAACAATGATTTCATTCTAAAGTAAAAAATATAGATATCGACCTTAAGATGTGGTATCCACTGTGACAAAAGTATGTATTGTCTGGAAGTCCAAAACCACTGAGAATTAATTTTCACTTCATCTTCAGACAACACTTTCTTATTAACAGCATTGCTGCCCCGTGTGAGGATCGAACTCACGACCTTCAGATTATGAGACTGAGGCGCTACCTACTGCGCTAACGAGGCACATCTAATCAACAATTCGAAAGAGAAAATTATCAATACCGACCTTCACTTTTTGACAGTGACGTTGTAAGCACCGTGCCAAAATGTATGGTCTGAAAAACCACAACACCTGAGAAAAAAACAATGATTTCATTCTAAAGTAAAAAATATAGATATCGACCTTAAGATGTGGTATCCACTGTGACAAAAGTATATATTGTCTGGAAGTCCAAAACCACTGAGAATTAATTTTCACTTCATCTTCAGACAACACTTTCTTATTAAATGCTTTGCTGCCCTGTGTGAGGATCGAACTCACGACCTTCAGATTATGAGACTGACGCGCTACCTACTGCGCTAACGAGGCACATCTAATCAACAAATCGAAAGAAAAAATTATCAATACCGACCTTCACTTTTTGACAGTGACGTTGTAAGCACCGTGCCAAAATGTATGGTCTGAAAAACCACAACACCTGAGAAAAAAACAATGATTTCATTCTAAAGTAAAAAATATAGATATCGACCTTAAGATGTGGTATCCACCGTGACAAAAGTATGTATTGTCTGAAAGTCCAAAACATCTGAGAATTAATTTTCACTTCATCTTCAGAGAACACTTTCTTTTTAAATCTTTGCTGCCCCATGTGAGGATCGAACACGCGAGCTTCAGATTATGAGACTGACGCGCTACCTACTGCGCTAACGAAGCACATTTAATAAACAAGTCGAAAGAAAAAAATATCGATACCGACCTTCACTTTTTGACAGTGACGTTGTAAGCACCGTGCCAAAATGTATGGTCTGAAAAACCACAACACCTGAGAAAAAAACAATGATTTCATTCTAAAGTAAAACAATTTGATATCGACCTTAAGATGTGGTTTCCACCGTGACAAAAGTATGTATTGTGTGAAAGTCCAAAACCACTGAGAATTAATTTTCACATTCAGACAACACTCTCTTTTTATAAGCTTTGCTGCCCCGTGTGAGGATCGAAAACATGACCTTCAGATTATGAGACTGACGCGGTGCCTGCTGCGCCAACGAGGCACTTTTAATAATTAAGCGTAAAGAAAAAATATCGATAACGACCTTCAGATTTTGACAGTGACGTTGTAAGCACCGTGCCAAAATGTATGGTCTGAAAGTCCACATCACATGAGAAAAAAACAATGATTTCATTCTAAAGGATAAAATATAGATATGGATACCGACCTTCAGATTTTGACAGTGACGTTGTAAGCATCGTGACAAAAGTATGTATCGTCTGAACGTCCAATACCACTGAGAATTAATTTTCACTTCATCTTCAGACAACACTTTCTTATTAAAAGCTTTGCTGCCCCGTGTGAGGATCGAACTCACGACCTTCAGATTATGAGACTGACGCGGTACCTACTGCGCTAACGAGGCACACCTAATCAACAAATCGAAAGAAAAAATTATCAATACCGACCTTCACTTTTTGACAGTGACGTTGTAAGCACCGTGCCAAAATGTATGGTCTGAAAAACCACAACACCTGAGAAAAAAACAATGATTTCATTCTAAAGTAAAACAATTTGATATCGACCTTAAGATGTGGTTTCCACCGTGACAAAAGTATGTATTGTCTGAATGTCCAAAACCACTGAGAATTAATTTTCACCTTTACACAACACTGTCTTTTTATAAGGTTTGCTGCCTCGTGTGAGGATCGAACTCACAACCTTCAGCTTATGAGACTGGCGCGCTACCTACCTCGCTAACGAAGGACATTTAATCAACAAATCGAATGAAAAAATTAGCGATACCGACCTTCACTTTTTGACAGTGACGTTGTAAGCACCGTGCCAAAATGTATGGTCTGAAAGTCCACAATACCTGAGAAAAAAACTATGATTTCATTCTAAAGTAAAAAATATAGATATATACCTTAAGATGTGGTATCCACCGTGACAAAAGTATGTATTGTCTGGAAGTCCAAAACCACTGAGAATTAATTTTCACTTCATCTTCAGACAACACTTTCTTATTAACAGCATTGCTGCCCCGTGTGAGGATCGAACTCACGACCTTCAGATTATGAGACTGAGGCGCTACCTACTGTGCTAACGAGGCACATCTAATCAACAATTCGAAAGAAAAAATTATCAATACCGACCTTCACTTTTTGACAGTGACGTTGTAAGCACCGTGCCAAAAGGTATGGTCTGAAAAACCACAACACCTGAGAAAAAAACAATGATTTCATTCTAAAGTAAAACAATTTGATATCGACCTTAAGATGTGGTTTCCACCGTGACAAAAGTATGTATTGTCTGAAAGTCCAAAACCAGTGAGAATTAATTTTCACCTTCAGACAACACTGTCTTTCTATAAGCTTTGCTGCCCCGTGTGAGGATCGAACTCACGACCTTCAGATTATGAGACTGACGCACTGCCTGCTGCGCCAACGAGGCACTTTTGAACATTGAGCGTAAAGAAAAAATATCGATAACGACCTTCAGATTTTGACAGTGACGTTGTAAGCACCGTGCCAAAATGTATGGTCTGAAAGTCCACAACACCTGAGAAAAAAAATATGATTTCATTCTAAAGTAAAACAATTTGATATCGACCTTAAGATGTGGTTTCCACCGTGACAAAAGTATGTATTGTCTGAAAGTCCAAAACCACTGAGAATTAATTTTCACCTTCAGACAACACTGTCTTTTTATAACCTTTGCTACCCCGTGTGAGGATCGAACTCACGACCTTCAGATTATGAGACTGACGCGCTGCATGCTGCGCCAACGAGGCACATTTAAACGTTAAGTGTAAAGAAAAAATATCGATAACGACCTTCAGATTTTGACAGTAACGTTGTAAGCACCGTGCCAAAATGTATGGTCTGAAAGTCCACATCACCTGAGAAAAAAACAATGATTTCATTCTAAAGTAAAAAATATAGATATCGACCTTAAGATGTGGTATCCACTGTGACAAAAGTATATATTGTCTGGAAGTCCAAAACCACTGAGAATTAATTTTCACTTCATCTTCAGACAACACTTTCTTATTAAAAGCTTTGCTGCCCTGTGTGAGGATCGAACTCACGACCTTCAGATTATGAGACTGACGCGCTACCTACTGCGCTAACGAGGCACATCTAATCAACAAATCGAAAGAAAAAATTATCAATACCGACCTTCACTTTTTGACAGTGACGTTGTAAGCACCGTGCCAAAATGTATGGTCTGAAAAACCACAACACCTGAGAAAAAAACAATGATTTCATTCTAAAGTAAAACAATTTGATATCGACCTTAAGATGTGGTTTCCACCGTGACAAAAGTATGTATTGTCTGAAAGTCCAAAACCACTGAGAATTAATTTTCACCTTCAGACAACACTGTCTTTTTATAAGGTTTGCTGCCCCGTGTGAGGATCGATCTCACAACCTTCAGCTTATGAGACTGACGCGCTACCTACTTCGCTAACGAAGCACATTTAATCAACAAATCGAAAGAAAAAATTAGCGATACCGACCTTCACTTTTTGACAGTGACGTTGTACGCACCGTGCCAAAATGTATGGTCTGAAAGTCCACAATACCTGAGAAAAAAACTATGATTTCATTCTAAAGTAAAAAATATAGATATCGACCTTAAGATGTGGTATCCACCGTGACAAAAGTATGTATTGTCTGAAAGTCCAAAACATCTGAGAATTAATTTTCACTTCATCTTCAGAGAACACTTTCTTTTTAAATCTTTGCTGCCCCATGTGAGGATCGAACACGCGAGCTTCAGATTATGAGACTGACGCGCTACCTACTGCGCTAACGAAGCACATTTAATAAACAAGTCGAAAGAAAAAAATATCGATACCGACCTTCACTTTTTGACAGTGACGTTGTAAGCACCGTGCCAAAATGTATGGTCTGAAAAACCACAACACCTGAGAAAAAAACAATGATTTCATTCTAAAGTAAAACAATTTGATATCGACCTTAAGATGTGGTTTCCACCGTGACAAAAGTATGTATTGTGTGAAAGTCCAAAACCACTGAGAATTAATTTTCACATTCAGACAACACTCTCTTTTTATAAGCTTTGCTGCCCCGTGTGAGGATCGAAAACATGACCTTCAGATTATGAGACTGACGCGGTGCCTGCTGCGCCAACGAGGCACTTTTAATAATTAAGCGTAAAGAAAAAATATCGATAACGACCTTCAGATTTTGACAGTGACGTTGTAAGCACCGTGCCAAAATGTATGGTCTGAAAGTCCACATCACATGAGAAAAAAACAATGATTTCATTCTAAAGGATAAAATATAGATATGGATACCGACCTTCAGATTTTGACAGTGACGTTGTAAGCATCGTGACAAAAGTATGTATCGTCTGAACGTCCAATACCACTGAGAATTAATTTTCACTTCATCTTCAGACAACACTTTCTAATTAAAAGCTTTGCTGCCCCGTGTGAGGATCGAACTCACGACCTTCAGATTATGAGACTGACGCGGTACCTACTGCGCTAACGAGGCACACCTAATCAACAAATCGAAAGAAAAAATTATCAATACCGACCTTCACTTTTTGACAGTGACGTTGTAAGCACCGTGCCAAAATGTTAGGTCTGAAAAACCACAACACCTGAGAAAAAAACTATGATTTCATTCTAAAGTAAAACAATTTGATATCGACCTTAAGATGTGGTTTCCACCGTGACAAAAGTATGTATTGTCTGAATGTCCAAAACCACTGAGAATTAATTTTCACCTTCAGACAACACTGTCATTTTATAAGGTTTGCTGCCTCGTGTGAGGATCGAACTCACAACCTTCAGCTTATGAGACTGGCGCGCTACCTACCTCGCTAACGAAGCACATTTAATCAACAAATCGAAAGAAAGAATTAGCGATACCGACCTTCACTTTTTGACAGTGACGTTGTAAGCACCGTGACAAAAGTATGTATCGTCTGAACGTCCAATACCACTGAGAATTAATTTTCACTTCATCTTCAGAAAACACTGTTTTTTTAAAAGCTTTGCTGCCCCGTGTGAGGATCGAACTCACGACCTTCAGATTATGAGACTGACGCCCTGCCTGCTGCGCCAACGAGGCACTTTTAAACATTAAGCGTAAAGAAAAAATATCGATAACGACTTTCACTTTTTGACAGTGACGTTGTAAGCACCGTGCCAAAATGTATGGTCTGAAAAACCACAACACCTGAGAAAAAAACAATGATTTCATTCTAAAGTAAAAAATATAGATATCGACCTTAAGATGTGGTATCCACTGTGACAAAAGTATGTATTGTCTGGAAGTCCAAAACCACTGAGAATTAATTTTCACTTCATCTTCAGAGAACACTTTCTTTTTAAATCTTTGCTGCCCCATGTGAGGATCGAACACGCGAGCTTCAGATTATGAGACTGACGCGCTACCTACTGCGCTAACGAAGCACATTTAATAAACAAGTCGAAAGAAAAAAATATCGATACCGACCTTCACTTTTTGACAGTGACGTTGTAAGCACCGTGCCAAAATGTATGGTCTGAAAAACCACAACACCTGAGAAAAAAACAATGATTTCATTCTAAAGTAAAACAATTTGATATCGACCTTAAGATGTGGTTTCCACCGTGACAAAAGTATGTATTGTGTGAAAGTCCAAAACCACTGAGAATTAATTTTCACATTCAGACAACACTCTCTTTTTATAAGCTTTGCTGCCCCGTGTGAGGATCGAAAACATGACCTTCAGATTATGAGACTGACGCGGTGCCTGCTGCGCCAACGAGGCACTTTTAATAATTAAGCGTAAAGAAAAAATATCGATAACGACCTTCAGATTTTGACAGTGACGTTGTAAGCACCGTGCCAAAATGTATGGTCTGAAAGTCCACATCACATGAGAAAAAAACAATGATTTCATTCTAAAGGATAAAATATAGATATGGATACCGACCTTCAGATTTTGACAGTGACGTTGTAAGCATCGTGACAAAAGTATGTATCGTCTGAACGTCCAATACCACTGAGAATTAATTTTCACTTCATCTTCAGACAACACTTTCTAATTAAAAGCTTTGCTGCCCCGTGTGAGGATCGAACTCACGACCTTCAGATTATGAGACTGACGCGGTACCTACTGCGCTAACGAGGCACACCTAATCAACAAATCGAAAGAAAAAATTATCAATACCGACCTTCACTTTTTGACAGTGACGTTGTAAGCACCGTGCCAAAATGTTAGGTCTGAAAAACCACAACACCTGAGAAAAAAACTATGATTTCATTCTAAAGTAAAACAATTTGATATCGACCTTAAGATGTGGTTTCCACCGTGACAAAAGTATGTATTGTCTGAATGTCCAAAACCACTGAGAATTAATTTTCACCTTCAGACAACACTGTCATTTTATAAGGTTTGCTGCCTCGTGTGAGGATCGAACTCACAACCTTCAGCTTATGAGACTGGCGCGCTACCTACCTCGCTAACGAAGCACATTTAATCAACAAATCGAAAGAAAGAATTAGCGATACCGACCTTCACTTTTTGACAGTGACGTTGTAAGCACCGTGACAAAAGTATGTATCGTCTGAACGTCCAATACCACTGAGAATTAATTTTCACTTCATCTTCAGAAAACACTGTTTTTTTAAAAGCTTTGCTGCCCCGTGTGAGGATCGAACTCACGACCTTCAGATTATGAGACTGACGCCCTGCCTGCTGCGCCAACGAGGCACTTTTAAACATTAAGCGTAAAGAAAAAATATCGATAACGACTTTCACTTTTTGACAGTGACGTTGTAAGCACCGTGCCAAAATGTATGGTCTGAAAAACCACAACACCTGAGAAAAAAACAATGATTTCATTCTAAAGTAAAAAATATAGATATCGACCTTAAGATGTGGTATCCACTGTGACAAAAGTATGTATTGTCTGGAAGTCCAAAACCACTGAGAATTAATTTTCACTTCATCTTCAGACAACACTTTCTTATTAACAGCATTGCTGCCCCGTGTGAGGATCGAACTCACGACCTTCAGATTATGAGACTGAGGCGCTACCTACTGCGCTAACGAGGCACATCTAATCAACAATTCGAAAGAGAAAATTATCAATACCGACCTTCACTTTTTGACAGTGACGTTGTAAGCACCGTGCCAAAATGTATGGTCTGAAAAACCACAACACCTGAGAAAAAAACAATGATTTCATTCTAAAGTAAAAAATATAGATATCGACCTTAAGATGTGGTATCCACTGTGACAAAAGTATATATTGTCTGGAAGTCCAAAACCACTGAGAATTAATTTTCACTTCATCTTCAGACAACACTTTCTTATTAAAAGCTTTGCTGCCCTGTGTGAGGATCGAACTCACGACCTTCAGATTATGAGACTGACGCGCTACCTACTGCGCTAACGAGGCACATCTAATCAACAAATCGAAAGAAAAAATTATCAATACCGACCTTCACTTTTTGACAGTGACGTTGTAAGCACCGTGCCAAAATGTATGGTCTGAAAAACCACAACACCTGAGAAAAAAACAATGATTTCATTCTAAAGTAAAACAATTTGATATCGACCTTAAGATGTGGTTTCCACCGTGACAAAAGTATGTATTGTCTGAAAGTCCAAAACCACTGAGAATTAATTTTCACCTTCAGACAACACTGTCTTTTTATAAGGTTTGCTGCCCCGTGTGAGGATCGATCTCACAACCTTCAGCTTATGAGACTGACGCGCTACCTACTTCGCTAACGAAGCACATTTAATCAACAAATCGAAAGAAAAAATTAGCGATACCGACCTTCACTTTTTGACAGTGACGTTGTACGCACCGTGCCAAAATGTATGGTCTGAAAGTCCACAATACCTGAAAAAAAACTATGATTTCATTCTAAAGTAAAAAATATAGATATCGACCTTAAGATGTGGTATCCACCGTGACAAAAGTATGTATTGTCTGAAAGTCCAAAACATCTGAGAATTAATTTTCACTTCATCTTCAGAGAACACTTTCTTTTTAAATCTTTGCTGCCCCATGTGAGGATCGAACACGCGAGCTTCAGATTATGAGACTGACGCGCTACCTACTGCGCTAACGAAGCACATTTAATAAACAAGTCGAAAGAAAAAAATATCGATACCGACCTTCACTTTTTGACAGTGACGTTGTAAGCACCGTGCCAAAATGTATGGTCTGAAAAACCACAACACCTGAGAAAAAAACAATGATTTCATTCTAAAGTAAAACAATTTGATATCGACCTTAAGATGTGGTTTCCACCGTGACAAAAGTATGTATTGTGTGAAAGTCCAAAACCACTGAGAATTAATTTTCACATTCAGACAACACTCTCTTTTTATAAGCTTTGCTGCCCCGTGTGAGGATCGAAAACATGACCTTCAGATTATGAGACTGACGCGGTGCCTGCTGCGCCAACGAGGCACTTTTAATAATTAAGCGTAAAGAAAAAATATCGATAACGACCTTCAGATTTTGACAGTGACGTTGTAAGCACCGTGCCAAAATGTATGGTCTGAAAGTCCACATCACATGAGAAAAAAACAATGATTTCATTCTAAAGGATAAAATATAGATATGGATACCGACCTTCAGATTTTGACAGTGACGTTGTAAGCATCGTGACAAAAGTATGTATCGTCTGAACGTCCAATACCACTGAGAATTAATTTTCACTTCATCTTCAGACAACACTTTCTTATTAAAAGCTTTGCTGCCCCGTGTGAGGATCGAACTCACGACCTTCAGATTATGAGACCGACGCGGTACCTACTGCGCTAACGAGGCACACCTAATCAACAAATCGAAAGAAAAAATTATCAATACCGACCTTCACTTTTTGACAGTGACGTTGTAAGCACCGTGCCAAAATGTATGGTCTGAAAAACCACAACACCTGAGAAAAAAACAATGATTTCATTCTAAAGTAAAACAATTTGATATCGACCTTAAGATGTGGTTTCCACCGTGACAAAAGTATGTATTGTCTGAATGTCCAAAACCACTGAGAATTAATTTTCACCTTTACACAACACTGTCTTTTTATAAGGTTTGCTGCCTCGTGTGAGGATCGAACTCACAACCTTCAGCTTATGAGACTGGCGCGCTACCTACCTTGCTAACGAAGGACATTTAATCAACAAATCGAAAGAAAAAATTTGCGATACCGACCTTCACTTTTTGACAGTGACGTTGTAAGCACCGTGCCAAAATGTATGGTCTGAAAGTCCACAATACCTGAGAAAAAAACTATGATTTCATTCTAAAGTAAAAAATATAGATATATACCTTAAGATGTGGTATCCACCGTGACAAAAGTATGTATTGTCTGGAAGTCCAAAACCACTGAGAATTAATTTTCACTTCATCTTCAGACAACACTTTCTTATTAACAGCATTGCTGCCCCGTGTGAGGATCGAACTCACGACCTTCAGATTATGAGACTGAGGCGCTACCTACTGTGCTAACGAGGCACATCTAATCAACAATTCGAAAGAAAAAATTATCAATACCGACCTTCACTTTTTGACAGTGACGTTGTAAGCACCGTGCCAAAAGGTATGGTCTGAAAAACCACAACACCTGAGAAAAAAACAATGATTTAATTCTAAAGTAAAACAATTTGATATCGACCTTAAGATGTGGTTTCCACCGTGACAAAAGTATGTATTGTCTGAAAGTCCAAAACCAGTGAGAATTAATTTTCACCTTCAGACAACACTGTCTTTCTATAAGCTTTGCTGCCCCGTGTAAGGATCGATCTCACGACCTTCAGATTATGAGACTGACGCACTGCCTGCTGCGCCAACGAGGCACTTTTGAACATTGAGCGTAAAGAAAAAATATCGATAACGACCTTCAGATTTTGACAGTGACGTTGTAAGCACCGTGCCAAAATGTATGGTCTGAAAGTCCACAACACCTGAGAAAAAAAATATGATTTCATTCTAAAGTAAAACAATTTGATATCGACCTTAAGATGTGGTTTCCACCGTGACAAAAGTATGTATTGTCTGAAAGTCCAAAACCACTGAGAATTTATTTTCACCATCAGACAACAGTCTTTTTATAAGCTTTGCTGCCCCGTGTGAGAATCGAACTCACAACCTTCAAATTACGAGACTGACGCGCTGCCTGCTGCACCACCGAGGCACATTAAATCTTTAAGTGTAAAGAAAAAATATCGATAACGACCTTCAGATTTTGACGCTGACGTTGTAAGCACCGTGCCAAAATGTATGGTCTGAAAGTCCACAACACCTGAGAAAAAAACTATGATTTCATTCGAAAGTAAGAAATATAGATATCGACCTTAAGATGTGGTATCCACCGAAACAAAAGTATGTATTGTCTGAAAGTCCAAAACATCTGAGAATTAATTGTCACTTATTCTTCAGACAACACTTTCTTTTTAAAATCTTTGCTGCCCCGTGTGAGGATCTAACTCACGACCTTCAGATTATGAGACTGAGGCGCTACCTACTGCGCTAACGAGGCACATCTAATCAACAATTCGAAAGAGAAAATTATCAATACCGACCTTCACTTTTTGACAGTGACGTTGTAAGCACCGTGCCAAAATGTATGGTCTGAAAAACCACAACACCTGAGAAAAAAACAATGATTTCATTCTAAAGTAAAACAATTTGATATCGACCTTAAGATGTGGTTTCCACCGTGACAAAAGTATGTATTGTCTGAAAGTCCAAAACCACTGAGAATTAATTGTCACCTTCAGACAACACTGTCTTTTTATAAGCTTTGCTGCCCCGTGTGAGGATCGAACTCACGACCTTCAGATTATGAGACTGACGCGCTGCCTGCTGCGCCAACGAGGCACTTCTAAACATTAAGCGTAAAGAAAAAATATCGATAACGACCTTCAGATTTTGACAGTGACGTTGTAAGCACCGTGCAAAAATGTATGGTCTGAAAGTCCACATCACCTGAGAAAAAAAATATGATTTCATTCTAAAGTAAAAAATATAGATATCGACCTTAAGATGTGGTATCCACTGTGACAAAAGTATGTATTGTCTGAAAGTCCAAAACAACTGAGAATTAATTTTCACTTCATCAGAGAACAGTATTTTTATAAGCTTTGCTGCCCCGTGTGAGGATCGAACACACGACTATCAGATTATGAGACTGACGCACTGCCTGCTGCACCAACGAGGCACATTAAATCATTAAGTGTAAGAAAAAATATCTATACCGACCTTCAGATTTTGACAGTGACGTTGTAAGTACCGTGCCAAAATGTATGGTCTGAAAAACCACAACACCTGAGAAAAAAAATGATTTCATTCTAAAGTAAAACAATTTGATATCGACCATAAGATGTGGTTTCCACCGTGACAAAAGTATGTATTGTCTGAAAGTCCAAAACCACTGAAAATTAAATTTCACTTCATCTTCAGACAACACTGTCTTTTTAAAGTCTTTGCTGCCCCGTGTGAGGATCAAACTCACGACCTTCAGATTATGAGACTGACGCGCTGCCTGCTGCGCCAACGATGCACATTTAAACATTAAGCGTAAAGAAAAAATATTGATACCTACCTTCAGATTTTGACAGACGTTGTAAGCACCGGGCCAAAATGTATGGTCTGAAAGTCCACAACACCTGAGAAAAAAACTCTGATTTCATTCTAAAGTAAAAAATATAGATATCGACCTTAAGACGTGGTATCCACTGTGACAAAAGTATGTATTGTCTGAAAGTCCAAAACCACTGAGAATTCATTTTCACTTCATCTTCAGACAACACTGTCTTTTTAAAAGCTTTGCTGCCCCGTGTGAGGATCGAACTCACGACCTTCAGATTATGAGACTGACGCGCTACCTACTGCGCTAACGAGGCACAGTTCATCAACAAATCGAAAGAAGATATTATCGATACCGACCTTCACTTTTTGACAGTGACGTTGTAAGCACCGTGCCAAAATGTATGGTCTGAAAAACCACAACACCTGAGAAAAAAACTATGATTTCATTCTAAAGTAAAAAATATTGATATCGACCTTAAGATGTGGTATCCACCGTGACAAAAGTATGTATTGTCTGAAAGTCCAAAACCACTGAGAATTAATTTTCACTTCATCTTCAGACAACACTGTCTTTTTAAAAGCTTTGCTGCCCCGTTTGAAGATCGAACTCACGAACTTCAGATTATGAGACTGACGCGCTACCTACTGCGGTAACGAGGTACATTTAATCCACAAATCGAAAGAAAAAATTATCGATACCGACCTTCAATTTTTGACAGTGACGTTTTAAGCACCGTGTCAAAATGTGTGGTCTGAAAAACCACAACACCTGAGAAAAAAACAATGATTTCATTCTAAAGTAAAACAATTTGATATCGACCTTAAGATGTGGTTTCCACCGTGACAAAAGTATGTATTGTCTGAATGTCCAAAACCACTGAGAATTAATTTTCACCTTCAGACAACACTGTCTTTTTATAAGGTTTGCTGCCTCGTGTGAGGATCGAACTCACAACCTTCAGCTTATGAGACTGGCGCGCTACCTACCTCGCTAACGAAGCACATTTAAACAACAAATCGAAAGAAAAAATTAGCGATATCGACCTTCACTTTTTGACAGTGACGTTGTAAGCACCGTGCCAAAATGTATGGTCTGAAAGTCCACAATACCTGAGAAAAAAAATTTGATTTCATTCTAAAGTAAAAAATATAGATATATACCTTAAGATGTGGTATCCACTGTGACAAAAGTATGTATTGTCTGGAAGTCCAAAACCACTGAGAATTAATTTTCACTTCATCTTCAGACAACACTTTCATATTAACAGCATTGCTGCCCCGTGTGAGGATCGAACTCAGGACCTTCAGATTATGAGACTGAGGCGCTACCTACTGTGCTAACAAGGCACATCTAATCAACAATTCGAAAGAAAAAATTATCAATACCGACCTTCACTTTTTGACAGTGACGTTGTAAGCACCGTGCCAAAAGGTATGGTCTGAAAAACCACAACACCTGAGAAAAAAACAATGATTTCATTCTAAAGTAAAACAATTTGATATCGACCTTAAGATGTGGTTTCCACCGTGACAAAAGTATGTATTGTCTGAAAGTCCAAAACCAGTGAGAATTAATTTTCACCTTCAGACAACACTGTCTTTCTATAAGCTTTGCTGCCCGTGTGAGGATCGAACTCACGACCTTCAGATTATGAGACTGACGCACTGCCTGCTGCGCCAACGAGGCACTTTTAAACATTGAGCGTAAAGAAAAAATATCGATAACGACCTTCAGATTTTGACAGTGACGTTGTAAGCACCGTGCCAAAATGTATGGTCTGAAAGTCCACATCACCTGAGAAAAAAACAATGATTTCATTCTAAAGTAAAAAATATAGATATGGATTCCGACCTTCAGATCTTGACAGTGACGTTGTAAGCACCGTGACAAAAGTATGTATCGTCTGAACGTCCAATACCACTGAGAATTAATTTTCACTTCATCTTCAGAAAACACTGTTTTTTTAAAAGCTTTGCTGCCCCGTGTGAGGATCGAACTCACGACCTTCAGATTATGAGACTGACGCCCTGCCTGCTGCGCCAACGAGGCACTTTTAAACATTAAGCGTAAAGAAAAAATATCGATAACGACTTTCACTTTTTGACAGTGACGTTGTAAGCACTGTGCCAAAATGTATGGTCTGAAAAACCACAACACCTGAGAAAAAAACAATGATTTCATTCTAAAGTAAAAAATATAGATATCGACCTTAAGATGTGGTATCCACTGTGACAAAAGTATGTATTGTCTGGAAGTCCAAAACCACTGAGAATTAATTTTCACTTCATCTTCAGACAACACTTTCTTATTAACAGCATTGCTGCCCCGTGTGAGGATCGAACTCACGACCTTCAGATTATGAGACTGAGGCGCTACCTACTGCGCTAACGAGGCACATCTAACCAACAATTCGAAAGAGAAAATTATCAATACCGACCTTCACTTTTTGACAGTGACGTTGTAAGCACCGTGCCAAAATGTATGGTCTGAAAAACCACAACACCTGAGAAAAAAACAATGATTTCATTCTAAAGTAAAACAATTTGATATCGACCTTAAGATGTGGTTTCCACCATGACAAAAGTATGTATTGTCTGAAAGTCCAAAACCACTGAGAATTAATTTTCACCTTCAGACAACACTGTCTTTTTATAAGCTTTGCTGCCCCGTGTGAGGATCAAACTCACGACCTTCAGATTATGAGACTGACGCGCTGCCTGCTGCGCCAACGAGTCACTTCTAAACATTAAGCGTAAAGAAAAAATATCGATAACGACCTTCAGATTTTGACAGTGACGTTGTAAGCACCGTGCCAAAATGTATGGTCTGAAAGTCCACATCACCTGAGAAAAAAAATATGATTTCATTCTAAAGTAAAAAATATAGATATCGACCTTAAGATGTGGTATCCACTGTGACAAAAGTATGTATTGTCTGAAAGTCCAAAACAACTGAGAATTAATTTTCACTTCATCTTCAGACAACACTGTCTTTTTAAAAGCTTTGCTGCCCCGTGTGAGGATCGAACTCACGACCTTCAGATTATGAGACTGACGCGGTACCTACTGCGCTAACGAAGCACATTTAATCGACAAATCGAAAGAAAAAAATATCAATACCGACCTTCACTTTTTGACAGTGACGTTGTAAGCACCGTGCCAAAATGTATGGTCCGGAAAAGCACAACACCTGAGAAAAAAACAATGATTTCATTCTAAAGTAAAACAATTTGATATCGACCTTAAGATGTGGTTTCCACCGTGACAAAAGTATGTATTGTCTGAAAGTCCAAAACATCTGAGAATTAAATTTCACTTCATCTTCAGAGAACACTTTCTTTTTAAAATCTTTGCTGCCCCGTGTGAGGATCGAACTCGCGACCTTCACATTATGAGACTTACGCGCTACCTACTGCACTAACGAAGCACATTTATTCAACAAATCTAAAGAAAAAATTATCGATACCGACCTTCACTTTTTGACAGTGACGTTGTAAGCACCGTGCCAAACTGTATGGTCTGAAAAACCACAACACCTGAGAAAAAAACTATGATTTCATTCTAAAGTAAAACAATTTGATATCGACCTTAAGATGTGGTTTCCACCGTGACAAAAGTATGTACTGTCTGAAAGTCCAAAACGACTGAGAATTAATTTTCACCTTCAGAAAACACTGTCATTTTACAGGCTTTGCTGCCCCATGTGAGGATCGAACTCACGACCTTCAGATTATGAGACTGACGCAGTGCCTGCTGCGCCAACGAGGCACATTAATTCATTAAGTGTAAGAAAAAATATTGATACCGACCTTCACTTTTTGACAGTGACGTTGTAAGCACCGTGCCAAAATGTATGGTCTGAAAGGCCACAACACCTGAGAAAAAAACTATGATTTCATTCTAAAGTAAAAAATATAGATATCGACCTTAAGATGTGGTATCCACCGTGACAAAAATATGTATTGTCTGAAAGTCCAAAACATCTGAGAATTAATTGTCACTTCATCTTCAGACAAAACTTTATTTTTAAAATCTTTGCTGCCCCGTGTGAGGATCGAACTCACAACCTTCAGATTATAAGACTGATGCACTACCTACTGCGCTAACGAGTCACATTACATGAAGAAATCGAAATAAAAAATGATCGATACCGACCTTCAGATTTTGACAGTGACGTTGAAAGCACCGTGCCAAAATGTATGGTCTGAAAGTCCACAACACCTAAGAAATAAACAATGATTTCATTCTAAAGTAAAAAATATAGATATCGATACCGACCTTCAGATTTTACAGTGACGTTGTAAGCACCGTGACAAAAGTATGTATTGTCTGAAAGTCCAAAACCACTGAGAATTAATTTTCACCTTCAGACATCACTGTCTTTTTATAAGCTTTGCTGCCCCGTGTGAGGATCGAACTTACGACTTTCAAATTATGAGACTGACGCGCTGCCTGCTGCGCCAACGAGGCACATTAAAGCATTAAGTGTAAGAAAAAATATTGATACCGACCTTCACTTTTTGACAGTGACGTTGTAAGCACCGTGCCAAAATGTATGGTCTGAAAGTCCACAACACCTGAGAAAAAAACTATGATTTCATTCTAAAGTAAAAAATATAGATATCGACCTTAAGATGTGGTATCCACCGTGACAAAAGTATGTATTGTCTGAAAGTCCAAAACCAGTGAGAATTAATTTTCACTTCATCTTCGGACAACACTGTCTTTTTAAAACTTTGCTGCCCCGTGTGAGGATGGAACTCACGACCTTCAGATTATGAGACTGACGCGCTGCCTGCTGCGCCAACGAGGCACATTAAAGCATTAAGTGTAAGAAAAAATATTGATACCGACCTTCACTTTTTGACAGTGACTTTGTAAGCACAGTGCCAAAATGTATGGTCTGAAAGTCCACAACACCTGAGAAAAAAACTATGATTTCATTCTAAAGTAAAAAATATAGATATCGACCTTAAGATGTGGTATCCACCGTGACAAAAGTATGTATTGTCTGAAAGTCCAAAACCACTGAGAATTAATTTTCACTTCATCTTCGGACAACACTGTCTTTTTAAAACTTTGCTGCTCCGTGTGAGGATTGAACTCACGACCTTCAGACTATGAGACTGACGCGCTACCTACTGCGCTAACTAAGAACATTTAATCAACTAATCGAAAGAAAAAAATATCGATACCGACCTTCACTTTTTGACACTGACGTTGTAAGCACCGTGCCAAAATGTATGGTCTGAAAGTCCACAACACCTGAGAAAAAAAGTATGATTTCATTCTAAAGTAAAACAATTTGATATCGACCTTATGATGTGGTTTCCACCGTGACAAAAGTATGTACTGTCTGAAAGTCCAAAACCACTGAGAATTAATTTTCACCTTCAGACAACACTGTCATTTTATAAGCTTTGCTGCCCCATGTGAGGATCGAACTCACGACCTTCAGATTATGAGACTGACGCGCTACCTACTGCGCTAACTAAGAAGATTTAATCAACAAATCGAAATAAAAAATTATCGATACCGACCTTCACTTTTTGACAGTGACATGGTAAGCACCGTGCCAAAATGTTAGGTCTGAAAAACCACAACACCTGAGAAAAAAACTATGATTTCATTCTAAAGTAAAACAATTTGATATCGACCTTAAGACGTGGTTTCCACCGTGACAAAAGTATGTATTGTCTGTAAGTCCAAAACCACTGAGAATTAATTTTCACCATCAGACAACAGTCTTTTTAAAAGCTTTGCTGCCCCGTGTGAGGATCGAACTCACGACCTTTAGATTATGAGACTGACGCGCTGCCTGCTGCACCAACGAGGCACATTAAAGCATGAAGTGTAAGAAAAAATATCGATACCAGATTTCAGATTTTGACAGTGACGTTGTAAGCACCGTGCCAAAATGTATGGTCTGAAAGTCCACAACACCTAAGAAAAAAACAATGATTTCATTCTAAAGTAAAAAATATAGATATCGATACCGATCTTCAGATTTTGACAGTGACGTTGTAAGCACCGTGCCAAAATGTATGGTCTGAAAGTCCACAACACCTAAGAAATAAACAATGATTTAATTCTAAAGTAAAAAATATAGGTATCAATACCGACCTTAAGATTTTACAGTGACGTTGTAAGCACCGTGACAAAAGTATGTATCGTCTGAACGTCCAATAACACTGAGAATTAATTTTCACTTCATCTTCAGAAAACACTGTCTTTTTAAAAGCTTTGCTGCCCCGTGTGAGGATCGAACTCACGACCTTCAGATTATGAGACTGACGCGCTGCCTGCTGCGCCAACGAGGCACTTTTAAACCTTAAGCGTAAAGAAAAAATATCGATAACGACCTTCAGATTTTGACAGTGACGTTGTAAGCACCGTGCCAAAATGTATGGTCTGAAAAACCACAACACCTGAGAAAAAAACAATGATTTCATTCTAAAGTAAAACAATTTGATATCGACCTTAAGATGTGGTTTCCACCGTGACAAAAGTATGTATTGTCTGAAAGTCCAAAAGCACTGAGAATTACTTTTCACCTTCAGACATCACTGTCTTTTTTTTAATAAGCTTTGCTGCCCCGTGTGAGGATCGAATTTACGACCTTCAAATTATGAGACTGACGCGCTGCCTGCTGCGCCAACGAGGCACATTAAAGCATTAAGTGTAAGAAAAAATATTGATACCGACCTTCACTTTTTGACAGTGATGTTGTAAGTACCGTGCCAAAATGTATGGTCTGAAAGTCCACAACACCTGAGAAAAAAAATATGATTTCATTCTAAAGTAAAAAATATAGATATCGACCTTAAGATGTGGTATCCACCGTGACAAAAGTATGTATTGTCTGAAAGTCCAAAACCACTGAGAATTAATTTTCACTTCATCTTCGGACAACACTGTCTTTTTAATACTTTGCTGCCCCGTGTGAGTATCGAACTCACGACCTTCAGATTATGAGACTGACGCGCTACCTACTGCGCTAACGAAGCACATTTAATCAACAAATCGAAAGAAAAAATTATCGATACCGACCTTCACTTTTTGACAGTGACGTTGTAAGCACCGTGCCAAAATGTATGGTCTGAAAAACCACAACACCTGAGAAAAAAACAATGATTTCATTCTAAAGTAAAACAATTTGATATCGACCTTAAGATGTGGTTTCCACCGTGACAAAAGTATGTATTGTCTGAAAGTCCACAACACCTAAGAAATAAACAATGATTTCATTCTAAAGTAAAAAATATAGATATCGATACCGACCTTCAGATTTTACAGTGACGTTGTAAGCACCGTGACAAAAGTACGTATTGTCTGAAAGTCCAAAACCACTGAGAATTAATTTTCACTTCATCTTCAGACAACACTGTCTTTTTAAAACTTTGCTGCCCCGTGTGAGGATCGAACTCACGACCTTCAGATTATGAGACAGACTCGCTACCTACTGCGCTAACGAAGCACATTTAATCAACAAATCGAAAGAAAAAATTAGCGATACCGACCTTCACTTTTTGACAGTGACGTTGTAAGCACCGTGCCAAAATGTTAGATCTGAAAAACCACAACACCTGAGAAAAAAACTATGATTTCATTCTAAAGTAAAACAATTTGATATCGACCTTAAGATGTGGTTTCCACCGTGACAAAAGTATGTACTGTCTGAAAGTCCAAAACGACTGAGAATTAATTTTCACCTTCAGAAAACACTGTCATCTTATAAGCTTTGCTGCCCCATGTGAGGATCGAACTCACGACCTTCAGATTATGAGACTGACGCAGTGCCTGCTGCGCCAACGAGGCACATTAATTCATTAAGTGTAAGAAAAAATATTGATACCGACCTTCACTTTTTGACAGTGACATGGTAAGCACCGTGCCAAAATGTTAGGTCTGAAAAACCACAACACCTGAGAAAAAAACTATGATTTCATTCTAAAGTAAAACAATTTGATATCGACCTTAAGACGTGGTTTCCACCGTGACAAAAGTATGTATTGTCTGTAAGTCCAAAACCACTGAGAATTAATTTTCACCATCAGACAATAGTCTTTTTATAAGCTTTGCTGCCCCATGTGAGGATCGAACTCACAACCTTCAGATTATGAGACTGACGCGCTGCATGCTGCACCAACGAGGCACATTAAAGCATGAAGTGTAAGAAAAAATATCGATACCAGATTTCAGATTTTGACAGTGACGTTGTAAGCACCGTGCCAAAATGTATGGTCTGAAAGTCCACAACACCTAAGAAAAAAACAATGATTTCATTCTAAAGTAAAAAATATAGATATCGATACCGACCTTCAGATTTTGACAGTGACGTTGTAAGCACCGTGCCAAAATGTATGGTCTGAAAGTCCACAACACCTAAGAAATAAACAATGATTTCATTCTAAAGTAAAAAATATAGATATCGATACCGACCTTCAGATTTTACAGTGACGTTGTAAGCACCGTGACAAAAGTATGTATCGTCTGAACGTCCAATAACACTGAGAATTAATTTTCACTTCATCTTCAGAAAACACTGTCTTTTTAAAAGCTTTGCTGCCCCGTGTGAGGATCGAACTCACGACCTTCAGATTATGAGACTGACGCGCTGCCTGCTGCGCCAACGAGGCACTTTTAAACCTTAAGCGTAAAGAAAAAATATCGATAACAACCTTCAGATTTTGACAGTGACGTTGTAAGCACCGTGCCAAAATGTATGGTCTGAAAAACCACAACACCTGAGAAAAAAACAATGATTTCATTCTAAAGTAAAACAATTTGATATCGACCTTAAGATGTGGTTTCCACCGTGACAAAAGTATGTATTGTCTGAAAGTCCAAAACCACTGAGAATTAATTTTCACCTTCGGACATCACTGTCTTTTTATAAGCTTTGCTGCCCCGTGTGAGGATCGAACTTACGACCTTCAAATTATGAGACTGACGCGCTGCCTGCTGCGCCAAAGAGGCACATTAAAGCATTAAGTGTAAGAAAAAATATTGATACCGACCTTCACTTTTTGACAGTGACGTTGTAAGCACCGTGCCAAAATGTATGGTCTGAAAGTCCACAACACCTGAGAAAAAAATTATGAAATCATTCTAAAGTAAAACAATTTGATATCGACCTTAAGATGTGGTTTCCACCGTGACAAAAGTATGTATTGTCTGAAAGTCCAAAACCACTGAGAATTAATTTTCACTTCATCTTCGGACAACACTGTCTTTTTAAAACCTTTGCTGCCCCGTGTGAGGATCGAACTCACGACCTTCAGATTATGAGACTGACGCGCTACCTACTGCGCTAACTAAGAACATTTAATCAACAAATCGAAAGAAAAAATTATCGATACCGACCTTCACTTTTTGACAGTGACGTTGTAAGCACCGTGCCAAAAAGTTAGGTCTGAAAAACCACAACACCTGAGAAAAAAACTATGATTTCATTCTAAAGTAAAACAATTTGATATCGACCTTAAGACGTGGTTTCCACCGTGACAAAAGTATGTATTGTCTGTAAGTCCAAAACCACAGAGAATTAATTTTCACCATCAGACAACGGTCTTTTTATAAGCTTTGCTGCCCCGTGTGAGGATCGAACTCACGACCTTTAGATTATGAGACTGACACGCTGCCTGCTGCACCAAGGAGGCACATTAAAGCATGAAGTGTAAGAAAAAATATCGATACCAAATTTCAGATTAAAGACAGTGACGTTGTAAGCACCGTGCCAAAATGTATGGTCTGAAAGTCCACAACACCTAAGAAAAAAACAATGATTTCATTCTAAAGTAAAAAATATAGATATCGATACCGACCTTCAGATTTTGACAGTGACGTTGTAAGCACCGTGCCAAAATGTATGGTCTGAAAGTCCACAACACCTAAGAAATAAACAATGATTTCATTCTAAAATAAAAAATATAGATATCGATACCGACCTTCAGATTTTACAGTGACGTTGTAAGCACCGTGACAAAAGTATGTATCGTCTGAACGTCCAATAACACTGAGAATTAATTTTCACTTCATCTTCAGAAAACACTGTCTTTTTAAAAGCTTTGCTGCCCCTTTTGAGGATCGAACTCACGACCTTCAGATTATGAGACTGACGCACTGCCTGCTGCGCCAACGAGGCACTTTTAAACCTTAAGCGTAAAGAAAAAATATCGATAACGACCTTCAGATTTTGACAGTGACGTTGTAAGCACCGTGCCAAAATGTATGGTCTGAAAAACCACAACACCTGAGAAAAAAACTATGATTTCATTCTAAAGTAAAACAATTTGATATCGACCTTAAGATGTGGTTTCCACCGTGACAAAAGTATGTATTGTCTGAAAGTCCAAAACCACTGAGAATTAATTTTCACCTTCGGACATCACTGTCTTTTTATAAGCTTTGCTGCCCCGTGTGAGGATCGAACTTACGACCTTCAAATTATGAGACTGACGCGCTGCCTGCTGCGCCAAAGAGGCACGTTAAAGCTTTAAGTGTAAGAAAAAATATTGATACCGACCTTCACTTTTTGACAGTGACGTTGTAAGCACCGTGCCAAAATGTATGGTCTGAAAGTCCACAACACCTGAGAAAAAAACTATGATTTCATTCTAAAGTAAAAAATATAGATATCGACCTTAAGATGTGGTATCCACCGTGACAAAAGTATGTATTGTCTGAAAGTCCAAACACACTGAGAATTAATTTTCACCTTCAGACAAAACTGTCTTTTATAAGCTTTGCTGCCCCGTGTGAGGATCGAACTCACGACCTTCAGATTATGAGACTGACGCGGTGCCTGCTGCGCCAACAAGGAACGTTAAATCATTAAGTGTAAGAAAAAATATCGATACCGACCTTCACTTTTTGACAGTGACGATGTAAGCACCGTGCCAAAATGTATGGTCTGAAAGTCCACAACACCTGAGAAAAAAACTACGATTTCATTCTAAAGTAAAACAATTTGATATGACCTTAAGATGTGGTTTCCACCGTGACAAAAGTATGTACTGTCTGAAAGTCCAAAACGACTGAGAATTAATTTTCACCTTCAGAAAACACTGTCATCTTATAAGCTTTGCTGCCCCATGTGAGGATCGAACTCACGACCTTCAGATTATGAGACTGACGCAGTGCCTGCTGCGCCAACGAGGCACATTAATTCATTAAGTGTAAGAAAAAATATTGATACCGACCTTCACTTTTTGACAGTGACATGGTAAGCACCGTGCCAAAATGTTAGGTCTGAAAAACCACAACACCTGAGAAAAAAACTATGATTTCATTCTAAAGTAAAACAATTTGATATCGACCTTAAGACGTGGTTTCCACCGTGACAAAAGTATGTATTGTCTGTAAGTCCAAAACCACTGAGAATTAATTTTCACCATCAGACAATAGTCTTTTTATAAGCTTTGCTGCCCCATGTGAGGATCGAACTCACAACCTTCAGATTATGAGACTGACGCGCTGCATGCTGCACCAACGAGGCACATTAAAGCATGAAGTGTAAGAAAAAATATCGATACCAGATTTCAGATTTTGACAGTGACGTTGTAAGCACCGTGCCAAAATGTATGGTCTGAAAGTCCACAACACCTAAGAAAAAAACAATGATTTCATTCTAAAGTAAAAAATATAGATATCGATACCGACCTTCAGATTTTGACAGTGACGTTGTAAGCACCGTGCCAAAATGTATGGTCTGAAAGTCCACAACACCTAAGAAATAAACAATGATTTCATTCTAAAGTAAAAAATATAGATATCGATACCGACCTTCAGATTTTACAGTGACGTTGTAAGCACCGTGACAAAAGTATGTATCGTCTGAACGTCCAATAACACTGAGAATTAATTTTCACTTCATCTTCAGAAAACACTGTCTTTTTAAAAGCTTTGCTGCCCCGTGTGAGGATCGAACTCACGACCTTCAGATTATGAGACTGACGCGCTGCCTGCTGCGCCAACGAGGCACTTTTAAACCTTAAGCGTAAAGAAAAAATATCGATAACAACCTTCAGATTTTGACAGTGACGTTGTAAGCACCGTGCCAAAATGTATGGTCTGAAAAACCACAACACCTGAGAAAAAAACAATGATTTCATTCTAAAGTAAAACAATTTGATATCGACCTTAAGATGTGGTTTCCACCGTGACAAAAGTATGTATTGTCTGAAAGTCCAAAACCACTGAGAATTAATTTTCACCTTCGGACATCACTGTCTTTTTATAAGCTTTGCTGCCCCGTGTGAGGATCGAACTTACGACCTTCAAATTATGAGACTGACGCGCTGCCTGCTGCGCCAAAGAGGCACATTAAAGCATTAAGTGTAAGAAAAAATATTGATACCGACCTTCACTTTTTGACAGTGACGTTGTAAGCACCGTGCCAAAATGTATGGTCTGAAAGTCCACAACACCTGAGAAAAAAATTATGAAATCATTCTAAAGTAAAACAATTTGATATCGACCTTAAGATGTGGTTTCCACCGTGACAAAAGTATGTATTGTCTGAAAGTCCAAAACCACTGAGAATTAATTTTCACTTCATCTTCGGACAACACTGTCTTTTTAAAACCTTTGCTGCCCCGTGTGAGGATCGAACTCACGACCTTCAGATTATGAGACTGACGCGCTACCTACTGCGCTAACTAAGAACATTTAATCAACAAATCGAAAGAAAAAATTATCGATACCGACCTTCACTTTTTGACAGTGACGTTGTAAGCACCGTGCCAAAAAGTTAGGTCTGAAAAACCACAACACCTGAGAAAAAAACTATGATTTCATTCTAAAGTAAAACAATTTGATATCGACCTTAAGACGTGGTTTCCACCGTGACAAAAGTATGTATTGTCTGTAAGTCCAAAACCACAGAGAATTAATTTTCACCATCAGACAACGGTCTTTTTATAAGCTTTGCTGCCCCGTGTGAGGATCGAACTCACGACCTTTAGATTATGAGACTGACACGCTGCCTGCTGCACCAAGGAGGCACATTAAAGCATGAAGTGTAAGAAAAAATATCGATACCAAATTTCAGATTAAAGACAGTGACGTTGTAAGCACCGTGCCAAAATGTATGGTCTGAAAGTCCACAACACCTAAGAAAAAAACAATGATTTCATTCTAAAGTAAAAAATATAGATATCGATACCGACCTTCAGATTTTGACAGTGACGTTGTAAGCACCGTGCCAAAATGTATGGTCTGAAAGTCCACAACACCTAAGAAATAAACAATGATTTCATTCTAAAATAAAAAATATAGATATCGATACCGACCTTCAGATTTTACAGTGACGTTGTAAGCACCGTGACAAAAGTATGTATCGTCTGAACGTCCAATAACACTGAGAATTAATTTTCACTTCATCTTCAGAAAACACTGTCTTTTTAAAAGCTTTGCTGCCCCTTTTGAGGATCGAACTCACGACCTTCAGATTATGAGACTGACGCACTGCCTGCTGCGCCAACGAGGCACTTTTAAACCTTAAGCGTAAAGAAAAAATATCGATAACGACCTTCAGATTTTGACAGTGACGTTGTAAGCACCGTGCCAAAATGTATGGTCTGAAAAACCACAACACCTGAGAAAAAAACTATGATTTCATTCTAAAGTAAAACAATTTGATATCGACCTTAAGATGTGGTTTCCACCGTGACAAAAGTATGTATTGTCTGAAAGTCCAAAACCACTGAGAATTAATTTTCACCTTCGGACATCACTGTCTTTTTATAAGCTTTGCTGCCCCGTGTGAGGATCGAACTTACGACCTTCAAATTATGAGACTGACGCGCTGCCTGCTGCGCCAAAGAGGCACGTTAAAGCTTTAAGTGTAAGAAAAAATATTGATACCGACCTTCACTTTTTGACAGTGACGTTGTAAGCACCGTGCCAAAATGTATGGTCTGAAAGTCCACAACACCTGAGAAAAAAACTATGATTTCATTCTAAAGTAAAAAATATAGATATCGACCTTAAGATGTGGTATCCACCGTGACAAAAGTATGTATTGTCTGAAAGTCCAAAAACACTGAGAATTAATTTTCACCTTCAGACAAAACTGTCTTTTATAAGCTTTGCTGCCCCGTGTGAGGATCGAACTCACGACCTTCAGATTATGAGACTGACGCGGTGCCTGCTGCGCCAACAAGGAACGTTAAATCATTAAGTGTAAGAAAAAATATCGATACCGACCTTCACTTTTTGACAGTGACGATGTAAGCACCGTGCCAAAATGTATGGTCTGAAAGTCCACAACACCTGAGAAAAAAACTACGATTTCATTCTAAAGTAAAACAATTTGATATCGACCTTAAGACGTGGTTTCCACCGTGACAAAAGTATGTATTGTCTGTAAGTCCAAAACCACCGAGAATTAATTTTCACCATCAGACAACGGTCTTTTTAGAAGCTTTGCTGCCCCGTGTGAGGATCGAACTCACGACCTTTAGATTATGAGACTGACGCGCTGCCTGCTGCACCAAGGAGGCACATTAAAGCATGAAGTGTAAGAAAAAATATCGATACCAAATTTCAGATTTTGACAGTGACGTTGTAAGCACCGTGCCAAAATGTATGGTCTGAAAGTCCACAACACCTAAGAAAAAAACAATGATTTCATTCTAAAGTAAAAAATATAGATATCGATACCGACCTTCAGATTTTGACAGTGACGTTGTAAGCACCGTGCCAAAATGTATGGTCTGAAAGTCCACAACACCTAAGAAATAAACAATGATTTCATTCTAAAGTAAAAAATATAGATATCGATACCGACCTTCAGATTTTACAGTGACGTTGTAAGCACCGTGACAAAAGTATGTATCGTCTGAACGTCCAATAACACTGAGAATTAATTTTCACTTCATCTTCAGAAAACACTGTCTTTTTAAAAGCTTTGCTGCCCCGTGTGAGGATCGAACTCACGACCTTCAGATTATGAGACTGACGCGCTGCCTGCTGCGCCAACGAGGCACTTTTAAACCTTAAGCGTAAAGAAAAAATATCGATAACGACCTTCAGATTTTGACAGTGACGTTGTAAGCACCGTGCCAAAATGTATGGTCTGAAAAACCACAACACCTGAGAAAAAAACAATGATTTCATTCTAAAGTAAAACAATTTGATATCGACCTTAAGATGTGGTTTCCACCGTGACAAAAGTATGTATTGTCTGAAAGTCCAAAACCACTGAGAATTAATTTTCACCTTCGGACATCACTGTCTTTTTATAAGCTTTCCTGCCCCGTGTGAGGATCGAACTTACGACCTTCAAATTATGAGACTGACGCGATGCCTGCTGCGCCAAAGAGGCACATTAAAGCATTAAGTGTAAGAAAAAATATTGATACCGACCTTCACTTTTTGACAGTGACGTTGTAATCACCGTGCCAAAATGTATGGTCTGAAAGTCCACAACACCTGAGAAAAAAATTATGAAATCATTCTAAAGTAAAACAATTTTATATCGAACTTAAGATGTGGTTTCCACCGTGACAAAAGTATGTATTGTCTGAAAGTCCAAAACCACTGAGAATTAATTTTCACCTTCGGACATCAATGTCTTTTTATAAGCTTTGCTGCCCCGTGTGAGGATCGAACTTACGACCTTCAAATTATGAGACTGACGCGCTGCCTGCTGCGCCAAAGAGGCACATTAAAGAATTAAGTGTAAGAAAAAATATTGATACCGACCTTCACTTTTTGACAGTGACGTTGTAAGCACCGTGCCAAAATGTATGGTCTGAAAGTCCACAACACCTGAGAAAAAAATTATGAAATCATTCTAAAGTAAAACAATTTGATATCGACCTTAAGATGTGGTTTCCACCGTGACAAAAGTATGTATTGTCTGAAAGTCCAAAACCACTGAGAATTAATTTTCACTTCATCTTCGGACAACACTGTCTTTTTAAAACCTTTGCTGCCCCGTGTGAGGATCGAACTCACGACCTTCAGATTATGAGACTGACGCGCTACCTACTGCGCTAACTAAGAACATTTAATCAACAAATCGAAAGAAAAAATTATCGATACCGACCTTCACTTTTTGACAGTGACGTTGTAAGCACCGTGCCAAAAAGTTAGGTCTGAAAAACCACAACACCTGAGAAAAAAACTATGATTTCATTCTAAAGTAAAACAATTTGATATCGACCTTAAGACGTGGTTTCCACCGTGACAAAAGTATGTATTGTCTGTAAGTCCAAAACCACCGAGAATTAATTTTCACCATCAGACAACGGTCTTTTTATAAGCTTTGCTGCCCCGTGTGAGGATCGAACTCACGACCTTTAGATTATGAGACTGACGCGCTGCCTGCTGCACCAAGGAGGCACATTAAAGCATGAAGTGTAAGAAAAAATATCGATACCAAATTTCAGATTAAAGACAGTGACGTTGTAAGCACCGTGCCAAAATGTATGGTCTGAAAGTCCACAACACCTAAGAAAAAAACAATGATTTCATTCTAAAGTAAAAAATATAGATATCGATACCGACCTTCAGATTTTGACAGTGACGTTGTAAGCACCGTGCCAAAATGTATGGTCTGAAAGTCCACAACACCTAAGAAATAAACAATGATTTCATTCTAAAATAAAAAATATAGATATCGATACCGACCTTCAGATTTTACAGTGACGTTGTAAGCACCGTGACAAAAGTATGTATCGTCTGAACGTCCAATAACACTGAGAATTAATTTTCACTTCATCTTCAGAAAACACTGTCTTTTTAAAAGCTTTGCTGCCCCTTTTGAGGATCGAACTCACGACCTTCAGATTATGAGACTGACGCACTGCCTGCTGCGCCAACGAGGCACTTTTAAACCTTAAGCGTAAAGAAAAAATATCGATAACGACCTTCAGATTTTGACAGTGACGTTGTAAGCACCGTGCCAAAATGTATGGTCTGAAAAACCACAACACCTGAGAAAAAAACAATGATTTCATTCTAAAGTAAAACAATTTGATATCGACCTTAAGATGTGGTTTCCACCGTGACAAAAGTATGTATTGTCTGAAAGTCCAAAACCAATGAGAATTAATTTTCACCTTCGGACATCACTGTCTTTTTATAAGCTTTGCTGCCCCGTGTGAGGATCGAACTTACGACCTTCAAATTATGAGACTGACGCGCTGCCTGCTGCGCCAAAGAGGCACGTTAAAGCTTTAAGTGTAAGAAAAAATATTGATACCGACCTTCACTTTTTGACAGTGACGTTGTAAGCACCGTGCCAAAATGTATGGTCTGAAAGTCCACAACACCTGAGAAAAAAACTATGATTTCATTCTAAAGTAAAAAATATAGATATCGACCTTAAGATGTGGTATCCACCGTGACAAAAGTATGTATTGTCTGAAAGTCCAAAAACACTGAGAATTAATTTTCACCTTCGGACATCACTGTCTTTTTATAAGCTTTCCTGCCCCGTGTGAGGATCGAACTTACGACCTTCAAATTATGAGACTGACGCGATGCCTGCTGCGCCAAAGAGGCACATTAAAGCATTAAGTGTAAGAAAAAATATTGATACCGACCTTCACTTTTTGACAGTGACGTTGTAATCACCGTGCCAAAATGTATGGTCTGAAAGTCCACAACACCTAAGAAAAAAACAATGATTTCATTCTAAAGTAAAAAATATAGATATCGATACCGATCTTCAGATTTTGACAGTGACGTTGTAAGCACCGTGCCAAAATGTATGGTCTGAAAGTCCACAACACCTAAGAAATAAACAATGATTTAATTCTAAAGTAAAAAATATAGGTATCGATACCGACCTTAAGATTTTACAGTGACGTTGTAAGCACCGTGACAAAAGTATGTATCGTCTGAACGTCCAATAACACTGAGAATTAATTTTCACTTCATCTTCAGAAAACACTGTCTTTTTAAAAGCTTTGCTGCCCCGTGTGAGGATCGAACTCACGACCTTCAGATTATGAGACTGACGCGCTGCCTGCTGCGCCAACGAGGCACTTTTAAACCTTAAGCGTAAAGAAAAAATATCGATAACGACCTTCAGATTTTGACAGTGACGTTGTAAGCACCGTGCCAAAATGTATGGTCTGAAAAACCACAACACCTGAGAAAAAAACAATGATTTCATTCTAAAGTAAAACAATTTGATATCGACCTTAAGATGTGGTTTCCACCGTGACAAAAGTATGTATTGTCTGAAAGTCCAAAAGCACTGAGAATTACTTTTCACCTTCAGACATCACTGTCTTTTTTTTAATAAGCTTTGCTGCCCCGTGTGAGGATCGAATTTACGACCTTCAAATTATGAGACTGACGCGCTGCCTGCTGCGCCAACGAGGCACATTAAAGCATTAAGTGTAAGAAAAAATATTGATACCGACCTTCACTTTTTGACAGTGATGTTGTAAGTACCGTGCCAAAATGTATGGTCTGAAAGTCCACAACACCTGAGAAAAAAAATATGATTTCATTCTAAAGTAAAAAATATAGATATCGACCTTAAGATGTGGTATCCACCGTGACAAAAGTATGTATTGTCTGAAAGTCCAAAACCACTGAGAATTAATTTTCACTTCATCTTCGGACAACACTGTCTTTTTAATACTTTGCTGCCCCGTGTGAGTATCGAACTCACGACCTTCAGATTATGAGACTGACGCGCTACCTACTGCGCTAACGAAGCACATTTAATCAACAAATCGAAAGAAAAAATTATCGATACCGACCTTCACTTTTTGACAGTGACGTTGTAAGCACCGTGCCAAAATGTATGGTCTGAAAAACCACAACACCTGAGAAAAAAACAATGATTTCATTCTAAAGTAAAACAATTTGATATCGACCTTAAGATGTGGTTTCCACCGTGACAAAAGTATGTATTGTCTGAAAGTCCACAACACCTAAGAAATAAACAATGATTTCATTCTAAAGTAAAAAATATAGATATCGATACCGACCTTCAGATTTTACAGTGACGTTGTAAGCACCGTGACAAAAGTACGTATTGTCTGAAAGTCCAAAACCACTGAGAATTAATTTTCACTTCATCTTCAGACAACACTGTCTTTTTAAAACTTTGCTGCCCCGTGTGAGGATCGAACTCACGACCTTCAGATTATGAGACAGACTCGCTACCTACTGCGCTAACGAAGCACATTTAATCAACAAATCGAAAGAAAAAATTAGCGATACCGACCTTCACTTTTTGACAGTGACGTTGTAAGCACCGTGCCAAAATGTTAGATCTGAAAAACCACAACACCTGAGAAAAAAACTATGATTTCATTCTAAAGTAAAACAATTTGATATCGACCTTAAGATGTGGTTTCCACCGTGACAAAAGTATGTACTGTCTGAAAGTCCAAAACGACTGAGAATTAATTTTCACCTTCAGAAAACACTGTCATCTTATAAGCTTTGCTGCCCCATGTGAGGATCGAACTCACGACCTTCAGATTATGAGACTGACGCAGTGCCTGCTGCGCCAACGAGGCACATTAATTCATTAAGTGTAAGAAAAAATATTGATACCGACCTTCACTTTTTGACAGTGACATGGTAAGCACCGTGCCAAAATGTTAGGTCTGAAAAACCACAACACCTGAGAAAAAAACTATGATTTCATTCTAAAGTAAAACAATTTGATATCGACCTTAAGACGTGGTTTCCACCGTGACAAAAGTATGTATTGTCTGTAAGTCCAAAACCACTGAGAATTAATTTTCACCATCAGACAATAGTCTTTTTATAAGCTTTGCTGCCCCATGTGAGGATCGAACTCACAACCTTCAGATTATGAGACTGACGCGCTGCATGCTGCACCAACGAGGCACATTAAAGCATGAAGTGTAAGAAAAAATATCGATACCAGATTTCAGATTTTGACAGTGACGTTGTAAGCACCGTGCCAAAATGTATGGTCTGAAAGTCCACAACACCTAAGAAAAAAACAATGATTTCATTCTAAAGTAAAAAATATAGATATCGATACCGACCTTCAGATTTTGACAGTGACGTTGTAAGCACCGTGCCAAAATGTATGGTCTGAAAGTCCACAACACCTAAGAAATAAACAATGATTTCATTCTAAAGTAAAAAATATAGATATCGATACCGACCTTCAGATTTTACAGTGACGTTGTAAGCACCGTGACAAAAGTATGTATCGTCTGAACGTCCAATAACACTGAGAATTAATTTTCACTTCATCTTCAGAAAACACTGTCTTTTTAAAAGCTTTGCTGCCCCGTGTGAGGATCGAACTCACGACCTTCAGATTATGAGACTGACGCGCTGCCTGCTGCGCCAACGAGGCACTTTTAAACCTTAAGCGTAAAGAAAAAATATCGATAACAACCTTCAGATTTTGACAGTGACGTTGTAAGCACCGTGCCAAAATGTATGGTCTGAAAAACCACAACACCTGAGAAAAAAACAATGATTTCATTCTAAAGTAAAACAATTTGATATCGACCTTAAGATGTGGTTTCCACCGTGACAAAAGTATGTATTGTCTGAAAGTCCAAAACCACTGAGAATTAATTTTCACCTTCGGACATCACTGTCTTTTTATAAGCTTTGCTGCCCCGTGTGAGGATCGAACTTACGACCTTGAAATTATGAGACTGACGCGCTGCCTGCTGCGCCAAAGAGGCACATTAAAGCATTAAGTGTAAGAAAAAATATTGATACCGACCTTCACTTTTTGACAGTGACGTTGTAAGCACCGTGCCAAAATGTATGGTCTGAAAGTCCACAACACCTGAGAAAAAAATTATGAAATCATTCTAAAGTAAAACAATTTGATATCGACCTTAAGATGTGGTTTCCACCGTGACAAAAGTATGTATTGTCTGAAAGTCCAAAACCACTGAGAATTAATTTTCACTTCATCTTCGGACAACACTGTCTTTTTAAAACCTTTGCTGCCCCGTGTGAGGATCGAACTCACGACCTTCAGATTATGAGACTGACGCGCTACCTACTGCGCTAACTAAGAACATTTAATCAACAAATCGAAAGAAAAAATTATCGATACCGACCTTCACTTTTTGACAGTGACGTTGTAAGCACCGTGCCAAAAAGTTAGGTCTGAAAAACCACAACACCTGAGAAAAAAACTATGATTTCATTCTAAAGTAAAACAATTTGATATCGACCTTAAGACGTGGTTTCCACCGTGACAAAAGTATGTATTGTCTGTAAGTCCAAAACCACAGAGAATTAATTTTCACCATCAGACAACGGTCTTTTTATAAGCTTTGCTGCCCCGTGTGAGGATCGAACTCACGACCTTTAGATTATGAGACTGACACGCTGCCTGCTGCACCAAGGAGGCACATTAAAGCATGAAGTGTAAGAAAAAATATCGATACCAAATTTCAGATTAAAGACAGTGACGTTGTAAGCACCGTGCCAAAATGTATGGTCTGAAAGTCCACAACACCTAAGAAAAAAACAATGATTTCATTCTAAAGTAAAAAATATAGATATCGATACCGACCTTCAGATTTTGACAGTGACGTTGTAAGCACCGTGCCAAAATGTATGGTCTGAAAGTCCACAACACCTAAGAAATAAACAATGATTTCATTCTAAAATAAAAAATATAGATATCGATACCGACCTTCAGATTTTACAGTGACGTTGTAAGCACCGTGACAAAAGTATGTATCGTCTGAACGTCCAATAACACTGAGAATTAATTTTCACTTCATCTTCAGAAAACACTGTCTTTTTAAAAGCTTTGCTGCCCCTTTTGAGGATCGAACTCACGACCTTCAGATTATGAGACTGACGCACTGCCTGCTGCGCCAACGAGGCACTTTTAAACCTTAAGCGTAAAGAAAAAATATCGATAACGACCTTCAGATTTTGACAGTGACGTTGTAAGCACCGTGCCAAAATGTATGGTCTGAAAAACCACAACACCTGAGAAAAAAACTATGATTTCATTCTAAAGTAAAACAATTTGATATCGACCTTAAGATGTGGTTTCCACCGTGACAAAAGTATGTATTGTCTGAAAGTCCAAAACCACTGAGAATTAATTTTCACCTTCGGACATCACTGTCTTTTTATAAGCTTTGCTGCCCCGTGTGAGGATCGAACTTACGACCTTCAAATTATGAGACTGACGCGCTGCCTGCTGCGCCAAAGAGGCACGTTAAAGCTTTAAGTGTAAGAAAAAATATTGATACCGACCTTCACTTTTTGACAGTGACGTTGTAAGCACCGTGCCAAAATGTATGGTCTGAAAGTCCACAACACCTGAGAAAAAAACTATGATTTCATTCTAAAGTAAAAAATATAGATATCGACCTTAAGATGTGGTATCCACCGTGACAAAAGTATGTATTGTCTGAAAGTCCAAAAACACTGAGAATTAATTTTCACCTTCAGACAAAACTGTCTTTTATAAGCTTTGCTGCCCCGTGTGAGGATCGAACTCACGACCTTCAGATTATGAGACTGACGCGGTGCCTGCTGCGCCAACAAGGAACGTTAAATCATTAAGTGTAAGAAAAAATATCGATACCGACCTTCACTTTTTGACAGTGACGATGTAAGCACCGTGCCAAAATGTATGGTCTGAAAGTCCAC
Organism: Salmo salar; assembly: GCF_965601325.2. Taxonomy (NCBI): domain Eukaryota; kingdom Metazoa; phylum Chordata; class Actinopteri; order Salmoniformes; family Salmonidae; genus Salmo; species Salmo salar. The sequence goes on along the minus strand of NC_138292.1, from coordinate 98,254,475 downwards.
AACACCTGAGAAAAAAACTACGATTTCATTCTAAAGTAAAACAATTTGATATCGACCTTAAGACGTGGTTTCCACCGTGACAAAAGTATGTATTGTCTGTAAGTCCAAAACCACCGAGAATTAATTTTCACCATCAGACAACGGTCTTTTTAGAAGCTTTGCTGCCCCGTGTGAGGATCGAACTCACGACCTTTAGATTATGAGACTGACGCGCTGCCTGCTGCACCAAGGAGGCACATTAAAGCATGAAGTGTAAGAAAAAATATCGATACCAAATTTCAGATTTTGACAGTGACGTTGTAAGCACCGTGCCAAAATGTATGGTCTGAAAGTCCACAACACCTAAGAAAAAAACAATGATTTCATTCTAAAGTAAAAAATATAGATATCGATACCGACCTTCAGATTTTGACAGTGACGTTGTAAGCACCGTGCCAAAATGTATGGTCTGAAAGTCCACAACACCTAAGAAATAAACAATGATTTCATTCTAAAGTAAAAAATATAGATATCGATACCGACCTTCAGATTTTACAGTGACGTTGTAAGCACCGTGACAAAAGTATGTATCGTCTGAACGTCCAATAACACTGAGAATTAATTTTCACTTCATCTTCAGAAAACACTGTCTTTTTAAAAGCTTTGCTGCCCCGTGTGAGGATCGAACTCACGACCTTCAGATTATGAGACTGACGCGCTGCCTGCTGCGCCAACGAGGCACTTTTAAACCTTAAGCGTAAAGAAAAAATATCGATAACAACCTTCAGATTTTGACAGTGACGTTGTAAGCACCGTGCCAAAATGTATGGTCTGAAAAACCACAACACCTGAGAAAAAAACAATGATTTCATTCTAAAGTAAAACAATTTGATATCGACCTTAAGATGTGGTTTCCACCGTGACAAAAGTATGTATTGTCTGAAAGTCCAAAACCACTGAGAATTAATTTTCACCTTCGGACATCACTGTCTTTTTATAAGCTTTGCTGCCCCGTGTGAGGATCGAACTTACGACCTTCAAATTATGAGACTGACGCGCTGCCTGCTGCGCCAAAGAGGCACATTAAAGCATTAAGTGTAAGAAAAAATATTGATACCGACCTTCACTTTTTGACAGTGACGTTGTAAGCACCGTGCCAAAATGTATGGTCTGAAAGTCCACAACACCTGAGAAAAAAATTATGAAATCATTCTAAAGTAAAACAATTTGATATCGACCTTAAGATGTGGTTTCCACCGTGACAAAAGTATGTATTGTCTGAAAGTCCAAAACCACTGAGAATTAATTTTCACTTCATCTTCGGACAACACTGTCTTTTTAAAACCTTTGCTGCCCCGTGTGAGGATCGAACTCACGACCTTCAGATTATGAGACTGACGCGCTACCTACTGCGCTAACTAAGAACATTTAATCAACAAATCGAAAGAAAAAATTATCGATACCGACCTTCACTTTTTGACAGTGACGTTGTAAGCACCGTGCCAAAAAGTTAGGTCTGAAAAACCACAACACCTGAGAAAAAAACTATGATTTCATTCTAAAGTAAAACAATTTGATATCGACCTTAAGACGTGGTTTCCACCGTGACAAAAGTATGTATTGTCTGTAAGTCCAAAACCACAGAGAATTAATTTTCACCATCAGACAACGGTCTTTTTATAAGCTTTGCTGCCCCGTGTGAGGATCGAACTCACGACCTTTAGATTATGAGACTGACACGCTGCCTGCTGCACCAAGGAGGCACATTAAAGCATGAAGTGTAAGAAAAAATATCGATACCAAATTTCAGATTAAAGACAGTGACGTTGTAAGCACCGTGCCAAAATGTATGGTCTGAAAGTCCACAACACCTAAGAAAAAAACAATGATTTCATTCTAAAGTAAAAAATATAGATATCGATACCGACCTTCAGATTTTGACAGTGACGTTGTAAGCACCGTGCCAAAATGTATGGTCTGAAAGTCCACAACACCTAAGAAATAAACAATGATTTCATTCTAAAATAAAAAATATAGATATCGATACCGACCTTCAGATTTTACAGTGACGTTGTAAGCACCGTGACAAAAGTATGTATCGTCTGAACGTCCAATAACACTGAGAATTAATTTTCACTTCATCTTCAGAAAACACTGTCTTTTTAAAAGCTTTGCTGCCCCTTTTGAGGATCGAACTCACGACCTTCAGATTATGAGACTGACGCACTGCCTGCTGCGCCAACGAGGCACTTTTAAACCTTAAGCGTAAAGAAAAAATATCGATAACGACCTTCAGATTTTGACAGTGACGTTGTAAGCACCGTGCCAAAATGTATGGTCTGAAAAACCACAACACCTGAGAAAAAAACTATGATTTCATTCTAAAGTAAAACAATTTGATATCGACCTTAAGATGTGGTTTCCACCGTGACAAAAGTATGTATTGTCTGAAAGTCCAAAACCACTGAGAATTAATTTTCACCTTCGGACATCACTGTCTTTTTATAAGCTTTGCTGCCCCGTGTGAGGATCGAACTTACGACCTTCAAATTATGAGACTGACGCGCTGCCTGCTGCGCCAAAGAGGCACGTTAAAGCTTTAAGTGTAAGAAAAAATATTGATACCGACCTTCACTTTTTGACAGTGACGTTGTAAGCACCGTGCCAAAATGTATGGTCTGAAAGTCCACAACACCTGAGAAAAAAACTATGATTTCATTCTAAAGTAAAAAATATAGATATCGACCTTAAGATGTGGTATCCACCGTGACAAAAGTATGTATTGTCTGAAAGTCCAAAAACACTGAGAATTAATTTTCACCTTCAGACAAAACTGTCTTTTATAAGCTTTGCTGCCCCGTGTGAGGATCGAACTCACGACCTTCAGATTATGAGACTGACGCGGTGCCTGCTGCGCCAACAAGGAACGTTAAATCATTAAGTGTAAGAAAAAATATCGATACCGACCTTCACTTTTTGACAGTGACGATGTAAGCACCGTGCCAAAATGTATGGTCTGAAAGTCCACAACACCTGAGAAAAAAACTACGATTTCATTCTAAAGTAAAACAATTTGATATCGACCTTAAGACGTGGTTTCCACCGTGACAAAAGTATGTATTGTCTGTAAGTCCAAAACCACCGAGAATTAATTTTCACCATCAGACAACGGTCTTTTTAGAAGCTTTGCTGCCCCGTGTGAGGATCGAACTCACGACCTTTAGATTATGAGACTGACGCGCTGCCTGCTGCACCAAGGAGGCACATTAAAGCATGAAGTGTAAGAAAAAATATCGATACCAAATTTCAGATTTTGACAGTGACGTTGTAAGCACCGTGCCAAAATGTATGGTCTGAAAGTCCACAACACCTAAGAAAAAAACAATGATTTCATTCTAAAGTAAAAAATATAGATATCGATACCGACCTTCAGATTTTGACAGTGACGTTGTAAGCACCGTGCCAAAATGTATGGTCTGAAAGTCCACAACACCTAAGAAATAAACAATGATTTCATTCTAAAGTAAAAAATATAGATATCGATACCGACCTTCAGATTTTACAGTGACGTTGTAAGCACCGTGACAAAAGTATGTATCGTCTGAACGTCCAATAACACTGAGAATTAATTTTCACTTCATCTTCAGAAAACACTGTCTTTTTAAAAGCTTTGCTGCCCCGTGTGAGGATCGAACTCACGACCTTCAGATTATGAGACTGACGCGCTGCCTGCTGCGCCAACGAGGCACTTTTAAACCTTAAGCGTAAAGAAAAAATATCGATAACGACCTTCAGATTTTGACAGTGACGTTGTAAGCACCGTGCCAAAATGTATGGTCTGAAAAACCACAACACCTGAGAAAAAAACAATGATTTCATTCTAAAGTAAAACAATTTGATATCGACCTTAAGATGTGGTTTCCACCGTGACAAAAGTATGTATTGTCTGAAAGTCCAAAACCACTGAAAATTAATTTTCACCTTCGGACATCACTGTCTTTTTATAAGCTTTCCTGCCCCGTGTGAGGATCGAACTTACGACCTTCAAATTATGAGACTGACGCGATGCCTGCTGCGCCAAAGAGGCACATTAAAGCATTAAGTGTAAGAAAAAATATTGATACCGACCTTCACTTTTTGACAGTGACGTTGTAATCACCGTGCCAAAATGTATGGTCTGAAAGTCCACAACACCTGAGAAAAAAATTATGAAATCATTCTAAAGTAAAACAATTTTATATCGAACTTAAGATGTGGTTTCCACCGTGACAAAAGTATGTATTGTCTGAAAGTCCAAAACCACTGAGAATTAATTTTCACCTTCGGACATCAATGTCTTTTTATAAGCTTTGCTGCCCCGTGTGAGGATCGAACTTACGACCTTCAAATTATGAGACTGACGCGCTGCCTGCTGCGCCAAAGAGGCACATTAAAGAATTAAGTGTAAGAAAAAATATTGATACCGACCTTCACTTTTTGACAGTGACGTTGTAAGCACCGTGCCAAAATGTATGGTCTGAAAGTCCACAACACCTGAGAAAAAAATTATGAAATCATTCTAAAGTAAAACAATTTGATATCGACCTTAAGATGTGGTTTCCACCGTGACAAAAGTATGTATTGTCTGAAAGTCCAAAACCACTGAGAATTAATTTTCACTTCATCTTCGGACAACACTGTCTTTTTAAAACCTTTGCTGCCCCGTGTGAGGATCGAACTCACGACCTTCAGATTATGAGACTGACGCGCTACCTACTGCGCTAACTAAGAACATTTAATCAACAAATCGAAAGAAAAAATTATCGATACCGACCTTCACTTTTTGACTGCGACGTTGTAAGCACCGTGCCAAAATGTTAGGTCTGAAAAACCACAACACCTGAGAAAAAAACTATGATTTCATTCTAAAGTAAAACAATTTGATATCGACCTTAAGACGTGGTTTCCACCATGACAAAAGTATGTATTGTCTGTAAGTCCAAAACAACCGAGAATTAATTTTCACCATCAGACAACGGTCTTTTTATAAGCTTTGCTGCCCCGTGTGAGGATCGAACTCACGACCTTCAGATTATGAGACTGACGCGCTGCCTGCTGCACCAAGGAGGCACATTAAAGCATGAAGTGTAAGAAAAAATATCGATACCAAATTTCAGATTAAAGACAGTGACGTTGTAAGCACCGTGCCAAAATGTATGGTCTGAAAGTCCACAACACCTAAGAAAAAAACAATGATTTCATTCTAAAGTAAAAAATATAGATATCGATACCGACCTTCAGATTTTGACAGTGACGTTGTAAGCACCGTGCCAAAATGTATGGTCTGAAAGTCCACAACACCTAAGAAATAAACAATGATTTCATTCTAAAGTAAAAAATATAGATATCGATACCGACCTTCAGATTTTACAGTGACGTTGTAAGCACCGTGACAAAAGTATGTATCGTCTGAACGTCCAATAACACTGAGAATTAATTTTCACTTCATCTTCAGAAAACACTGTCTTTTTAAAAGCTTTGCTGCCCCTTTTGAGGATCGAACTCACGACCTTCAGATTATGAGACTGACGCACTGCCTGCTGCGCCAACGAGGTACATTTAAACCTTAAGCGTAAAGAAAAAATATCGATAACGACCTTCAGATTTTGACAGTGACGTTGTAAGCACCGTGCCAAAATGTATGGTCTGAAAAACCACAACACCTGAGAAAAAAACAATGATTTCATTCTAAAGTAAAACAATTTGATATCGACCTTAAGATGTGGTTTCCACCGTGACAAAAGTATGTATTGTCTGAAAGTCCAAAACCACTGAGAATTAATTTTCACCTTCGGACATCACTGTCTTTTTATAAGCTTTGCTGCCCCGTGTGAGGATCGAACTTACGACCTTCAAATTATGAGACTGACGCGATGCCTGCTGCGCCAAAGAGGCACATTAAAGCATTAAGTGTAAGAAAAAATATTGATACCGACCTTCACTTTTTGACAGTGACGTTGTAATCACCGTGCCAAAATGTATGGTCTGAAAGTCCACAACACCTGAGAAAAAAATTATGAAATCATTCTAAAGTAAAACAATTTTATATCGACCTTAAGATGTGGTATCCACCGTGACAAAAGTATGTATTGTCTGAAAGTCCAAAACCACTGAGAATTAATTTTCACCTTCAGACAAAACTGTCTTTTATAAGCTTTGCTGCCCCGTGTGAGGATCGAACTCACGATCTTCAGATTATGAGACTGACGCGGTGCCTGCTGCGCCAACAAGGAACGTTAAATCATTAAGTGTAAGAAAAAATATCGATACCGACCTTCACTTTTTGACAGTGACGATGTAAGCACCGTGCCAAAATGTATGGTCTGAAAGTCCACAACACCTGAGAAAAAAACTACGATTTCATTCTAAAGTAAAACAATTTGATATCGACCTTATGATGTGGTTTCCACCGTGACAAAAGTATGTATTGTCTGAAAGTCCAAAACCACTGAGAATTAATTTTCACCTTCGGACATCACTGTCTTTTTATAAGCTTTGCTGCCCCGTGTGAGGATCGAACTTACGACCTTCAAATTATGAGACTGACGCGCTGCCTGCTGCGCCAAAGAGGCACGTTAAAGCTTTAAGTGTAAGAAAAAATATTGATACCGACCTTCACTTTTTGACAGTGACGTTGTAAGCACCGTGCCAAAATGTATGGTCTGAAAGTCCACAACACCTGAGAAAAAAACTATGATTTCATTCTAAAGTAAAAAATATAGATATCGACCTTAAGATGTGGTATCCACCGTGACAAAAGTATGTATTGTCTGAAAGTCCAAAACCACTGAGAATTAATTTTCACCTTCAGACAAAACTGTCTTTTATAAGCTTTGCTGCTCCGTGTGAGGATCGAACTCACGACCTTCAGATTATGAGACTGACGCGGTGCCTGCTGCGCCAACAAGGAACGTTAAATCATTAAGTGTAAGAAAAAATATCGATACCGACCTTCACTTTTTGACAGTGACGATGTAAGCACCGTGCCAAAATGTATGGTCTGAAAGTCCACAACACCTGAGAAAAAAACTACGATTTCATTCTAAAGTAAAACAATTTGATATCGACCTTATGATGTGGTTTCCACCGTGACAAAAGTATGTACTGTCTGAAAGTCCAAAACCACTGAGAATTAATTTTCACCTTCAGACAACACTGTCATTTTATAAGCTTTGCTGCCCCATGTGAGGATCGAACTCACGACCTTCAGATTATGAAACTGACGCACTGCGTGCTGCGCCAACGAGGCACATTAATTCATTAAGTGTAAGAAAAAATATCGATACCGACCTTCACTTTTTGACAGTGACGTTGTAAGCACCGTGCCAAAATGTATGGTCTGAAAGGCCACAACACCTGAGAAAAAAACTATGATTTCATTCTAAAGTAAAAAATATAGATATCGACCTTAAGATGTGGTATCCACCGTGACAAAAATATGTATTGTCTGAAAGTCCAAAACATCTGAGGATTAATTGTCACTTCAGCTTCAGACAAAACTTTCTTTTTAAAATCTTTGCTGCCCCCTGTGAGGATCGAACTCACGACCTTCAGAATATAGAACTGATGCACTACCTACTGCGCTAACAAGTCACATTACATGAAGACATCGAAATAAAAAATGATCGATACCGACCTTCAGATTTTGACAGTGACGTTGAAAGCACCGTGCCAAAATGTATGGTCTGAAAGTCCACAACACCTAAGAAATAAACAATGATTTCATTCTAAAGTAAAAAATATAGATATCGATACCGACCTTCAGATTTTGACAGTGACGTTGTAAGCACCGTGACAAAAGTATGTATCGTCTGAATGTCCAATACCACTGAGAATTAATTTTCACTTCATCTTCAGAAAACACTGTCTTTTTAAAAGCTTTGCTGCCCCGTGTGAGGATCGAACTCACGACCTTCAGATTATGAGACTGACGCGCTACCTACTGCGCTAACGAGGCATATTTAATTAAGAAATCGAAAGAAAAAATTATCGATACCGACATTCACTTTTTGACAGTGACGTTGTAAGCACCGTGCCAAAATGTATGGTCTGAAAAACCACAACACCTGAGAAAAAAACAATGATTTCATTCTAAAGTAAAACAATTTGATATCGACCTTAAGATGTGGTTTCCACCGTGACAAAAGTATGTATTGTCTGAAAGTCCAAAACCACTGAGAATTAATTTTCACTTCATCTTCGGACAACACTGTCTTTTTAAAAGCTTTGCTGCCCCGTGTGAGGATCGAACTCACCACCTTCAGATTATGAGACTGACGCGCTACCTACTGCGCTAACGAGGCATATTTAATTAAGAAATCGAAAGAAAAAATTATCGATACCGACATTCACTTTTTGACAGTGACGTTGTAAGCACCGTGCCAAAATGTATGGTCTGAAAAACCACAACACCTGAGAAAAAAATTATGAAATCATTCTAAAGTAAAACAATTTGATATCGACCTTAAGATGTGGTTTCCACCGTGACAAAAGTATGTATTGTCTGAAAGTCCAAAACCACTGAGAATTAATTTTCACTTCATCTTCGGACAACACTGTCTTTTTATAAGCTTTGCTGCCCCATGTGAGGATCGAACTCAAGACCTTCAGATTATGAGACTGACGCGCTACCTACTGCACTAACGAAGCACATTTAATCAACAAATCGAAAGAAAAAAATATCGATACTGACCTTCACTCTTTGACAGTGACGTTGTAAGCACCGTGCCAAAATGTATGGTCTGAAAAACCACAACACCTGAGAAAAAAACAATGATTTCATTCTAAAGTAAAACAATTTGATATCGACCTTAAGATGTGGTTTCCACCGTGACAAAAGTATGTATTGTCTGAAAGTCCAAAAACACTGAGAATTAATTTTCACTTCATCTTCGGACAACACTGTCTTTTTAAAACTTTGCTGCCCCGTGTGAGGATCGAACTCACGACCTTCAGATTATGAGACTGATGCGCTACCTACTGCGCTAACTAAGAACATTTAATCAACTAATAGAAAGAAAAAAATATCGATACCGACCTTCACTTTTTGACACTGACGTTGTAAGCACCGTGCCAAAATGTATGGTCTGAAAGTCCACAACACCTGAGAAAAAAACTATGATTTCATTCTAAAGTAAAAAATATAGATATCGACCTTAAGATGTGGTATCCACCGTGACAAAAGTATGTATTGTCTGAAAGTCCAAAACATCTGAGAATTAATTGTCACTTATTCTTCAGACAACACTTTCTTTTTAAAATCTTTGCTGCCCCGTGTGAGGATCTAACTCACGACCTTCAGATTATGAGACTGACGCGCTACCTACTGCGCTAACGAAGCACATTTAATCAACAAATCGAAAGAAAAAATTATCGATACCGACCTTCACTTTTTGACAGTGACGTTGTAAGCACCGTGCCAAAATGCTAGGTCTGAAAAACCACAACACCTGAGAAAAAAACTATGATTTCATTCTAAAGTAAAACAATTTGATATCGACCTTAAGACGTGGTTTCCACTGTGACAAAAGTATGTATTGTCTGTAAGTCCAAAAACACTGAGAATTAATTTTCACCATTAGACAACAGTCTTTTTATAAGCTTTGCTGCCCCGTGTGAGGATCGAACTCACGACCTTTAGATTATGAGACTGACGCGCTGCCTGCTGCACCAACGAGGCACAATAAAGCATGAAGTGTAAGAAAAAATATCGATACCGACCTTCAGATTTTGACAGTGACGTTGTAACCACCGTGCCAAAATGTATGGTCTGAAAGTCCACAACACCTATGAAAAAAACAATGATTTCATTCTAAAGTAAAAAATATAGATATCGATACCGACCTTCAGATTTTACAGTGACGTTGTAAGCACCGTGACAAAAGTATGTATTGTCTGAAAGTCCAAAACCACTGAGAATTAATTTTCACCTTCAGACAAAACTGTCTTTTATAAGCTTTGCTGACCCGTGTGAGGATCGAACTCACGACCTTCAGATTATGAGACTGACGCACTGCCTGCTGCGCCAACGAGGCACATTAAATCATTAAGTTTAAGAAAAAATATCGATACCGACCTTCACTTTTTGACAGTGACGTTGTAAGCACCGTGCCAAAATGTATGGTCTGAAAGGCCACAACACCTGAGAAAAAAACTATGATTTCATTCTAAAGTAAAAAATAGAGATATCGACCTTAAGATGTGGTATCCACCGTGACAAAAATATGTATTGTCTGAAAGTCCAAAACATCTGAGAATTAATTGTCACTTCATCTTCAGACAAAACTTTCTTTTTAAAATCTTTGCTGCCCCGTGTGAGGATAGAACTCACGACCTTCAGATTATAAGACTGATGCACTACCTACTGCGCTAACACGTCACATTACATGAAGACATCGAAATAAAAAATGATCGATACCGACCTTCAGATTTTGACAGTGACGTTGAAAGCACCGTGCCAAAATGTATCGTCTGAATGTCCAATACCACTGAGAATTAATTTTCACTTCATCTTCAGAAAACACTGTCTTTTTAAGAGCTTTGCTGCCCCGTGTGAGGATCGAACTCACGACCTTCAGATTATGAGACTGACGCGCTACCTACTGCGCTAACGAGGAACATTTAATTAAGAAATCGAAAGAAAAAATTATCGATACCGACATTCACTTTTTGACAGTGACGTTGTAAGCACCGTGCCAAAATGTATGGTCTGAAAAACCACAACACCTGAGAAAAAAATTATGATTTCATTCTAAAGTAAAACAATTTGATATCGACCTTAAGATGTGGTTTCCACCGTGACAAAAGTATGTATTGTCTGAAAGTCCAAAACCACTGAGAATTAATTTTCACTTCATCTTCGGACAACACTGTCTTTTTAAAAGCTTTGCTGCCCCGTGTGAGGATCGAACTCACGACCTTTAGATTATGAGACTGACGTGCTGCCTGCTGCACCAACGAGGCACATTAAAGCCTGAAGTGTAAGAAAAAATATCGATACCAAATTTCAGATTTTGACAGTGACGTTGTAAGCACTGTGCCAAAATGTATGGTCTGAAAGTCCACAACACCTAAGAAAAAAACAATGATTTCATTCTAAAGTAGAAAATATAGATATCGATACCGACCTTCAGATTTTACAGTGACGTTGTAAGCACCGTGACAAAAGTATGTATTGTCTGAACGTCCAATAACACTGAGAATTAATTTTCACTTCATCTTCAGAAAACACTGTCTTTTTAAAACTTTGCTGCCCCGTGTGAGGATCGAACTCACGACCTTCAGATTATGAGACTGACGCGCTACCTACTGCGCTAACTAAGAAGATTTAATCAACTAATCGAAAGAAAAAAATATCGATACCGACCTTCACTTTTTGACAGTGACGTTGTAAGCACCGTGCCAAAATGTATGGTCTGAAAAACCACAACACCTGAGAAAAAAACTATGATTTCATTCTAAAGTAAAACAATTTGATATAGACCTTAAGATGTGGTTTCCACCGTGACAAAAGTATGTATTGTCTGAAAGTCCAAAACATCTGAGAATTAATTGTCACTTCATCTTCAGACAAAACTTTCTTTTTAAAGTCTTTGCTGCCCCGTGTGAGGATAGAACTCACGACCTTCAGATTATAAGACTGATGCACTACCTACTGCGCTAACACGTCACATTACATGAAGACATCGAAATAAAAAATGATCGATACCGACCTTCAGATTTTGACAGTGACGTTGAAAGCACCGTGCCAAAATGTATGGTCTGAAAGTCCACAACACCTAAGAAATAAACAATGATTTCATTCAAAAGTAAAAATATAGATATCGATACCGAGCTTCAGATTTTGACAGTGACGTTGTAAGCACCGTGACAAAAGTATGTATCGTCTGAATGTCCAATACCACTGAGAATTAATTTTCACTTCATCTTCAGAAAACGCTGTCTTTTTAAGAGCTTTGCTGCCCCGTGTGAGGATCGAACTCACGACCTTCAGATTATGAGACTGACGCGCTACCTACTGCGCTAACAAGGAACATTTAATTAAGAAATCGAAAGAAAAAATTATCGATACCGACATTCACTTTTTGACAGTGACGTTGTAAGCACCGTGCCAAAATGTATGGTCTGAAAAACCACAACACCTGAGAAAAAAATTATGATTTCATTCTAAAGTAAAACAATTTGATATCGACCTTAAGATGTGGTTTCCACCGTGACAAAAGTATGTATTGTCTGAAAGTCCAAAACCACTGAGAATTAATTTTCACCATCAGACAACAGTCTTTTTATAAGCTTTGCTGCCCCTTGTGAGGATCGAACTGACGACCTTCAGATTATGAGACTGACGCGCTGCCTGCTGCACCAACGAGGTAAATTAAATCATATAGTGTAAGAAAAAAATATCGATACCGACCTTCAGATTTTGACAGTGACGTTGTAAGCACCGTGCCAAAATGTATGGTCTGAAAGTCCACAACACCTGAGAAAAAAACTATGACTTCATTCTAAAGTAAAAAATATAGATATCGACCTTAAGATGTGGTATCCACCGTGACAAAAGTATGTATTGTCTGAAAGTCCAAAACATCTGAGAATTAATTGTCACTTATTCTTCAGACAACACTTTCTTTTTAAAATCTTTGCTGCCCCGTGTGAGGATCTAACTCACGACCTTCAGATTATGAGACTGACGCGCTACCTACTGCGCTAACGAAGCACGTTTAATCAACAAATCGAAAGAAAAAATTATCGATACCGACCTTCACTTTTTGACAGTGACGTTGTAAGCACCGTGCCAAAATGCTAGGTCTGAAAAACCACAACACCTGAGAAAAAAACTATGATTTCATTCTAAAGTAAAACAATTTGATATCGACCTTAAGACGTGGTTTCCACTGTGACAAAAGTATGTATTGTCTGTAAGTCCAAAAACACTGAGAATTAATTTTCACCATTAGACAACAGTCTTTTTATAAGCTTTGCTGCCCCGTGTGAGGATCGAACTCACGACCTTTAGATTATGAGACTGACGCGCTGCCTGCTGCACCAACGAGGCACAATAAAGCATGAAGTGTAAGAAAAAATATCGATACCGACCTTCAGATTTTGACAGTGACGTTGTAACCACCGTGCCAAAATGTATGGTCTGAAAGTCCACAACACCTATGAAAAAAACAATGATTTCATTCTAAAGTAAAAAATATAGATATCGATACCGACCTTCAGATTTTACAGTGATGTTGTAAGCACCGTGACAAAAGTATGTATTGTCTGAAAGTCCAAAACCACTGAGAATTAATTTTCACCTTCAGACAAAACTGTCTTTTATAAGCTTTGCTGACCCGTGTGAGGATCGAACTCACGACCTTCAGATTATGAGACTGACGCACTGCCTGCTGCGCCAACGAGGCACATTAAATCATTAAGTTTAAGAAAAAATATCGATACCGACCTTCACTTTTTGACAGTGACGTTGTAAGCACCGTGCCAAAATGTATGGTCTGAAAGGCCACAACACCTGAGAAAAAAACTATGATTTCATTCTAAAGTAAAAAATAGAGATATCGACCTTAAGATGTGGTATCCACCGTGACAAAAATATGTATTGTCTGAAAGTCCAAAACATCTGAGAATTAATTGTCACTTCATCTTCAGACAAAACTTTCTTTTTAAAATCTTTGCTGCCCCGTGTGAGGATAGAACTCACGACCTTCAGATTATAAGACTGATGCACTACCTACTGCGCTAACACGTCACATTACATGAAGACATCGAAATAAAAAATGATCGATACCGACCTTCAGATTTTGACAGTGACGTTGAAAGCACCGTGCCAAAATGTATGGTCTGAAAGTCCACAACACCTAAGAAATAAACAATGATTTCATTCAAAAGTAAAAATATAGATATCGATACCGAGCTTCAGATTTTGACAGTGACGTTGTAAGCACCGTGACAAAAGTATGTATCGTCTGAATGTCCAATACCACTGAGAATTAATTTTCACTTCATCTTCAGAAAACACTGTCTTTTTAAGAGCTTTGCTGCCCCGTGTGAGGATCGAACTCACAACCTTCAGATTATGAGACTGACGCGCTACCTACTGCGCTAACGAGGAACATTTAATTAAGAAATCGAAAGAAAAAATTATCGATACCGACATTCACTTTTTGACAGTGACGTTGTAAGCACCGTGCCAAAATGTATGGTCTGAAAAACCACAACACCTGAGAAAAAAATTATGATTTCATTCTAAAGTAAAACAATTTGATATCGACCTTAAGATGTGGTTTCCACCGTGACAAAAGTATGTATTGTCTGAAAGTCCAAAACCACTGAGAATTAATTTTCACTTCATCTTCGGACAACACTGTCTTTTTAAAAGCTTTGCTGCCCCGTGTGAGGATCGAACTCACGACCTTTAGATTATGAGACTGACGTGCTGCCTGCTGCACCAACGAGGCACATTAAAGCCTGAAGTGTAAGAAAAAATATCGATACCAAATTTCAGATTTTGACAGTGACGTTGTAAGCACTGTGCCAAAATGTATGGTCTGAAAGTCCACAACACCTAAGAAAAAAACAATGATTTCATTCTAAAGTAGAAAATATAGATATCGATACCGACCTTCAGATTTTACAGTGACGTTGTAAGCACCGTGACAAAAGTATGTATTGTCTGAACGTCCAATAACACTGAGAATTAATTTTCACTTCATCTTCAGAAAACACTGTCTTTTTAAGACTTTGCTGCCCCGTGTGAGGATCGAACTCACGACCTTCAGATTATGAGACTGACGCGCTACCTACTGCGCTAACTAAGAAGATTTAATCAACTAATCGAAAGAAAAAAATATCGATACCGACCTTCACTTTTTGACAGTGACGTTGTAAGCACCGTGCCAAAATGTATGGTCTGAAAAACCACAACACCTGAGAAAAAAACTATGATTTCATTCTAAAGTAAAACAATTTGATATAGACCTTAAGATGTGGTTTCCACCGTGACAAAAGTATGTATTGTCTGAAAGTCCAAAACATCTGAGAATTAATTGTCACTTCATCTTCAGACAAAACTTTCTTTTTAAAATCTTTGCTGCCCCGTGTGAGGATAGAACTCACGACCTTCAGATTATAAGACTGATGCACTACCTACTGCGCTAACACGTCACATTACATGAAGACATCGAAATAAAAAATGATCGATACCGACCTTCAGATTTTGACAGTGACGTTGAAAGCACCGTGCCAAAATGTATGGTCTGAAAGTCCACAACACCTAAGAAATAAACAATGATTTCATTCAAAAGTAAAAATATAGATATCGATACCGAGCTTCAGATTTTGACAGTGACGTTGTAAGCACCGTGACAAAAGTATGTATCGTCTGAATGTCCAATACCACTGAGAATTAATTTTCACTTCATCTTCAGAAAACGCTGTCTTTTTAAGAGCTTTGCTGCCCCGTGTGAGGATCGAACTCACGACCTTCAGATTATGAGACTGACGCGCTACCTACTGCGCTAACGAGGAACATTTAATTAAGAAATCGAAAGAAAAAATTATCGATACCGACATTCACTTTTTGACAGTGACGTTGTAAGCACCGTGCCAAAATGTATGGTCTGAAAAACCACAACACCTGAGAAAAAAATTATGATTTCATTCTAAAGTAAAACAATTTGATATCGACCTTAAGATGTGGTTTCCACCGTGACAAAAGTATGTATTGTCTGAAAGTCCAAAACCACTGAGAATTAATTTTCACCATCAGACAACAGTCTTTTTATAAGCTTTGCTGCCCCTTGTGAGGATCGAACTGACGACCTTCAGATTATGAGACTGACGCGCTGCCTGCTGCACCAACGAGGTAAATTAAATCATATAGTGTAAGAAAAAAATATCGATACCGACCTTCAGATTTTGACAGTGACGTTGTAAGCACCGTGCCAAAATGTATGGTCTGAAAGTCCACAACACCTGAGAAAAAAACTATGACTTCATTCTAAAGTAAAAAATATAGATATCGACCTTAAGATGTGGTATCCACCGTGACAAAAGTATGTATTGTCTGAAAGTCCAAAACATCTGAGAATTAATTGTCACTTATTCTTCAGACAACACTTTCTTTTTAAAATCTTTGCTGCCCCGTGTGAGGATCTAACTCACGACCTTCAGATTATGAGACTGACGCGCTACCTACTGCGCTAACGAAGCACATTTAATCAACAAATCGAAAGAAAAAATTATCGATACCGACCTTCACTTTTTGACAGTGACGTTGTAAGCACCGTGCCAAAATGTATGGTCTGAAAAACCACAACACCTGAGAAAAAAACAATGATTTCATTCTAAAGTAAAAAATATAGATATCGATACCGACTTTCACTTTTTGACAGTGACGTTGTAAGCACCGTGACAAAAGTATGTATCGTCTGAACGTACAATACCACTGAGAATTAATTTTCACCTCATCTTCAGAAAACACTGTCTTTTTTAAAGCTTTGCTGCCCGTGTGAGGATCGAACTCACGACCTTCAGATTATGAGACTGACGCGCTGCCTGCTGTTCCAACGAGGCACTTCTAAACATTAAGCATAAAGAAAAAATATCGATAACGACCTTCAGATTTTGACAGTGACGTTTTAAGCACCGTGCCAAAATGTATGGTCTGAAAGTCCACATCACCTGAGAAAAAAACAATGATTTCATTCTAAAGTAAAAAATATAGATATCGACTTTAAGATGTGGTATCCACCGTGACAAAAGTATGTATTGTCTGAAAGTCCAAAACCACTGAGAATTAATTTTCACTTCATCTTCAGAGAACACTGTCTTTTTAAAAGCTATGCTGGCCCGTGTGAGGATGGAACTCATGACCTTCAGATTATGAGACTGACGCGCTACCTACTGCGCTAACGAAGCACATTTAATCAACAAATCGAAAGAAAAAATTATCGATACCGACCTTCACTTTTTGACAGTGACGTTGTAAGCACCGTGCCAAAATGTATGGTCTGAAAGTCCACAACACCTGAGAAAAAAACTATGATTTCATTCTAAAGTAAAAAATATAGATATCGACCTTAAGATGTGGTATCCACCGTGACAAAAGTATGTATTGTGTGAAAGTCCAAAACATCTGAGAATTAATTGTCACTTCATCTTCAGACAACACTGTCTTTTAAAGGCTTTGCTGACCCGTGTGAGGATTGAACTCACGACCTTCAGATAATGAGACTGACGCGCTACCTACTGCGCTAACGAAACACATTTAATCAACAAATCAAAAGAAAAAATTATCGATACCGACCTTCACTTTTTGACAGTGACGTTGTAAGCACCGTGCCAAAATGTATGGTCTGAAAAACCACAACACCTGAGAAAAAAACTATGATTTCATTCTAAAGTAAAACAATTTGATATCGACCTTAAGATGTGGTTTCCACCGTGACAAAAGTATGTATTGTCTGAAAGTCCAAAACCAGCGAGAATTAATTTTCACCATCGGACAAGAGTCTTTTTATAAGCTTCGTTGCCCCGTGTGAGGATTGAACTCACGACATTCAGATTATGAGACTGACGCGCTGCCTGCTGCACCAACGAGGCACATTAAAGCATTAAGTGTAAGAAAAAATATCGATACCGACCTTCAGATTTTGACAGTGACGTTGTAAGCACCGTGAAAAAGGTGTGTATCGTCCAACACCACTGAGAATTAATTTTCACCTTCAGACAACAGACTTTTTATAAGCTTTACTGCCACGTGTGAGGATCGAACTCACGACCTTTAGATTATGAGACTGACGCGCTGCCTGCTGCGCCAACGAGGCACTTTTAAACATTAAGCGTAAAGAAAAAATATCGATACCGACCTTCACTTTTTGACAGTGACGTTGTAAGCACCGTGACAAAAGTATGTATCGTCTGAAAGTCCAAAACATCTGAGAATTAATTGTCACTTCATCTTCAGACAACACTGTCTTTTTAAAAGCTTTGCTGCTCGTGTGAGGATCGAACTCACGACCTTTAGATTATGAGACTGACGCGCTACCTACTGCGCTAACTAAGAACATTTAATGAACAAATCGAAAGAAAAAATTAGCGATACCGACCTTCACTTTTTGACAGTGACGTTGTAAGCACCGTGCCAAAATGTTAGGTTTGAAAAACCACAACACCTGAGAAAAAAACTATGATTTCATTCTAAAGTAAAACAATTTGATATCGACCTTAAGACGTGGTTTCCACCGTGACAAAAGTATGTATTGTCTGTAAGTCCAAAACCACTGAGAATTAATTTTCACCATCAGACAACTGTCTTTTTATAAGCTTTGCTGCCTCGTGTGAGGATCGAACTCACGACCTTTAGATTATGAGACTGACGCGCTGCCTGCTGCACCAACGAGGCACATTAAAGCATGAAGTGTAAGAAGAAATATCGATACCAAATTTCAGATTTTGACAGTGACGTTGTAAGCACCGTGCCAAAATGTATGGTCTGAAAAACCACAACACCTGAGAAAAAAACTATGATTTCATTCTAAAGTAAAACAATTTGATATCGACCTTAAGATGTGGTTTCCACCGTGACAAAAGTATGTATTGTCTGAAAGTCCAAAACCACTGAGAATTAATTTTCACCATCAGACAACAGTTTT
Organism: Salmo salar; assembly: GCF_965601325.2. NCBI lineage: Eukaryota > Metazoa > Chordata > Actinopteri > Salmoniformes > Salmonidae > Salmo > Salmo salar. Next base: position 98,235,798 of record NC_138292.1, on the reverse strand, counting down.
TTATAAGCTTTGCTGCCCCGTGTGAGGATCGAACTCACGACCTTCAGATTATGAGACTGATGCACTGCCTGCTGCACCAACGAGGCACATTAGAGCTTTAAGTGTAAGAAAAAATATCGATACCGACCTTCAGATTTTGACAGTGACGTTGTAAGCACCGTGCCAAAATGTATGGTCTGAAAGTCCACAACACCTAAGAAAAAAACAATGATTTCATTCTAAAGTAAAAAATATAGATATCGACTTTAAGATGTGGTATCCACTGTGACAAAAGTATGTATTGTCTGAAAGTCCAAAACCACTGAGAATTAATTTTCACTTCATCTTCAGACAACGCTGTCTTTTTAAAAGCTATGCTGGCCCGTGTGAGGATCGAACTCATGACCTTCAGATTATGAGACTGACGCGCTGCCTACTGCGCTAACGAAGAACATTTAATCAACAAATCGAAAGAAAAAATTATCGATACCGACCTTCACTTTTTGACAGTGACGTTGTAAGCACCGTGCCAAAATGTATGGTCTGAAAGTCCACAACACCTGAGAAAAAAACTATGATTTCATTCTAAAGTAAAAAATATAGATATCGACCTTAAGATGTGGTATCCACCGTGACAAAAGTATGTATTGTCTGAAAGTCCAAAACATCTTTGAATTAATTGTCACTTCATCTTCAGACAACACTGTCTTTTTAAAGGCTTTGCTGACCCGTGTGAGGATCGAACTCACGACCTTCAGATTATGAGACTGACGCGCTACCTACTGCGCTAACGAAACACATTTAATCAACAAAACAAAAGAAAAAATTATCGATACCGACCTTCACTTTTTGACAGTGACGTTGTAAGCACAGTTCCAAAATGTATGGTCTGAAAAACCAAAACACCTGAGAAAAAAACTATGATTTCATTCTAAAGTAAAACAATTTGATATCGACCTTAAGATGTGGTTTCCACCGTGACAAAAGTATGTATTGTCTGAAAGTCCAAAACCACTGAGAATTAATTTTCACCATCAGACAAGAGTCTTTTTATAAGGTTGGCTGCCCCGTGTGAGGATCGAACTCACGACCTTTAGATTATGAGACTGACGCACTGCCTGCTGCACCAACGAGGCACTTTTAAACATTAAGCGAAAAGAAAAAATATCGATACCGACCTTCACTTTTTGACAGTGACGTTGTAAGCACCGTGCCAAAATGTATGGTCTGAAAAACCACAACACCTGAGAAAAAAACTATGATTTCATTCTAAAGTAAAAAATATAGATATCGACCTTAAGATGTGGTGTCCACCGTGACAAAAGTATGTATTGTCTGAAAGTCCAAAACATCTGAGAATTAATTGTCACTTCATCTTCAGACAACATTTTCTTTTTAAAATCTTTGCTGCCCCGTGTGAGGATCTAACTCACGACCTACAGATTATGAGACTGACGCACTACCTACTGCGCTAACGAGTGACATTACATGAAGAAATCGAAATAAAAAATATCGATACCGACCTTCAGATTTTGACAGTGACGTTGTAAGCACCGTGCCAAAATGTATGGTCTGAAAGTCCACAACACCTAAGAAAAAAACAATGATTTCATTCTAAAGTAAAAAATATAGATATCGACTTTAAGATGTAGTATCCACTGTGACAAAAGTATGTATTGTCTGAAAGTCCAAAACCACTGAGAATTAATTTTCACTTCATCTTCAGACAACGCTGTCTTTTTAAAAGCTATGCTGGCCCGTGTGAGGATCGAACTCATGACCTTCAGATTATGAGACTGACGCGCTGCCTACTGCGCTAACGAAGAACATTTAATCAACAATTCGAAAGAAAAAATTATCGATACCGACCTTCACTTTTTGACAGTGACGTTGTAAGCACCGTGCCAAAATGTATGGTCTGAAAGTCCACAACACCTGAGAAAAAAACTATGATTTCATTCTAAAGTAAAAAATATAGATATCGACCTTAAGATGTGGTATCCACCGTGACAAAAGTATGTATTGTCTGAAAGTCCAAAACATCTGAGAATTAATTGTCACTTCATCTTCAGACAACACTGTCTTTTTAAAGGCTTTGCTGACCCGTGTGAGGATCGAACTCACGACCTTCAGATTATGAGACTGACGCGCTACCTACTGCGCTAACGAAACACATTTAATCAACAAAACAAAAGAAAAAATTATCGATACCGACCTTCACTTTTTGACAGTGACGTTGTAAGCACAGTGCCAAAATGTATGGTCTGAAAAACCAAAACACCTGAGAAAAAAACTATGATTTCATTCTAAAGTAAAACAATTTGATATCGACCTTAAGATGTGGTTTCCACCGTGACAAAAGTATGTATTGTCTGAAAGTCCAAAACCACTGAGAATTAATTTTCACCATCAGACAAGAGTCTTTTTATAAGGTTGGCTGCCCCGTGTGAGGATCGAACTCACGACCTATAGATTATGAGACTGACGCACTGCCTGCTGCACCAACGAGGCACTTTTAAACATTAAGCGAAAAGAAAAAATATCGATACCGACCTTCACTTTTTGACAGTGACGTTGTAAGCACCGTGCCAAAATGTATGGTCTGAAAAACCACAACACCTGAGAAAAAAACTATGATTTCATTCTAAAGTAAAAAATATAGATATCGACCTTAAGATGTGGTGTCCACCGTGACAAAAGTATGTATTGTCTGAAAGTCCAAAACATCTGAGAATTAATTGTCACTTCATCTTCAGACAACATTTTCTTTTTAAAATCTTTGCTGCCCCGTGTGAGGATCTAACTCACGACCTACAGATTATGAGACTGACGCACTACCTACTGCGCTAACGAGTGACATTACATGAAGAAATCGAAATAAAAAATATCGATACCGACCTTCAGATTTTGACAGTGACGTTGTAAGCACCGTGCCAAAATGTATGGTCTGAAAGTCCACAACACCTAAGAAAAAAACAATGATTTCATTCTAAAGTAAAAAATATAGATATCGACTTTAAGATGTGGTATCCACTGTGACAAAAGTATGTATTGTCTGAAAGTCCAAAACCACTGAGAATTAATTTTCACTTCATCTTCAGACAACGCTGTCTTTTTAAAAGCTATGCTGGCCCGTGTGAGGATCGAACTCATGACCTTCAGATTATGAGACTGACGCGCTGCCTACTGCGCTAACGAAGAACATTTAATCAACAATTCGAAAGAAAAAATTATCGATACCGACCTTCACTTTTTGACAGTGACGTTGTAAGCACCGTGCCAAAATGTATGGTCTGAAAGTCCACAACACCTGAGAAAAAAACTATGATTTCATTCTAAAGTAAAAAATATAGATATCGACCTTAAGATGTGGTATCCACCGTGACAAAAGTATGTATTGTCTGAAAGTCCAAAACATCTGAGAATTAATTGTCACTTCATCTTCAGACAACACTGTCTTTTTAAAGGCTTTGCTGACCCGTGTGAGGATCGAACTCACGACCTTCAGATTATGAGACTGACGCGCTACCTACTGCGCTAACGAAACACATTTAATCAACAAAACAAAAGAAAAAATTATCGATACCGACCTTCACTTTTTGACAGTGACGTTGTAAGCACAGTGCCAAAATGTATGGTCTGAAAAACCAAAACACCTGAGAAAAAAACTATGATTTCATTCTAAAGTAAAACAATTTGATATCGACCTTAAGATGTGGTTTCCACCGTGACAAAAGTATGTATTGTCTGAAAGTCCAAAACCACTGAGAATTAATTTTCACCATCAGACAAGAGTCTTTTTATAAGGTTGGCTGCCCCGTGTGAGGATCGAACTCACGACCTATAGATTATGAGACTGACGCACTGCCTGCTGCACCAACGAGGCACTTTTAAACATTAAGCGAAAAGAAAAAATATCGATACCGACCTTCACTTTTTGACAGTGACGTTGTAAGCACCGTGCCAAAATGTATGGTCTGAAAAACCACAACACCTGAGAAAAAAACTATGATTTCATTCTAAAGTAAAAAATATAGATATCGACCTTAAGATGTGGTGTCCACCGTGACAAAAGTATGTATTGTCTGAAAGTCCAAAACATCTGAGAATTAATTGTCACTTCATCTTCAGACAACATTTTCTTTTTAAAATCTTTGCTGCCCCGTGTGAGGATCTAACTCACGACCTACAGATTATGAGACTGACGCACTACCTACTGCGCTAACGAGTGACATTACATGAAGAAATCGAAATAAAAAATGATCGATACTGACCTTCACTTTTTGACAGTGACGTTGTAAGCACCGTGACAAAAGTATGTATCGTCTGAACGTACAATACCACTGAGAATTAATTTCCACCATCAGAGAACTGTCTTTTTATAAGCTTTGCTGCCCCGTGTGAGGATCGAACACACGACCTTCAGATTAAGAGACTGACGCGCTGCCTGCTGCACCAACGAGGCACATTAAAACATTAAGTGTAAGAAAAAATATCGATACCGACCTTCAGATTTTGACAGTGACGTTGTAAGCACCGTGCCAAAATATATGGTCTGAAAGTCCACAACACCTAAGAAAAAAACAATGATTTCATTCTAAAGTAAAAAATATAGATATCGATACCGACCTTCAGATTTTGACAGTGACGTTGTAAGCACCGTGACAAAAGTATGTATCGTCTGAACGTCCAATACCACTGAGAATTAATTCTCACTTAATCTTCAGAAAACACTGTCTTTTTAAAAGCTTTGCTGCCCCATGTGTGAGGATCGAACTCACGACCTTCAGATTATGAGACTGACGCGCTATCTGCTGCGCCAACGAAGAACTTTTAAACATTAAGCGTAAAGAAAAAATATCGATAACGACCTTCAGATTTTGACAGTGACGTTGTAAGCACCGTGACAAAAGTATGTATCGTCTGAACGTCCAATACCACTTAGAATTAATTTTCACTTCATCTTCAGAAAACACTTTTTTTTTTAAAAGCTTTGCTGCCCCGTGTGAGGATCGAACTCACGACCTTCAGATTATGAGACTGACGCGCTGCCTGCTGCGCCAACAAGGCACTTCTAAACATTAAGCGTAAAGAAAAAATATCGATAACGACTTTCACTTTTTCACAGTGACGTTGTAAGCACCGTGCCAAAATGTATGGTCTGAAAAACCACAACACCTGAGAAAAAAACAATGATTTCATTCTAAAGTAAAAAATATAGATATCGATACCGACCTTCAGATTTTGACAGTGACGTTGTAAGCACCGTGACAAAAGTATGTATCGTCTGAACGTCCAATACCACTGAGAATTAATTTTCACTTCATCTTCAGAAAACACTGTTTTTTTAAAAGCTTTGCTGCCCCGTGTGAGGATCGAACTCACGACCTTCAGATTATGAGACTGACGCGCTGCCTGCTGCACCAACGAGGCACTTTTAAACATTAAGCGTAAAGAAAAAATATCGATAACGACCTTCAGATTTTGACAGAGACGTTGTAAGCACCGTGCCAAAATGTATGGTCTGAAAGTCCACATCACCTGAGAAAAAAACAATGATTTCATTCTAAAGTAAAAAATATAGATATCGACCTTAAGATGTGGTATCCACTGTGACAAAAGTATGTATTGTCTGAAAGTCCAAAACCACCGAGAATTAATTTTCCCTTCATCTTCAGACAACACTTTTTTATTAAAAGCTTTGCTGCCCCGTGTGAGGATCGAACTCACGACCTTCAGATTATGAGACTGACGCGCTACCTACAGCGCTAACGAGGCACATTTAATCAACAAATCGAAAGAAAAAATTATCAATACCGACCTTCACTTTTTGACAGTGACGTTGTAAGCACCGTGCCAAAATGTATGGTCTGAAAAACCACAACACCTGAGAAAAAAACTATGATTTCATTCTAAAGTAAAACAATTTGATATCGACCTTAAGATGTGGTTTCCACCGTGACAAAAGTATGTATTGTCTGAAAGTCCAAAAGCACTGAGAATTAATTTTCACCATCAGACAACAGTCTTTATATAAGCTTTGCTGCCCCTTGTGAGGATGGAACTCACGACCTTCAGATTATGAGACTGACGCGCTGCCTGCTGCACCAACGAGGCAAATTAAATCATTTAGTGTAAGAAAAAATATCGATACCAACCTTCAGATTTTGACACTGACGTTGTAAGCACCGTGCCAAAATGTATGGTCTGAAAGTCCACAACACCTGAGAAAAAAACTATGATTTCATTCGAAAGTAAGAAATATAGATATCGACCTTAAGATGTGGTATCCACCGAAACAAAAGTATGTATTGTCTGAAAGTCCAAAACCACTGAGAATTAATTTTCACCTTCAGACAACACTGTCTTTTTATAAGCTTTGCTGACCCGTGTGAGGATCGAACTCACGACCTTCGGATTATGAGACTGACGCGCTGCCTGCTGCACCAACCAGGCACATTAAAGCATTAAGTGTAAGAAAAAATATCGATACCGACCTTCAGATTTTGACAGTGACGTTGTAAGCGCCGTGCCAAAATGTATGGTCTGAAAGTCCACAACACCTAAGAAAAAAACAATGATTTCATTCTAAAGTAAAAAATATAGATATCGATACCGACCTTCAGATTTTACAGTGACGTTGTAAGCACCGTGACAAAAGTATGTATAGTCTGAACGTCCAATACCACTGAGAATTCATTTTCACTTCATCTTCAGAAAACACTGTCTTTTTAAGAGCTTTGCTGCCCCGTGTGAGGATCGAACTCACGACCTTCAGATTATGAGACTGACGCGCTACCTACTGCGCTAACGAAGCACATTTAATCAACAAATCGAAAGAAAAAATTATCGATACCGACCTTCACTTTTTGACAGTGACGTTGTAAGCACCGTGCCAAAATGTATGGTCTGAAAAACCACAACACCTGAGAAAAAAACAATGATTTCATTCTAAAGTAAAACAATTTGATATTGACCTTAAGATGTGGTTTCCACCGTGACAAAAGTATGTATTGTCTGAAAGTCCAAAACGACTGAGAATTAATTTTCACCTTCAGACAACACCGTCTTTCTATAAACTTTGCTGCCCAGTGTGAGGATCAAACTCACGACCTTCAGATTATGAGACTGACGCGCTGCACGCTGCGCCAACGAGGCACTTTTAGACATAGAGCGTAAAGAAAAAATATCGATAACGACCTTCAGATTTTGATAGTGACGTTGTAAGCACCGTGCCAAAATGTATGGTCTGAAAGTCCACATCACCTGAGAAAAAAACAATGATTTCATTATAAAGTAAAAAATATAGATATGGATACCGACCTTCAGATTTTGACAGTGACGTTGTAAGCACCGTGACAAAAGTATGTATTGTCTGAACGTCCAATACCACTGAGAATTAATTTTCACTTCATCTTCAGAAAACACTTTTTTTTTAAAAGATTTGCTGCCCCGTGTGAGGATCGAACTCACTACCTTCAGATTATGAGCCTGACGCGCTGCCTGCTGCGCCAACGAGGCACTTTTAAACATTAAGCGTAAAGAAAAAATATCGATAATGACTTTCACTTTTTGACAGTGACGTTGTAAGCACCGTGCCAAAATGTATGGTCTGAAAAACCACAACACCTTAGAAAAAAACAATGATTTCATTCTAAAGTAAAAAATATAGATATCGACCTTAAGATGTGGTATCCACTGTGACAAAAGTATGTATTGTCTGGAAGTCCAAAACCACTGAGAATTAATTTTCACTTGATCTTCAGAAAACACTTTCTTATTAAAAGCTTTGCTGCCCCGTGTGAGGATCGAACTCACGACCTTCAGATTATGAGACTGACGCACTGCATGCTGCGCCAACGAGGCACTTTTAAACATTAAGCGTAAAGAAAAAATATCGATAATGACTTTCACTTTTTGACAGTGACGTTGTAAGCACCGTGCCAAAATGTATGGTCTGAAAAACCACAACACCTGAGAAAAAAACAATGATTTCATTCTAAAGTAAAAAATATAGATATCGACCTTAAGATGTGTTATCCACTGTGACAAAAGTATGTATTGTCTGGAAGTCCAAAACCACTGAGAATTAATTTTCACTTGATCTTCAGAAAACACTTTCTTATTAAAAGCTTTGCTGCCCCGTGTGAGGATCGAACTCACGACCTTCAGATTATGAGACTGACGCGCTACCTACTGCGCTAACGAGGTACATTTAATCAACAAATCGAAAGAAAAAATTATCAATACCGACCTTCACTTTTTGACAGTGACGTTGTAAGCACCGTGCCAAAATGTATGGTCTGAAAAACCACAACACCTGAGAAAAAAACTATGATTTCATTCTAAAGTAAAACAATTTGATATCGACCTTAAGATGTGGTTTCCACCGTGACAAAAGTATGTATTGTCTGAAAGTCCAAAACCACTGAGAATTAATTTTCACCTTCAGACAACACTGTCTTTTTATAAGCTTTGCTGACCCGTGTGAGGATCGAACTCACGACCTTCAGATTATGAGACTGACGCGCTGCCTGCTGCGCCAACGAGGAACTTCTAAACATTAAGCGTAAAGAAAAAATATCGATAACGACCTTCAGATTTTGACAGTGACGTTGTAAGCACCGTGCCAAAATGTATGGTCTGAAAGTCGACATCACCTGAGAAAAAAACTATGATTTCATTCTAAAGTAAAAAATATAGATATGGATACCGACCTTCAGATTTTGACAGTGACGTTGTAAGCACCGTGACAAAAGTAGGTATCGTCTGAACGTCCAATACCACTGAGAATTAATTTTCACTTCATCTTCAGAAAACACTGTTTTTTTAAAAGCTTTGCTGCCCCGTGTGAGGATCGAACTCACGACCTTCAGATTATGAGACTGACGCGCTGCCTGCTGCGCCAACGAGGCACTTTTAAACATTAAGCGTAAAGAAAAAATATCGATAATGACTTTCACTTTTTGACAGTGACGTTGTAAGCACCGTGCCAAAATGTATGGTCTGAAAAACCACAACACCTGAGAAAAAAACAATGATTTCATTCTAAAGTAAAAAATATAGATATCGACCTTAAGATGTGGTATCCACTGTGACAAAAGTATGTATTGTCTGGATGTCCAAAACCACTGAGAATTAATTTTAACTTCATCTTCAGACAACACTTTCTTATTAAAAGCTTTGCTGCCCCGTGTGAGGATCGAACTCACGACCTTCAGATTATGAGACTGACGCACTGCATGCTGCGCCAACGAGGCACTTTTAAACATTAAGCGTAAAGAAAAAATATCGATAATGACTTTCACTTTTTGACAGTGACGTTGTAAGCACCGTGCCAAAATGTATGGTCTGAAAAACCACAACACCTGAGAAAAAAACAATGATTTCATTCTAAAGTAAAACAATTTGATATCGACCTTAAGATGTGGTTTCCACCGTGACAAAAGTATGTATTGTCTGAAAGTCCAAAACATCTGAGAATTAATTGTCACTTATTCTTCAGACAACACTTTCTTTTTAAAATCTTTGCTGCCCCGTGTGAGGATGTAACTCACGACCTTCAGATTATGAGACTGACGCGCTACCTACTGCGCTAACGAAGCACATTTAATCAACAAATCGAAAGAAAAAATTATCGATACCGACCTTCACTTTTTGACAGAGACGTTGTAAGCACCGTGCCAAAATGTATGGTCTGAATGTCGACATCACCTGAGAAAAAAAGAATGATTTCATTCTAAAGTAAAAAATATAGATATCGATACCGACCTTCAGATTTTGACAGAGACGTTGTAAGCACCGTGCCAAAATGTATGTTCTGAATGTCGACATCACCTGAGAAAAAAACAATGATTTCATTCTAAAGTAAAAAATATAGATATCGATACCGACCTTCAGATTTTGACAGTGACGTTGTAAGCACCGTGACAAAAGTATGTATCGTCTGAACGTCCAATACCACTGAGAATTAATTTTCACTTCATCTTCAGAAAACACTGTCTTTCAAAAGCTTTGCTGCTCAGTCTGAGGATCGAACGCACGACCTTCAAATTATGAGACTGACGCACTGCCTGCTGCGCCAACAAGGCACTTTTAAACATTAAGCGTAAAGAAAAAATATCGATAACGACTTTCAGATTTTGACAGAGACGTTGTAAGCACCGTGCCAAAATGTATGGTCTGAAAGTCCATATCACCTGAGAAAAAAACAATGATTTCATTCTAAAGTAAAAAATATAGATATCGACCTTAAGATGTGGTATCCACTGTGACAAAAGTATGTATTGTCTGAAAGTCCAAAACCACTGAGAATTAATTTTCACTTCATCTTCAGACAACACTGTCTTTTTAAAAGCTTTGCTGCCCCGTGTGAGGATCGAACTCACGACCTTCAAATTATGAGACTGACGCGCTACCTACTGCGCTAACGAGGCACAGTTCATCAACAAATCGAAAGAAGATATTATCGATACCGACCTTCACTTTTTGACAGTGACGTTGTAAGCACCGTGCCAAAATGTATGGTCTGAAAAACCACAACACCTGAGAAAAAAACTATGATTTCATTCTAAAGTAAAACAATTTGATATCGACCTTAAGACGTGGTTTCCACCGTGACAAAAGTATGTATTGTCTGTAAGTCCAAAACCACTGAGAATTAATTTTCACCATCAGACAACAGTCGTTTTATAAGCTTTGTTGCCCTGTGTGAGGATCGAACTCACGACCTTTAGATTATGAGACTGACGCGCTGCCTGCTGCACCAACGAGGTACATTAAAGCATGAAGTGTAAGAAAAAATATCGATACCGACCTTCAGATTTTGACAGTGACGTTGTAGCCACCGTGCCAAAATGTATGGTCTGAAAGTCCACAACACCTATGAAAAAAACAATGATTTCATTCTAAAGTAAAAAATATAGATATCGATTCCGACCTTCAGATTTTGACAGTGACGTTGTAAGCACCGTGCCAAAATGTATGGTCTGAAAGTCCACAACACCTAAGAAATAAACAATGATTTCATTCTAAAGTAAAAAATATAGATATCTATACCGACCTTCAGATTTTACAGTGACGTTGTAAGCACCGTGACAAAAGTATGTATTGTCTGAAAGTCCAAAACCACTGAGAATTAATTTTCACCTTCAGACAAAACTGTCGTTTAAAGGCTTTGCTGCCCCGTGTGAGGATCGAACTCACGACCTTCAGATTATGAGACTGACGCGCTGCCTGCTGCGCCAACAGGGCACGTTAAATCATTAAGTGTAAGAAAAAATATCGATACCGACCTTCACTTTTTGACAGTGACGATGTAAGCACCGTGCCAAAATGTATGTTCTGAAAGTCCACAACACCTGAGAAAAAAACTATGATTTCATTCTAAAGTAAAACAATTTGATATCGACCTTAAGATGTGGTATCCACCGTGACAAAAATATGTATTGTCTGAAAGTCCAAAACATCTGAGAATTAATTGTCACTTCATCTTCAGACAAAACTTTCTTTTTAAAATCTTTGCTGCCAAAGGTGAGGATCGAACTCACGACCTTCAGATTATAAGACTGATGCACTACCTACTGCGCTAACGAGTCACATTACATGAAGACATCGAAATAAGAAATGATCGATACCGACCTTCAGATTTTGACAGTGACGTTGAAAGCACCGTGCCAAAATGTATGGTCTGAAAGTCCACAACACCTAAGAAATAAACAATGATTTCATTCTAAAGTAAAAAATATAGATATCGATACCGACCTTCAGATTTTGACAGTGACGTTGTAAGCACCGTGACAAAAGTATGTATCGTCTGAACGTCCAATACCACTGAGAATTAATTTTCACTTCATCTTCAGAAAACACTGTCTTTTTAAAAGCTTTGCTGCCCCGTGTGAGGATCGAACTCACGACCTTCAGATTATGAGACTGACGCGCTACCTACTGCGCTAACGAGGCACATTTAATCAAGAAATCGAAAGAAAAAATTATCGATACCGACATTCACTTTTTGACAGTGACGTTGTAAGCACCGTGCCAAAATGTATGGTCTGAAAAACCACAACACCTGAGAAAAAAATTATGATTTCATTCTAAAGTAAAACAATTTGATATCGACCTTAAGATGTGGTTTCCACCGTGACAAAAGTATGTATTGTCTGAAAGTCCAAAACCACTGAGAATTAATTTTCACTTCATCTTCGGACAACACTGTCTTTTTAAAAGCTTTGCTGCTCGTGTGAGGATCGAACTCACGACCTTTAGATTATGAGACTGACGCGCTACCTACTGCGCTAACTAAGAACATTTAATGAACAAATCGAAAGAAAAAATTAGCGATACCGACCTTCACTTTTTGACAGTGACGTTGTAAGCACCGTGCCAAAATGTTAGGTCTGAAAAACCACAACACCTGAGAAAAAAACTATGATTTCATTCTAAAGTAAAACAATTTGATATCGACCTTAAGACGTGGTTTCCACCGTGACAAAAGTATGTATTGTCTGTAAGTCCAAAACCACTGAGAATTAATTTTCACCATCAGACAACTGTCTTTTTATAAGCTTTGCTGCCTCGTGTGAGGAACGAACTCACGACCTTTAGATTATGAGACTGACGCGCTGCCTGCTGCACCAACGAGGAACATTAAAGCATGAAGTGTAAGAAGAAATATCGATACCAAATTTCTGATTTTGACAGTGACGTTGTAACCACCGTGCCAAAATGTATGGTCTGAAAGTCCACAACACCTAAGAAAAAAACAATGATTTCATTCTAAAGTAAAAAATATAGATATCGATACAGACCTTCAGATTTTACAGTGACGTTGTAAGCACCGTGACAAAAGTATGTATTGTCTGAAAGTCCAAAACCACTGAGAATTAATTTTAACCTTCAGACAAAACTGTCTTTTATAAGCTTTGCTGCCCCGTGTGAGGATCGAACTCACGACCTTCAGATTATGAGACTGATGCGCTGCCTGCGCGCCAACAACGCACGTTAAATCATTAAGTGTAAGAAATAATATCGATACCGACCTTCACTTTTTGACAGTGACGATGTAAGCACCGTGCCAAAATGTATGGTCTGAAAGTCCACAACACCTGAGAAAAAAACTATGATTTCATTCTAAAGTAAAACAATTTGATATCGACCTTATGATGTGGTTTCCACCGTGACAAAAGTATGTACTGTCTGAAAGTCCAAAACACTGAGAATTTATTTTCACCTTCAGACTACAGTATCATTTTATAAACTTTGCTGCCCCATGTGAGGATCGAACACACGACCTTCAGATTATGAGACTGACGCACTGCCTGCTGCGCCAACGAGGCACATTAATTCATTAAGTGTAAGAAAAAATATCGATACCGACCTTCACTTTTTGACAGTGACGTTGTAAGCACCGTGCCAAAATGTATGGTCTGAAAAACCACAACACCTGAGAAAAAAACAATGATTTCATTCTAAAGTAAAACAATTTGATATCGACCTTAAGATGTGGTTTCCACCGTGACAAAAGTATGTATTGTCTGAAAGTCCAAAACCACTGAGAATTAATTTTCACCTTCAGACAACACTGTCTTTTTATAAGCTTTGCTGACCCGTGTGAGGATCGAACTCACGACCTTCGGATTATGAGACTGACGCGCTGCCTGCTGCACCAACCAGGCACATTAAAGCATTAAGTGTAAGAAAAAATATCGATACCGACCTTCAGATTTTGACAGTGACGTTGTAAGCGCCGTGCCAAAATGTATGGTCTGAAAGTCCACAACACCTAAGAAAAAAACAATGATTTCATTCTAAAGTAAAAAATATAGATATCGATACCGACCTTCAGATTTTACAGTGACGTTGTAAGCACCGTGACAAAAGTATGTATAGTCTGAACGTCCAATACCACTGAGAATTCATTTTCACTTCATCTTCAGAAAACACTGTCTTTTTAAGAGCTTTGCTGCCCCGTGTGAGGATCGAACTCACGACCTTCAGATTATGAGACTGACGCGCTACCTACTGCGCTAACGAAGCACATTTAATCAACAAATCGAAAGAAAAAATTATCGATACCGACCTTCACTTTTTGACAGTGACGTTGTAAGCACCGTGCCAAAATGTATGGTCTGAAAAACCACAACACCTGAGAAAAAAACAATGATTTCATTCTAAAGTAAAACAATTTGATATTGACCTTAAGATGTGGTTTCCACCGTGACAAAAGTATGTATTGTCTGAAAGTCCAAAACGACTGAGAATTAATTTTCACCTTCAGACAACACTGTCTTTCTATAAACTTTGCTGCCCAGTGTAAGGATCGAACTCACGACCTTCAGATTATGAGACTGACGCGCTGCACGCTGCGCCAACGAGGCACTTTTAGACATAGAGCGTAAAGAAAAAATATCGATAACGACCTTCAGATTTTGATAGTGACGTTGTAAGCACCGTGCCAAAATGTATGGTCTGAAAGTCCACATCACCTGAGAAAAAAACAATGATTTCATTATAAAGTAAAAAATATAGATATGGATACCGACCTTCAGATTTTGACAGTGACGTTGTAAGCACCGTGACAAAAGGATGTATTGTCTGAACGTCCAATACCACTGAGAATTAATTTTCACTTCATCTTCAGAAAACACTTTTTTTTTAAAAGATTTGCTGCCCCGTGTGAGGATCGAACTCACTACCTTCAGATTGTGAGCCTGACGCGCTGCCTGCTGCGCCAACGAGGCACTTTTAAACATTAAGCGTAAAGAAAAAATATCGATAATGACTTTCACTTTTTGACAGTGACGTTGTAAGCACCGTGCCAAAATGTATGGTCTGAAAAACCACAACACCTTAGAAAAAAACAATGATTTCATTCTAAAGTAAAAAATATAGATATCGACCTTAAGATGTGTTATCCACTGTGACAAAAGTATGTATTGTCTGGAAGTCCAAAACCACTGAGAATTAATTTTCACTTGATCTTCAGAAAACACTTTCTTATTAAAAGCTTTGCTGCCCCGTGTGAGGATCGAACTCACGACCTTCAGATTATGAGACTGACGCGCTACCTACTGCGCTAACGAGGTACATTTAATCAACAAATCGAAAGAAAAAATTATCAATACCGACCTTCACTTTTTGACAGTGACGTTGTAAGCACCGTGCCAAAATGTATGGTCTGAAAAACCACAACACCTGAGAAAAAAACTATGATTTCATTCTAAAGTAAAACAATTTGATATCGACCTTAAGATGTGGTTTCCACCGTGACAAAAGTATGTATTGTCTGAAAGTCCAAAACCACTGAGAATTAATTTTCACCTTCAGACAACACTGTCTTTTTATAAGCTTTGCTGACCCGTGTGAGGATCAAACTCACGACCTTCAGATTATGAGACTGACGCGCTGCCTGCTGCGCCAACGAGGAACTTCTAAACATTAAGCGTAAAGAAAAAATATCGATAACGACCTTCAGATTTTGACAGTGACATTGTAAGCACCGTGCCAAAATGTATGGTCTGAAAGTCGACATCACCTGAGAAAAAAACTATGATTTCATTCTAAAGTAAAAAATATAGATATGGATACCGACCTTCAGATTTTGACAGTGACGTTGTAAGCACCGTGACAAAAGTATGTATCGTCTGAACGTCCAATACCACTGAGAATTAATTTTCACTTCATCTTCAGAAAACACTGTTTTTTTAAAAGCTTTCTTCCCCGTGTGAGGATCGAACTCACGACCTTCAGATTATGAGACTGACGCGCTGCCTGCTGCGCCAACGAGGCACTTTTAAACATTAAGCGTAAAGAAAAAATATCGATAATGACTTTCACTTTTTGACAGTGACGTTGTAAGCACCGTGCCAAAATGTATGGTCTGAAAAACCACAACACCTGAGAAAAAAACAATGATTTCATTCTAAAGTAAAAAATATAGATATCGACCTTAAGATGTGGTATCCACTGTGACAAAAGTATGTATTGTCTGGATGTCCAAAACCACTGAGAATTAATTTTAACTTCATCTTCAGACAACACTTTCTTATTAAAAGCTTTGCTGCCCCGTGTGAGGATCGAACTCACGACCTTCAGATTATGAGACTGACGCACTGCATGCTGCGCCAACGAGGCACTTTTAAACATTAAGCGTAAAGAAAAAATATCGATAATGACTTTCACTTTTTGACAGTGACGTTGTAAGCACCGTGCCAAAATGTATGGTCTGAAAAACCACAACACCTGAGAAAAAAACAATGATTTCATTCTAAAGTAAAAAATATAGATATCGACCTTAAGATGTGTTATCCACTGTGACAAAAGTATGTATTGTCTGGAAGTCCAAAACCACTGAGAATTAATTTTCACTTGATCTTCAGAAAACACTTTCTTATTAAAAGCTTTGCTGCCCCGTGTGAGGATCGAACTCACGACCTTCAGATTATGAGACTGACGCGCTACCTACTGCGCTAACGAGGTACATTTAATCAACAAATCGAAAGAAAAAATTATCAATACCGACCTTCACTTTTTGACAGTGACGTTGTAAGCACCGTGCCAAAATGTATGGTCTGAAAAACCACAACACCTGAGAAAAAAACTATGATTTCATTCTAAAGTAAAACAATTTGATATCGACCTTAAGATGTGGTTTCCACCGTGACAAAACGATGTATTGTCTGAAAGTCCAAAACCACTGAGAATTAATTTTCACCTTCAGACAACACTGTCTTTTTATAAGCTTTGCTGACCCGTGTGAGGATCAAACTCACGACCTTCAGATTATGAGACTGACGCGCTGCCTGCTGCGCCAACGAGGAACTTCTAAACATTAAGCGTAAAGAAAAAATATCGATAACGACCTTCAGATTTTGACAGTGACATTGTAAGCACCGTGCCAAAATGTATGGTCTGAAAGTCGACATCACCTGAGAAAAAAACTATGATTTCATTCTAAAGTAAAAAATATAGATATGGATACCGACCTTCAGATTTTGACAGTGACGTTGTAAGCACCGTGACAAGAGTATGTATCGTCTGAACGTCCAATACCACTGAGAATTAATTTTCACTTCATCTTCAGAAAACACTGTTTTTTTAAAAGCTTTCTTCCCCGTGTGAGGATCGAACTCACGACCTTCAGATTATGAGACTGACGCGCTGCCTGCTGCGCCAACGAGGCACTTTTAAACATTAAGCGTAAAGAAAAAATATCGATAATGACTTTCACTTTTTGACAGTGACGTTGTAAGCACCGTGCCAAAATGTATGGTCTGAAAAACCACAACACCTGAGAAAAAAACAATGATTTCATTCTAAAGTAAAAAATATAGATATCGACCTTAAGATGTGGTATCCACTGTGACAAAAGTATGTATTGTCTGGATGTCCAAAACCACTGAGAATTAATTTTAACTTCATCTTCAGACAACACTTTCTTATTAAAAGCTTTGCTGCCCCGTGTGAGGATCGAACTCACGACCTTCAGATTATGAGACTGACGCACTGCATGCTGCGCCAACGAGGCACTTTTAAACATTAAGCGTAAAGAAAAAATATCGATAATGACTTTCACTTTTTGACAGTGACGTTGTAAGCACCGTGCCAAAATGTATGGTCTGAAAAACCACAACACCTGAGAAAAAAACAATGATTTCATTCTAAAGTAAAAAATATAGATATCGACCTTAAGATGTGGTATCCACTGTGACAAAAGTATGTATTGTCTGGAAGTCCAAAACCACTGAGAATTAATTTTAACTTCATCTTCAGACAACACTTTCTTATTAAAAGCTTTGCTGCCCTGTGTGAGGATCGAACTCACGACCTTCAGATTATGAGACTGACGCGCTACCTACTGCGCTAACGAGGCACATTTAATCAACAAATCGAAAGAAAAAATTATCAATACCGACCTTCACTTTTTGACAGTGACGTTGTAAGCACCGTGCCAAAATGTATGGTCTGAAAAACCACAACACCTGAGAAAAAAACAATGATTTCATTCTAAAGTAAAACAATTTGATATCGACCTTAAGATGTGGTTTCCACCGTGACAAAAGTATGTATTGTCTGAAAGTCCAAAACCACTGAGAATTAATTTTCACCTTCAGACAACACTGTCTTTTTATAAGCTTTGCTAACCCGTGTGAGGATCGAACTCACGACCTTCGGATTATGAGACTGACGCGCTGCCTGCTGCACCAACCAGGCACATTAAAGCATTAAGTGTAAGAAAAAATATCGATACCGACCTTCAGATTTTGACAGTGACGTTGTAAGCACCGTGCCAAAATGTATGGTCTGAAAGTCCACAACACCTAAGAAAAAAACAATGATTTCATTCTAAAGTAAAAAATATAGACATCGATACCGACCTTCAGATTTTACAGTGACGTTGTAAGCACCGTGACAAAAGTATGTATAGTCTGAACGTCCAATACCACTGAGAATTCATTTTCACTTCATCTTCAGAAAACACTGTCTTTTTAAGAGCTTTGCTGCCCCGTGTGAGGATCTAACTCACGACCTTCAGATTATGAGACTGACGCGCTACCTACTGCGCTAACGAAGCACATTTAATCAACAAATCGAAAGAAAAAATGATCGATACCGACCTTCACTTTTTGACAGTGACGTTGTAAGCACCGTGCCAAAATGTATGGTCTGAAAAACCACAACACCTGAGAAAAAAACAATGATTTCATTCTAAAGTAAAACAATTTGATATTGACCTTAAGATGTGGTTTCCACCGTGACAAAAGTATGTATTGTCTGAAAGTCCAAAACGACTGAGAATTAATTTTCACCTTCAGACAACACTGTCTTTCTATAAACTTTGCTGCCCAGTGTGAGGATCGAACTCACGACCTTCAGATTATGAGACTGACGCGCTGCACGCTGCGCCAACGAGGCACTTTTAGACATAGAGCGTAAAGAAAAAATATCGATAACGACCTTCAGATTTTGATAGTGACGTTGTAAGCACCGTGCCAAAATGTATGGTCTGAAAGTCCACAACACCTAAGAAATAAACAATGATTTCATTCTAAAGTAAAAAATATAGATATCGATACCGACCTTCAGATTTTGACAGTGACGTTGTAAGCACCGTGACAAAAGTATGTATCGTCTGAACGTCCAATACCACTGAGAATTAATTTTCACTTCATCTTCAGAAAACACTTTCTTATTAAAAGCTTTGCTGCCCCGTGTGAGGATCGAACTCACGACCTTCAGATTATGAGACTGACGCGCTACCTACTGCGCTAACGAGGCACATTTAATCAATAAATCGAAAGAAAAAACTATCAATACCGACCTTCACTTTTTGACAGTGACGTTGTAAGCACCGTGCCAAAATGTATGGTCTGAAAAACCACAACACCTGAGAAAAAAACTATGATTTCATTCTAAAGTAAAACAATTTGATATCGACCTTAAGATGTGGTTTCCACCGTGACAAAAGTATGTATTGTCTGAAAGTCCAAAACCACTGAGAATTCATTTTCACCTTCAGACAACACTGTCTTTTTATAAGCTTTGCAGCCCCGTGTGAGGATCGAACTCACAACCTTCAGATTATGAGACTGACGCGCTGCCTGCTGCACCAACGAGGCACTTCTAAACATTAAGCGTAAAGAAAAAATATCGATAACGACCTTCAGATTTTGACAGTGACGTTGTAAGCACCGTGCCAAAATGTATGGTCTGAAAGTCCACATCACCTGAGAAAAAAACTATGATTTCATTCTAAAGTAAAAAATATAGATATGGATACCGACCTTCAGATTTTGACAGTGACGTTGTAAGCACCGTGACAAAAGTATGTATCGTCTGAACGTCCAATACCACTGAGAATTAATTTTCACTTCATCTTCAGAAAACACTGTTTTTTTAAAAGCTTTGCTGCCCTGTGTGAGGATCGAACTCACGACCTTCAGATTATGAGACTGACGCGCTGCCTGCTGCGCCAACGAGGCACTTTTAAACATTAAGCGTAAAGAAAAAATATCGATAACGACCTTCACTTTTTGACAGTGACGTTGTAAGCACCGTGCCAAAATGTATGGTCTGAAAAACCACAACACCTGAGAAAAAAACAATGATTTCATTCTAAAGTAAAAAATATAGATATCGACCTTAAGATGTGGTATCCACTGTGACAAAAGTATGTATTGTCTGGAAGTCCAAAACCACTGAGAATTAATTTTCACTTCATCTTCAGACAACACTTTCTTATTAAAAGCTTTGCTGCCCCGTGTGAGGATCGAACTCACGACCTTCAGATTATGAGACTGACGCGCTACCTACTGCGCTAACGAGGCACATTTAACCAACAAATCGAAAGAAAAAATTATCAATACCGACCTTCACTTTTTGACAGTGACGTTGTAAGCACCGTGCCAAAATGTATGGTCTGAAAAATCACAACACCTGAGAAAAAAACTATGATTTCATTCTAAAGTAAAACAATTTGATATCGACCTTAAGATGTGGTTTCCACCGTGACAAAAGTATGTATTGTCTGAAAGTCCAAAAGCACTGAGAATTCATTTTCACCTTCAGACAACACTGTCTTTTTATAAGCTTTGCAGCCCCGTGTGAGGATCGAACTCACGACCTTCAGATTATGAGACTGACGCGCTGCCTGCTGCACCAACGAGGAACATTAAATCATTAAGTGTAAGAAAAAATATCGATACCGACCTTCAGATTTTGACAGTGACGTTGTAAGCACCGTGCCAAAATGTATGGTCTGAAAGTCCACAACACCTAAGAAATAAACAATGATTTCATTCTAAAGTAAAAAATATAGATATCGATACCGACCTTCAGATTTTGACAGTGACGTTGTAAGCACCGTGACAAAAGTATGTATCGTCTGAACGTCCAATACCACTGAGAATTAATTTTCACTTCATCTTCAGAAAACACTGTTTTTTTAAAAGCTTTGCTGTCCCGTGTGAGGATCGAACTCACGACCTTCAGATTATGAGACAGACGCGCTGCCTGCTGCGCCAACGAGGCACTTCTATTTATTAAGCGTAAAGAAATAATATCGATAACGACCTTCAGATTTTGACAGTGACGTTGTAAGCACCGTGCCAAAATGTATGGTCTGAAAGTCCACATCACCTGAGAAAAAAACTATGATTTCATTCTAAAGTAAAAAATATAGATATCGACCTTAAGATGTGGTATCCACTGTGACAAAAGTATGTATTGTCTGAAAGTCCAAAACAACTGAGAATTAATTTTCACTTCATCTTCGGACAACACTGTCTTTTTAAAAGCTTTTCTGCCCCGTGTGAGGATCGAACTCACGACCTTCAGATTATGAGACTGACGCGCTACCTACTGCGCTAACGAAGCATATTTAATCAACAAATCGAAAGAAAAAAATATCGATACCGACCTTCACTTTTTGACAGTGACGTTGTAAGCACCGTGCCAAAAGGTATGGTCTGAAAAACCACAACACCTAAGAAAAAAACTATGATTTCATTCTAAAGTAAAACAATTTGATATCGACCTTAAGATGTGGTTTCCACCGTGACAAAAGTATGTATTGTCTGAAAGTCCAAAACCACTGAGAATTAATTTTCACCTTCAGACAACACTGTCTTTTTATAAGCTTTGCTGCCCCGTGTGAGGATCGAACTCACGACCTTCAGATTATGAGACTGACGCGCTGCCTGCTGCGCCAACGAGGCACTTGTAAACATTAAGCGTAAATAAAAAATATCGATAACGACTTTCAGATTTTGACAGTGCCGTTGTAAGCACCGTGCCAAAATGTATGGTCTGAAAGTCCACATCACCTGAGAAAAAAAATATGATTTCATTCTAAAGTAAAAAATATAGATATCGACCTTAAGATGTGGTATCCACTGTGACAAAAGTATGTATTGTCTGAAAGTCCAAAACAACTGAGAATTCATTTTCACTTCATCTTCGGACAACACTGTCTTTTTAAAAGATTTGCTGCCCCGTGTGAGGATCGAACTCACGACCTTCAGATTATGAGACTGACGCGCTACCTACTGTGCTAACGAAGCACATTTAATCGACAAATCGAAAGAAAAAAATATCGATACCGACCTTCAGATTTTGACAGTGACATTGTAAGCACCGTGCCAAAATGTATGGTCTGAAAGTCGACATCACCTGAGAAAAAAACTATGATTTCATTCTAAAGTAAAAAATATAGATATGGATACCGACCTTCAGATTTTGACAGTGACGTTGTAAGCACCGTGACAAAAGTATGTATCGTCTGAACGTCCAATACCACTGAGAATTAATTTTCACTTCATCTTCAGAAAACACTGTTTTTTTAAAAGCTTTCTTCCCCGTGTGAGGATCGAACTCACGACCTTCAGATTATGAGACTGACGCGCTGCCTGCTGCGCCAACGAGGCACTTTTAAACATTAAGCGTAAAGAAAAAATATCGATAATGACTTTCACTTTTTGACAGTGACGTTGTAAGCACCGTGCCAAAATGTATGGTCTGAAAAACCACAACACCTGAGAAAAAAACAATGATTTCATTCTAAAGTAAAAAATATAGATATCGACCTTAAGATGTGGTATCCACTGTGACAAAAGTATGTATTGTCTGGATGTCCAAAACCACTGAGAATTAATTTTAACTTCATCTTCAGACAACACTTTCTTATTAAAAGCTTTGCTGCCCCGTGTGAGGATCGAACTCACGACCTTCAGATTATGAGACTGACGCACTGCATGCTGCGCCAACGAGGCACTTTTAAACATTAAGCGTAAAGAAAAAATATCGATAATGACTTTCACTTTTTGACAGTGACGTTGTAAGCACCGTGCCAAAATGTATGGTCTGAAAAACCACAACACCTGAGAAAAAAACAATGATTTCATTCTAAAGTAAAAAATATAGATATCGACCTTAAGATGTGTTATCCACTGTGACAAAAGTATGTATTGTCTGGAAGTCCAAAACCACTGAGAATTAATTTTCACTTGATCTTCAGAAAACACTTTCTTATTAAAAGCTTTGCTGCCCCGTGTGAGGATCGAACTCACGACCTTCAGATTATGAGACTGACGCGCTACCTACTGCGCTAACGAGGTACATTTAATCAACAAATCGAAAGAAAAAATTATCAATACCGACCTTCACTTTTTGACAGTGACGTTGTAAGCACCGTGCCAAAATGTATGGTCTGAAAAACCACAACACCTGAGAAAAAAACTATGATTTCATTCTAAAGTAAAACAATTTGATATCGACCTTAAGATGTGGTTTCCACCGTGACAAAACGATGTATTGTCTGAAAGTCCAAAACCACTGAGAATTAATTTTCACCTTCAGACAACACTGTCTTTTTATAAGCTTTGCTGACCCGTGTGAGGATCGAACTCACGACCTTCAGATTATGAGACTGACGCGCTGCCTGCTGCGCCAACGAGGAACTTCTAAACATTAAGCGTAAAGAAAAAATATCGATAACGACCTTCAGATTTTGACAGTGACATTGTAAGCACCGTGCCAAAATGTATGGTCTGAAAGTCGACATCACCTGAGAAAAAAACTATGATTTCATTCTAAAGTAAAAAATATAGATATGGATACCGACCTTCAGATTTTGACAGTGACGTTGTAAGCACCGTGACAAAAGTATGTATCGTCTGAACGTCCAATACCACTGAGAATTAATTTTCACTTCATCTTCAGAAAACACTGTTTTTTTAAAAGCTTTCTTCCCCGTGTGAGGATCGAACTCACGACCTTCAGATTATGAGACTGACGCGCTGCCTGCTGCGCCAACGAGGCACTTTTAAACATTAAGCGTAAAGAAAAAATATCGATAATGACTTTCACTTTTTGACAGTGACGTTGTAAGCACCGTGCCAAAATGTATGGTCTGAAAAACCACAACACCTGAGAAAAAAACAATGATTTCATTCTAAAGTAAAAAATATAGATATCGACCTTAAGATGTGGTATCCACTGTGACAAAAGTATGTATTGTCTGGATGTCCAAAACCACTGAGAATTAATTTTAACTTCATCTTCAGACAACACTTTCTTATTAAAAGCTTTGCTGCCCCGTGTGAGGATCGAACTCACGACCTTCAGATTATGAGACTGACGCACTGCATGCTGCGCCAACGAGGCACTTTTAAACATTAAGCGTAAAGAAAAAATATCGATAATGACTTTCACTTTTTGACAGTGACGTTGTAAGCACCGTGCCAAAATGTATGGTCTGAAAAACCACAACACCTGAGAAAAAAACAATGATTTCATTCTAAAGTAAAAAATATAGATATCGACCTTAAGATGTGGTATCCACTGTGACAAAAGTATGTATTGTCTGGAAGTCCAAAACCACTGAGAATTAATTTTAACTTCATCTTCAGACAACACTTTCTTATTAAAAGCTTTGCTGCCCTGTGTGAGGATCGAACTCACGACCTTCAGATTATGAGACTGACGCGCTACCTACTGCGCTAACGAGGCACATTTAATCAACAAATCGAAAGAAAAAATTATCAATACCGACCTTCACTTTTTGACAGTGACGTTGTAAGCACCGTGCCAAAATGTATGGTCTGAAAAACCACAACACCTGAGAAAAAAACAATGATTTCATTCTAAAGTAAAACAATTTGATATCGACCTTAAGATGTGGTTTCCACCGTGACAAAAGTATGTATTGTCTGAAAGTCCAAAACCACTGAGAATTAATTTTCACCTTCAGACAACACTGTCTTTTTATAAGCTTTGCTAACCCGTGTGAGGATCGAACTCACGACCTTCGGATTATGAGACTGACGCGCTGCCTGCTGCACCAACCAGGCACATTAAAGCATTAAGTGTAAGAAAAAATATCGATACCGACCTTCAGATTTTGACAGTGACGTTGTAAGCACCGTGCCAAAATGTATGGTCTGAAAGTCCACAACACCTAAGAAAAAAACAATGATTTCATTCTAAAGTAAAAAATATAGACATCGATACCGACCTTCAGATTTTACAGTGACGTTGTAAGCACCGTGACAAAAGTATGTATAGTCTGAACGTCCAATACCACTGAGAATTCATTTTCACTTCATCTTCAGAAAACACTGTCTTTTTAAGAGCTTTGCTGCCCCGTGTGAGGATCTAACTCACGACCTTCAGATTATGAGACTGACGCGCTACCTACTGCGCTAACGAAGCACATTTAATCAACAAATCGAAAGAAAAAATGATCGATACCGACCTTCACTTTTTGACAGTGACGTTGTAAGCACCGTGCCAAAATGTATGGTCTGAAAAACCACAACACCTGAGAAAAAAACAATGATTTCATTCTAAAGTAAAACAATTTGATATTGACCTTAAGATGTGGTTTCCACCGTGACAAAAGTATGTATTGTCTGAAAGTCCAAAACGACTGAGAATTAATTTTCACCTTCAGACAACACTGTCTTTCTATAAACTTTGCTGCCCAGTGTGAGGATCGAACTCACGACCTTCAGATTATGAGACTGACGCGCTGCACGCTGCGCCAACGAGGCACTTTTAGACATAGAGCGTAAAGAAAAAATATCGATAACGACCTTCAGATTTTGATAGTGACGTTGTAAGCACCGTGCCAAAATGTATGGTCTGAAAGTCCACAACACCTAAGAAATAAACAATGATTTCATTCTAAAGTAAAAAATATAGATATCGATACCGACCTTCAGATTTTGACAGTGACGTTGTAAGCACCGTGACAAAAGTATGTATCGTCTGAACGTCCAATACCACTGAGAATTAATTTTCACTTCATCTTCAGAAAACACTTTCTTATTAAAAGCTTTGCTGCCCCGTGTGAGGATCGAACTCACGACCTTCAGATTATGAGACTGACGCGCTACCTACTGCGCTAACGAGGCACATTTAATCAATAAATCGAAAGAAAAAACTATCAATACCGACCTTCACTTTTTGACAGTGACGTTGTAAGCACCGTGCCAAAATGTATGGTCTGAAAAACCACAACACCTGAGAAAAAAACTATGATTTCATTCTAAAGTAAAACAATTTGATATCGACCTTAAGATGTGGTTTCCACCGTGACAAAAGTATGTATTGTCTGAAAGTCCAAAACCACTGAGAATTCATTTTCACCTTCAGACAACACTGTCTTTTTATAAGCTTTGCAGCCCCGTGTGAGGATCGAACTCACAACCTTCAGATTATGAGACTGACGCGCTGCCTGCTGCACCAACGAGGCACTTCTAAACATTAAGCGTAAAGAAAAAATATCGATAACGACCTTCAGATTTTGACAGTGACGTTGTAAGCACCGTGCCAAAATGTATGGTCTGAAAGTCCACATCACCTGAGAAAAAAACTATGATTTCATTCTAAAGTAAAAAATATAGATATGGATACCGACCTTCAGATTTTGACAGTGACGTTGTAAGCACCGTGACAAAAGTATGTATCGTCTGAACGTCCAATACCACTGAGAATTAATTTTCACTTCATCTTCAGAAAACACTGTTTTTTTAAAAGCTTTGCTGTCCCGTGTGAGGATCGAACTCACGACCTTCAGATTATGAGACAGACGCGCTGCCTGCTGCGCCAACGAGGCACTTCTATTTATTAAGCGTAAAGAAATAATATCGATAACGACCTTCAGATTTTGACAGTGACGTTGTAAGCACCGTGCCAAAATGTATGGTCTGAAAGTCCACATCACCTGAGAAAAAAACTATGATTTCATTCTAAAGTAAAAAATATAGATATCGACCTTAAGATGTGGTATCCACTGTGACAAAAGTATGTATTGTCTGAAAGTCCAAAACAACTGAGAATTAATTTTCACTTCATCTTCGGACAACACTGTCTTTTTAAAAGCTTTTCTGCCCCGTGTGAGGATCGAACTCACGACCTTCAGATTATGAGACTGACGCGCTACCTACTGCGCTAACGAAGCATATTTAATCGACAAATCGAAAGAAAAAAATATCGATACCGACCTTCACTTTTTGACAGTGACGTTGTAAGCACCGTGCCAAAAGGTATGGTCTGAAAAACCACAACACCTAAGAAAAAAACTATGATTTCATTCTAAAGTAAAACAATTTGATATCGACCTTAAGATGTGGTTTCCACCGTGACAAAAGTATGTATTGTCTGAAAGTCCAAAACCACTGAGAATTAATTTTCACCTTCAGACAACACTGTCTTTTTATAAGCTTTGCTGCCCCGTGTGAGGATCGAACTCACGACCTTCAGATTATGAGACTGACGCGCTGCCTGCTGCGCCAACGAGGCACTTGTAAACATTAAGCGTAAATAAAAAATATCGATAACGACTTTCAGATTTTGACAGTGCCGTTGTAAGCACCGTGCCAAAATGTATGGTCTGAAAGTCCACATCACCTGAGAAAAAAAATATGATTTCATTCTAAAGTAAAAAATATAGATATCGACCTTAAGATGTGGTATCCACTGTGACAAAAGTATGTATTGTCTGAAAGTCCAAAACAACTGAGAATTCATTTTCACTTCATCTTCGGACAACACTGTCTTTTTAAAAGCTTTGCTGCCCCGTGTGAGGATCGAACTCACGACCTTCAGATTATGAGACTGACGCGCTACCTACTGTGCTAACGAAGCACATTTAATCGACAAATCGAAAGAAAAAAATATCGATACCGACCTTCACTTTTTGACAGTGACGTTGTAAGCACCGTGCCAAAAGGTATGGTCTGAAAAACCACAACACCTGAGAAAAAAACTATGATTTCATTCTAAAGTAAAACAATTTGATATCGACCTTAAGATGTGGTTTCCACCGTGACAAAAGTATGTATTGTCTGAAAGTCCAAAACCACTGAGAATTAATTTTCACCTTCAGACAACACTGTCTTTTTATAAGCTTTGCTGCCCCGTGTGAGGATCGAACTCACGACCTTCAGATTATGAGACTGACGCGCTGCCTGCTGCGCCAACGAGGCACTTATAAACATTAAGCGTAAATAAAAAATATCGATAACGACTTTCAGATTTTGACAGTGCCGTTGTAAGCACCGTGCCAAAATGTATGGTCTGAAAGTCCACATCACCTGAGAAAAAAAATATGATTTCATTCTAAAGTAAAAAATATAGATATCGACCTTAAGATGTGGTATCCACTGTGACAAAATTATGTATTGTCTGAAAGTCCAAAACAACTGAGAATTAATTTTCACTTCATCTTCGGACAACACTGTCTTTTTAAAACCTTTGCTGCCCTGTGTGAGGATCGAACTCACGACCTTCAGATTATGAGACTGATGCGCTACCTACTGGGCTAACGAAGCACATTTAATCAACAAATCGAAAGAAAAAAATATCAATACCGACCTTCACTTTTTGACAGTGACGTTGTAAGCACCGTGCCAAAATGTATGGTCTGAAAAACCACAACACCTGAGAAAAAAAAAATGATTTCATTCTAAAGTAAAACAATTTGATATCGACCTTAAGATGTGGTTTCCACCGTGACAAAAGTATGTATTGTCTGAAAGTCCAAAACCACTGAGAACTCATTTTCACCATCAGACAACAGTCTTTTTATAAGCTTTGCTGACCCGTGTGAGGATCGAACACACGACTTTCAGATTATGAGACTGATGCACTGCCTGCTGCACCAACGAGGCACATCAAATCATTGAGTGTAAGAAAAAATATCTATACCGACCTTCAGATTTTGACAGTGACGTTGTAAGCACCGTGCCAAAATGTATGGTCTGAAAAACCACAACACCTGAGAAAAAAACTATGATTTCATTCTAAAGTAAAACAATTTGATATCGACCTTAAGATGTGGTTTCCACCGTGACAAAAGTATGTATTGTCTGAAAGTCCAAAACGACTGAGAATTTATTTTCACCTTCAGACAACAGTCTTTTTATAAGCTATGCTGCCCCGTGTGAGGATCGAACTCACGACCTCCAGATTAGGAGACTGACGCGCTGCCTGCTGCACCAACGAGGCACATTAAATCTTTAAATGTAAGAAAAAATATCGATACCGACCTTCACTTTTTGACAGTGACGTTGTAAGCACCGTGCCAAAATGTATGGTCTGAAAGTCCACAACACCTAAGAAAAAAACAATGATTTCATTCTAAAGTAAAAAATATAGATATCGATACCGACCTTCAGATTTTGACAGTGACGTTGTAAGCACCGTGCCAAAATGTATGGTCTGAAAGTCCACAACACCTAAGAAAAAAACAATGATTTCATTCTAAATTAAAAAATATAAATATCGATACCGACCTTCAGATTTTGACAGTGACGTTGTAAGCACCGTGACAAAAGTATGTATCGTCTGAACGTCAAATACCACTGAGAATTAATTTTCACTTAATCTTCAGAAAACACTGTCTTTAAAAAGCTTGGCTGCCCCGTGTGAGGATCGAACTCACGACCTTCAGATTATGAGACTGAGGCAGTGCCTGCTGCGCCAACGAGGCACTTTCAAACAATAAGCGTAAAGAAAAAATATCGATAACGACCTTCAGATTTTGACAGTGACGTTGTAAGCACCGTGCCAAAATGTATGGTCTGAAAGTCCACAACACCTGAGAAAAAAACTATGATTTCATTCGAAAGTAAGAAATATAGATATCGACCTTAAGATGTGGTATCCACCGAAACAAAAGCATGTATTGTCTGAAAGTCCAAAACATCTGAGAATTAATTGTCACTTATTCTTCAGACAACACTTTCTTTTTAAAATCTTTGCTGCCCCGTGTGAGGATCTAACTCACGACCTTCAGATTATGAGACTGAGGCGCTGACTGCTGCACCAACCAGGCACATTAAAGCGTTAGGTGTAAGAAAAAATATCGATACCGACCTTCAGATTTTGACAGTGACGTTGTAAGCACCGTGCCAAAATGTATGGTCTGAAAGTCCACAACACCTAAGAAAAAAACAATGATTTCATTCTAAAGTAAAAAATATAGATATCGATACCGACCTTCAGATTTTACAGTGACGTTGTAAGCACCGTGACAAAAGTATGTATCGTCCGAACGTCCAATACCACTGAGAATTAATTTTCACTTCATCTTCAGAAAACACTGTCTTTTTAAGAGCTTTGCTGCCCCGTGTGAGGATCGAACTCACGACCTTCAGATTATGAGACTGACGCGCTGCCTGCTGCGCCAACGAGGCACCTGTAAACATTAAGCGTAAAGAAAAAATATCGATAACGACTTTCAGATTTTGACAGTGACGTTGTAAGCACCGTGCCAAAATGTATGGTCTGAAAGTCCACATCACCTGAGAAAAAAAATATGATTTCATTCTAAAGTAAAAAATATAGATATCGACCTTAAGATGTGGTATCCACTGTGACAAAAGTATGTATTGTCTGAAAGTCCAAAAGAACAGAGAATTAATTTTCACTTCATCTTCGGACAACACTGTCTTTTTAAAACCTTTGCTGCCCTGTGTGAGGATCGAACTCATGACCTTCAGATTATGAGACTGATGCGCTACCTACTGGGCTAACGAAGCACATTTAATCGACAAATCGAAAGAAAAAAATATCAATACCGACCTTCACTTTTTGACAGTGACGTTGTAAGCACCGTGCCAAAATGTATGGTCTGAAAAACCACAACACCTGAGAAAAAAACTATGATTTCATTCTAAAGTAAAACAATTTGATATCGACCTTAAGATGTGGTTTCCACCGTGACAAAAGTATGTATTGTCTGAAAGTCCAAAACGACTGAGAATTTATTTTCACCTTCAGACAACAGTCTTTTTATAAGCTTTGCTGCCCCGTGTGAGGATCGAACTCACGACCTCCAGATTATGAGACTGACGCGCTGCCTGCAGCACCAACGAGGCACATTAAATCTTTAAATGTAAGAAAAAATATCGATACCGACCTTCACTTTTTGACAGTGACGTTGTAAGCACCGTGCCAAAATGTATGGTCTGAAAGTCCACAACACCTAAGAAAAAAACAATGATTTCATTCTAAAGTAAAAAATATAGATATCGATACCGACCTTCAGATTTTGACAGTGACGTTGTAAGCACCGTGCCAAAATGTATGGTCTGAAAGTCCACAACACCTAAGAAAAAAACTATGATTTCATTCTAAATTAAAAAATATAAATATCGATACCGACCTTCAGATTTTGACAGTGACGTTGTAAGCACCGTGACAAAATGTATGGTCTGAAAAACCACAACACCTGAGAAAAAAACTATGATTTCATTCTAAAGTAAAACAATTTGATATCGACCTTAAGATGTGGTTTCCACCGTGACAAAAGTATGTATTGTCTGAAAGTCCAAAACCACTGAGAATTAATTTTCACCTTCAGACAACACTGTCTTTTTATAAGCTTTGCTGCCCTGTGTGAGGATCAAACTCACGACCTTCAGATTATGAGACTGACGCGCTGCCTGCCGCGCCAACGAGGCACTTTTAAACATTCATCGTAAAGAAAAAATATTGATACCGACCTTCAGATTTTGACAGTGACGTTGTAAGCACCGTGCCAAAATGTATGGTCTGAAAGTCCACAACACCTGAGAAAAAAACTATGATTTCATTCTAAAGTAAAAAATATAGATATCGACCTTAAGATGTGGTATCCACCGTGACAAAAGTATGTATTGTCTGAAAGTCCAAAACATCTGAGAATTAATTGTCACTTATTCTTCAGACAACACTTTCTTTTTAAAATCTTTGCTGCCCCGTGTGAGGATCTAACTCACTACCTTCAGATTATGAGACTGACGCGCTACCTACTGCGCTAACGAAGCACATTTAATCAACAAATCGAAAGAAAAAATTATCGATACCGACCTTCACTTTTTGACAGTGACGTTGTAAGCACCGTGCCAAAATGTATGGTCTGAAAAACCACAACACCTGAGAAAAAAACTATGATTTCATTCTAAAGTAAAACAATTTGATATCGACCTTAAGATGTGGTTTCCACCGTGACAAAAGTATGTATTGTCTGAAAGTCCAAAACCACTGAGAATTAATTTTCACCTTCAGACAACACTGTCTTTTTATAAGCTTTGCTGCCCCGTGTGAGGATCAAACTCACGACCTTCAGATTATGAGACTGACGCGCTGCCTGCCGCGCCAACGAGGCACTTTTAAACATTCATCGTAAAGAAAAAATATTGATACCGACCTTCAGATTTTGACAGTGACGTTGTAAGCACCGTGCCAAAATGTATGGTCTGAAAGTCCACAACACCTGAGAAAAAAACTATGATTTCATTCTAAAGTAAAAAATATAGATATCGACCTTAAGATGTGGTATCCACCGTGACAAAAGTATGTATTGTCTGAAAGTCCAAAACATCTGAGAATTAATTGTCACTTATTCTTCAGACAACACTTTCTTTTTAAAATCTTTGCTGCCCCGTGTGAGGATCTAACTCACGACCTTCAGATTATGAGACTGACGCGCTGCCTGCTGCACCAACGAGGTAAATTTAATCATTGAGTGTAAGAAAAAAATATCGATACCGACCTTCAGATTTTGACAGTGACGTTGTAAGCACCGTGCCAAAATGTATGGTCTGAAAAACCACAACACCTGAGAAAAAAACTATGATTTCATTCTAAAGTAAAACAATTTGATATCGACCTTAAGATGTGGTTTCCACCGTGACAAAAGTATGTATTGTCTGAAAGTCCAAAACCACTGAGAATTAATTTTCACCTTCAGACAACACTGTCTTTTTATAAGCTTTGCTGCCCCGTGTGAGGATCAAACTCACGACCTTCAGATTATGAGACTGACGCGCTGCCTGCCGCGCCAACGAGGCACTTTTAAACATTCATCGTAAAGAAAAAATATTGATACCGACCTTCAGATTTTGACAGTGACGTTGTAAGCACCGTGCCAAAATGTATGGTCTGAAAGTCCACAACACCTGAGAAAAAAACTATGATTTCATTCTAAAGTAAAAAATATAGATATCGACCTTAAGATGTGGTATCCACCGTGACAAAAGTATGTATTGTCTGAAAGTCCAAAACATCTGAGAATTAATTGTCACTTATTCTTCAGACAACACTTTCTTTTTAAAATCTTTGCTGCCCCGTGTGAGGATCTAACTCACGACCTTCAGATTATGAGACTGACGCGCTGCCTGCTGCACCAACCAGGCACATTAAAGCGTTAAGTGTAAGAAAAAATATCGATACCGACCTTCAGATTTTGACAGTGACGTTGTAAGCACCGTGCCAAAATGTATGGTCTGAAAGTCCACAACACCTAAGAAAAAAACAATGATTTCATTCTATAGTAAAAAATATAGATATCGATACCGACCTTCAGATTTTACAGTGACGTTGTAAGCACCGTGACAAAAGTATGTATCGTCTGAACGTCCAATACCACTGAGAATTAATTTTCACTTCATCTTCAGAAAACAGTGTCTTTTTAAGAGCTTTGCTGCCCCGTGTGAGGATCGAACTCACGACCTTCAGATTATGAGACTGACGCGCTGCCTGCTGCGCCAACGAGGCACTTCTAATTAGTAAGCGTAAAGAAATAATATCGATAACGACCTTCAGATTTTGACAGTGACGTTGTAAGCACCATGCCAAAATGTATGGTCTGAAAGTCCACATCACCTGAGAAAAAAACTATGATTTCATTCTAAAGTAAAAAATATAGATATCGACCTTAAGATGTGGTATCCACTGTGACAAAAGTATGTATTGTCTGAAAGTCCAAAACAACTGAGAATTAATTTTCACTTCATCTTCGGACAACACTGTCTTTTTAAAAGCTTTGCTGCCCCGTGTGAGGATCGAACTCACGACCTTCAGATTATGAGACTGATGCGCTACCTACTGCGCTAACGAAGCACATTTAATCGACAAATCGAAAGAAAAAAATATCAATACCGACCTTCACTTTTTGACAGTGACGTTGTAAGCACCGTGCCAAAATGTATGGTCTGAAAAACCACAACACCTGAGAAAAAAACTATGATTTCATTCTAAAGTAAAACAATTTGATATCGACCTTAAGATGTGGTTTCCACCGTGACAAAAGTATGTATTGTCTGAAAGTCCAAAACGACTGAGAATTAATTTTCACCTTCAGACAACAGTCTTTTTATAAGCTTTGCTGCCCCGTGTGAGGATCGAACTCACGACCTCCAGATTATGAGACTGACGCGCTGCCTGCTGCACCAACGAGGAACATCAAGTCATTGAGTGTAAGAAAAAATATCTATACCGACCTTCAGATTTTGACAGTGACGTTGTAAGCACCGTGCCAAAATGTATGGTCTGAAAAACCACAACACCTGAGAAAAAAACTATGATTTCATTCTAAAGTAAAACAATTTGATATCGACCTTAAGATGTGGTTTCCACCGTGACAAAAGTATGTATTGTCTGAAAGTCCAAAACAACTGAGAATTAATTTTCACTTCATCTTCAGACAACACTGTCTTTTTAAATGCTTTGCTGCCCTGTGTGAGGATCGAACTCACGACCTTCAGATTATGAGACTGATGCGCTACCTACTGCGCTAACTAAGCACATTTAATCGACAAATCGAAAGAAAAAAATATCAATACCGACCTTCACTTTTTGACAGTGACGTTGTAAGCACCGTGCCAAAATGTATGGTCTGAAAAACCACAACACCTGAGAAAAAAACTATGATTTCATTCTAAAGTAAAACAATTTGATATCGACCTTAAGATGTGGTTTCCACCGTGACAAAAGTATGTATTGTCTGAAAGTCCAAAACGACTGAGAATTAATTTTCACCTTCAGACAACAGTCTTTTTATAAGCTTTGCTGCCCCGTGTGAGGATCGAACTCACGACCTCCAGATTATGAGACTGACGCGCTGCCTGCTGCACCAACGAGGAACATCAAGTCATTGAGTGTAAGAAAAAATATCTATACCGACCTTCAGATTTTGACAGTGACGTTGTAAGCACCGTGCCAAAATGTATGGTCTGAAAAACCACAACACCTGAGAAAAAAACTATGATTTCATTCTAAAGTAAAACAATTTGATATCGACCTTAAGATGTGGTTTCCACCGTGACAAAAGTATGTATTGTCTGAAAGTCCAAAACAACTGAGAATTAATTTTCACTTCATCTTCAGACAACACTGTCTTTTTAAATGCTTTGCTGCCCTGTGTGAGGATCGAACTCACGACCTTCAGATTATGAGACTGATGCGCTACCTACTGCGCTAACGAAGCACATTTAATCGACAAATCGAAAGAAAAAAATATCAATACCGACCTTCACTTTTTGACAGTGACGTTGTAAGCACCGTGCCAAAATGTATGGTCTGAAAAACCACAACACCTGAGAAAAAAACTATGATTTCATTCTAAAGTAAAACAATTTGATATCGACCTTAAGATGTGGTTTCCACCGTGACAAAAGTATGTATTGTCTGAAAGTCCAAAACGACTGAGAATTTATTTTCACCTTCAGACAACAGTCTTTTTATAAGCTTTGCTGCCCCGTGTGAGGATCGAACTCACGACCTCCAGATTATGAGACTGACGCGCTGCCTGCAGCACCAACGAGGCACATTAAATCTTTAAATGTAAGAAAAAATATCGATACCGACCTTCACTTTTTGACAGTGACGTTGTAAGCACCGTGCCAAAATGTATGGTCTGAAAGTCCACAACACCTAAGAAAAAAACAATGATTTCATTCTAAAGTAAAAAATATAGATATCGATACCGACCTTCAGATTTTGACAGTGACGTTGTAAGCACCGTGCCAAAATGTATGGTCTGAAAGTCCACAACACCTAAGAAAAAAACTATGATTTCATTCTAAATTAAAATATATAAATATCGATACCGACCTTCAGATTTTGACAGTGACGTTGTAAGCACCGTGACAAAATGTATGGTCTGAAAAACCACAACACCTGAGAAAAAAACTATGATTTCATTCTAAAGTAAAACAATTTGATATCGACCTTAAGATGTGGTTTCCACCGTGACAAAAGTATGTATTGTCTGAAAGTCCAAAACCACTGAGAATTAATTTTCACCTTCAGACAACACTGTCTTTTTATAAGCTTTGCTGCCCCGTGTGAGGATCAAACTCACGACCTTCAGATTATGAGACTGACGCGCTGCCTGCCGCGCCAACGAGGCACTTTTAAACATTCATCGTAAAGAAAAAATATTGATACCGACCTTCAGATTTTGACAGTGACGTTGTAAGCACCGTGCCAAAATGTATGGTCTGAAAGTCCACAACACCTGAGAAAAAAACTATGATTTCATTCTAAAGTAAAAAATATAGATATCGACCTTAAGATGTGGTATCCACCGTGACAAAAGTATGTATTGTCTGAAAGTCCAAAACATCTGAGAATTAATTGTCACTTATTCTTCAGACAACACTTTCTTTTTAAAATCTTTGCTGCCCCGTGTGAGGATCTAACTCACGACCTTCAGATTATGAGACTGACGCGCTACCTACTGCGCTAACGAAGCACATTTAATCAACAAATCGAAAGAAAAAATTATCGATACCGACCTTCACTTTTTGACAGTGACGTTGTAAGCACCGTGCCAAAATGTATGGTCTGAAAAACCACAACACCTGAGAAAAAAACTATGATTTCATTCTAAAGTAAAACAATTTGATATCGACCTTAAGATGTGGTTTCCACCGTGACAAAAGTATGTTTTGTCTGAAAGTCCAAAACCACTGAGAATTAATTTTCACCATCAGACAACAGTCTTTTTATAAGCTTTGCTGCCCCTTGTGAGGATCGAACTCACGGCCTTCAGATTATGAGACTGACGCGCTGCCTGCAGCACCAACGAGGCACATTAAATCTTTAAATGTAAGAAAAAATATCGATACCGACCTTCACTTTTTGACAGTGACGTTGTAAGCACCGTGCCAAAATGTATGGTCTGAAAGTCCACAACACCTAAGAAAAAAACAATGATTTCATTCTAAAGTAAAAAATATAGATATCGATACCGACCTTCAGATTTTGACAGTGACGTTGTAAGCACCGTGCCAAAATGTATGGTCTGAAAGTCCACAACACCTAAGAAAAAAACTATGATTTCATTCTAAATTAAAAAATATAAATATCGATACCGACCTTCAGATTTTGACAGTGACGTTGTAAGCACCGTGACAAAATGTATGGTCTGAAAAACCACAACACCTGAGAAAAAAACTATGATTTCATTCTAAAGTAAAACAATTTGATATCGACCTTAAGATGTGGTTTCCACCGTGACAAAAGTATGTATTGTCTGAAAGTCCAAAACCACTGAGAATTAATTTTCACCTTCAGACAACACTGTCTTTTTATAAGCTTTGCTGCCCCGTGTGAGGATCAAACTCACGACCTTCAGATTATGAGACTGACGCGCTGCCTGCCGCGCCAACGAGGCACTTTTAAACATTCATCGTAAAGAAAAAATATTGATACCGACCTTCAGATTTTGACAGTGACGTTGTAAGCACCGTGCCAAAATGTATGGTCTGAAAGTCCACAACACCTGAGAAAAAAACTATGATTTCATTCTAAAGTAAAAAATATAGATATCGACCTTAAGATGTGGTATCCACCGTGACAAAAGTATGTATTGTCTGAAAGTCCAAAACATCTGAGAATTAATTGTCACTTATTCTTCAGACAACACTTTCTTTTTAAAATCTTTGCTGCCCCGTGTGAGGATCTAACTCACGACCTTCAGATTATGAGACTGACGCGCTACCTACTGCGCTAACGAAGCACATTTAATCAACAAATCGAAAGAAAAAATTATCGATACCGACCTTCACTTTTTGACAGTGACGTTGTAAGCACCGTGCCAAAATGTATGGTCTGAAAGTCCACAACACCTGAGAAAAAAACTATGATTTCATTCTAAAGTAAAAAATATAGATATCGACCTTAAGATGTGGTATCCACCGTGACAAAAGTATGTATTGTCTGAAAGTCCAAAACATCTGAGAATTAATTGTCACTTATTCTTCAGACAACACTTTCTTTTTAAAATCTTTGCTGCCCCGTGTGAGGATCTAACTCACGACCTTCAGATTATGAGACTGACGCGCTACCTACTGCGCTAACGAAGCACATTTAATCAACAAATCGAAAGAAAAAATTATCGATACCGACCTTCACTTTTTGACAGTGACGTTGTAAGCACCGTGCCAAAATGTATGGTCTGAAAAACCACAACACCTGAGAAAAAAACTATGATTTCATTCTAAAGTAAAACAATTTGATATCGACCTTAAGATGTGGTTTCCACCGTGACAAAAGTATGTTTTGTCTGAAAGTCCAAAACCACTGAGAATTAATTTTCACCATCAGACAACAGTCTTTTTATAAGCTTTGCTGCCCCTTGTGAGGATCGAACTCACGACCTTCAGATTATGAGACTGACGCGCTGCCTGCAGCACCAACGAGGCACATTAAATCTTTAAATGTAAGAAAAAATATCGATACCGACCTTCACTTTTTGACAGTGACGTTGTAAGCACCGTGCCAAAATGTATGGTCTGAAAGTCCACAACACCTAAGAAAAAAACAATGATTTCATTCTAAAGTAAAAAATATAGATATCGATACCGACCTTCAGATTTTGACAGTGACGTTGTAAGCACCGTGCCAAAATGTATGGTCTGAAAGTCCACAACACCTAAGAAAAAAACTATGATTTCATTCTAAATTAAAAAATATAAATATCGATACCGACCTTCAGATTTTGACAGTGACGTTGTAAGCACCGTGACAAAATGTATGGTCTGAAAAACCACAACACCTGAGAAAAAAACTATGATTTCATTCTAAAGTAAAACAATTTGATATCGACCTTAAGATGTGGTTTCCACCGTGACAAAAGTATGTATTGTCTGAAAGTCCAAAACCACTGAGAATTAATTTTCACCTTCAGACAACACTGTCTTTTTATAAGCTTTGCTGCCCCGTGTGAGGATCAAACTCACGACCTTCAGATTATGAGACTGACGCGCTGCCTGCCGCGCCAACGAGGCACTTTTAAACATTCATCGTAAAGAAAAAATATTGATACCGACCTTCAGATTTTGACAGTGACGTTGTAAGCACCGTGCCAAAATGTATGGTCTGAAAGTCCACAACACCTGAGAAAAAAACTATGATTTCATTCTAAAGTAAAAAATATAGATATCGACCTTAAGATGTGGTATCCACCGTGACAAAAGTATGTATTGTCTGAAAGTCCAAAACATTTGAGAATTAATTGTCACTTATTCTTCAGACAACACTTTCTTTTTAAAATCTTTGCTGCCCCGTGTGAGGATCTAACTCACGACCTTCAGATTATGAGACTGACGCGCTACCTACTGCGCTAACGAAGCACATTTAATCAACAAATCGAAAGAAAAAATTATCGATACCGACCTTCACTTTTTGACAGTGACGTTGTAAGCACCGTGCCAAAATGTATGGTCTGAAAAACCACAACACCTGAGAAAAAAACTATGATTTCATTCTAAAGTAAAACAATTTGATATCGACCTTAAGATGTGGTTTCCACCGTGACAAAAGTATGTTTTGTCTGAAAGTCCAAAACCACTGAGAATTAATTTTCACCATCAGACAACAGTCTTTTTATAAGCTTTGCTGCCCCTTGTGAGGATCGAACTCACGACCTTCAGATTATGAGACTGACGCGCTGCCTGCAGCACCAACAAGGAACATTAAATCTTTAAATGTAAGAAAAAATATCGATACCGACCTTCACTTTTTGACAGTGACGTTGTAAGCACCGTGCCAAAATGTATGGTCTGAAAGTCCACAACACCTAAGAAAAAAACAATGATTTCATTCTAAAGTAAAAAATATAGATATCGATACCGACCTTCAGATTTTGACAGTGACGTTGTAAGCACCGTGCCAAAATGTATGGTCTGAAAGTCCACAACACCTAAGAAAAAAACTATGATTTCATTCTAAATTAAAAAATATAAATATCGATACCGACCTTCAGATTTTGACAGTGACGTTGTAAGCACCGTGACAAAATGTATGGTCTGAAAAACCACAACACCTGAGAAAAAAACTATGATTTCATTCTAAAGTAAAACAATTTGATATCGACCTTAAGATGTGGTTTCCACCGTGACAAAAGTATGTATTGTCTGAAAGTCCAAAACCACTGAGAATTAATTTTCACCTTCAGACAACACTGTCTTTTTATAAGCTTTGCTGCCCCGTGTGAGGATCAAACTCACGACCTTCAGATTATGAGACTGACGCGCTGCCTGCCGCGCCAACGAGGCACTTTTAAACATTCATCGTAAAGAAAAAATATTGATACCGACCTTCAGATTTTGACAGTGACGTTGTAAGCACCGTGCCAAAATGTATGGTCTGAAAGTCCACAACACCTGAGAAAAAAACTATGATTTCATTCTAAAGTAAAAAATATAGATATCGACCTTAAGATGTGGTATCCACCGTGACAAAAGTATGTATTGTCTGAAAGTCCAAAACATCTGAGAATTAATTGTCACTTATTCTTCAGAAAACACTTTCTTTTTAAAATCTTTGCTGCCCCGTGTGAGGATCTAACTCACGACCTTCAGATTATGAGACTGACGCGCTACCTACTGCGCTAACGAAGCACATTTAATCAACAAATCGAAAGAAAAAATTATCGATACCGACCTTCACTTTTTGACAGTGACGTTGTAAGCACCGTGCCAAAATGTATGGTCTGAAAAACCACAACACCTGAGAAAAAAACTATGATTTCATTCTAAAGTAAAACAATTTGATATCGACCTTAAGATGTGGTTTCCACCGTGACAAAAGTATGTTTTGT
This sequence comes from Salmo salar, assembly GCF_965601325.2. Classification (NCBI taxonomy): domain Eukaryota; kingdom Metazoa; phylum Chordata; class Actinopteri; order Salmoniformes; family Salmonidae; genus Salmo; species Salmo salar. Next base: position 98,194,940 of record NC_138292.1, on the reverse strand, counting down.
CTGAAAGTCCAAAACCACTGAGAATTAATTTTCACCATCAGACAACAGTCTTTTTATAAGCTTTGCTGCCCCTTGTGAGGATCGAACTCACGACCTTCAGATTATGAGACTGACGCGCTGCCTGCTGCACCAACGAGGTAAATTTAATCATTTAGTGTAAGAAAAAAATATCGATACCGACCTTCAGATTTTGACAGTGACGTTGTAAGCACCGTGCCAAAATGTATGGTCTGAAAAACCACAACACCTGAGAAAAAAACTATGATTTCATTCTAAAGTAAAACAATTTGATATCGACCTTAAGATGTGGTTTCCACCGTGACAAAAGTATGTATTGTCTGAAAGTCCAAAACCACTGAGAATTAATTTTCACCTTCAGACAACACTGTCTTTTTATAAGCTTTTCTGCCCCGTGTGAGGATCGAACTCACGACCTTCAGATTATGAGACTGACGCGCTGCCTGCTGCGCCAACGAGGGACTTTTAAACATTAAGCGTAAAGAAAAAATATTGATACCGACCTTCAGATTTTGACAGTGACGTTGTAAGCACCGTGCCAAAATGTATGGTCTGAAAGTCCACAACACCTGAGAAAAAAACTATGATTTCATTCTAAAGTAAAAAATATAGATATCGACCTTAAGATGTGGTATCCACCGTGACAAAAGTATGTATTGTCTGAAAGTCCAAAACATCTGAGAATTAATTGTCACTTATTCTTCAGACAACACTTTCTTTTTAAAATCTTTGCTGCCCCGTGTGAGGATCTAACTCACGACCTTCAGATTATGAGACTGACGCGCTACCTACTGCGCTAACGAAGCACATTTAATCAACAAATCGAAAGAAAAAATTATCGATACCGACCTTCACTTTTTGACAGTGATGTTGTAAGCACCGTGCCAAAATGTATGGTCTGAAAAACCACAACACCTGAGAAAAAAACAATGATTTCATTCTAAAGTAAAAAATATAGATATCGATACCGAACTTCAGATTTTACAGTGACGTTGTAAGCACCGTGACAAAAGTATGTATCGTCTGAACGTCCAATAACACTGAGAATTAATTTTCACTTCATCTTCAGAAAACACTGTCTTTTTAAAAGCTTTGCTGCCCCGTGTGAGGATCAAACTCATGACCTTCTGATTATGAGACTGACGCGCTGCCTGCTGCGCCAACATGGAACTTTTAAACATTAAGCGTAAAGAAAATATATCGATAACGACCTTCAGATTTTGACAGTGACGTTGTAAGCACCGTGCCAAAATGTATGGTCTGAAAATCCACAACACCTGAGAAAAAAACTATGATTTCATTCTAAAGTAAAACAATTTGATATCGACCTTAAGATGTGGTTTCCACCGTGACAAAAGTATGTATTGTCTGAAAGTCCAAAACCAGCGAGAATTAACTTTCACCATCGGACAAGAGTCTTTTTATAAGCTTCGCTGCCCCGTGTGAGGATTGAACTCACGACATTCAGATTATGAGACTGACGTGCTGCCTGCTGCACCAACGAGGCTCATTAAAGCATTAAGTGTAAGAAAAAATATCGATACCGACCTTCAGATTTTGACAGTGACGTTGTAACCACCGTGCCAAAATGTATGGTCTGAAAGTCCACAACACCTAAGAAAAAAACAATGATTTCATTCTAAAGTAAAAAATATAGATATCGATACAGACCTTCAGATTTTGACAGTGACGTTGTAAGCACCGTGCCAAAATGTATGGTCTGAAAGTCCACAACACCTGAGAAAAAAACTATGATTTCATTCTAAAGTAAAAAATATAGATATCGACCTTATGATGTGGTATCCACCGTGACAAAAGTATGTATTGTCTGAAAGTCCAAAACATATGAGAATTAATTGTCACTTCATCTTCAGACAACACTGTCTTTTTAAAGGCTTTGCTGACCCGTGTGAGGATCGAACTCACGACCTTCAGATTATGAGACTGATGCGCTACCTACTGCGCTAACGAAACACATTTAATCAACAAATCAAAAGAAAAAATGATCGATACCGACCTTCACTTTTTGACAGTGACGTTGTAAGCACCGTGCCAAAATGTATGGTCTGAAAAACCACAACACCTGAGAAAAAAAACTATGATTTCATTCTAAAGTAAAACAATTTGATATCGACCTTAAGATGTGGTTTCCACCGTGACAAAAGTATGTATTGTCTGAAAGTCCAAAACCAGCGAGAATTAATTTTCACCATCGGACTAGAGTCTTTTTATAAGCTTCGCTGCCCCGTGTGAGGATTGAACTCACGACATTCAGATTATGAGACTGACGGGCTGCCTGCTGCACCAACGAGGCACATTAAAGCATTAAGTGTAAGAAAAAATATCGATACCGACCTTCAGATTTTGACAGTGACGTTGTAACCACCGTGCCAAAATGTATGGTCTGAAAGTCCACAACACCTAAGAAAAAAACAATGATTTCATTCTAAATTAAAAAATATAGATATCGATACAGACCTTCAGATTTTGACAGTGACGTTGTAAGCACCGTGCCAAAATGTATGGTCTGAAAGTCCACAACACCTGAGAAAAAAACGATGATTTAATTCTAAAGTAAAAAATATAGATATCGACCTTAAGATGTGGTATCCACCGTGACAAAAGTATGTATTGTCTGAAAGTCCAAAACATCTGAGAATTAATTGTCACTTCATCTTCAGACAACACTGTCTTTTTAAAGGCTTTGCTGACCCGTGTGAGGATCAAACTCACGACCTTCAGATTATGAGACTGACACGCTACCTACTGCGCTAACGAAACACATTTAATCAACAAATCAAAAGAAAAAATTATCGATACCAACCTTCACTTTTTGACAGTGACGTTGTAAGCACTGTGCCAAAATGTATGGTCTGAAAGTCCACATCACCTGAGAAAAAACAATGATTTCATTCTAAAGTAAAAAATATAGATATCGACCTTAAGATGTGGTATCCACTGTGACAAAAGTATGTATTTTCTGAAAGTCCAAAACCACTGAGAATTAATTTTCACTTCATCTTCAGAAAACACTTTCTTTTTAAAAGCTTTGCTGCCCCGTGTGAGGATCGAACTCACGACCTTCAGATTATAAGACTGACGCACTACCTACTGCACTAACGAGGCACATTTAATCAACAAATCGAAAGAAAAGAGGATCAATACCGACCTTCACTTTTTGACAGTGACGTTGTAAGCACCGTGCCAAAATGTATGGTCTGAAAAACCACAACACCTGAGAAAAAAACTATGATTTCATTCTAAAGTAAAACAATTTGATATCGACCTTAAGATGTGGTTTCCACCGTGACAAAAGTATGTATTGTCTGAAAGTCCAAAACCACTGAGAATTAATTTTCACCATCAGACAACAGTCTTTTTATAAGCTTTGCTGCCCCTTGTGAGGATCGAACTCACGACCTTCAGATTATGAGACTGACGCGCTGCCTGCTGCACCAACGAGGCAAATTAAATCATTTAGTGTAAGAAAAAAATATCGATACCGACCTTCAGATTTTGACAGTGACGTTGTAAGCACCGTGCCAAAATGTATGGTCTGAAAAACCACAACACCTGAGAAAAAAACAATGATTTCATTCTAAAGTAAAACAATTTGATATCGACCTTAAGATGTGGTTTCCACCGTGACAAAAGTATGTATTGTCTGAAAGTCCAAAACCACTGAGAATTAATTTTCACCTTCAGACAACACTGTCTTTTTATAAGCTTTGCTGCCCCGTGTGAGGATCAAACTCACGACCTTCAGATTATGAGACTGACGCGCTGCCTGCCGCGCCAACGAGGCACTTTTAAACATTCATCGTAAAGAAAAAATATTGATACCGACCTTCACTTTTTGACAGTGACGTTGTAAGCACCGTGCCAAAATGTATGGTCTGAAAAACCACAACACCTGAGAAAAAAACTATGATTTCATTCTAAAGTAAAACAATTTGATATCGACCTTAAGATGTGGTTTCCACCATGACAAAAGTATGTTTTGTCTGAAAGTCCAAAACCACTGAGAATAAATTTTCACCATCAGACAACAGTCTTTTTATAAGCTTTGCTGCCCCTTGTGAGGATCGAACTCACGACCTTCAGATTATGAGACTGACGCGCTGCCTGCTGCACCAACGAGGTAAATTAAATCATTTAGTGTAAGAAAAAAATATCGATACCGACCTTCAGATTTTGACAGTGACGTTGTAAGCACCGTGCCAAAATGTATGGTCTGAAAAACCACAACACCTGAGAAAAAAACTATGATTTCATTCTAAAGTAAAACAATTTGATATCGACCTTAAGATGTGGTTTCCACCGTGACAAAAGTATGTATTGTCTGAAAGTCCAAAACCACTGAGAATTAATTTTCACTTCATCTTCAGAAAACACTTTTTTTTTAAAAAGCCTTGCTGCCCCGTGTGAGGATCGAACTCACGACCTTCAGATTATGAGACTGACGCACCGCCTGCTGCGCCAATGAGGCACTTTTAAACATAAAGTGTAAAGAAAAAATATCGATAACGACTTTCACTTTTTGACAGTGACGTTGTAAGCACCGTGCCAAAATGTATGGTCTGAAAAACCACAACACCTGAGAAAAAAACAATGATTTCATTCTAAAGTAAAAAATATAGATATCGACCTTAAGATGTGGTATCCACTTTGACAAAAGTATGTATTGTCTGGAAGTCCAAAACCACTGAGAATTAATTTTCACCTTCAGACAACACTTTCTTATTAAAAGCTTTGCTGCCCCGTGTGAGGATCGAACTCACGACCTTCAGATTATGAGACTGACGCGCTACCTACTGCGCTAACGAGGACATTTAACCTCTTGGGGCTAGGTGGGACGCTAGCGTGCCACCCGTGGTGCACTCCATCAACAGCAGGTGCATTTCAAGAGCGGCAAATTTGAATCCAAATAAATGTCAAAATTCAAATTTTTCAAAAATACAACTATTTTACACCATTTGAAAGATAAACATCTCCTTAATCTAACCACGTTTTACGATTTCAAAAAGGTTTTACGGCGAAAGCATACATTTAGAGTATGTTAGGACAGTACATTTACAAGAGTTGTGTGTAATGTTTTGTCAAGTCAAAGACAGGGTCACCAAAACCATAAAACCAGCTAAAATGATGCACTAACCTTTTACAATCTCCATCAGATGACACTCCTAGGACATTATGTTAGACAATGCATGCATTTTTAGTTCTATCAAGTTCATATTTATATCCAAAAACAGCGTTTTACTATGGCATTGATGTTGAGGAAATCGTTTCCCTCCAATAACCGGCAGTCAAGTCAGCGTCACAAATTAAATAATTAAAATTAGAAAACATTGGTAAAATATTATATTGTCATTTAAAGAATTATAGATTTACATCTCTTGAACTCAATCAACTTGCCAGATTTAAAAATAACCTTACTGGGAAATCACACTTTGCAATAATCTGAGCACTGCGCCCAGAAAAATACGCGTTGCGATACAGACTAGACGTCATGTTGGGGAGATCTAAAATCGAAAATACTATGTAAATAATCCATTACCTTTGATTCTCTTCATCAGATGTCACTTCCAGGTATCACAGGTCCATAACGAATGTAGTTTTGTTCAAAAAAGCTCATCATTTATGTCCAAAAATCTCCGTCTCGTTAGCACATGATGTAAGCCAGCCGGACTTCTCGTCATGAACGAGGGGAAAAAATATATTTCCGTTCGTTCAAACATGTCAAACGTTGTATAGCATAAATCATTAGGGCCTTTTTTAACCAGAACATGAATAATATTCAAGGTGGACGAATGCATACTCTTTTATAACGTATTGGAACGAGGGTACACAACATGAACACGCGCGCCAGGTGTCTAATGGGACATCATCGTTCCATGGCTCTTGTTCGGTCAGATCTCCCTCCAGAAGACTCAAAACACTTTGTAAAGGCTGGTGACATCTAGTGGAAGCAATAGGAAGTGCCAAAATATTCCTAAGCCCCTGTGTTTTTCAATGGGATAGGTTTAAAGTCAATACAACACATCAGGTATCCACTTCCTGTCAGAAAATGTCTCAGGGTTTTGCCTGCCAAATGAGTTCTGTTATACTCACAGACACCATTCAAACAGTTTTGGAAACTTTAGAGTGTTTTCTATCCATATATAATAAGTATATGCATATTCTAGTTACTGGGTAGGATTAGTAACCAGATTAAATCGGGTACATTTTTTTTATCCAGACGTGCAAATGCTGCCCCTTAGACCCAACAGGTTAATCAACAAATCGAAAGAAAAAATTATCAATACCGACCTTCACTTTTTGACAGTGACGTTGTAAGCACCGTGCCAAAATGTATGGTCTGAAAAACCACAACACCTGAGAAAAAAACAATGATTTCATTCTAAAGTAAAACAATTTGATATCGACCTTAAGATGTGGTTTCCACCGTGACAAAAGTATGTATTGTCTGAAAGTCCAAAACCACTGAGAATTAATTTTCACCTTCAGACAACACTGTCTTTTTATAAGCTTTGCTGCCCCGTGTGAGGATCGAACTCACGACCTTCAGATTATGAGACTGACGCGCTGCCTGCTGCGCCAACGAGGCACTTTTAAACATTGAGCGTAAAGAAAAAATATCGATAACGACCTTCAGATTTTGACAGTGACGTTGTAAGCACCGTGCCAAAATGTATGGTCTGAAAGTCCACATCACCTGAGAAAAAAACAATGATTTCATTTTAAAGTAAAAAATATAGATATGGATACCGACCTTCAGATTTTGACAGTGACGTTGTAAGCACCGTGACAAAAGTATGTATCGTCTGAACGTCCAATACCACTGAGAATTAATTTTCACTTCATCTTCAGAAAACACTGTTTTTTTAAAAGCTTTGCTGCCCCGTGTGAGGATCGAACTCACGACCTTCAGATTATGAGACTGACGCGCTGCCTGCTGCACCAACGAGGCAAATTAAATCATTTAGTGTAAGAAAAAAATATCGATACCGACCTTCAGATTTTGACAGTGACGTTGTAAGCACCGTGCCAAAATGTATGGTCTGAAAAACCACAACACCTGAGAAAAAAATAATGATTTCATTCTAAAGTAAAACAATTTGATATCGACCTTAAGATGTGCTTTCCACCGTGACAAAAGTATGTATTGTCTGAAAGTCCAAAACCACTGAGAATTAATTTTCACCATCAGAGAACAGTCTTTTTATAAGCTTTGCTGCCCCTTGTGAGGATCGAACTCACGACCTTCAGATTATGAGACTGACGCGCTGCCTGCTGCACCAACGAGGCAAATTAAATCATTTAGTGTAAGAAAAAAATATCGATACCGACCTTCAGATTTTGACAGTGACGTTGTAAGCACCGTGCCAAAATGTATGGTCTGAAAAACCACAACACCTGAGAAAAAAACAATGATTTCATTCTAAAGTAAAACAATTTGATATCGACCTTAAGATGTGGTTTCCACCGTGACAAAAGTATGTATTGTCTGAAAGTCCAAAACCACTGAGAATTAATTTTCACCTTCAGACAACACTGTCTTTTTATAAGCTTTGCTGCCCCGTGTGAGGATCAAACTCACGACCTTCAGATTATGAGACTGACGCGCTGCCTGCCGCGCCAACGAGGTACTTTTAAACATTCATCGTAAAGAAAAAATATTGATACCGACCTTCACTTTTTGACAGTGACGTTGTAAGCACCGTGCCAAAATGTATGGTCTGAAAAACCACAACACCTGAGAAAAAAACTATGATTTCATTCTAAAGTAAAACAATTTGATATCGACCTTAAGATGTGGTTTCCACCATGACAAAAGTATGTTTTGTCTGAAAGTCCAAAACCACTGAGAATTAATTTTCACCATCAGACAACAGTCTTTTTATAAGCTTTGCTGCCCCTTGTGAGGATCGAACTCACGACCTTCAGATTATGAGACTGACGCGCTGCCTGCTGCACCAACGAGGTAAATTAAATCATTTAGTGTAAGAAAAAAATATCGATACCGACCTTCAGATTTTGACAGTGACGTTGTAAGCACCGTGCCAAAATGTATGGTCTGAAAAACCACAACACCTGAGAAAAAAACTATGATTTCATTCTAAAGTAAAACAATTTGATATCGACCTTAAGATGTGGTTTCCACCGTGACAAAAGTATGTATTGTCTGGAAGTCCAAAACGACTGAGAATTAATTTTCACTTCATCTTCAGACAACACTTTCTTATTAAAAGCTTTGCTGCCCCGTGTTAGGATCGAACTCACGACCTTCAGATTATGAGACTGACGGGCTGCCTACTGCGCTAACGAGGCACATTTAATCAACAAATCGAAAGAAAAAAATATCGATACCGACCTTCACTTTTTGACAGTGATGTTGTAAGCACCGTGCCAAAATGTGTGGTCTGGAAAACCACAACACCTGAGAAAAAAACTATGATTTCATTCTAAAGTAAAACAATTTGATATCGAGCTTAAGATGTGGTTTCCACCGTGACAAAAGTATGTATTGTCTGAAAGTCCAAAACGACTGAGAATTTATTTTCACCTTCAGACAATAGTCTTTTTATAAGCTTTGCTGCCCCGTGTGAGGATCGAACTCACGACCTCCAGATTATGAGACTGACGCGCTGCCTGCTGCACCAACGAGGCACATTAAATCTTTAAATGTAAGAAAAAATATCGATAACGACCTTCACTTTTTGACAGTGACGTTGTAAGCACCGTGCCAAAATGTATGGTCTGAAAGTCCATAACACCTAAGAAAAAAACAATGATTTCATTCTAAAGTAAAAAATATAGATATCGATACCGACCTTCAGATTTTGACAGTGACGTTGTAAGCACCGTGCCAAAATGTATGGTCTGAAAGTCCACAACACCTAAGAAAAAAACAATGATTTCATTCTAAATTAAAAAATATAGATATCGATACCGACCTTCAGATTTTGACAGTGACGTTGTAAGCATCGTGACAAAAGTATGTATGGTCTGAACGTCAAATACCAATGAGAATTAATTTTCACTTAATCTTCAGAAAACACTGTCTTTAAAAAGCTTGGCTGCCCCGTGTGAGGATCGAACTCACGACGTTCAGATTATGAGACTGACGCAGTGCCTGCTGCGCCAACGAGGAACTTTCAAACAATAAGCGTAAAGAAAAAATATCGATAACGACCTTCAGATTTTGACAGTGACGTTGTAAGCACCGTGCCAAAATGTATGGTCTGAAAGTCCACAACACCTGAGAAAAAAACTATGATTTCATTCGAAAGTAAGAAATATAGATATCGACCTTAAGATGTGGTATCCACCGAAACAAAAGTATGTATTGTCTGAAAGTCCAAAACATCTGAGAATTAATTGTCACTTATTCTTCAGACAACACTTTCTTTTTAAAATCTTTGCTGCCCCGTGTGAGGATCTAACTCACGACCTTCAGATTATGAGACTGACGCGCTGCCTGCTGCACCAACCAGGCACATTAAAGCGTTAAGTGTAATAAAAAATATCGATACCGACCTTCAGATTTTGACAGTGACGTTGTAAGCACCGTGCCAAAATGTATGGTCTGAAAGTCCACAACACCTAAGAAAAAAACAATGATTTCATTCTATAGTAAAAAATATAGATATCGATACCGACCTTCAGATTTTACAGTGACGTTGTAAGCACCGTGACAAAAGTATGTATCGTCTGAACGTCCAATACCACTGAGAATTCATTTTCACTTCATCTTCAGAAAACACTGTCTTTTTAAGAGCTTTGCTGCCCCGTGTGAGGATCGAACTCACGACCTTCAGATTATGAGACTGACGCGCTACCTACTGCGCTAACGAAGCACATTTAATCGACAAATCGAAAGAAAAAAATATCGATACCGACCTTCACTTTTTGACAGTGACGTTGTAAGCACCGTGCCAAAAGGTATGGTCTGAAAAACCACAACACCTGAGAAAAAAACAATGATTTCATTCTAAAGTAAAACAATTTGATATCAACCTTAAGATGTGGTTTCCACCGTGACAAAAGTATGTATTGTCTGAAAGTCCAAAACCACTGAGAATTAATTTTCACCTTCAGACAACACTGTCTTTTTATAAGCTTGGCTTCCCCGTGTGAGGATCGAACTCACGACCTTCAGATTATGAGACTGACGCGCTGCCTGCTGCGCCAACGAGGCACTTCTAAACATTAAGCGTAAAGAAAAAATATCGATAACGACCTTCAGATTTTGACAGTGACGTTGTAAGCACCGTGCCAAAATGTATGGTCTGAAAGTCCACATCACCTGAGAAAAAAACAATGATTTCATTCTAAAGTAAAAAATATAGATATGGATACCGACCTTCAGATTTTGACAGTGACGTTGTAAGCACCGTGACAAAAGTATGTATCGTCTGAACGTCCAATACCACTGAGAATTAATTTTCACTTTATCTTCAGAAAACACTGTTTTTTTAAAAGCTTTGCTGCCCCGTGTGAGGATCGAACTCACGACATTCAGATTATGAGACTGACGCGCTGCCTGCTGCGCCAACGAGGCACTTTTAAACATTAAGCGTAAAGAAAAAATATCGATAACGACCTTCACTTTTTGACAGTGACGTTGTAAGCACCGTGCCAAAATGTATGGTCTGAAAGTCCACAACACCTGAGAAAAAAACAATGATTTCATTCTAAAGTAAAAAATATAGATATCGACCTTAAGATTTGGTATCCACTGTGACAAAAGTATGTATTGTCTGAAAGTCCAAAACCACTGAGAATTCATTTTCACTTCATCTTCGGACAACACTGTCTTTTTAAAAGCTTTGCGGCCCCGTGTGAGGATCGAACTCACGACCTGCAGGTTATGAGACTGACGGGCTACCTACTGCGCTAACGAGGCACATTCAATCAACAAATCGAAAGAAAAAAATATCTATACCGACCTTCACTTTTTGACAGTGATGTTGTAAGCACCGTGCCAAAATGTGTGGTCTGGAAAACCACAACACCTGAGAAAAAAACAATGATTTCATTCTAAAGTAAAACAATTTGATATCGAGCTTAAGATGTGGTTTCCACCGTGACAAAAGTATGTATAGTCTGAAAGTCCAAAACAACTGAGAATTAATTTTCACCTTCGGACAACAGTCTTTTTATAAGTTTCCTGCCCCGTGTGAGGATCGAACTCACGAACTCCAGATTATGAGACTGACGCGCTGCCCGCTGCACCAACGAGGCACATTAAATCATTAAGTGTAAGAAAAAATATCGATACCGACCTTCAGATTTTGACAGTGACGTTGTAAGCACCGTGCCAAAATATATGGTCTGAAAGTCCACAACACCTAAGAAAAAAACAATGATTTCATTCTAAAGTAAAAAATATAGATATCGATACCGACCTTCAGATTTTGACAGTGACGTTGTGAGCACCGTGATAAAGGTATGTATCGTCTGAACGTCCAATACCACTGAGAATTAATTCTCACTTCATCTTCAGAAAACACTGTCTTTTTAAAAGCTTTGCTGCCCCGTGTGAGGATCGAACTCACAACCTTCAGATTATGAGACTGACGCGCTACGTACTGCGCTAACGAGGCACATTTAATCAACAAATCGAAAGAAAAAATTATCAATACCGACATTCATTTTTTGACAGTGACGTTGTAAGCACCGTGCCAAAATGTATGGTCTGAAAAACCACAACACCTGAGAAAAAAACTATGATTTCATTCTAAAGTAAAACAATTTGATATCGACCTTAAGATGTGGTATCCACTGTGACAAAAGTATATATTGTCTGAAAGTCCAAAACAACTGAGAATTAATTTTCACTTCATCTTCGGACAACACTGTCTTTTTAAAACCTTTGCTGCCCTGTGTGAGGATCGAACTCACGACCTTCAGATTATGAGACTGATGCGCTACCTACTGGGCTAACGAAGCACATTTAATCAACAAATCGAAAGAAAAAAATATCAATACCGACCTTCACTTTTTGACAGTGACGTTGTAAGCACCGTGCCAAAATGTATGGTCTGAAAAACCACAACACCTGAGAAAAAAACAATGATTTCATTCTAAAGTAAAACAATTTGATATCGACCTTAAGATGTGGTTTCCACCGTGACAAAAGTATGTATTGTCTGAAAGTCCAAAACCACTGAGAACTCATTTTCACCATCAGACAACAGTCTTTTTATAAGCTTTGCTGACCCGTGTGAGGATCGAACACACGACTTTCAGATTATGAGACTGATGCACTGCCTGCTGCACCAACGAGGCACATCAAATCATTGAGTGTAAGAAAAAATATCTATACCGACCTTCAGATTTTGACAGTGACGTTGTAAGCACCGTGCCAAAATGTATGGTCTGAAAAACCACAACACCTGAGAAAAAAACTATGATTTCATTCTAAAGTAAAACAATTTGATATCGACCTTAAGATGTGGTTTCCACCGTGACAAAAGTATGTATTGTCTGAAAGTCCAAAACGACTGAGAATTTATTTTCACCTTCAGACAACAGTCTTTTTATAAGCTATGCTGCCCCGTGTGAGGATCGAACTCACGACCTCCAGATTATGAGACTGACGCGCTGCCTGCTGCACCAACGAGGCACATTAAATCTTTAAATGTAAGAAAAAATATCGATACCGACCTTCACTTTTTGACAGTGACGTTGTAAGCACCGTGCCAAAATGTATGGTCTGAAAGTCCACAACACCTGAGAAAAAAACTATGATTTCATTCGAAAGTAAGAAATATAGATATCGACCTTAAGATGTGGTATCCACCGAAACAAAAGCATGTATTGTCTGAAAGTCCAAAACATCTGAGAATTAATTGTCACTTATTCTTCAGACAACACTTTCTTTTTAAATTCTTTGCTGCCCCGTGTGAGGATCTAACTCACGACCTTCAGATTATGAGACTGAGGCGCTGCCTGCTGCACCAACCAGGCACATTAAAGCGTTAAGTGTAAGAAAAAATATCGATACCGACCTTCAGATTTTGACAGTGACGTTGTAAGCACCGTGCCAAAATGTATGGTCTGAAAGTCCACAACACCTAAGAAAAAAACAATGATTTCATTCTAAAGTAAAAAATATAGATATCGATACCGACCTTCAGATTTTACAGTGACGTTGTAAGCACCGTGACAAAAGTATGTATCGTCTGAACGTCCAATACCACTGAGAATTAATTTTCACTTCATCTTCAGAAAACACTGTCTTTTTAAGAGCTTTGCTGCCCCGTGTGAGGATCGAACTCACGACCTTCAGATTATGAGACTGACGCGCTGCCTGCTGCGCCAACGAGGCACTTGTAAACATTAAGCGTAAAGAAAAAATATCGATAACGACTTTCAGATTTTGACAGTGACGTTGTAAGCACCGTGCCAAAATGTATGGTCTGAAAGTCCACATCACCTGAGAAAAAAAATATGATTTCATTCTAAAGTAAAAAATATAGATATCGACCTTAAGATGTGGTATCCACTGTGACAAAAGTATGTATTGTCTGAAAGTCCAAAACAACTGAGAATTAATTTTCACTTCATCTTCGGACAACACTGTCTTTTTAAAACCTTTGCTGCCCTGTGTGAGGATCGAACTCATGACCTTCAGATTATGAGACGGATGCGCTACCTACTGGGCTAACGAAGCACATTTAATCGACAAATCGAAAGAAAAAAATATCAATACCGACCTTCACTTTTTGACAGTGACGTTGTAAGCACCGTGCCAAAATGTATGGTCTGAAAAACCACAACACCTGAGAAAAAAACAATGATTTCATTCTAAAGTAAAACAATTTGATATCGACCTTAAGATGTGGTTTCCACCGTGACAAAAGTATGTATTGTCTGAAAGTCCAAAACGACTGAGAATTTATTTTCACCTTCAGACAACAGTCTTTTTATAAGCTATGCTGCCCCGTGTGAGGATCGAACTCACGACCTCCAGATTATGAGACTGACGCGCTGCCTGCTGCACCAACGAGGCACATTAAATCTTTAAATGTAAGAAAAAATATCGATACCGACCTTCACTTTTTGACAGTGACGTTGTAAGCACCGTGCCAAAATGTATGGTCTGAAAGTCCACAACACCTAAGAAAAAAACAATGATTTCATTCTAAAGTAAAAAATATAGATATCGATACCGACCTTCAGATTTTGACAGTGACGTTTCAAGCACCGTGCCAAAATGTATGGTCTGAAAGTCCACAACACCTAAGAAAAAAACAATGATTTCATTCTAAATTAAAAAATATAAATATCGATACCGACCTTCAGATTTTGACAGTGACGTTGTAAGCACCGTGACAAAAGTATGTATCGTCTGAACGTCAAATACCACTGAGAATTAATTTTCACTTAATCTTCAGAAAACACTGTCTTTAAAAAGCTTGGCTGCCCCGTGTGAGGATCGAACTCACGACCTTCAGATTATGAGACTGACGCAGTGCCTGCTGCGCCAACGAGGCACTTTCAAACAATAAGCGTAAAGAAAAAATATCGATAACGACCTTCAGATTTTGACAGTGACGTTGTAAGCACCGTGCCAAAATGTATGGTCTGAAAGTCCACAACACCTGAGAAAAAAACTATGATTTCATTCGAAAGTAAGAAATATAGATATCGACCTTAAGATGTGGTATCCACCGAAACAAAAGCATGTATTGTCTGAAAGTCCAAAACATCTGAGAATTAATTGTCACTTATTCTTCAGACAACACTTTCTTTTTAAAATCTTTGCTGCCCCGTGTGAGGATCTAACTCACGACCTTCAGATTATGAGACTGACGCGCTGCCTGCTGCACCAACCAGGCACATTAAAGCGTTAAGTGTAAGAAAAAATATCGATACCGACCTTCAGATTTTGACAGTGACGTTGTAAGCACCGTGCCAAAATGTATGGTCTGAAAGTCCACAACACCTAAGAAAAAAACAATGATTTCATTCTATAGTAAAAAATATAGATATCGATACCGACCTTCAGATTTTACAGTGACGTTGTAAGCACCGTGACAAAAGTATGTATCGTCTGAACGTCCAATACCACTGAGAATTCATTTTCACTTCATCTTCAGAAAACACTGTCTTTTTAAGAGCTTTGCTGCCCCGTGTGAGGATCGAACTCACGACCTTCAGATTATGAGACTGACGCGCTGCCTGCTGCGCCAACGAGGCACTTCTAAATAGTAAGCGTAAAGAAATAATATCGATAACGACCTTCAGATTTTGACAGTGACGTTGTAAGCACCGTGCCAAAATGTATGGTCTGAAAGTCCACATCACCTGAGAAAAAAACTATGATTTCATTCTAAAGTAAAAAATATAGATATCGACCTTAAGATGTGGTATCCACTGTGACAAAAGTATGTATTGTCTGAAAGTCCAAAACAACTGAGAATTAATTTTCACTTCATCTTCGGACAACACTGTCTTTTTAAAAGCTTTGCTGCCCCGTGTGAGGATCGAACTCAAGACCTTCAGATTATGAGACTGACGCGCTACCTACTGCGCTAACGAAGCACATTTAATCGACAAATCGAAAGAAAAAAATATCGATACCGACCTTCACTTTTTGACAGTGACGTTGTAAGCACCGTGCCAAAATGTATGGTCTGAAAAACCACAACACCTGAGAAAAAAACAATGATTTCATTCTAAAGTAAAGCAATTTGATATCGACCTTAAGATGTGGTTTCCACCGTGACAAAAGTATGTATTGTCTGAAAGTCCAAAACCACTGAGAATTAATTTTCACCTTCAGACAACACTGTCTTTTTATAAGCTTTGCTGCCCCGTGTGAGGATCGAACTCACGACCTCCAGATTATGAGACTGACGCGCTGCCTGCTGCACCAACGAGGCACATTAAATCTTTAAATGTAAGAAAAAATATCGATACCGACCTTCACTTTTTGACAGTGACGTTGTAAGCACCGTGCCAAAATGTATGGTCTGAAAGTCCACAACACCTAAGAAAAAAACAATGATTTCATTCTAAAGTAAAAAATATAGATATCGATACCGACCTTCAGATTTTGACAGTGACGTTGTAAGCACCGTGCCAAAATGTATGGTCTGAAAGTCCACAACACCTAAGAAAAAAACAATGATTTCATTCTAAATTAAAAAATATAAATATCGATACCGACCTTCAGATTTTGACAGTGACGTTGTAAGCACCGTGACAAAAGTATGTATCGTCTGAACGTCAAATACCACTGAGAATTAATTTTCACTTAATCTTCAGAAAACACTGTCTTTAAAAAGCTTGGCTGCCCCGTGTGAGGATCGAACTCACGACCTTCAGATTATGAGACTGACGCAGTGCCTGCTGCGCCAACGAGGCACTTTCAAACAATAAGCGTAAAGAAAAAATATCGATAACGACCTTCAGATTTTGACAGTGACGTTGTAAGCACCGTGCCAAAATGTATGGTCTGAAAGTCCACAACACCTGAGAAAAAAACTATGATTTCATTCGAAAGTAAGAAATATAGATATCGACCTTAAGATGTGGTATCCACCGAAACAAAAGCATGTATTGTCTGAAAGTCCAAAACATCTGAGAATTAATTGTCACTTATTCTTCAGACAACACTTTCTTTTTAAAATCTTTGCTGCCCCGTGTGAGGATCTAACTCACGACCTTCAGATTATGAGACTGACGCGCTGCCTGCTGCACCAACCAGGCACATTAAAGCGTTAAGTGTAAGAAAAAATATCGATACCGACCTTCAGATTTTGACAGTGACGTTGTAAGCACCGTGCCAAAATGTATGGTCTGAAAGTCCACAACACCTAAGAAAAAAACAATGATTTCATTCTATAGTAAAAAATATAGATATCGATACCGACCTTCAGATTTTACAGTGACGTTGTAAGCACCGTGACAAAAGTATGTATCGTCTGAACGTCCAATACCACTGAGAATTCATTTTCACTTCATCTTCAGAAAACACTGTCTTTTTAAGAGCTTTGTTGCCCCGTGTGAGGATCGAACTCACGACCTTCAGATTATGAGACTGACGCGCTGCCTGCTGCGCCAACGAGGCACTTCTAAATAGTAAGCGTAAAGAAATAATATCGATAACGACCTTCAGATTTTGACAGTGACGTTGTAAGCACCGTGCCAAAATGTATGGTCTGAAAGTCCACATCACCTGAGAAAAAAACTATGATTTCATTCTAAAGTAAAAAATATAGATATCGACCTTAAGATGTGGTATCCACTGTGACAAAAGTATGTATTGTCTGAAAGTCCAAAACAACTGAGAATTAATTTTCACTTCATCTTCGGACAACACTGTCTTTTTAAAAGCTTTGCTGCCCCGTGTGAGGATCGAACTCAAGACCTTCAGATTATGAGACTGACGCGCTACCTACTGCGCTAACGAAGCACATTTAATTGACAAATCGAAAGAAAAAAATATCGATACCGACCTTCACTTTTTGACAGTGACGTTGTAAGCACCGTGCCAAAATGTATGGTCTGAAAAACCACAACACCTGAGAAAAAAACAATGATTTCATTCTAAAGTAAAACAATTTGATATCGACCTTAAGATGTGGTTTCCACCGTGACAAAAGTATGTATTGTCTGAAAGTCCAAAACCACTGAGAATTAATTTTCACCATCAGACAACAGTCTTTTTATAAGCTTTGCTGACCCGTGTGAGGATCGAACACAAGACTTTCAGATTATGAGACTGACGCAGTGCCTGCTGCACCAACGAGGAACATCAAATCATTGAGTGTAAGAAAAAATATCTATACCGACCTTCAGATTTTGACAGTGACGTTGTAAGCACCGTGCCAAAATGTATGGTCTGAAAAACCACAACACCTGAGAAAAAAACTATGATTTCATTCTAAAGTAAAACAATTTGATATCGACCTTAAGATGTGGTTTCCACCGTGACAAAAGTATGTATTGTCTGAAAGTCCAAAACAACTGAGAATTAATTTTCACTTCATCTTCAGACAACACTGTCTTTTTAAATGCTTTGCTGCTCTGTGTGAGGATCGAACTCACGACCTTCAGATTATGAGACTGATGCGCTACCTACTGCGCTAACGAAGCACATTTAATCGACAAATCGAAAGAAAAAAATATCAATACCGACCTTCACTTTTTGACAGTGACGTTGTAAGCACCGTGCCAAAATGTATGGTCTGAAAAACCACAACACCTGAGAAAAAAACTATGATTTCATTCTAAAGTAAAACAATTTGATATCGACCTTAAGATGTGGTTTCCACCGTGACAAAAGTATGTATTGTCTGAAAGTCCAAAACGACTGAGAATTTATTTTCACCTTCAGACAACAGTCTTTTTATAAGCTTTGCTGCCCCGTGTGAGGATCGAACTCACGACCTCCAGATTATGAGACTGACGCGCTGCCTGCAGCACCAACGAGGCACATTAAATCTTTAAATGTAAGAAAAAATATCGATACCGACCTTCACTTTTTGACAGTGACGTTGTAAGCACCGTGCCAAAATGTATGGTCTGAAAGTCCACAACACCTAAGAAAAAAACAATGATTTCATTCTAAAGTAAAAAATATAGATATCGATACCGACCTTCAGATTTTGACAGTGACGTTGTAAGCACCGTGCCAAAATGTATGGTCTGAAAGTCAACAACACCTAAGAAAAAAACTATGATTTCATTCTAAATTAAAAAATATAAATATCGATACCGACCTTCAGATTTTGACAGTGACGTTGTAAGCACCGTGACAAAATGTATGGTCTGAAAAACCACAACACCTGAGAAAAAAACTATGATTTCATTCTAAAGTAAAACAATTTGATATCGACCTTAAGATGTGGTTTCCACCGTGACAAAAGTATGTATTGTCTGAAAGTCCAAACCCACTGAGAATTAATTTTCACCTTCAGACAACACTGTCTTTTTATAAGCTTTGCTGCCCCGTGTGAGGATCGAACTCACGACCTTCAGATTATGAGACTGACGCGCTGCCTGCTGCGCCAACGAGGCACTTTTAAACATTAAGCGTAAAGAAAAAATATTGATACCGACCTTCAGATTTTGACAGTGACGTTGTAAGCACCGTGCCAAAATGTATGGTCTGAAAGTCCACAACACCTAAGAAAAAAACAATGATTTCATTCTAAAGTAAAAAATATAGATATCGATACCGACCTTCAGATTTTGACAGTGACGTTTCAAGCACCGTGCCAAAATGTATGGTCTGAAAGTCCACAACACCTAAGAAAAAAACAATGATTTCATTCTAAATTAAAAAATATAAATATCGATACCGACCTTCAGATTTTGACAGTGACGTTGTAAGCACCGTGACAAAAGTATGTATCGTCTGAACGTCAAATACCACTGAGAATTAATTTTCACTTAATCTTCAGAAAACACTGTCTTTAAAAAGCTTGGCTGCCCCGTGTGAGGATCGAACTCAAGACCTTCAGATTATGAGACTGACGCGCTACCTACTGCGCTAACGAAGCACATTTAATTGACAAATCGAAAGAAAAAAATATCGATACCGACCTTCACTTTTTGACAGTGACGTTGTAAGCACCGTGCCAAAATGTATGGTCTGAAAAACCACAACACCTGAGAAAAAAACAATGATTTCATTCTAAAGTAAAACAATTTGATATCGACCTTAAGATGTGGTTTCCACCGTGACAAAAGTATGTATTGTCTGAAAGTCCAAAACCACTGAGAATTAATTTTCACCATCAGACAACAGTCTTTTTATAAGCTTTGCTGACCCGTGTGAGGATCGAACACAAGACTTTCAGATTATGAGACTGACGCAGTGCCTGCTGCACCAACGAGGAACATCAAATCATTGAGTGTAAGAAAAAATATCTATACCGACCTTCAGATTTTGACAGTGACGTTGTAAGCACCGTGCCAAAATGTATGGTCTGAAAAACCACAACACCTGAGAAAAAAACTATGATTTCATTCTAAAGTAAAACAATTTGATATCGACCTTAAGATGTGGTTTCCACCGTGACAAAAGTATGTATTGTCTGAAAGTCCAAAACAACTGAGAATTAATTTTCACTTCATCTTCAGACAACACTGTCTTTTTAAATGCTTTGCTGCTCTGTGTGAGGATCGAACTCACGACCTTCAGATTATGAGACTGATGCGCTACCTACTGCGCTAACGAAGCACATTTAATCGACAAATCGAAAGAAAAAAATATCAATACCGACCTTCACTTTTTGACAGTGACGTTGTAAGCACCGTGCCAAAATGTATGGTCTGAAAAACCACAACACCTGAGAAAAAAACTATGATTTCATTCTAAAGTAAAACAATTTGATATCGACCTTAAGATGTGGTTTCCACCGTGACAAAAGTATGTATTGTCTGAAAGTCCAAAACGACTGAGAATTTATTTTCACCTTCAGACAACAGTCTTTTTATAAGCTTTGCTGCCCCGTGTGAGGATCGAACTCACGACCTCCAGATTATGAGACTGACGCGCTGCCTGCAGCACCAACGAGGCACATTAAATCTTTAAATGTAAGAAAAAATATCGATACCGACCTTCACTTTTTGACAGTGACGTTGTAAGCACCGTGCCAAAATGTATGGTCTGAAAGTCCACAACACCTAAGAAAAAAACAATGATTTCATTCTAAAGTAAAAAATATAGATATCGATACCGACCTTCAGATTTTGACAGTGACGTTGTAAGCACCGTGCCAAAATGTATGGTCTGAAAGTCAACAACACCTAAGAAAAAAACTATGATTTCATTCTAAATTAAAAAATATAAATATCGATACCGACCTTCAGATTTTGACAGTGACGTTGTAAGCACCGTGACAAAATGTATGGTCTGAAAAACCACAACACCTGAGAAAAAAACTATGATTTCATTCTAAAGTAAAACAATTTGATATCGACCTTAAGATGTGGTTTCCACCGTGACAAAAGTATGTATTGTCTGAAAGTCCAAACCCACTGAGAATTAATTTTCACCTTCAGACAACACTGTCTTTTTATAAGCTTTGCTGCCCCGTGTGAGGATCGAACTCACGACCTTCAGATTATGAGACTGACGCGCTGCCTGCTGCGCCAACGAGGCACTTTTAAACATTAAGCGTAAAGAAAAAATATTGATACCGACCTTCAGATTTTGACAGTGACGTTGTAAGCACCGTGCCAAAATGTATGGTCTGAAAGTCCACAACACCTAAGAAAAAAACAATGATTTCATTCTAAAGTAAAAAATATAGATATCGATACCGACCTTCAGATTTTGACAGTGACGTTTCAAGCACCGTGCCAAAATGTATGGTCTGAAAGTCCACAACACCTAAGAAAAAAACAATGATTTCATTCTAAATTAAAAAATATAAATATCGATACCGACCTTCAGATTTTGACAGTGACGTTGTAAGCACCGTGACAAAAGTATGTATCGTCTGAACGTCAAATACCACTGAGAATTAATTTTCACTTAATCTTCAGAAAACACTGTCTTTAAAAAGCTTGGCTGCCCCGTGTGAGGATCGAACTCACGACCTTCAGATTATGAGACTGACGCAGTGCCTGCTGCGCCAACGAGGCACTTTCAAACAATAAGCGTAAAGAAAAAATATCGATAACGACCTTCAGATTTTGACAGTGACGTTGTAAGCACCGTGCCAAAATGTATGGTCTGAAAGTCCACAACACCTGAGAAAAAAACTATGATTTCATTCGAAAGTAAGAAATATAGATATCGACCTTAAGATGTGGTATCCACCGAAACAAAAGCATGTATTGTCTGAAAGTCCAAAACATCTGAGAATTAATTGTCACTTATTCTTCAGACAACACTTTCTTTTTAAAATCTTTGCTGCCCCGTGTGAGGATCTAACTCACGACCTTCAGATTATGAGACTGACGCGCTGCCTGCTGCACCAACCAGGCACATTAAAGCGTTAAGTGTAAGAAAAAATATCGATACCGACCTTCAGATTTTGACAGTGACGTTGTAAGCACCGTGCCAAAATGTATGGTCTGAAAGTCCACAACACCTAAGAAAAAAACAATGATTTCATTCTATAGTAAAAAATATAGATATCGATACCGACCTTCAGATTTTACAGTGACGTTGTAAGCACCGTGACAAAAGTATGTATCGTCTGAACGTCCAATACCACTGAGAATTCATTTTCACTTCATCTTCAGAAAACACTGTCTTTTTAAGAGCTTTGCTGCCCCGTGTGAGGATCGAACTCACGACCTTCAGATTATGAGACTGACGCGCTGCCTGCTGCGCCAACGAGGCACTTCTAAATAGTAAGCGTAAAGAAATAATATCGATAACGACCTTCAGATTTTGACAGTGACGTTGTAAGCACCGTGCCAAAATGTATGGTCTGAAAGTCCACATCACCTGAGAAAAAAACTATGATTTCATTCTAAAGTAAAAAATATAGATATCGACCTTAAGATGTGGTATCCACTGTGACAAAAGTATGTATTGTCTGAAAGTCCAAAACAACTGAGAATTAATTTTCACTTCATCTTCGGACAACACTGTCTTTTTAAAAGCTTTGCTGCCCCGTGTGAGGATCGAACTCAAGACCTTCAGATTATGAGACTGACGCGCTACCTACTGCGCTAACGAAGCACATTTAATCGACAAATCGAAAGAAAAAAATATCGATACCGACCTTCACTTTTTGACAGTGACGTTGTAAGCACCGTGCCAAAATGTATGGTCTGAAAAACCACAACACCTGAGAAAAAAACAATGATTTCATTCTAAAGTAAAACAATTTGATATCGACCTTAAGATGTGGTTTCCACCGTGACAAAAGTATGTATTGTCTGAAAGTCCAAAACCACTGAGAATTAATTTTCACCTTCAGACAACACTGTCTTTTTATAAGCTTTGCTGCCCCGTGTGAGGATCGAACTCACGACCTCCAGATTATGAGACTGACGCGCTGCCTGCTGCACCAACGAGGCACATTAAATCTTTAAATGTAAGAAAAAATATCGATACCGACCTTCACTTTTTGACAGTGACGTTGTAAGCACCGTGCCAAAATGTATGGTCTGAAAGTCCACAACACCTAAGAAAAAAACAATGATTTCATTCTAAAGTAAAAAATATAGATATCGATACCGACCTTCAGATTTTGACAGTGACGTTGTAAGCACCGTGCCAAAATGTATGGTCTGAAAGTCCACAACACCTAAGAAAAAAACAATGATTTCATTCTAAATTAAAAAATATAAATATCGATACCGACCTTCAGATTTTGACAGTGACGTTGTAAGCACCGTGACAAAAGTATGTATCGTCTGAACGTCAAATACCACTGAGAATTAATTTTCACTTAATCTTCAGAAAACACTGTCTTTAAAAAGCTTGGCTGCCCCGTGTGAGGATCGAACTCACGACCTTCAGATTATGAGACTGACGCAGTGCCTGCTGCGCCAACGAGGCACTTTCAAACAATAAGCGTAAAGAAAAAATATCGATAACGACCTTCAGATTTTGACAGTGACGTTGTAAGCACCGTGCCAAAATGTATGGTCTGAAAGTCCACAACACCTGAGAAAAAAACTATGATTTCATTCGAAAGTAAGAAATATAGATATCGACCTTAAGATGTGGTATCCACCGAAACAAAAGCATGTATTGTCTGAAAGTCCAAAACATCTGAGAATTAATTGTCACTTATTCTTCAGACAACACTTTCTTTTTAAAATCTTTGCTGCCCCGTGTGAGGATCTAACTCACGACCTTCAGATTATGAGACTGACGCGCTGCCTGCTGCACCAACCAGGCACATTAAAGCGTTAAGTGTAAGAAAAAATATCGATACCGACCTTCAGATTTTGACAGTGACGTTGTAAGCACCGTGCCAAAATGTATGGTCTGAAAGTCCACAACACCTAAGAAAAAAACAATGATTTCATTCTATAGTAAAAAATATAGATATCGATACCGACCTTCAGATTTTACAGTGACGTTGTAAGCACCGTGACAAAAGTATGTATCGTCTGAACGTCCAATACCACTGAGAATTCATTTTCACTTCATCTTCAGAAAACACTGTCTTTTTAAGAGCTTTGTTGCCCCGTGTGAGGATCGAACTCACGACCTTCAGATTATGAGACTGACGCGCTGCCTGCTGCGCCAACGAGGCACTTCTAAATAGTAAGCGTAAAGAAATAATATCGATAACGACCTTCAGATTTTGACAGTGACGTTGTAAGCACCGTGCCAAAATGTATGGTCTGAAAGTCCACATCACCTGAGAAAAAAACTATGATTTCATTCTAAAGTAAAAAATATAGATATCGACCTTAAGATGTGGTATCCACTGTGACAAAAGTATGTATTGTCTGAAAGTCCAAAACAACTGAGAATTAATTTTCACTTCATCTTCGGACAACACTGTCTTTTTAAAAGCTTTGCTGCCCCGTGTGAGGATCGAACTCAAGACCTTCAGATTATGAGACTGACGCGCTACCTACTGCGCTAACGAAGCACATTTAATTGACAAATCGAAAGAAAAAAATATCGATACCGACCTTCACTTTTTGACAGTGACGTTGTAAGCACCGTGCCAAAATGTATGGTCTGAAAAACCACAACACCTGAGAAAAAAACAATGATTTCATTCTAAAGTAAAACAATTTGATATCGACCTTAAGATGTGGTTTCCACCGTGACAAAAGTATGTATTGTCTGAAAGTCCAAAACCACTGAGAATTAATTTTCACCATCAGACAACAGTCTTTTTATAAGCTTTGCTGACCCGTGTGAGGATCGAACACAAGACTTTCAGATTATGAGACTGACGCAGTGCCTGCTGCACCAACGAGGAACATCAAATCATTGAGTGTAAGAAAAAATATCTATACCGACCTTCAGATTTTGACAGTGACGTTGTAAGCACCGTGCCAAAATGTATGGTCTGAAAAACCACAACACCTGAGAAAAAAACTATGATTTCATTCTAAAGTAAAACAATTTGATATCGACCTTAAGATGTGGTTTCCACCGTGACAAAAGTATGTATTGTCTGAAAGTCCAAAACAACTGAGAATTAATTTTCACTTCATCTTCAGACAACACTGTCTTTTTAAATGCTTTGCTGCTCTGTGTGAGGATCGAACTCACGACCTTCAGATTATGAGACTGATGCGCTACCTACTGCGCTAACGAAGCACATTTAATCGACAAATCGAAAGAAAAAAATATCAATACCGACCTTCACTTTTTGACAGTGACGTTGTAAGCACCGTGCCAAAATGTATGGTCTGAAAAACCACAACACCTGAGAAAAAAACTATGATTTCATTCTAAAGTAAAACAATTTGATATCGACCTTAAGATGTGGTTTCCACCGTGACAAAAGTATGTATTGTCTGAAAGTCCAAAACGACTGAGAATTTATTTTCACCTTCAGACAACAGTCTTTTTATAAGCTTTGCTGCCCCGTGTGAGGATCGAACTCACGACCTCCAGATTATGAGACTGACGCGCTGCCTGCAGCACCAACGAGGCACATTAAATCTTTAAATGTAAGAAAAAATATCGATACCGACCTTCACTTTTTGACAGTGACGTTGTAAGCACCGTGCCAAAATGTATGGTCTGAAAGTCCACAACACCTAAGAAAAAAACAATGATTTCATTCTAAAGTAAAAAATATAGATATCGATACCGACCTTCAGATTTTGACAGTGACGTTGTAAGCACCGTGCCAAAATGTATGGTCTGAAAGTCAACAACACCTAAGAAAAAAACTATGATTTCATTCTAAATTAAAAAATATAAATATCGATACCGACCTTCAGATTTTGACAGTGACGTTGTAAGCACCGTGACAAAATGTATGGTCTGAAAAACCACAACACCTGAGAAAAAAACTATGATTTCATTCTAAAGTAAAACAATTTGATATCGACCTTAAGATGTGGTTTCCACCGTGACAAAAGTATGTATTGTCTGAAAGTCCAAACCCACTGAGAATTAATTTTCACCTTCAGACAACACTGTCTTTTTATAAGCTTTGCTGCCCCGTGTGAGGATCGAACTCACGACCTTCAGATTATGAGACTGACGCGCTGCCTGCTGCGCCAACGAGGCACTTTTAAACATTAAGCGTAAAGAAAAAATATTGATACCGACCTTCAGATTTTGACAGTGACGTTGTAAGCACCGTGCCAAAATGTATGGTCTGAAAGTCCACAACACCTGAGAAAAAAACTATGATTTCATTCTAAAGTAAAAAATATAGATATCGACCTTAAGATGTGGTATCCACCGTGACAAAAGTATGTATTGTCTGAAAGTCCAAAACATCTGAGAATTAATTGTCACTTATTCTTCAGACAACACTTTCTTTTTAAAATCTTTGCTGCCCCGTGTGAGGATCTAACTCACGACCTTCAGATTATGAGACTGCAGCGCTACCTACTGCGTTAACGAAGCACATTTAATCAACAAATCGAAAGAAAAAATTATCGATACCGACCTTCACTTTTTGACAGTGACGTTGTAAGCACCGTGCCAAAATGTATGGTCTGAAAAACCACAACACCTGAGAAAAAAACAATGATTTCATTCTAAAGTAAAAAATATAGATATCGATACCGAACTTCAGATTTTACAGTGACGTTGTAAGCACCGTGACAAAAGTATGTATCGTCTGAACGTCCAATAACACTGAGAATTAATTTTCACTTCATCTTCAGAAAACACTGTCTTTTTAAAAGCTTTGCTGCCCCGTGTGAGGATCGAACTCATGACCTTCAGATTATGAGACTGACGCGCTGCCTGCTGCACCAACGAGGCACATTAAAGCATTAAGTGTAAGAAAAAATATCGATACCGACCTTCAGATTTTGACAGTGACGTTGTAACCACCGTGCCAAAATGTATGGTCTGAAAGTCCACAACACCTAAGAAAAAAACAATGATTTCATTCTAAAGTAAAAAATATAGATATCGATATAGACCTTCAGATTTTGACAGTGACGTTGTAAGCACCGTGCCAAAATGTATGGTCTGAAAGTCCACAACACCTGAGAAAAAAACGATGATTTAATTCTAAAGTAAAAAATATAGATATCGACCTTAAGATGTGGTATCCACCGTGACAAAAGTATGTATTGTCTGAAAGTCCAAAACATCTGAGAATTAATTGTCACTTCATCTTCAGACAACACTGTCTTTTTAAAGGCTTTGCTGACCCGTGTGAGGATCAAACTCACGACCTTCAGATTATGAGACTGACACGCTACCTACTGCGCTAACGAAACACATTTAATCAACAAATCAAAAGAAAAAATTATCGATACCGACCTTCACTTTTTGACAGTGACGTTGTAAGCACTGTGCCAAAATGTATGGTCTGAAAGTCCACATCACCTGAGAAAAAACAATGATTTCATTCTAAAGTAAAAAATATAGATATCGACCTTAAGATGTGGTATCCACTGTGACAAAAGTATGTATTGTCTGAAAGTCCAAAACCACTGAGAATTAATTTTCACTTCATCTTCAGAAAACACTTTCTTTTTAAAAGCTTTGCTGCCCCGTGTGAGGATCGAACTCACGACCTTCAGATTATAAGACTGACGCACTACCTACTGCACCAACGAGGCAAATTAAATGATTTAGTGTAAGAAAAAAATATCGATACCGACCTTCAGATTTTGACAGTGACGTTGTAAGCACCGTGCCAAAATGTATGGTCTGAAAAACCACAACACCTGAGAAAAAAACAATGATTTCATTCTAAAGTAAAACAATTTGATATCGACCTTAAGATGTGGTTTCCACCGTGACAAAAGTATGTATTGTCTGAAAGTCCAAAACCACTGAGAATTAATTTTCACCTTCAGACAACACTGTCTTTTTATAAGCTTTGCTGCCCCGTGTGAGGATCGAACTCACGACCTTCAGATTATGAGACTGACGCGCTGCCTGCTGCGCCAACGAGGCACTTTTAAACATTGAGCGTAAAGAAAAAATATCGATAACGACCTTCAGATTTTGACAGTGACGTTGTAACCACCGTGCCAAAATGTATGGTCTGAAAGTCCACAACACCTAAGAAAAAAACAATGATTTCATTCTAAAGTAAAAAATATAGATATCGATACAGACCTTCAGATTTTGACAGTGACGTTGTAAGCACCGTGCCAAAATGTATGGTCTGAAAGTCCACAACAC
Organism: Salmo salar; assembly: GCF_965601325.2. NCBI lineage: Eukaryota > Metazoa > Chordata > Actinopteri > Salmoniformes > Salmonidae > Salmo > Salmo salar. The sequence continues at coordinate 98,166,682 of NC_138292.1, read as the reverse complement.
CTGAGAAAAAAACGATGATTTAATTCTAAAGTAAAAAATATAGATATCGACCTTAAGATGTGGTATCCACCGTGACAAAAGTATGTATTGTCTGAAAGTCCAAAACATCTGAGAATTAATTGTCACTTCATCTTCAGACAACACTGTCTTTTTAAAGGCTTTGCTGACCCGTGTGAGGATCAAACTCACGACCTTCAGATTATGAGACTGACACGCTACCTACTGCGCTAACGAAACACATTTAATCAACAAATCAAAAGAAAAAATTATCGATACCGACCTTCAGATTTTGACAGTGACGTTGTAAGCACCGTGCCAAAATGTATGGTCTGAAAAACCACAACACCTGAGAAAAAAACAATGATTTCATTCTAAAGTAAAACAATTTGATATCGACCTTAAGATGTGGTTTCCACCGTGACAAAAGTATGTATTGTCTGAAAGTCCAAAACCACTGAGAATTAATTTTCACTTTCAGACAACACTGTCTTTTTATAAGCTTTGCTGCCCCGTGTGAGGATCGAACTCACGACCTTCAGATTATGAGACTGACGCGCTGCCTGCTGCGCCAACGAGGCACTTTTAAACATTGAGCGTAAAGAAGAAATATCGATAACGACCTTCAGATTTTGACAGTGACGTTGTAAGCACCGTGCCAAAATGTATGGTCTGAAAGTCCACATCACCTGAGAAAAAAACAATGATTTCATTTTAAAGTAAAAAATATAGATATGGATACCGACCTTCAGATTTTGACAGTGACGTTGTAAGCACCGTGACAAAAGTATGTATCGTCTGAACGTCCAATACCACTGAGAATTAATTTTCACTTCATCTTCAGAAAAAACTGTTTTTTTAAAAGCTTTGCTGCCCCGTGTGAGGATCGAACTCACGACCTTCAGATTATGAGACTGACGCGCTGCCTGCTGCACCAATGAGGCAAATTAAATCATTTAGTGTAAGAAAAAAATATCGATACCGACCTTCAGATTTTGACAGTGACGTTGTAAGCACCGTGCCAAAATGTATGGTCTGAAAAACCACAACACCTGAGAAAAAAACAATGATTTCATTCTAAAGTAAAACAATTTGATATCGACCTTAAGATGTGGTTTCCACCGTGACAAAAGTATGTATTGTCTGAAAGTCCAAAACCACTGAGAATTAATTTTCACCATCAGACAACAGTCTTTTTATAAGCTTTGCTGCCCCTTGTGAGGATCGAACTCACGACCTTCAGATTATGAGACTGACGCGCTGCCTGCTGCACCAACGAGGCAAATTAAATCATTTAGTGTAAGAAAAAAATATCGATACCGACCTTCAGATTTTGACAGTGACGTTGTAAGCACCGTGCCAAAATGTATGGTCTGAAAAACCACAACACCTGAGAAAAAAACAATGATTTCATTCTAAAGTAAAACAATTTGATATCGACCTTAAGATGTGGTTTCCACCGTGACAAAAGTATGTATTGTCTGAAAGTCCAAAACCACTGAGAATTAATTTTCACCTTCAGACAACACTGTCTTTTTATAAGCTTTGCTGCCCCGTGTGAGGATCAAACTCACGACCTTCAGATTATGAGACTGACGCGCTGCCTGCCGCGCCGACGAGGCACTTTTAAACATTCATCGTAAAGAAAAAATATTGATACCGACCTTCACTTTTTGACAGTGACGTTGTAAGCACCGTGCCAAAATGTATGGTCTGAAAAACCACAACACCTGAGAAAAAAACTATGATTTCATTCTAAAGTAAAACAATTTGATATCGACCTTAAGATGTGGTTTCCACCATGACAAAAGTATGTTTTGTCTGAAAGTCCAAAACCACTGAGAATTAATTTTCACCATCAGACAACAGTCTTTTTATAAGCTTTGCTGCCCCTTGTGAGGATCGAACTCACGACCTTCAGATTATGAGACTGACGCGCTGCCTGCTGCACCAACGAGGTAAATTAAATCATTTAGTGTAAGAAAAAAATATCGATACCGACCTTCAGATTTTGACAGTGACGTTGTAAGCACCGTGCCAAAATGTATGGTCTGAAAAACCACAACACCTGAGAAAAAAACTATGATTTCATTCTAAAGTAAAACAATTTGATATGGACCTTAAGATGTGGTTTCCACCGTGACAAAAGCATGTATTGTCTGGAAGTCCAAAACGACTGAGAATTAATTTTCACTTCATCTTCAGACAACACTTTCTTATTAAAAGCTTTGCTGCCCCGTGTGAGGATCGAACTCACGACCTTCAGATTATGAGACTGACGGGCTACCTACTGCGCTAACGAGGCACATTTAATCAACAAATCGAAAGAAAAAAATATCAATACCGACCTTCACTTTTTGACAGTGATGTTGTAAGCACCGTGCCAAAATGTGTGGTCTGGAAAACCACAACACCTGAGAAAAAAACTATGATTTCATTCTAAAGTAAAACAATTTGATATCGAGCTTAAGATGTGGTTTCCACCGTGACAAAAGTATGTATTGTCTGAAAGTCCAAAACGACTGAGAATTTATTTTCACCTTCAGACAACAGTCTTTTTATAAGCTTTGCTGCCCCGTGTGAGGATCGAACTGACGACCTCCAGATTATGAGACTGACGCGCTGCCTGCTGCACCAACGAGGCACATTAAATCTTTAAATGTAAGAAAAAATATCGATAACGACCTTCACTTTTTGACAGTGACGTTGTAAGCACCGTGCCAAAATGTATGGTCTGAAAGTCCACAACACCTAAGAAAAAAACAATGATTTCATTCTAAAGTAAAAAATATAGATATCGATAACGACCTTCACTTTTTGACAGTGACGTTGTAAGCACCGTGCCAAAATGTATGGTCTGAAAGTCCACAACACCTAAGAAAAAAACAATGATTTCATTCTAAATTAAAAAATATAGATATCGATACCGACCTTCAGATTTTGACAGTGACGTTGTAAGCATCGTGACAAAAGTATGTATCGTCGGAACGTCAAATACCAATGAGAATTAATTTTCACTTAATCTTCAGAAAACACTGTCTTTAAAAAGCTTGGCTGCCCCGTGTGAGGATCGAACTCACGACGTTCAGATTATGAGACTGACGCAGTGCCTGCTGCGCCAACGAGGCACTTTCAAACAATAAGCGTAAAGAAAAAATATCGATAACGACCTTCAGATTTTGACAGTGACGTTGTAAGCACCGTGCCAAAATGTATGGTCTGAAAGTCCACAACACCTGAGAAAAAAACTATGATTTCATTCGAAAGTAAGAAATATAGATATCGACCTTAAGATGTGGTATCCACCGAAACAAAAGTATGTATTGTCTGAAAGTCCAAAACATCTGAGAATTAATTGTCACTTATTCTTCAGACAACACTTTCTTTTTAAAATCTTTGCTGCCCCGTGTGAGGATCTAACTCACGACCTTCAGATTATGAGACTGACGCGCTGCCTGCTGCACCAACCAGGCACATTAAAGCGTTAAGTGTAATAAAAAATATCGATACCGACCTTCAGATTTTGACAGTGACGTTGTAAGCACCGTGCCAAAATGTATGGTCTGAAAGTCCACAACACCTGAGAAAAAAACAATGATTTCATTCTAAAGTAAAAAATATAGATATCGACCTTAAGATTTGGTATCCACTGTGACAAAAGTATGTATTGTCTGAAAGTCCAAAACCACTGAGAATTCATTTTCACTTCATCTTCAGACAACACTGTCTTTTTAAAAGCTTTGCGGCCCCGTGTGAGGATCGAACTCACGACCTTCAGATTACGAGACTGACGGGCTACCTACTGCGCTAACGAGGCACATTTAATGAACAAATCGAAAGAAAAAAATATCTATACCGACCTTCACTTTTTGACAGTGATGTTGTAAGCACCGTGCCAAAATGTGTGGTCTGGAAAACCACAACACCTGAGAAAAAAACAATGATTTCATTCTAAAGTAAAACAATTTGATATCGAGCTTAAGATGTGGTTTCCACCGTGACAAAAGTATGTATAGTCTGAAAGTCCAAAACAACTGAGAATTAATTTTCACCTTCGGACAACAGTCTTTTTATAAGTTTGCTGCCCCGTGTGAGGATCGAACTCACGAACTCCAGATTATGAGACTGACGCGCTGCCCGCTGCACCAACGAGGCACATTAAATCATTAAGTGTAAGAAAAAATATCGATACCGACCTTCAGATTTTGACAGTGACGTTGTAAGCACCGTGCCAAAATATATGGTCTGAAAGTCCACAACACCTAAGAAAAAAACAATGATTTCATTCTAAAGTAAAAAATATAGATATCGATACCGACCTTCAGATTTTGACAGTGACGTTGTAAGCACCGTGATAAAGGTATGTATCGTCTGAACGTCCAATACCACTGAGAATTAATTCTCACTTCATCTTCAGAAAACACTGTCTTTTTAAAAGCTTTGCTGCCCCGTGTGAGGATCGAACTCACGACCTTCAGATTATGAGACTGACGCGCTGCCTGCTGCGCCAACGAGGCACTTTTAAACATTGAGCGTAAAGAAAAAATATCGATAACGACCTTCAGATTTTGACAGTGACGTTGTAAGCACCGTGCCAAAATGTATGGTCTGAAAGTCCACATCACCTGAGAAAAAAACTATGATTTCATTCTAAAGTAAAAAATATAGATATCGACCTTAAGATGTGGTATCCACTGTGACAAAAGTATGTATTGTCTGGAAGTCCAAAACCATTGAGAATTAATTTTCACTTCATCTTCAGACAACACTTTCTTATTAAAAGCTTTGCTGCCCCGTGTGAGGATCGAACTCACAACCTTCAGATTATGAGACTGACGCGCTACGTACTGCGCTAACGAGGCACATTTAATCAACAAATCGAAAGAAAAAATTATCAATACCGACATTCACTTTTTGACAGTGACGTTGTAAGCACCGTGCCAAAATGTATGGTCTGAAAAACCACAACACCTGAGAAAAAAACTATGATTTCATTCTAAAGTAAAACAATTTGATATCGACCTTAAGATGTGGTTTCCACCGTGACAAAAGTATGTATTGTCTGAAAGTCCAAAACCACTGAGAATTAATTTTCACCTTCAGACAACACTGTCTTTTTATAAGCTTTGCTGCCCCGTGTGAGGATCGAACTCACGACCTTCAGATTATGAGACTGACGCGCGCCTGCAGCACCAACGAGGCACATTAAATCATTAAATGTAAGAAAAAATATCGATACCGACCTTCAGATTTTGACAGTGACGTTGTAAGCACCGTGCCAAAATGTATGGTCTGAAAGTCCACAACACCTAAGAAATAAACAATGATTTCATTCTAAAGTAAAAAATATAGATATCGATACCGACCTTCAGATTTTGACAGTGACGTTGTAAGCACCGTGACAAAAGTATGTATCGTCTGAACGTCCAATACCACTGAGAATTAATTGTCACTTATTCTTCAGAAAACACTGTTTTTTTAAAAGCTTTGCTGCGCCGTGTGAGGATCGAACTCACGACCTTCAGATTATGAGACAGACGCCCTGCCTGCTGCGCCAACGAGGCACTTTTAAACATTAAGCGTAAAGAAAAAATATCGATAACGACCTTCACTTTTTGACAGTGACGTTGTAAGCACCGTGCCAAAATGTATGGTCTGAAAGTCCACAACACCTGAGAAAAAAAACAATGATTTCATTCTAAAGTAAAAAATATAGATATCGACCTTAAGATTTGGTATCCACTGTGACAAAAGTATGTATTGTCTGAAAGTCCAAAACCACTGAGAATTCATTTTCACTTCATCTTCAGACAACACTGTCTTTTTAAAAGGTTTGCTGCCCCGTGTGAGGATCGAACTCACGACCTTCAGATTATGAGACTGACGGGCTACCTACTGCGCTAACGAGGCACATTTAATAAACAAATCGAAAGAAAAAAATATCGATACCGACCTTCACTTTTTGACAGTGATGTTGTAAGCACCGTGCCAAAATGTGTGGTCTGGAAAACCACAACACCTGAGAAAAAAACTATGATTTCATTCTAAAGTAAAACAATTTGATATCGAGCTTAAGATGTGCTTTCCACCGTGACAAAAGTATGTATTGTCTGAAAGTCCAAAACGACTGAGAATTTATTTTCACCTTCAGACAACAGTCTTTTTATAAGCTTTGCTGCCCCGTGTGAGGATCGAACTCACGACCTCCAGATTATGAGACTGACGCGCTGCCTGCTGCGCCAACGAGGCACTTCTAAATATTAAGCGTAAAGAAATAATATCGATAACGACCTTCAGATTTTGACAGTGACGTTGTAAGCACCGTGCCAAAATGTATGGTCTGAAAGTCCACATCACCTGAGAAAAAAACTATGATTTCATTCTAAAGTAAAAAATATAGATATCGACCTTAAGATGTGGTATCCACTGTGACAAAAGTATGTATTGTCTGAAAGTCCAAAACAACTGAGAATTAATTTTCACTTCATCTTCGGACAACACTGTCTTTTTAAAAGCATTGCTGCCCCGTGTGAGGATCGAACTCCCGACCTTCAGACTATGAGACTGACGCGCTACCTACTGCGCTAACGAAGCACATTTAATCGACAAATCGAAAGAAAAAAATATCGATACCGACATTCACTTTTTGACAGTGAAGTTGTAAGCACCGTGCCAAAAGGTATGGTCTGAAAAACCACAACACCTGAGAAAAAAACTATGATTTCATTCTAAAGTAAAACAATTTGATATCGACCTTAAGATGTGGTTTCCACCGTGACAAAAGTATGTATTGTCTGAAAGTCCAAAACCACTGAGAATTAATCTTCACACAACACTGTCTTTTTATAAGCTTTGCTGCCCCGTTTGAGGATCGAACTCACGACCTTCAGATTATGAGACTGACGCGCTGCCTGCTGCGCCAACGAGGACTTCTAAACATTAAGCGTAAAGAAAAAATATCGATAACGACCTTCAGATTTTGACAGTGACGTTGTAAGCACCGTGATAAAAGTAAGTATCGTCTGAACGTCCAATACCACTGAGAATTAATTCTCACTTCATCTTCAGAAAACACTGTCTTTTTAAAAGCTTTGCTGCCCCGTGTGAGGATCGAACTCACGACATTCAGATTATGAGACTGACGCGCTGCCTGCTGCGCCAACGAGGCACTTTTAAACATTGAGCGTAAAGAAAAAATATCGATAACGACCTTCAGATTTTGACAGTGACGTTGTAAGCACCGTGCCAAAATGTATGGTCTGAAAGTCCACATCACCTGAGAAAAAAACAATGATTTCATTCTAAAGTAAAAAATATAGATATCGACCTTAAGATGTGGTATCCACTGTGACAAAAGTATGTATTGTCTGGAAGTCCAAAACCATTGAGAATTAATTTTCACTTCATCTTCAGACAACACTTTCTTATTAAAAGCTTTGCTGCCCCGTGTGAGGATCGAACTCACAACCTTCAGATTATGAGACTGACGCGCTACGTACTGCGCTAACGAGGCACATTTAATCAACAAATCGAAAGAAAAAAATTATCAATACCGACATTAACTTTTTGACAGTGACGTTGTAAGCACCGTGCCAAAATGTATGGTCTGAAAAACCACAACACCTGAGAAAAAAACTATGATTTCATTCTAAAGTAAAACAATTTGATATCGACCTTAAGATGTGGTTTCCACCGTGACAAAAGTATGTATTGTCTGAAAGTCCAAAACCACTGAGAATTAATTTTCACCTTCAGACAACACTGTCTTTTTATAAGCTTTGCTGCCCCGTGTGAGGATCGAACTCACGACCTTCAGACTATGAGACTGACGCGCGCCTGCAGCACCAACGAGGCACATTAAATCATTAAGTGTAAGAAAAAATATCGATACCGACCTTCAGATTTTGACAGTGACGTTGTAAGCACCGTGCCAAAATGTATGGTCTGAAAGTCCACAACACCTAAGAAATAAACAATGATTTCATTCTAAAGTAAAAAATATAGATATCGATACCGACCTTCAGATTTTGACAGTGACGTTGTAAGCACCGTGACAAAAGTATGTATCGTCTGAATTTCCAATACCACTGAGAATTAATTGTCACTTATTCTTCAGAAAACAGTTTTTTTAAAAGCTTTGCTGCGCCGTGTGAGGATCGAACTCACGACCTTCAGATTATGAGACAGACGCGCTGCCTGCTGCGCCAACGAGGCACTTTTAAACATTAAGTGTAAAGAAAAAATATCGATAACGACCTTCACTTTTTGACAGTGACGTTGTAAGCACCGTGCCAAAATGTATGGTCTGAAAGTCCACAACACCTGAGAAAAAAACAATGATTTCATTCTAAAGTAAAAAATATAGATATCGACCTTAAGATTTGGTATCCACTGTGACAAAAGTATGTATTGTGTGAAAGTCCAAAACCACTGAGAATTCATTTTCACTTCATCTTCAGAGAACACTGTCTTTTTAAAAGGTTTGCTGCCCCGTGTGAGGATCGAACTCTCGACCTTCAGATTATGAGACTGACGGGCTACCTACTGCGCTAACGAGGCACATTTAATCAACAAATCGAAAGAAAAAAATATCGATACCGACCTTCACTTTTTGACAATGATGTTGTAAGCACCGTGCCAAAATGTGTGGTCTGGAAAACCACAACACCTGAGAAAAAAACTATGATTTCATTCTAAAGTAAAACAATTTGATATCGACCTTAAGATGTGGTTTCCACCGTGACAAAAGTATGTATTGTCTGAAAGTCCAAAACCACTGAGAATTAATCTTCACACAACACTGTCTTTTGATAAGCTTTGCTGCCCCGTTTGAGGATCGAACTCACGACCTTCAGATTATGAGACTGACGCGTTGCCTGCTGCGCCAACGAGGACTTCTAAACATTAAGCGTAAAGAAAAAATATCGATAACGACCTTCAGATTTTGACAGTGACGTTGTAAGCACCGTGCCAAAATGTATGGTCTGAAAGTCCACATCACCTGAGAAAAAAACAATAATTTCATTCTAAAGTAAAAAATATAGATATCGACCTTAAGATGTGGTATCCACCGTGACAAAAGTATGTATTGTCTGAAAGTCCAAAACCAGTGAGAATTAATTTTCACTTCATCTTCAGAAAACACTGTCTTTTTAAAAGCTTTGCTGCCCCGTGTGAGGATCGAACCCACGATCGTCAGATTACGATACTGACGCGCTACCTACTGCGCTAACTAGGCACAGTTCATCAACACATCGAAAGAAAAAATTATCGATAACGACCTTCACTTTTTGACAGTGACGTTGTAAGCACAGTGCCAAAATATATGGTCTGAAAAACCACAACACATGAGAAAAAAACAATGATTTCATTCTAAAGTAAAACAATTTGATATCGACCTTAAGATGTGGTTTCCACCGTGACAAAAGTATGTATTGTCTGAAAGTCCAAAACCACTGAGAATTAATTTTCACCATCAGACAACAGTCTTTTTATAAGCTTTGCTGCCCCTTGTGAGGATGGAACTCACGACCTTGAGATTATGAGACTGACGCACTGCCTGCTGCACCACCGAGGCAAAGTAAATCATTTAGTGTAAGAAAAAATATCGATACCGACCTTCAGATTTTGACAGTGACGTTGTAAGCACCGTGTCAAAATGTATGGTCTGAAAAACCACAACACCTGAGAAAAAAATTATGATTTCATTCTAAAGTAAAACAATTTGATATCGAACTTAAGATGTGGTTTCCACCGTGACAAAAGTATGTATTGTCTGAAAGTCCAAAAGCACTGAGAATTAATTTTCACCATCAGACAACAGTCTTTTTATAAGCTTTGCTGACCCGTGTGAGGATCGAACACACGACTTTCAGATTATGAGACTGACGCACTGCCTGCTGCACAAACGAGGCACATCAAATCATTGAGTGTAAGAAAAAATATCTATACCGACCTTCAGATTTTGACAGTGACGTTGTAAGCACCGTGCCAAAATGTATGGTCTGAAAAACCACAACACCTGAGAAAAAAACTATGATTTCATTCTAAAGTAAAACAATTTGATATCGACCTTAAGATGTGGTTTCCACCGTGACAAAAGTATGTATTGTCTGAAAGTCCAAAACAACTGAGAATTTATTTTCACCTTCAGACAACAGTCTTTTTATAAGCTTTGCTGCCCCGTGTGAGGATCGACCTCACGACCTCCAGATTATGAGACTGACGCGCTGCCTGCTGCACCAACGAGGCACATTAAATCTTTAGATGTAAGAAAAAATATCGATACCGACCTTCACTTTTTGACAGTGACGTTGTAAGCACCGTGCCAAAATGTATGGTCTGAAAGTCCACAACACCTAAGAAAAAAAACAATGATTTCATTCTAAAGTAAAAAATATAGATATCGATACCGACCTTCAGAATTTGACAGTGACGTTGTAAGCACCGTGCCAAAATGTATGGTCTAAAAGTCCACAACACCTAAGAAAAAAACAATGATTTCATTCTAAATTAAAAAATATAGATATCGATACCGACCTTCAGATTTTGACAGTGACGTTGTAAGCACCGTGACAAAAGTATGTATCGTCTGAACGTCAAATACCACTGAGAATTAATTTTCACTTCATCTTCAGAAAACACTGTCTTTAGAAAGCTTTGCTGCCCCGTGTGAGGATCGAACTCACGACCTTCAGATTATGAGACTGACGCACTGCCTGCTGCGCCAACGAGGCACTTTCGAACAATAAGCGTAAAGAAAAAATATCGATAACGACCTTCAGATTTTGACAGAGACGATGTAAGCACCGTGCCAAAATGTATGGTCTGAAAGTCCACATCACCTGAGAAAAAAACAATAATTTCATTCTAAAGTAAAAAATATAGATATCGACCTTAAGATGTGGTATCCACCGTGACAAAAGTATGTATTGTCTGAAAGTCCAAAACCAGTGAGAATTAATTTTCACTTCATCTTCAGAAAACACTGTCTTTTTAAAAGCTTTGCTGCCCCGTGTGAGGATCGAACTCACGATCATCAGATTACGATACTGACGCGCTACCTACTGCGATAACTAGGCACAGTTCATCAACACATCGAAAGAAAAAATTATCGATAACGACCTTCACTTTTTGACAGTGACGTTGTAAGCACAGTGCCAAAATATATGGTCTGAAAAACCACAACACATGAGAAAAAAACAATGATTTCATTCTAAAGTAAAACAATTTGATATCGACCTTAAGATGTGGTTTCCACCGTGACAAAAGTATGTATTGTCTGAAAGTCCAAAACCACTGAGAATTAATTTTCACCATCAGACAACAGTCTTTTTATAAGCTTTGCTGCCCCTTGTGAGGATGGAACTCACGACCTTCAGATTATGAGACTGACGCGCTGCCTGCTGCACCAACGAGGCAAAGTAAATCATTTAGTGTAAGAAAAAATATCGATACCGACCTTCAGATTTTGACAGTGACGTTGTAAGCACCGTGTCAAAATGTATGGTCTGAAAAACCACAACACCTGAGAAAAAGAATTATGATTTCATTCTAAAGTAAAACAATTTGATATCGACCTTAAGATGTGGTTTCCACCGTGACAAAAGTATGTATTGTCTGAAAGTCCAAAACATCTGAGAATTAATTTTCACTTCATCTTCAGAGAACACGTTCTTTTTAAAATCTTTGCTGCCAGGTGTGAGGATCGAACTCGCGACCTTCAGATTATGAGACTGAGGCACTACCTTCTGCGCTAACGAAGCACATTTAATCAACAAATCGAAAGAAAAAATTATCGATACCGACCTTCACTTTTTGACAGTGACGTTGTAAGCACCGTGCCAAAATGTATGGTCTGAAAAACCACAACACCTGAGAAAAAAACTATGATTTCATTCTAAAGTAAAACAATTTGATATCGACCTTAAGATGTGGTTTCCACCGTGACAAAAGTATGTATTGTCTGAAAGTCCAAAACCACTGAGAATTAATTTTCACCATCAGACAACAGTCTTTTTATAAGCTTTGCTGCCCCGTGTGAGTATCGAACTCACGACCTTCAAATTACGAGACTGACGCCCTGCCTGCTGCACCAACGAGGCACATTAAATCGGTAAGTGTAAGAAAAAATATCGATACCGACCTTCAGATTTTGACGCTGAGGTTGTAAGCACCGTGCCAAAATGTATGGTCTGAAAGTCCACAACACCTGAGAAAAAAACAATGATTTCATTCGAAAGTAAGAAATATAGATATCGACCTTAAGATGTGGTATCCACCGAAACAAAAGTATGTATTGTCTGAAAGTCCAAAACATCTGAGAATTAATTGTCACTTATTCTTCAGACAACACTTTCTTTTTAAAATCTTTGCTGCCCCGTGTGAGGATTTAACTCACGACCTTCAGATTATGAGACTGACGCGCTACCTAATGCGCTAACGAAGCACATTTAATCAACAAATCGAAAGAAAAAATTATCGATACCGACCTTCACTTTTTGACAGTGACGTTGTAAGCACCGTGCCAAAATGTATGGTCTGAAAAACCACAACACCTGAGAAAAAAACTATGATTTCATTCTAAAGTAAAACAATTTGATATCGACCTTAAGATGTGGTTTCCACCGTGACAAAAGTATGTATTGTCAGAAAGTCCAAAACTACAGAAAATTTATTTTCACCTTCAGACAACAGTCTTTTTATACGCTTTGCTGCCCCGTGTGAGGATCGAACTCACGACCTCCAGATTATGAGACTGACGCGCTGCCTACTGCGCCAACGAGGCACTTCTAAATATTAAGCGTAAAGAAATAATATCGATAACGACCTTCAGATTTTGACAGTGACGTTGTAAGCACCGTGCCAAAATGTATGGTCTGAAAGTCCACATCACCTGAGAAAAAAACTATGATTTCATTCTAAAGTAAAAAATATAGATATCGACCTTAAGATGTGGTATCCACTGTGACAAAAGTATGTATTGTCTGAAAGTCCAAAACAACTGAGAATTAATTTTCACTTCATCTTCGGACAACACTGTCTTTTTAAAAGCATTGCTGCCCCGTGTGAGGATCGAACTCCCGACCTTCAGACTATGAGACTGACGCGCTACCTACTGCGCTAACGAAGCACATTTAATCGACAAATCGAAAGAAAAAAATATCGATACCGACCTTCACTTTTTGACAGTGAAGTTGTAAGCACCGTGCCAAAAGGTATGGTCTGAAAAACCACAACACCTGAGAAAAAAACTATGATTTCATTCTAAAGTAAAACAATTTGATATCGACCTTAAGATGTGGTTTCCACCGTGACAAAAGTATGTATTGTCTGAAAGTCCAAAACCACTGAGAATTAATCTTCACACAACACTGTCTTTTTATAAGCTTTGCTGCCCCGTTTGAGGATCGAACTCACGACCTTCAGATTATGAGACTGACGCGCTGCCTGCTGCGCCAACGAGGACTTCTAAATATTAAGCGTAAAGAAAAAATATCGATAACGACCTTCAGATTTTGACAGTGACGTTGTAAGCACCGTGATAAAAGTATGTATCGTCTGAACGTCCAATACCACTGAGAATTAATTCTCACTTCATCTTCAGAAAACACTGTCTTTTTAAAAGCTTTGCTGCCCCGTGTGAGGATCGAACTCACGACATTCAGATTATGAGACTGACGCACTGCCTGCTGCGCCAACGAGGCACTTTTAAACATTGAGCGTAAAGAAAAAATATCGATAACGACCTTCAGATTTTGACAGTGACGTTGTAAGCACCGTGCCAAAATGTATGGTCTGAAAGTCCACATCACCTGAGAAAAAAACAATGATTTCATTCTAAAGTAAAAAATATAGATATCGACCTTAAGATGTCGTATCCACTGTGACAAAAGTATGTATTGTCTGGAAGTCCAAAACCATTGAGAATTAATTTTCACTTCATCTTCAGACAACACTTTCTTATTAAAAGCTTTGCTGCCCCGTGTGAGGATCGAACTCACAACCTTCAGATTATGAGACTGACGCGCTACGTACTGCGCTAACGAGGCACATTTAATCAACAAATCGAAAGAAAAAATTATCAATACCGACATTAACTTTTTGACAGTGACGTTGTAAGCACCGTGCCAAAATGTATGGTCTGAAAAACCACAACACCTGAGAAAAAAACTATGATTTCATTCTAAAGTAAAACAATTTGATATCGACCTTAAGATGTGGTTTCCACCGTGACAAAAGTATGTATTGTCTGAAAGTCCAAAACCACTGAGAATTAATTTTCACCTTCAGACAACACTGTCTTTTTATAAGCTTTGCTGCCCCGTGTGAGGATCGAACTCACGACCTTCAGACTATGAGACTGACGCGCGCCTGCAGCACCAACGAGGCACATTAAATCATTAAGTGTAAGAAAAAATATCGATACCGACCTTCAGATTTTGACAGTGACGTTGTAAGCACCGTGCCAAAATGTATGGTCTGAAAGTCCACAACACCTAAGAAATAAACAATGATTTCATTCTAAAGTAAAAAATATAGATATCGATACCGACCTTCAGATTTTGACAGTGACGTTGTAAGCACCGTGACAAAAGTATGTATCGTCTGAATTTCCAATACCACTGAGAATTAATTGTCACTTATTCTTCAGAAAACAGTTTTTTTAAAAGCTTTGCTGCGCCGTGTGAGGATCGAACTCACAACCTTCAGATTATGAGACAGACGCGCTGCCTGCTGCGCCAACGAGGCACTTTTAAACATTAAGCGTAAAGAAAAAATATCGATAACGACCTTCACTTTTTGACAGTGACGTTGTAAGCACCGTGCCAAAATGTATGGTCTGAAAGTCCACAACACCTGAGAAAAAAAACAATGATTTCATTCTAAAGTAAAAAATATAGATATCGACCTTAAGATTTGGTATCCACTGTGACAAAAGTATGTATTGTGTGAAAGTCCAAAACCACTGAGAATTCATTTTCACTTCATCTTCAGACAACACTGTCTTTTTAAAAGGTTTGCTGCCCCGTGTGAGGATCGAACTCTCGACCTTCAGATTTTGAGACTGACGGGCTACCTACTGCGCTAACGAGGCACATTTAATCAACAAATCGAAAGAAAAAAATATCGATACCGACCTTCACTTTTTGACAGTGATGTTGTAAGCACCGTGCCAAAATGTGTGGTCTGGAAAACCACAACACCTGAGAAAAAAACTATGATTTCATTCTAAAGTAAAACAATTTGATATCGACCTTAAGATGTGGTTTCCACCGTGACAAAAGTATGTATTGTCTGAAAGTCCAAAACCACTGAGAATTAATCTTCACACAACACTGTCTTTTTATAAGCTTTGCTGCCCCGTTTGAGGATCGAACTCACGACCTTCAGATTATGAGACTGACGCGCTGCCTGCTGCGCCAACGAGGACTTCTAAACATTAAGCGTAAAGAAAAAATATCGATAACGACCTTCAGATTTTGACAGTGACGTTGTAAGCACCGTGCCAAAATGTATGGTCTGAAAGTCCACATCACCTGAGAAAAAAACAATAATTTCATTCTAAAGTAAAAAATATAGATATCGACCTTAAGATGTGGTATCCACCGTGACAAAAGTATGTATTGTCTGAAAGTCCAAAACCAGTGAGAATTAATTTTCACTTCATCTTCAGAAAACACTGTCTTTTTAAAAGCTTTGCTACCCCGTGTGAGGATCGAACCCACGATCGTCAGATTACGATACTGACGCGCTACCTACTGCGCTAACTAGGCACAGTTCGTCAACACATCGAAAGAAAAAATTATCGATAACGACCTTCACTTTTTGACAGTGACGTTGTAAGCACAGTGCCAAAATATATGGTCTGAAAAACCACAACACATGAGAAAAAAACAATGATTTCATTCTAAAGTAAAACAATTTGATATCGACCTTAAGATGTGGTTTCCACCGTGACAAAAGTATGTATTGTCTGAAAGTCCAAAACCACTGAGAATTAATTTTCACCATCAGACAACAGTCTTTTTATAAGCTTTGCTGCCCCTTGTGAGGATGGAACTCACGACCTTCAGATTATGAGACTGACGCGCTGCCTGCTGCACCACAGAGGCAAAGTAAATCATTTAGTGTAAGAAAAAATATCGATACCGACCTTCAGATTTTGACAGTGACGTTGTAAGCACCGTGTCAAAATGTATGGTCTGAAAAACCACAACACCTGAGAAAAAAATTATGATTTCATTCTAAAGTAAAACAATTTGATATCGACCTTAAGATGTGGTTTCCACCGTGACAAAAGTATGTATTGTCTGAAAGTCCAAAAGCACTGAGAATTAATTTTCACCATCAGACAACAGTCTTTTTATAAGCTTTGCTGACCCGTGTGAGGATCGAACACACGACTTTCAGATTATGAGACTGACGCACTGCCTGCTGCACAAACGAGGCACATCAAATCATTGAGTGTAAGAAAAAATATCTATACCGACCTTCAGATTTTGACAGTGACGTTGTAAGCACCGTTCCAAAATGTATGGTCTGAAAAACCACAACACCTGAGAAAAAAACTATGATTTCATTCTAAAGTAAAACAATTTGATATCGACCTTAAGATGTGGTTTCCACCGTGACAAAAGTATGTATTGTCTGAAAGTCCAAAACAACTGAGAATTTATTTTCACCTTCAGACAACAGTCTTTTTATAAGCTTTGCTGCCCCGTGTGAGGATCGACCTCACGACCTCCAGATTATGAGACTGACGCGCTGCCTGCTGCACCAACGAGGCACATTAAATCTTTAGATGTAAGAAAAAATATCGATACCGACCTTCACTTTTTGACAGTGAGGTTGTAAGCACCGTGCCAAAATGTATGGTCTGAAAGTCCACAACACCTAAGAAAAAAAACAATGATTTCATTCTAAAGTAAAAAATATAGATATCGATACCGACCTTCAGATTTTGACAGTGACGTTGTAAGCACCGTGCCAAAATGTATGGTCTGAAAGTCCACAACACCTAAGATAAAAAACAATGATTTCATTCTAAAGTAAAAAATATAGATATCGATACCGACCTTCAGATTTTGACAGTGACGTTGTAAGCACCGTGCCAAAATGTATGGTCTGAAAGTCCACAACACCTAAGATAAAAACAATGATTTCATTCTAAATTAAAAAATATAGATATCGATACCGACCTTCAGATTTTGACAGTGACGTTGTAAGCACCGTGACAAAATGTATGGTCTGAAAAACCACAACACCTGAGAAAAAAACTATGATTTCATTCTAAAGTAAAACAATTTGATATCGACCTTAAGATGTGGTTTCCACCGTGACAAAAGTATGTATTGTCTGAAAGTCCAAAACCACTGAGAATTTATTTTCACCATCAGAGAACAGTCTTTTTATAAGCTTTGCTGCCCCGTGTGAGAATCGAACTCACGACCTTCAAATTACGAGACTGACGCGCTGCCTGCAGCACCAACGAGGGACATTAAATCATTAACTGTAAGAAAAAATATCGATACCGACCTTCAGATTTTGACTGTGACGTTGTAAGCACCGTGCCAAAATGTATGGTCTGAAAGTCCACAACACCTGAGAAAAAAACTATGATTTCATTCGAAAGTAAGAAATATAGATATCGACCTTAAGATTAAGTTTCCACCGTGACAAAAGTATGTATTGTCTGAAAGTCCAAAACCAGTGAGAATTAATTTTCACCTTCAGACAACACTGTCTTTCTATAAGCTTTGCTGCCCCGTGTGAGGATCGAACTCACGACCTTCAGATTAAGAGACTGACGCACTGCCTGCTGCGCCAACGAGGCACTTTTAAACATTGAGCGTAAAGAAAAAATATCGATAACGACCTTCAGATTTTGACAGTGACGTTGTAAGCACCGTGCCAAAATGTATGGTCTGAAAGTCCACATCACCTGAGAAAAAAAATATGATTTCATTCTAAAGTAAAAAATATAGATATCGACCTTAAGATGTGGTATCCACTGTGACAAAAGTATGTATTGTCTGAAAGTCCAAAACAACTGAGAATTAATTTTCACTTCATCTTCAGACAACACTGTCTTTTTAAAAGCTTTGCTGCCCCGTGTGAGGATCGAACTCACGACCTTCAGATTATGAGACTGACGAGCTACCTACTGCGCTAACGAAGCACATTTAATCAACAAATCGAAAGAAAAAAATATCAATACCGACCTTCACTTTTTGACAGTGACGTTGTAAGCACCGTGCCAAAATGTATGGTCTGAAAAACCACAACACCTGAGAAAAAAACAATGATTTCATTCTAAAGTAAAACAATTTGATATCGACCTTAAGATGTGGTTTCCACCGTGACAAAAGTATGTATTGTCTGAAAGTCCAAAACATCTGAGAATTAAATTTCACTTCATCTTCAGAGAACACTTTCTTTTTAAAATCTTTGCTGCCCCGTGTGAGGATCGAACTCGCGACCTTCAGATTATGAGACTGACGCGCTACCTACTGCGCTAACGAAGCACATTTAATCAACAAATCTAAAGAAAAAATTATCGATACCGACCTCCACTTTTTGACAGTGACGTTGTAAGCACCGTGCCAAAATGTATGGTCTGAAAAACCACAACACCTGAGAAAAAAACAATGATTTCATTCTAAAGTAAAACAATTTGATATCGACCTTAAGATGTGGTTTCCACCGTGACAAAAGTATGTATTGTCTGAAAGTCCAAAACCACTGAGAATTTATTTTCACCATCAGACAACAGTCTTTTTATAAGCTTTGCTGCCCCGTGTGAGAATCGAACTCACGACCTTCAAATTACGAGACTGACGCGCTGCCTGCTGCACCAACGAGGCACATTAAATCGTTAAGTGTAAGAAAAAATATCGATACCGACCTTCAGATTTTGACGCTGACGTTGTAAGCACCGTGCCAAAATGTATGGTCTGAAAGTCCACAACACCTGAGAAAAAAACTATGATTTCATTCGAAAGTAAGAAATATAGATATCGACCTTAAGATGTGGTATCCACCGAAACAAAAGTATGTATTGTCTGAAAGTCCAAAACATCTGAGAATTAATTGTCACTTATTCTTCAGACAACATTTTCTTTTTAAAATCTTTGCTGCCCCGTGTGAGGATCTAACTCACGACCTTCAGATTATGATACTGACGCGCTACCTACTGCGCTAACGAAGCACATTTAATCATGAAATCGAAAGAAAAAAATATCGATACCGACCTTCACTTTTTGACAGTGACGTTGTAAGCACCGTGCCAAAATGTATGGTCTGAAAAACCACAACACCTGAGAAAAAAACTATGATTTCATTCTAAAGTAAAACAATTTGATATCGACCTTAAGATGTGGTTTCCACCGTGACAAAAGTATGTATTGTCTGAAAGTCCAAAACCAGTGAGAATTAATTTTCACCTTCATAAAACACTGTTTTTTTAAAAGCTTTGCTGCCCCGTGTGAGGATCGAACTCACGACCTTCAGATTATGAGACTGACGCGCTGCCTGCTGCGCCAACGAGGCACTTTTAAACATTAAGCGTAAAGAAAAAATATCGATAAAGACTTTCACTTTTTGACAGTGACGTTGTAAGCACCGTGCCAAAATGTATGGTCTGAAAAACCACAACACCTGAGAAAAAAACAATGATTTCATTCTAAAGTAAAAAATATAGATTTCGACGTTAAGATGTGGTATCCACTGTGACAAAACTATATATTGTCTGAAAGTCCAAAAGCAGTGAGAATTAATTTTCACCTTCAGACAACACTGTCTTACTATAAGCTTTGCTGCCCCGTGTGAGGATCGAACTCACGACCTTCAGACTATGAGACTGACGCACTGCCTGCTGCGCCAACGAGGCAGTTTTAAACGTTGAGCGTAAAGAAAAAATATCGATAACGACCTTCAGATTTTGACAGTGACGTTGTAAGCACCGTGCCAAAATGTATGGTCTGAAAGTCCACATCACCTGAGAAAAAAAATATGATTTCATTCTAAAGTAAAACAATTTGATATCGACCTTAAGATGTGGTTTCCACCGTGACAAAAGTATGTATTGTCTGAAAGTCCAAAACAACTGAGAATTAATTTTCACTTAATCTTCAGAGAACACTGTCTTTTTAAAAGCTTTTCTGCCCCGTGTGAGGATCGAACTCACGACGTTCAGATTATGAGACTGACGCGCTACCTACTGCGCTAACGAAGCACATTTAATCGACAAATCGAAAGAAAAAAATATCAATACCGACCTTCACTTTTTGACAGTGACGTTGTAAGCACCGTGCCAAAATGTATGGTCTGAAAAACCACAACACCTGAGAAAAAAACAATGATTTCATTCTAAAGTAAAACAATTTGATATCGACCTTAAGATGTGGTTTCCACCGTGACAAAAGTATGTATTGTCTGAAAGTCCAAAACATCTGAGAATTAAATTTCACTTCATCTTCAGAGAACACTTTCTTTTTAAAATCTTTGCTGCCCCATGTGAGGATCGAACTCACGACCTTCAGATTATGAGACTGACGCGCTACCTACTGCGCTAACAAAGCACATTTAATCAACAAATCTAAAGAAAAAATTATCGATACCGACCTTCACTTTTTGACAGTGACGTTGTAAGCACCGTGCCAAAATGTATGGTCTGAAAAACCACAACACCTGAGAAAAAAACTATGATTTCATTCTAAAGTAAAACAATTTGATATCGACCTTAAGATGTGGTTTCCACCGTGACAAAAGTATGTATTGTCTGAAAGTCCAAAACCACTGAGAATTTATTTTCACCATCAGAGAACAGTCTTTTTATAAGCTTTGCTGCCCCGTGTGAGAATCGAACTCACGACCTTCAAATTACGAGACTGACGCGCTGCCTGCAGCACCAACGAGGGACATTAAATCATTAAGTGTAAGAAAAAATATCGATACCGACCTTCAGATTTTGACTGTGACGTTGTAAGCACCGTGCCAAAATGTATGGTCTGAAAGTCCACAACACCTGAGAAAAAAACTATGATTTCATTCGAAAGTAAGAAATATAGATATCGACCTTAAGATGTGGTATCCACCGAAACAAAAGTATGTATTGTCTGAAAGTCCAAAACATCTGAGAATTAATTGTCACTTATTCTTCAGACAACACTTTCTTTTTAAAATCTTTGCTGCCCCGTGTGAGGATCTAACTCACGACCTTCAGATTATGAGACTGACGTGCTGCATGCTGCACCAACGAGGCACATTAAAGCATTAAGTGTAAGAAAAAATATAGATACCGACCTTCAGATTTTGACAGTGACGTTGTAAGCACCGTGCCAAAATGTATGGTCTGAAAGTCCACAACACCTAAGAAAAAAACAATGATTTCATTCTAAAGTAAAAAATATAGATATGGATACCGACCTTCAGATTTTGACAGTGACGTTGTAAGCACCGTGACAAAAGTATGTATCGTCTGAACGTCCAATTCCACTGAGAATTAATTTTCACCTCATCTTCAGAAAACACTGTTTTTTTAAAAGCTTTGCTGCCCCGTGTGAGGATCGAACTCACGACCTTCAGATTATGAGACTGAGGCGCTACCTACTGTGCTAACGAGGCACATCTAATCAATAATTCGAAAGAAAAAATTATCAATACCGACCTTCACTTTTTGACAGTGACGTTGTAAGCACCGTGCCAAAAGGTATGGTCTGAAAAACCACAACACCTGAGAAAAAAACAATGATTTCATTCTAAAGTAAAACAATTTGATATCGACCTTAAGATTAAGTTTCCACCGTGACAAAAGTATGTATTGTCTGAAAGTCCAAAACCAGTGAGAATTAATTTTCACCTTCAGACAACACTGTCTTTCTATAAGCTTTGCTGCCCCGTGTGAGGATCGAACTCACGACCTTCAGATTATGAGACTGACGCACTGCCTGCTGCGCCAACGAGGCACTTTTAAACATTGAGCGTAAAGAAAAAATATCGATAACGACCTTCAGATTTTGACAGTGACGTTGTAAGCACCGTGCCAAAATGTATGGTCTGAAAGTCCACATCACCTGAGAAAAAAACAATGATTTCATTCTAAAGTAAAAAAGTATAGATATCGATTCCGACCTTCAGATTTTGACAGTGACGTTGTAAGCACCGTGACAAAATGTATGGTCTGAAAAACCACAACACCTGAGAAAAAAACAATGATTTCATTCTAAAGTAAAAAATATAGATATCGACCTTAAGATGTGGTATCCACTGTGACAAAAGTATGTATTGTCTGGAAGTCCAAAACCACTGAGAATTAATTTTCACTTCATCTTCAGACAACACTTTCTTATTAACAGCATTGCTGCCCCGTGTGAGGATCGAACTCACGACCTTCAGATTATGAGACTGAGGCGCTACCTACTGCGCTAACGAGGCACATCTAATCATCAATTCGAAAGAGAAAATTATCAATACCGACCTTCACTTTTTGACAGTGACGTTGTAAGCACCGTGCCAAAATGTATGGTCTGAAAAACCACAACACCTGAGAAAAAAACAATGATTTCATTCTAAAGTAAAACAATTTGATATCGACCTTAAGATGTGGTTTCCACCGTGACAAAAGTATGTATTGTCTGAATGTCCAAAACCACTGAGAATTAATTTTCACCTTCAGACAACACTGTCGTTTTATAAGCTTTGCTGCCCCGTGTGAGGATCGAACTCACGACCTTCAGATTATGAGACTGACGCGCTGCCTGCTGCGCCAACGAGGCACTTCTAAACATTAAGCGTAAAGAAAAAATATCGATAACGACCTTCAGATTTTGACAGTGACGTTGTAAGCACCGTGCCAAAATGTATGGTCTGAAAGTCCACATCACCTGAGAAAAAAAATATGATTTCATTCTAAAGTAAAAAATATAGATATCGACCTTAAGATGTGGTATCCACTGTGACAAAAGTATGTATTGTCTGAAAGTCCAAAACAACTGAGAATTAATTTTCACTTCATCTTCAGACAACACTGTCTTTTTAAAAGCTTTGCTGCCCTGTGTGAGGATCGAACTCACGACCTTCAGATTATGAGACTGACGCGCTACCTACTGCGCTAACGAAGCACATTTAATCAACAAATCGAAAGAAAAAAATATCAATACCGACCTTCACTTTTTGACAGTGACGTTGTAAGCACCGTGCCAAAATGTATGGTCTGAAAAACCACAACACCTGAGAAAAAAACAATGATTTCATTCTAAAGTAAAACAATTTGATATCGACCTTAAGATGTGGTTTCCACCGTGACAAAAGTATGTATTGTCTGAAAGTCCAAAACATCTGAGAATTAAATTTCACTTCATCTTCAGAGAACACTTTCTTTTTAAAATCTTTGCTGCCCCGTGTGAGGATCGAACTCGCGACCTTCAGATTATGAGACTGACGCGCTACCTACTGCGCTAACGAAGCACATTTGATCAACAAATCTAAAGAAAAAATTATCGATACCGACCTCCACTTTTTGACAGTGACGTTGTAAGCACCGTGCCAAAATGTATGGTCTGAAAAACCACAACACCTGAGAAAAAAACTATGATTTCATTCTAAAGTAAAACAATTTGATATCGACCTTAAGATGTGGTTTCCACCGTGACAAAAGTATGTATTGTCTTTAAGTCCAAAACCACTGAGAATTTATTTTCACCATCAGACAACAGTCTTTTTATAAGCTTTGCTGCCCCGTGTGAGAATCGAACTCACGACCTTCAAATTACGAGACTGACGCGCTGCCTGCTGCACCAACGAGGCACATTAAATCGTTAAGTGTAAGAAAAAATATCGATATCCCGACCTTCAGATTTTGACGCTGACGTTGTAAGCACCGTGCCAAAATGTATGGTCTGAAAGTCCACAACACCTGAGAAAAAAACTATGATTTCATTCGAAAGTAAGAAATATAGATATCGACCATAAGATGTGGTATCCACCGAAACAAAAGTATGTATTGTCTGAAAGTCCAAAACATCTGAGAATTAATTGTCACTTATTCTTCAGACAACATTTTCTTTTTAAAATCTTTGCTGCCCCGTGTGAGGATCTAACTCACGACCTTCAGATTATGATAGTGACGCGCTACCTACTGCGCTAACGAAGCACATTTAATCATGAAATCGAAAGAAAAAATTATCGATACCGACCTTCACTTTTTGACAGTGACGTTGTAAGCACCGTGCCAAAATGTATGGTCTGAAAAACCACAACACCTGAGAAAAAAACTATGATTTCATTCTAAAGTAAAACAATTTGATATCGACCTTAAGATGTGGTTTCCACCGTGACAAAAGTATGTATTGTCTGAAAGTCCAAAACCAGTGAGAATTAATTTTCACCTTCAGAAAACACTGTTTTTTTAAAAGCTTTGCTGCCCCGTGTGAGGACCGAACTCACGACCTTCAGATTATGAGACTGACGCGCTGCCTGCTGCTCCAACGAGGCACTTTTAAACATTAAGCGTAAAGAAAAAATATCGATAAAGACTTTCACTTTTTGACAGTGACGTTGTAAGCACCGTGCCAAAATGTATGGTCTGAAAAACCACAACACCTGAGAAAAAAACAATGATTTCATTCTAAAGTAAAAAATATAGATATCGACGTTAAGATGTGGTATCCACTGTGACAAAAGTATATATTGTCTGAAAGTCCAAAACCAGCGAGAATTAATTTTCACCTTCAGACAACACTGTCTTACTATAAGCTTTGCTGCCCCGTGTGAGGATCGAACTCACGACCTTCAGACTATGAGACTGACGCACTGCCTGCTGCGCCAACGAGGCACTTTTAAACATTCAGCGTAAAGAAAAAATATCGATAACGACCTTCAGATTTTGACAGTGACGTTGTAAGCATCGTGCCAAAATGTATGGTCTGAAAGTCCACATCACCTGAGAAAAAAACAATGATTTCATTCTAAAGTAAAAAATATAGATATGGATTCCGACCTTCAGATTTTGACAGTGACGTTGTAAGCACCGTGACAAAAGTATGTATCGTCTGAACGTCCAATACCACTGAGAATTAATTTTCACTTCATCTTCAGAAAACACTGTTTTTTTAAAAGCTTTGCTGCCCCGTGTGAGGATCGAACTCACGACCTTCAGATTATGAGACTGACGCCCTGCCTGCTGCGCCAACGAGGCACTTTTAAACATTAAGCGTAAAGAATAAATATCGATAACGACTTTCCCTTTTTGACAGTGACCTTGTAAGCACCGTGGCAAAATGTATGGTCTGAAAAACCACAACACCTGAGAAAAAAACAATGATTTCATTCTAAAGTAAAACAATTTGATATCGACCTTAAGATGTGGTTTCCACCGTGACAAAAGTATGTATTGTCTGAAAGTCCAAAACCACTGAGAATTAATTTTCACCTTCAGACAACACTGTCTTTTTATAAGCTTTGCTGCCCCGTGTGAGGATCGAACTCACGACCTTCAGATTATGAGACTGACGCCCTGCCTGCTGCGCCAACGAGGCACTTTTAAACATTAAGCGTAAAGAAAAAATATCGATAACGACTTTCCCTTTTTGACAGTGACCTTGTAAGCACCGTGGCAAAATGTATGGTCTGAAAAACCACAACACCTGAGAAAAAAACAATGATTTCATTCTAAAGTAAAACAATTTGATATCGACCTTAAGATGTGGTTTCCACCGTGACAAAAGTATGTATTGTCTGAAAGTCCAAAACCACTGAGAATTAATTTTCACCTTCAGACAACACTGTCTTTTTATAAGCTTTGCTGCCCCGTGTGAGGATCGAACTCACGACCTTCAGATTATGAGACTGACGCGCTGCCTGCTGCGCCAACGAGGGACTTCTAAACATCAAGCGTAAAGAAAAAATATCGATAACGACCTTCAGATTTTGACAGTGACTTTGTAAGCACCGTGCCAAAATGTATGGTCTGAAAGTCCACATCACCTGAGAAAAAAAATATGATTTCATTCTAAAGTAAAAAATATAGATATCGACCTTAAGATGTGGTATCCACTGTGACAAAAGTATGTATTGTCTGAAAGTCCAAAAAAACTGAGAATTAATTTTCACTTCATCTTCAGACAACACTGTCTTTTTAAAAGCTTTTCTGCCCCGTGGGAGGATCGAACTCACAACGTTCAGATTATGAGAGTGACGCGCTACCTACTGCGCTAACGAAGCACATTTAATCGACAAATCGAAAGAAAAAAATATCAATACCGACCTTCACTTTTTGACAGTGACGTTGTAAGCACCGTGCCAAAATGTATGGTCTGAAAAACCACAACACCTGAGAAAAAAACAATGATTTCATTCTAAAGTAAAACAATTTGATATCGACCTTAAGATGTGGTTTCCACCGTGACAAAAGTATGTATTGTCTGAAAGTCCAAAACCACTGAGAATTTATTTTCACCACCAGAGAACAGTCTTTTTATAAGCTTTGCTGCCCCGTGTGAGAATCGAACTCACGACCTTCAAATTACGAGACTGACACGCTGCCTGCTGCACCAACGAGGCACATTAAATCGTTAAGTGTAAGAAAAAATATCGATACCGACCTTCAGATTTTGACGCTGACGTTGTAAGCACCGTGCCAAAATGTATGGTCTGAAAGTCCACAACACCTGAGAAAAAAACTATGATTTCATTCGAAAGTAAGAAATATAGATATCGACCTTAAGATGTGGTATCCACCGAAACAAAAGTATGTATTGTCTGAAAGTCCAAAACATCTGAGAATTAATTGTCACTTATTCTTCAGACAACACTTTCTTTTTAAAATCTTTGCTGCCCCGTGTGAGGATCTAACTCACGACCTTCAGATTATGAGACTGACGCGCTGCATGCTGCACCAACGAGGCACATTAAAGCATTAAGTGTAAGAAAAAATATAGATACCGACCTTCAGATTTTGACAGTGACGTTGTAAGCACCGTGCCAAAATGTATGGTCTGAAAGTCCACAACACCTAAGAAAAAAACAATGATTTCATTCTAAAGTAAAAAATATAGATATGGATACCGACCTTCAGATTTTGACAGTGACGTTGTAAGCACCGTGACAAAAGTATGTATCGTCTGAACGTCCAATTCCACTGAGAATTAATTTTCACTTCATCTTCAGAAAACACTGTCTTTTTAAAAGCTTTGCTGCCCCGTGTGAGAATCGAACTCACGACCTTCAAATTACGAGACTGACGCGCTGCCTGCTGCACCAACGAGGCACATTAAATCGTTAAGTGTAAGAAAAAATATCGATACCGACCTTCAGATTTTGACGCTGACGTTGTAAGCACCGTGCCAAAATGTATGGTCTGAAAGTCCACAACACCTGAGAAAAAAACTATGATTTCATTCGAAAGTAAGAAATATAGATATCGACCTTAAGATGTGGTATCCACCGAAACAAAAGTATGTATTGTCTGAAAGTCCAAAACATCTGAGAATTAATTGTCACTTATTCTTCAGACAACACTTTCTTTTTAAAATCTTTGCTGCCCCGTGTGAGGATCTAACTCACGACCTTCAGATTATGATACTGACGCGCTACCTACTGCGCTAACGAAGCACATTTAATCATGAAATCGAAAGAAAAAATTATCGATACCGACCTTCACTTTTTGACAGTGACGTTGTAAGCACCGTGCCAAAATGTATGGTCTGAAAAACCACAACACCTGAGAAAAAAACTATGATTTCATTCTAAAGTAAAACAATTTGATATCGACCTTAAGATGTGGTTTCCACCGTGACAAAAGTATGTATTGTCTGAAAGTCCAAAACCAGTGAGAATTAATTTTCACCTTCAGAAAACACTGTTTTTTTAAAAGCTTTGCTGCCCCGTGTGAGGATCGAACTCACGACCTTCAGATTATGAGACTGACGCGCTGCCTGCTGCGCCAACGAGGCACTTTTAAACATTAAGCGTAAAGAAAAAATATCGATAAAGACTTTCACTTTTTGACAGTGACGTTGTAAGCACCGTGCCAAAATGTATGGTCTGAAAAACCACAACACCTGAGAAAAAAACAATGATTTCATTCTAAAGTAAAAAATATAGATATCGACGTTAAGATGTGGTATCCACTGTGACAAAAGTATATATTGTCTGAAAGTCCAAAACCAGTGAGAATTAATTTTCACCTTCAGACAACACTGTCTTTCTATAAGCTTTGCTGCCCCGTGTGAGGATCGAACTCACGACCTTCAGACTATGAGACTGACGCACTGCCTGCTGCGCCAACGAGGCACTTTTAAACATTCAGCGTAAAGAAAAAATATCGATAACGACCTTCAGATTTTGACAGTGACGTTGTAAGCACCGTGCCAAAATGTATGGTCTGAAAGTCCACATCACCTGAGAAAAATCAATGATTTCATTCTAAAGTAAAAAATATAGATATGGATTCCGACCTTCAGATTTTGACAGTGACGTTGTAAGCACCGTGACAAAAGTATGTATCGTCTTCATCTTCAGAAAACACTGTTTTTTTAAAAGCTTTGCTGCCCCGTGTGAGGATCGAACTCACGACCTTCAGATTATGAGACTGACGCCCTGCCTGCTGCGCCAACGAGGTACTTTTAAACATTAAGCGTAAAGAAAAAATATCGATAACGACTTTCCCTTTTTGACAGTGACCTTGTAAGCACCGTGGCAAAATGTATGGTCTGAAAAACCACAACACCTGAGAAAAAAACTATGATTTCATTCTAAAGTAAAACAATTTGATATCGACCTTAAGATGTGGTTTCCACCGTGACAAAAGTATGTATTGTCTGAAAGTCCAAAACCACTGAGAATTAATTTTCACCTTCAGACAACACTGTCTTTTTATAAGCTTTGCTGCCCCGTGTGAGGATCGAACTCACGACCTTCAGATTATGAGACTGACGCGCTGCCTGCTGCGCCAACGAGGGACTTCTAAACATCAAGCGTAAAGAAAAAATATCGATAACGACCTTCAGATTTTGACAGTGACGTTGTAAGCACCGTGCCAAAATGTATGGTCTGAAAGTCCACATCACCTGAGAAAAAAAATATGATTTCATTCTAAAGTAAAAAATATAGATATCGACCTTAAGATGTGGTATCCACTGTGACAAAAGTATGTATTGTCTGAAAGTCCAAAACAACTGAGAATTAATTTTCACTTCATCTTCAGACAACACTGTCTTTTTAAAAGCTTTTCTGCCCCGTGGGAGGATCGAACTCACGACGTTCAGATTATGAGAGTGACGCGCTACCTACTGCGCTAACGAAGCACATTTAATCGACAAATCGAAAGAAAAAAATATCAATACCGACCTTCACTTTTTGACAGTGACGTTGTAAGCACCGTGCCAAAATGTATGGTCTGAAAAACCACAACACCTGAGAAAAAAACAATGATTTCATTCTAAAGTAAAACAATTTGATATCGACCTTAAGATGTGGTTTCCACCGTGACAAAAGTATGTATTGTCTGAAAGTCCAAAACCACTGAGAATTTATTTTCACCATCAGACAACAGTCTTTTTATAAGCTTTGCTGCCCCGTGTGAGAATCGAACTCACGACCTTCAAATTACGAGACTGACGCGCTGCCTGCTGCACCAACGAGGCACATTAAATCGTTAAGTGTAAGAAAAAATATCGATACCGACCTTCAGATTTTGACGATTACGTTGTAAGCACCGTGCCAAAATGTATGGTCTGAAAGTCCACAACACCTGAGAAAAAAACTATGATTTCATTCGAAAGTAAGAAATATAGATATCGACCTTAAGATGTGGTATCCACCGAAACAAAAGTATGTATTGTCTGAAAGTCCAAAACATCTGAGAATTAATTGTCACTTATTCTTCAGACAACACTTCCTTTTTAAAATCTTTGCTGCCCCGTGTGAGGATCTAACTCACGACCTTCAGATTATGAAACTGACGCGCTGCATGCTGCACCAACGAGGCACATTAAAGCATTAAGTGTAAGAAAAAATATAGATACCGACCTTCAGATTTTGACAGTGACGTTGTAAGCACCGTGACAAAAGTATGTATCGTCTGAACGTCCAATTCCACTGAGAATTAATTTTCACTTCATCTTCAGAAAACACTGTTTTTTTAAAAGCTTTGCTGCCCCGTGTGAGGATCGAACTCACGACCTTCAGATTATGAGACTGACGCACTGCCTGCTGCGCCAACGAGGCACTTTTAAACATTAAGCGTAAAGAAAAAATATCGATAACGACTTTCACTTTTTGACAGTGACGTTGTAAGCACCGTGCCAAAATGTATGGTCTGAAAAACCACAACACCTGAGAAAAAAACAATGATTTCATTCTAAAGTAAAAAATATAGATATCGACGTTAAGATGTGGTATCCACTGTGACAAAAGTATATATTGTCTGGAAGTCCAAAACCACTGAGAATTAATTTTCACTTCATCTTCAGACAACACTTTCTTATTAAAAGCTTTGCTGCCCCGTGTGAGGATCGAACTCACGACCTTCAGATTATGAGACTGACGCGCTACCTACTGCGCTAACGAAGCACATTTAATCGACAAATCGAAAGAAAAAAATATCGATACCGACCTTCACTTTTTGACAGTGACGTTGTAAGCACCGTGCCAAAAGGTATGGTCTGAAAAACCACAACACCTGAGAAAAAAACAATGATTTCATTCTAAAGTAAAACAATTTGATATCGACCTTAAGATGTGGTTTCCACCGTGACAAAAGTATGTATTGTCTGAAAGTCCAAAACCACTGAGAATTAATTTTCACCTTCAGACAACACTGTCTTTTTATAAGCTTTGCTGCCCCGTGTGAGGATCGAACTCACGACCTTCAGATTATGAGACTGACGCGCTGCCTGCTGCGCCAACGAGGCACTTCTAAAGATTAAGCGTAAAGAAAAAATATCGATAACGACCTTCAGATTTTGACAGTGACGTTGTAAGCACCGTGCCAAAATGTATGGTCTGAAAGTCCACATCACCTGAGAAAAAAAATATGATTTCATTCTAAAGTAAAAAATATAGATATCGACCTTAAGATGTGGTATCCACTGTGACAAAAGTATGTATTGTCTGAAAGTCCAAAACAACTGAGAATTAATTTTCACTTCATCTTCAGACAACACTGTCTTTTTAAAAGCTTTGCTGCCCCGTGTGAGGATCGAACTTACAACCTTCAGATTATGAGACTGACGCGCTACCTACTGCGCTAACGAAGCACATTTAATCAACAAATCGAAAGAAAAAAATATCAATACCGACCTTCACTTTTTGACAGTGACGTTGTAAGCACCGTGCCAAAATGTATGGTCTGAAAAACCACAACACCTGAGAAAAAAACAATGATTTCATTCTAAAGTAAAACAATTTGATATCGACCTTAAGATGTGGTTTCCACCGTGACAAAAGTATGTATTGTCTGAAAGTCCAAAACATCTGAGAATTAAATTTCACTTCATCTTCAGAGAACACTTTCTTTTTAAAATCTTTGCTGCCCCGTGTGAGGATCGAACTCGCGACCTTCACATTATGAGACTGACGCGCTACCTACTGCGCTAACGAAGCACATTTAATCAACAAATCTAAAGAAAAAATTATCGATACCGACCTTCACTTTTTCACAGTGACGTTGTAAGCACCGTGCCAAACTGTATGGTCTGAAAAACCACAACACCTGAGAAAAAAACTATGATTTCATTCTAAAGTAAAACAATTTGATATCGACCTTAAGATGTGGTTTCCACCGTGACAAAAGTATGTATTGTCTGAAAGTCCAAAACCACTGAGAATTTATTTTCACCATCAGACAACAGTCTTTTTATAAGCTTTGCTGCCCCGTGTGAGAATCGAACTCACGACCTTCAAATTACGAGACTGACGCGCTGCCTGCTGCACCAACGAGGCACATTAAATCGTTAAGTGTAAGAAAAAATATCGATACCGACCTTCAGATTTTGACACTGACGTTGTAAGCACTGTGCCAAAATGTATGGTCTGAAAGTCCACAACACCTGAGAAAAAAACTATGCTTTCATTCGAAAGTAAGAAATATAGATATCGACCTTAAGATGTGGTATCCACCGAAACAAAAGTATGTATTGTCTGAAAGTCCAAAACATCTGAGAATTAATTGTCACTTATTCTTCAGACAACAATTTCTTTTTAAAATCTTTGCTGCCCCGTGTGAGGATCTAACTCACGACCTTCAGATTATGAGACTGACGCGCTGCCTGCTGCACCAAGCAGGCACATTAAAGCGTTAAGTGTAAGAAAAAATATCGATACCGACCTTCAGATTTTGACAGTGACGTTGTAAGCACCGTGCCAAAATGTATGGTCTGAAAGTCCACAACACCTAAGAAAAAAACAATGATTTCATTCTAAAGTAAAAAATATAGATATCGATACCGACCTTCAGATTTTACAGTGACGTTGTAAGCACCGTGACAAAAGTATGTATCGTCTGAACGTCCAATACCACTGAGAATTCATTTTCACAAAACACTGTCTTTTTAAGAGATTTGCTGCCCCGTGTGAGGATCGAACTCACGACCTTCAGATTATGAGACTGACGCGCTGCCTGCTGCGCCAACGAGGCACTTCTAAATATTAAGCGTAAAGAAAAAATATCGATAACGACCTTCAGATTTTGACAGTGACGTTGTAAGCACCGTGCCAAAATGTATGGTCTGAAAGTACACATCACCTGAGAAAAAAAATATGATTTCATTCTAAAGTAAAAAATATAGATATCGACCTTAAGATGTGGTATCCACTGTGACAAAAGTATGTATTGTCTGAAAGTCCAAAACAACTGAGAATTAATTTTCACTTCATCTTCAGACAACACTGTCTTTTTAAAAGCTTTGCTGCCCCGTGTGAGGATCGAACTTACGACCTTCAGATTATGAGACTGACGCGCTACCTACTGCGCTAACGAAGCACATTTAATCAACAAATCGAAAGAAAAAAATATCAATACCGACCTTCACTTTTTGACAGTGACGTTGTAAGCACCGTGCCAAAATGTATGGTCTGAAAAACCACAACACCTGAGAAAAAAACAATGATTTCATTCTAAAGTAAAACAATTTGATATCGACCTTAAGATGTGGTTTCCACCGTGACAAAAGTATGTATTGTCTGAAAGTCCAAAACATCTGAGAATTAAATTTCACTTCATCTTCAGAGAACACTTTCTTTTTAAAATCTTTGCTGCCCCGTGTGAGGATCGAACTCGCGACCTTCACATTATGAGACTGACGCGCTACCTACTGCGCTAACGAAGCACATTTAATCAACAAATCTAAAGAAAAAATTATCGATACCGACCTTCACTTTTTCACAGTGACGTTGTATGCACCGTGCCAAACTGTATGGTCTGAAAAACCACAACACCTGAGAAAAAAACTATGATTTCATTCTAAAGTAAAACAATTTGATATCGACCTTAAGATGTGGTTTCCACCATGACAAAAGTATGTATTGTCTGAAAGTCCAAAACCACTGAGAATTTATTTTCACCATCAGACAACAGTCTTTTTATAAGCTTTGCTGCCCCGTGTGAGAATCGAACTCACGACCTTCAAATTACGAGACTGACGCGCTGCCTGCTGCACCAACGAGGCACATTAAATCGTTAAGTGTAAGAAAAAATATCGATACCGACCTTCAGATTTTGACACTGACGTTGTAAGCACTGTGCCAAAATGTATGGTCTGAAAGTCCACAACACCTGAGAAAAAAACTATGCTTTCATTCGAAAGTAAGAAATATAGATATCGACCTTAAGATGTGGTATCCACCGAAACAAAAGTATGTATTGTCTGAAAGTCCAAAACATCTGAGAATTAATTGTCACTTATTCTTCAGAGAACAATTTCTTTTTAAAATCTTTGCTGCCCCGTGTGAGGATCTAACTCACGACCTTCAGATTATGAGACTGACGCGCTGCCTGCTGCACCAAGCAGGCACATTAAAGCGTTAAGTGTAAGAAAAAATATCGATACCGACCTTCAGATTTTGACAGTGACGTTGTAAGCACCGTGCCAAAATGTATGGTCTGAAAGTCCACAACACCTAAGAAAAAAACAATGATTTCATTCTAAAGTAAAAAATATAGATATCGATACCGACCTTCAGATTTTACAGTGACGTTGTAAGCACCGTGACAAAAGTATGTATCGTCTGAACGTCCAATACCACTGAGAATTCATTTTCACAAAACACTGTCTTTTTAAGAGATTTGCTGCCACGTGTGAGGATCGAACTCACGACCTTCAGATTATGAGACTGACGCGCTGCCTGCTGCGCCAACGAGGCACTTCTAAATATTTAGCGTAAAGAAATAATATCGATAACGACCTTCAGATTTTGACAGTGACGTTGTAAGCACCGTGCCAAAATGTATGGTCTGAAAGTACACATCACCTGAGAAAAAAACTATGATTTCATTCTAAAGTAAAAAATATAGATATCGACCTTAAGATCTGGTATCCACTGTGACAAAAGTATGTATTGTCTGAAAGTCCAAAACAACTGAGAATTAATTTTCACTTCATCTTCGGACAACACTGTCTTTTTAAGAGCTTTGCTGCCCCGTGTGAGGATCGAACTCACGACCTTCAGATTATGAGACTGACGCGCTACCTACTGCGCTAACGAAGCACATTTAATCTACAAATCGAAAGAAAAAAATATCGATACCGACCTTCACTTTTTGACAGTGACGTTGTAAGCACCGTGCCAAAAGGTATGGTCTGAAAAACCACAACACCTGAGAAAAAAACAATGATTTCATTCTAAAGTAAAAAATATAGATATCGACGTTAAGATGTGGTATCCACTGTGACAAAAGTATATATTGTCTGAAAGTCCAAAACCAGTGAGAATTAATTTTCACCTTCAGACAACACTGTCTTGTTATAAGCTTTGCTGCCCCGTGTGAGAATCGAACTCACGACCTTCAAATTACGAGACTGACGCGCTGCCTGCTGCACCAACGAGGCACATTAAATCGTTAAATGTAAGAAAAAATATCGATACCGACCTTCAGATTTTGACACTGACGTTGTAAGCACCGTGCCAAAATGTATGGTCTGAAAGTCCACAACACCTGAGAAAAAAACTATGATTTCATTCGAAAGTAAGAAATATAGATATCGACCTTAAGATGTGGTATCCACCGAAACAAAAGTATGTATTGTCTGAAAGTCCAAAACATCTGAGAATTAATTGTCACTTATTCTTCAGACAACACTTTCTTTTTAAAATCTTTGCTGCCCCGTGTGAGGATCTAACTCACGACCTTCAGATTATGAGACTGACGCGCTGCATGCTGCACCAACGAGGCACATTAAAGCATTAAGTGTAAGAAAAAATATAGATACCGACCTTCAGATTTTGACAGTGACGTTGTAAGCACCGTGCCAAAATGTATGGTCTGAAAGTCCACAACACCTAAGAAAAAAACAATGATTTCATTCTAAAGTAAAAAATATAGATATGGATACCGACCTTCAGATTTTGACAGTGACGTTGTAAGCACCGTGACAAAAGTATGTATCGTCTGAACGTCCAATTCCACTGAGAATTAATTTTCACTTCATCTTCAGAAAACACTGTTTTTTTAAAAGCTTTGCTGCCCCGTGTGAGGATCGAACTCACGACCTTCAGATTATGAGACTGACGCGCTACCTACTGCGCTAACGAAGCACATTTAATCGACAAATCGAAAGAAAAAAATATCGATACCGACCTTCACTTTTTGACAGTGACGTTGTAAGCACCGTGCCAAAAGGTATGGTCTGAAAAACCACAACACCTGAGAAAAAAACAATGATTTCATTCTAAAGTAAAACAATTTGATATCGACCTTAAGATGTGGTTTCCACCGTGACAAAAGTATGTATTGTCTGAAAGTCCAAAACCAGTGAGAATTAATTTTCACCTTCAGACAACACTGTCTTTCTATAAGCTTTGCTGCCCCGTGTGAGGATCGAACTCACGACCTTCAGATTATGAGACTGACGCACTGCCTGCTGCGCCAACGAGGCACTTTTAAACATTGAGCGTAAAGAAAAAATATCGATAACGACCTTCAGATTTTGACAGTGACGTTGTAAGCACCGTGCCAAAATGTATGGTCTGAAAGTCCACATCACCTGAGAAAAAAACAATGATTTCATTCTAAAGTAAAAAATATAGATATGGATTCCGACCTTCAGATTTTGACAGTGACGTTGTAAGCACCGTGACAAAAGTATGTATCGTCTGAACGTCCAATACCACTGAGAATTAATTTTCACTTCATCTTCAGAAAACAGTGTTTTTTTAAAAGCTTTGGTGCCCCGTGTGAGGATCGAACTCACGACCTTCAGATTATGAGACTGACACGCTGCCTGCTGCGCCAACGAGGCACGTTTAAACATTAAGCGTAAAGAAAAAATATCGATAACGACTTTCACTTTTTGACAGTGACGTTGTAAGCACCGTGCCAAAATGTATGGTCTGAAAAACCACAACACCTGAGAAAAAAACAATGATTTCATTCTAAAGTAAAAAATATAGATATCGACCTTAAGATGTGGTATCCACTGTGACAAAAGTATGTATTGTCTGGAAGTCCAAAACCACTGAGAATTAATTTTCACTTCATCTTCAGACAACACTTTCTTATTAACAGCATTGCTGCCCCGTGTGAGGATCGAACTCAAGACCTTCAGATTATGAGACTGAGGCGCTACCTACTGTGCTAACGAGGCACATCTAATCAACAATTCGAAAGAAAAAATTATCAATACCGACCTTCACTTTTTGACAGTGACGTTGTAAGCACCGTGCCAAAAGGTATGGTCTGAAAAACCACAACACCTGAGAAAAAAACAATGATTTCATTCTAAAGTAAAACAATTTCATATCGACCTTAAGATTAAGTTTCCACCGTGACAAAAGTATGTATTGTCTGAAAGTCCAAAACGAGTGAGAATTAATTTTCACCTTCAGACAACACTGTCTTTCTATAAGCTTTGATGCCCCGTGTGAGGATCGAACTCACGACCTTCAGATTATGAGACTGACGCGCTGCCTGCTGCGCCAACGAGGCACTTCTAAACATTAAGCGTAAAGAAAAAATATCGATAACAACCTTCAGATTTTGACAGTGACGTTGTAAGCACCGTGCCAAAATGTATGGTCTGAAAGTCCACATCACCTGAGAAAAAAACAATGATTTCATTCTAAAGTAAAAAATATAGATATGGATTCCGACCTTCAGATTTTGACAGTGACGTTGTAAGCACCGTGACAAAAGTATGTATCGTCTGAACGTCCAATACCACTGAGAATTAATTTTCACTTCATCTTCAGAAAACACTGTTTTTTTAAAAGCTTTGCTGCCCCGTGTGAGGATCGAACTCACGACCTTCAGATTACGAGACTGACGCGCTGCCTGCTGCACCAACGAGGCACATTAAATCGTTAAGTGTAAGAAAAAATATCGATACCGACCTTCAGATTTTGACACTGACGTTGTAAGCACCGTGCCAAAATGTATGGTCTGAAAGTCCACAACACCTGAGAAAAAAACTATGATTTCATTCGAAAGTAAGAAATATAGATATCGACCTTAAGATGTGGTATCCACCGAAACAAAAGTATGTATTGTCTGAAAGTCCAAAACATCTGAGAATTAATTGTCACTTATTCTTCAGACAACACTTTCTTTTTAAATTCTTTGCTGCCCCGTGTGAGGATCTAACTCAAGACCTTCAGATTATGAGACTGACGCGCTGCATGCTGCACCAACGAGGCACATTAAAGCATGAAGTGTAAGAAAAAATATAGATACCGACCTTCAGATTTTGACAGTGACGTTGTAAGCACCGTGCCAAAATGTATGGTCTGAAAGTCCACAACACCTAAGAAACAAACAATGATTTCATTCTAAAGTAAAAAATATAGATATGGATACCGACCTTCAGATTTTGACAGTGACGTTGTAAGCACCGTGACAAAAGTATGTATCGTCTGAACGTCCAATTCCACTGAGAATTAATTTTCACTTCATCTTCAGAAAACAGTGTTTTTTTAAAAGCTTTGCTGCCCCGTGTGAGGATCGAACTCACGACCTTCAGATTATGAGACTGACGCGCTGCCTGCTGCGCCAACGAGGCACTTTTAAACGTTAAGCGTAAAGAAAAAATATCGATAACGACTTTCACTTTTTGACAGTGACGTTGTAAGCACCGTGCCAAAATGTATGGTCTGAAAAACCACAACACCTGAGAAAAAAACAATGATTTCATTCTAAAGTAAAAAATATAGATATCGACCTTAAGATGTGGTATCCACTGTGACAAAAGTATATATTGTCTGGAAGTCCAAAACCACTGAGAATTAATTTTCACTTCATCTTCAGACAACACTTTCTTATTAAAAGCTTTGCTTCCCCGTGTGAGGATCGAACTGACGACCTTCAGATTATGAGACTGACGCGGTACCTACTGCGCTAACGAGGCACACCTAATCAACAAATCGAAAGAAAAAATAATCAATACCGACCTTCACTTTTTGACAGTGACGTTGTAAGCACCGTGCCAAAATGTATGGTCTGAAAAACCACAACACCTGAGAAAAAAACAATGATTTCATTCTAAAGTAAAACAATTTGATATCGACCTTAAGATGTGGTTTCCACCGTGACAAAAGTATGTATTGTCTGAATGTCCAAAACCACTGAGAATTAATTTTCACCTTTACACAACACTGTCTTTTTATAAGGTTTGCTGCCTCGTGTGAGGATCGAACTCACAACCTTCAGCTTATGAGACTGGCGCGCTACCTACCTCGCTAACGAAGGACATTTAATCAACAAATCGAAAGAAAAAATTAGCGATACCGACCTTCACTTTTTGACAGTGACGTTGTAAGCACCGTGCCAAAATGTATGGTCTGAAAGTCCACAATACCTGAGAAAAAAACTATGATTTCATTCTAAAGTAAAAAATATAGATATATACCTTAAGATGTGGTATCCACCGTGACAAAAGTATTTATTGTCTGGAAGTCCAAAACCACTGAGAATTAATTTTCACTTCATCTTCAGACAACACTTTCTTATTAACAGCATTGCTGCCCCGTGTGAGGATCGAACTCAAGACCTTCAGATTATGAGACTGAGGCGCTACCTACTGTGCTAACGAGGCACATCTAATCAACAATTCGAAAGAAAAAATTATCAATACCGACCTTCACTTTTTGACAGTGACGTTGTAAGCACCGTGCCAAAAGGTATGGTCTGAAAAACCACAACACCTGAGAAAAAAACAATGATTTCATTCTAAAGTAAAACAATTTCATATCGACCTTAAGATTAAGTTTCCACCGTGACAAAAGTATGTATTGTCTGAAAGTCCAAAACGAGTGAGAATTAATTTTCACCTTCAGACAACACTGTCTTTCTATAAGCTTTGCTGCCCCGTGTGAGGATCGAACTCACGACCTTCAGATTATGAGACTGACGCGCTGCCTGCTGCGCCAACGAGGCACTTCTAAACATTAAGCGTAAAGAAAAAATATCGATAACAACCTTCAGATTTTGACAGTGACGTTGTAAGCACCGTGCCAAAATGTATGGTCTGAAAGTCCACATCACCTGAGAAAAAAACAATGATTTCATTCTAAAGTAAAAAATATAGATATGGATTCCGACCTTCAGATTTTGACAGTGACGTTGTAAGCACCGTGACAAAAGTATGTATCGTCTGAACGTCCAATACCACTGAGAATTAATTTTCACTTCATCTTCAGAAAACACTGTTTTTTTAAAAGCTTTGCTGCCCCGTGTGAGGATCGAACTCACGACCTTCAGATTACGAGACTGACGCGCTGCCTGCTGCACCAACGAGGCACATTAAATCTTTAAGTGTAAGAAAAAATATCGATACCGACCTTCAGATTTTGACACTGACGTTGTAAGCACCGTGCCAAAATGTATGGTCTGAAAGTCCACAACACCTGAGAAAAAAACTATGATTTCATTCGAAAGTAAGAAATATAGATATCGACCTTAAGATGTGGTATCCACCGAAACAAAAGTATGTATTGTCTGAAAGTCCAAAACATCTGAGAATTAATTGTCACTTATTCTTCAGACAACACTTTCTTTTTAAAATCTTTGCTGCCCCGTGTGAGGATCTAACTCAAGACCTTCAGATTATGAGACTGACGCGCTGCATGCTGCACCAACGAGGCACATTAAAGCATGAAGTGTAAGAAAAAATATAGATACCGACCTTCAGATTTTGACAGTGACGTTGTAAGCACCGTGCCAAAATGTATGGTCTGAAAGTCCACAACACCTAAGAAACAAACAATGATTTCATTCTAAAGTAAAAAATATAGATATGGATACCGACCTTCAGATTTTGACAGTGACGTTGTAAGCACCGTGACAAAAGTATGTATCGTCTGAACGTCCAATTCCACTGAGAATTAATTTTCACTTCATCTTCAGAAAACAGTGTTTTTTTAAAAGCTTTGCTGCCCCGTGTGAGGATCGAACTCATGACCTTCAGATTATGAGACTGACGCGCTGCCTGCTGCGCCAACGAGGCACTTTTAAACGTTAAGCGTAAAGAAAAAATATCGATAACGACTTTCACTTTTTGACAGTGACGTTGTAAGCACCGTGCCAAAATGTATGGTCTGAAAAACCACAACACCTGAGAAAAAAACAATGATTTCATTCTAAAGTAAAAAATATAGATATCGACCTTAAGATGTGGTATCCACTGTGACAAAAGTATATATTGTCTGGAAGTCCAAAACCACTGAGAATTAATTTTCACTTCATCTTCAGACAACACTTTCTTATTAAAAGCTTTGCTGCCCCGTGTGAGGATCGAACTGACGACCTTCAGATTATGAGACTGACGCGGTACCTACTGCGCTAACGAGGCACACCTAATCAACAAATCGAAAGAAAAAATAATCAATACCGACCTTCACTTTTTGACAGTGACGTTGTAAGCACCGTGCCAAAATGTATGGTCTGAAAAACCACAACACCTGAGAAAAAAACAATGATTTC
Source organism: Salmo salar (assembly GCF_965601325.2). Lineage (NCBI taxonomy): Eukaryota > Metazoa > Chordata > Actinopteri > Salmoniformes > Salmonidae > Salmo > Salmo salar. Next base: position 98,125,554 of record NC_138292.1, on the reverse strand, counting down.
ATTCTAAAGTAAAACAATTTGATATCGACCTTAAGATGTGGTTTCCACCGTGACAAAAGTATGTATTGTCTGAATGTCCAAAACCACTGAGAATTAATTTTCACCTTTACACAACACTGTCTTTTTATAAGGTTTGCTGCCTCGTGTGAGGATCGAACTCACAACCTTCAGCTTATGAGACTGGCGCGCTACCTACCTCGCTAACGAAGGACATTTAATCAACAAATCGAAAGAAAAAATTAGCGATACCGACCTTCACTTTTTGACAGTGACGTTGTAAGCACCGTGCCAAAATGTATGGTCTGAAAGTCCACAATACCTGAGAAAAAAACTATGATTTCATTCTAAAGAAAAAAATATAGATATATACCTTAAGATGTGGTATCCACCGTGACAAAAGTATGTATTGTCTGGAAGTCCAAAACCACTGAGAATTAATTTTCACTTCATCTTCAGACAACACTTTCTTATTAACAGGATTGCTGCCCCGTGTGAGGATCGAACTCACGACCTTCAGATTATGAGACTGAGGCGCTACCTACTGTGCTAACGAGGCACATCTAATAAACAATTCGAAAGAAAAAATTATCAATACCGACCTTCACTTTTTGACAGTGACGTTGTAAGCACCGTGCCAAAAGGTATGGTCTGAAAAACCACAACACCTGAGAAAAAAACAATGATTTCATTCTAAAGTAAAACAATTTGATATCGACCTTAAGATGTGGTTTCCACCGTGACAAAAGTATGTATTGTCTGAAAGTCCAAAACCAGTGAGAATTAATTTTCACCTTCAGACAACACTGTCTTTCTATAAGCTTTGCTGCCCCGTGTGAGGATCGAACTCACGACCTTCAGATTATGAGACTGACTCACTGCCTGCTGCGCCAACGAGGCACTTTTAAACATTGAGCGTAAAGAAAAAATATCGATAACGACCTTCAGATTTTGACAGTGACGTTGTAAGCACCGTGCCAAAATGTATGGTCTGAAAGTCCACAACACCTGAGAAAAAAAATATGATTTCATTCTAAAGTAAAACAATTTGATATCGACCTTAAGATGTGGTTTCCACCGTGACAAAAGTATGTATTGTCTGAAAGTCCAAAACCACTGAGAATTAATTTTCACCTTCAGACAACACTGTCTTTTTATAAGCTTTGCTACCCCGTGTGAGGATCGAACTCACGACCTTCAGATTATGAGACTGACGCGCTGCCTGCTGCGCCAACGAGGCACATTTAAACGTTAAGTGTAAAGAAAAAATATCGATAACGACCTTCAGATTTTGACAGTAACGTTGTAAGCACTGTGCCAAAATGTATGGTCTGAAAGTCCACATCACCTGAGAAAAAAACAATGATTTCATTCTAAAGTAAAAAATATAGATATCGACCTTAAGATGTGGTATCCACTGTGACAAAAGTATGTATTGTCTGAAAGTCCAAAACCACTGAGAATTTATTTTCACCATCAGACAACAGTCTTTTTATAAGCTTTGCTGCCCCGTGTGAGAATCGAACTCACGACCTTCAAATTACGAGACTGACGCGCTGCCTGCTGCACCAACGAGGCACATTAAATCGTTAAGTGTAAGAAAAAATATCGATACCGACCTTCAGATTTTGACACTGACGTTGTAAGCACCATGCCAAAATGTATGGTCTGAAAGTCCACAACACCTGAGAAAAAAACTATGATTTCATTCGAAAGTATGAAATATAGATATCGACCTTAAGATGTGGTATCCACCGAAACAAAAGTATGTATTGTCTGAAAGTCCAAAACATCTGAGAATTAATTGTCACTTATTCTTCAGACAACACTTTCTTTTTAAAATCTTTGCTGCCCCGTGTGAGGATCTAACTCAAGACCTTCAGATTATGAGACTGACGCGCTGCATGCTGCACCAACGAGGCACATTAAAGCATTAAGTGTAAGAAAAAATATAGATACCGACCTTCAGATTTTGACAGTGACGTTGTAAGCACCGTGCCAAAATGTATGGTCTGAAAGTCCACAACACCTAAGAAACAAACAATGATTTCATTCTAAAGTAAAAAATATAGATATGGATACCGACCTTCAGATTTTGACAGTGACGTTGTAAGCACCGTGACAAAAGTATGTATCGTCTGAACGTCCAATTCCACTGAGAATTAATTTTCACTTCATCTTCAGAAAACAGTGTTTTTTTAAAAGCTTTGCTGCCCCGTGTGAGGATCGAACTCACGACCTTCAGATTATGAGACTGACGCGCTGCCTGCTGCGCCAACGAGGCACTTTTAAACATTAAGCGTAAAGAAAAAATATCGATAACGACTTTCACTTTTTGACAGTGACGTTGTAAGCACCGTGCCAAAATGTATGGTCTGAAAAACCACAACACCTGAGAAAAAAACAATGATTTCATTCTAAAGTAAAAAATATAGATATCGACCTTAAGATGTGGTATCCACTGTGACAAAAGTATATCTTGTCTGGAAGTCCAAAACCACTGAGAATTAATTTTCACTTCATCTTCAGACAACACTTTCTTATTAAAAGCTTTGCTGCCCCGTGTGAGGATCGAACTCACGACCTTCAGATTATGAGACTGACGTGCTACCTACTGCGCTAACGAGGCAGACCTAATCAACAAATCGAAAGAAAAAATTATCAATACCGACCTTCACTTTTTGACAGTGACGTTGTAAGCACCGTGCCAAAATGTATGGTCTGAAAAACAACAACACCTGAGAAAAAAACAATGATTTCATTCTAAAGTAAAACAATTTGATATCGACCTTAAGATGTGGTTTCCACCGTGACAAAAGTATGTATTGTCTGAAAGTCCAAAACCACTGAGAATTAATTTTCACATTCAGACAACACTCTCTTTTTAAAAGCTTTGCTGCCCCGTGTGATGATCGAACTCACTACCTTCAGATTATGAGACTGACGCGCTGCCTGCTGCGCCAACGAGGCAATTTTAAACATTAAGCGTAAAGAAAAAATATCGATAACGACCTTCACTTTTTGACAGTGACGTTGTAAGCACCGTGCCAAAATGTATGGTCTGAAAAACCACAACACCTGAGAAAAAAACAATGATTTCATTCTAAAGTAAAACAATTTGATATCGACCTTAAGATGTGGTTTCCACCGTGACAAAAGTATGTATTGTCTGAAAGTCCAAAACATCTGAGAATTAATTTTCACTTCATCTTCAGAGAACACTTTCTTTTTAAATCTTTGCTGCCCCATGTGAGGATCGAACTCGCGAGCTTCAGATTATGAGACTGACGCGCTACCTACTGCGCTAACGAAGCACATTTAATAAACAAATCGAAAGAAAAAAATATCGATACCGACCTTCACTTTTTGACAGTGACGTTGTAAGCACCGTGCCAAAATGTATGGTCTGAAAAACCACAACACCTGAGAAAAAAACAATGATTTCATTCTAAAGTAAAACAATTTGATATCGACCTTAAGATGTGGTTTCCACCGTGACAAAAGTATGTATTGTGTGAAAGTCCAAAACCACTGAGAATTAATTTTCACATTCAGACAACACTCTCTTTTTATAAGCTTTGCTGCCCCGTGTGAGGATCGAAAACATGACCTTCAGATTATGAGACTGACGCGGTGCCTGCTGCGCCCACGAGGCACTTTTAATAATTAAGCGTAAAGAAAAAATATCGATAACGACCTTCAGATTTTGACAGTGACGTTGTAAGCACCGTGCCAAAATGTATGGTCTGAAAGTCCACATCACATGAGAAAAAAACAATGATTTCATTCTAAAGGATAAAATATAGATATGGATACCGACCTTCAGATTTTGACAGTGACGTTGTAAGCATCGTGACAAAAGTATGTATCGTCTGAACGTCCAATACCACTGAGAATTAATTTTCACTTCATCTTCAGAAAACACTGTTTTTTTAAAAGCTTTGCTGCCCCGTGTGAGGATCGAACTCACTACCTTCAGATTATGAGACTGACGCGCTGCCTGCTGCGCCAACGAGGCACTTTTAAACATTAAGCGTAAAGAAAAAATATCGATAACGACCTTCACTTTTTGACAGTGACGTTGTAAGCACCGTGCCAAAATGTATGGTCTGAAAGTCCACATCACCTGAGAAAAAAAATATGATTTCATTCTAAAGTAAAAAATATAGATATCGACCTTAAGATGTGGTATCCACTGTGACAAAAGTATGTATTGTCTGAAAGTCCAAAACAACTGAGAATTAATTTTCACTTCATCTTCAGACAACACTGTCTTTTTAAAAGCTTTGCTGCCCCGTGTGAGGATCGAACTCACGACCTTCAGATTATGAGACTGACGCGCTACCTACTGCGCTAACGAAGCACATTTAATCGACAAATCGAAAGAAAAAAATATCGATACCGACCTTCACTTTTTGACAGTGACGTTGTAAGCACCGTGCCAAAATGTATGGTCTGAAAAACCACAACACCTGAGAAAAAAACTATGATTTCATTCTAAAGTAAAACAATTTGATATGGACCTTAAGATGTGGTTTCCACCGTGACAAAAGTATGTATTGTCTGAAAGTCCAAAACCACTGAGAATTAATTTTCACCATCAGACAACAGTCTTTTTATAAACTTTGCTGCCCAGTGTGAGGATCGAACTCACGACCTTCAAATTACGAGACTGACGCGCTGCCTGCTGCACCAACGAGGGACATTAAATCGTTAAGTGTAAGAAAAAATATCGATACCGACCTTCAGATTTTGACACTGACGTTGTAAGCACCGTGCCAAAATGTATGGTCTGAAAGTCCACAACACCTGAGAAAAAAACTATGATTTCATTCGAAAGTAAGAAATATAGATATCGACCTTAAGATGTGGTATCCACCGAAACAAAAGTATGTATTGTCTGAAAGTCCAAAACATCTGAGAATTAATTGTCACTTATTCTTCAGACAACACTTTCTTTTTAAAATCTTTGCTGCCCCGTGTGAGGATCTAACTCACGACCTTCAGATTATGAGACTGACGCGCTGCATGCTGCCCCAACGAGGCACATTAAAGCATTAAGTGTAAGAAAAAATATAGATACCGACCTTCAGATTTTGACAGTGACGTTGTAAGCACCGTGCCAAAATGTATGGTCTGAAAGTCCACAACACCTAAGAAAAAAACAATGATTTCATTCTAAAGTAAAAAATATAGATATGGATTCCGACCTTCAGATTTTGACAGTGACGTTGTAAGCACCGTGACAAAGTATGTATCGTCTGAACGTCCAATACCACTGAGAATTAATTTTCACTTCATCTTCAGAAAACAGTGTTTTTTTAAAAGCTTTGCTGCCATGTGTGAGGATCGAACTCAGGACCTTCAGATTATGAGACTGACGCGCTGCCTGCTGCGCCAACGATACACGTTTAAACATTAAGCGTAAAGAAAAAATATCGATAACGACTTTCACTTTTTGACAGTGACGTTGTAAGCACCGTGCCAAAATGTATGGTCTGAAAAACCACAACACCTGAGAAAAAAACAATGATTTCATTCTAAAGTAAAAAATATAGATATCGACCTTAAGATGTGGTATCCACTGTGACAAAAGTATGTATTGTCTGGAAGTCCAAAACCACCGAGAATTAATTTTCACTTCATCTTCAGACAACACTTTCTTATTAACAGCATTGCTGCCCCGTGTGAGGATCGAACTCACGACGTTCAGATTATGAGACTGAGGCGCTACCTACTGTGCTAACGAGGCACATCTAATCAACAATTCGAAAGAAAAAATTATCAATACCGACCTTCACTTTTTGACAGTGACGTTGTAAGCACCGTGCCAAAAGGTATGGTCTGAAAAACCACAACACCTGAGAAAAAAACTATGATTTCATTCTAAAGTAAAACAATTTGATATCGACCTTAAGATGTGGTTTCCACCGTGACAAAAGTATGTATTGTCTGAAAGTCCAAAACCAGTGAGAATTAATTTTCACCTTCAGACAACACTGTCTTTCTATAAGCTTTGCTGCCCCGTGTGAGGATGGAACTCACGACCTTCAGATTATGAGACTGACGCACTGCCTGCTGCGCCAACGAGGCACTTTTAAACATTGAGCGTAAAGAAAAAATATCGATAACGACCTTCAGATTTTGACAGTGACGTTGTAAGCACCGTGCCAAAATGTATGGTCTGAAAGTCCACATCACCTGAGAAAAAAACAATGATTTCATTCTAAAGTAAAAAATATAGATATGGATTCCGACCTTCAGATTTTGACAGTGACGTTGTAAGCACCGTGACAAAAGTATGTATCGTCTGAACGTCCAATACCACTGAGAATTAATTTTCACTTCATCTTCAGAAAACAGTGTTTTTTTAAAAGCTTTGCTGCCCCGTGTGAGGATCGAACTCACGACCTTCAGATTATGAGACTGACGCGCTGCCTGCAGCGCCAACGAGGCACGTTTAAACATTAAGCGTAAAGAAAAAATATCGATAACGACTTTCACTTTTTGACAGTGACGTTGTAAGCACCGTGCCAAAATGTATGGTCTGAAAAACCACAACACCTGAGAAAAAAACAATGATTTCATTCTAAAGTAAAAAATATAGATATCGACCTTAAGATGTGGTATCCACTGTGACAAAAGTATGTATTGTCTGGAAGTCCAAAACCACTGAGAATTAATTTTCACTTCATCTTCAGACAACACTTTCTTATTAACAGCATTGCTGCCCCGTGTGAGGATCGAACTCACGACCTTCAGATTATGAGACTGAGGCGCTACCTACTGTGCTAACGAGGCACACCTAATCTACAATTCGAAAGAAAAAATTATCAATACCGACCTTCACTTTTTGACAGTGACGTTGTAAGCACCGTGCCAAAAGGTATGGTCTGAAAAACCACAACACCTGAGAAAAAAACAATGATTTCATTCTAAAGTAAAACAATTTGATATCGACCTTAAGATTAAGTTTCCACCGTGACAAAAGTATGTATTGTCTGAAAGTCCAAAACCAGTGAGAATTAATTTTCACCTTCAGACAACACTGTCTTTCTATAAGCTTTGCTGCCCCGTGTGAGGATCGAACTCACAACCTTCAGATTATGAGACTGACGCACTGCCTGCTGCGCCAACGAGGCACGTTTAAACATTGAGCGTAAAGAAAAAATATCGATAACGACCTTCAGATTTTGACAGTGACGTTGTAAGCACCGTGCCAAAATGTATGGTCTGAAAGTCCACATCACCTGAGAAAAAAACAATGATTTCATTCTAAAGTAAAAAATATAGATATGGATTCCGACCTTCAGATTTTGACAGTGACGTTGTAAGCACCGTGACAAAAGTATGTATCGTCTGAACGTCCAATACCACTGAGAATTAATTTTCACTTCATCTTCAGAAAACACTGTTTTTTTAAAAGCTTTGCTGCCCCGTGTGAGGATCGAACTCACGACCTTCAGATTATGAGACTGACGCCCTGCCTGCTGCGCCAACGAGGCATTTTTAAACATTAAGCGTAAAGAAAAAATATCGATAACGACTTTCACTTTTTGACAGTGACGTTGTAAGCACCGTGCCAAAATGTATGGTCTGAAAAACCACAACACCTGAGAAAAAAACAATGATTTCATTCTAAAGTAAAAAATATAGATATCGACCTTAAGATGTGGTATCCACTGTGACAAAAGTATGTATTGTCTGGAAGTCCAAAACCACTGAGAATTAATTTTCACTTCATCTTCAGACAACACTTTCTTATTAAAAGCTTTGCTGCCCTGTGTGAGGATCGAACTCACGACCTTCAGATTATGAGACTGACGCGCTACCTACTGCGCTAACGAGGCACATCTAATCAACAAATCGAAAGAAAAAATTATCAATACCGACCTTCACTTTTTGACAGTGACGTTGTAAGCACCGTGCTAAAATGTATGGTCTGAAAAACCACAACACCTGAGAAAAAAACAATGATTTCATTCTAAAGTAAAACAATTTGATATCGACCTTAAGATGTGGTTTCCACCGTGACAAAAGTATGTATTGTCTGAAAGTCCAAAACCACTGAGAATTAATTTTCACCTTCAGACAACACTGTCTTTTTATAAGGTTTGCTGCCCCGTGTGAGGATCGAACTCACAACCTTCAGCTTATGAGACTGACGCGCTACCTACTTCGCTAACGAAGCACATTTAATCAACAAATCAAAAGAAAAAATTAGCGATACCGACCTTCACTTTTTGACAGTGACGTTGTAAGCACCGTGCCAAAATGTATGGTCTGAAAGTCCACAATACCTGAGAAAAAAACTATTATTTTATTCTAAAGTAAAAAATATAGATATCGACCTTAAGATGTGGTATCCACCGTGACAAAAGTATGTATTGTCTGAAAGTCCAAAACATCTGAGAATTAATTTTCACTTCATCTTCAGAGAACACTTTCTTTTTAAAATCTTTGCTGCCCCATGTGAGGATCGAACACGCGATCTTCAGATTATGAGACTGACGCGCTACCTACTGCGCTAACGAAGCACATTTAATAAACAAATCGAAAGAAAAAAATATCGATACCGACCTTCACTTTTTGACAGTGACGTTGTAAGCACGGTGCCAAAAGGTATGGTCTGAAAAACCACAACACCTGAGAAAAAAACAATGATTTCATTCTAAAGTAAAACAATTTGATATCGACCTTAAGATGTGGTTTCCACCGTGACAAAAGTATGTATTGTCTGAAAGTCCAAAACCAGTGAGAATTAATTTTCACCTTCAGACAACACTGTCTTTCTATAAGCTTTGCTGCCCCGTGTGAGGATGGAACTCACGACCTTCAGATTATGAGACTGACGCACTGCCTGCTGCGCCAACGAGGCACTTTTAAACATTGAGCGTAAAGAAAACATATCGATAACGACCTTCAGATTTTGACAGTGACGTTGTAAGCACCGTGCCAAAATGTATGGTCTGAAAAACCACAACACCTGAGAAAAAAACAATGATTTCATTCTAAAGTAAAAAATATAGATATCGACCTTAAGATGTGGTATCCACTGTGACAAAAGTATGTATTGTCTGGAAGTCCAAAACCACTGAGAATTAATTTTCACTTCATCTTCAGACAACACTTTCTTATTAACAGCATTGCTGCCCCGTGTGAGGATCGAACTCACGACCTTCAGATTATGAGACTGAGGCGCTACCTACTGTGCTAACGAGGCACACCTAATCAACAATTCGAAAGAAAAAATTATCAATACCGACCTTCACTTTTTGACAGTGACGTTGTAAGCACCGTGCCAAAAGGTATGGTCTGAAAAACCACAACACCTGAGAAAAAAACAATGATTTCATTCTAAAGTAAAACAATTTGATATCGACCTTAAGATTAAGTTTCCACCGTGACAAAAGTATGTATTGTCTGAAAGTCCAAAACCAGTGAGAATTAATTTTCACCTTCAGACAACACTGTCTTTCTATAAGCTTTGCTGCCCCGTGTGAGGATCGAACTCACAACCTTCAGATTATGAGACTGACGCACTGCCTGCTGCGCCAACGAGGCACGTTTAAACATTGAGCGTAAAGACAAAATATCGATAACAACCTTCAGATTTTGACAGTGACGTTGTAAGCACCGTGCCAAAATGTATGGTCTGAAAGTCCACATCACCTGAGAAAAAAACAATGATTTCATTCTAAAGTAAAAAATATAGATATGGATTCCGACCTTCAGATTTTGACAGTGACGTTGTAAGCACCGTGACAAAAGTATGTATCGTCTGAACGTCCAATACCACTGAGAATTAATTTTCACTTCATCTTCAGAAAACACTGTTTTTTTAAAAGCTTTGCTGCCCCGTGTGAGGATCGAACTCACGACCTTCAGATTATGAGACTGACGCCCTGCCTGCTGCGCCAACGAGGCACTTTTAAACATTAAGCGTAAAGAAAAAATATCGATAACGACTTTCACTTTTTGACAGTGACGTTGTAAGCACCGTGCCAAAATGTATGGTCTGAAAAACCACAACACCTGAGAAAAAAACAATGATTTCATTCTAAAGTAAAAAATATAGATATCGACCTTAAGATGTGGTATCCACTGTGACAAAAGTATGTATTGTCTGGAAGTCCAAAACCACTGAGAATTAATTTTCACTTCATCTTCAGACAACACTTTCTTATTAAAAGCTTTGCTGCCCTGTGTGAGGATCGAACTCACGACCTTCAGATTATGAGACTGACGCGCTACCTACTGCGCTAACGAGGCACATCTAATCAACAAATCGAAAGAAAAAATTATCAATACCGACCTTCACTTTTTGACAGTGACGTTGTAAGCACCGTGCTAAAATGTATGGTCTGAAAAACCACAACACCTGAGAAAAAAACAATGATTTCATTCTAAAGTAAAACAATTTGATATCGACCTTAAAATGTGGTTTCCACCGTGACAAAAGTATGTATTGTCTGAAAGTCCAAAACCACTGAGAATTAATTTTCACCTTCAGACAACACTGTGTTTTTATAAGGTTTGCTGCCCCGTGTGAGGATCGAACTCACAACCTTCAGCTTATGAGACTGACGCGCTACCTACTTCGCTAACGAAGCACATTTAATCAACAAATCGAAAGAAAAAATTAGCGATACCGACCTTCACTTTTTGACAGTGACGTTGTAAGCACCGTGCCAAAATGTATGGTCTGAAAGTCCACAATACCTGAGAAAAAAACTATTATTTCATTCTAAAGTAAAAAATATAGATATCGACCTTAAGATGTGGTATCCACCGTGACAAAAGTATGTATTGTCTGAAAGTCCAAAACATCTGAGAATTAATTTTCACTTCATCTTCAGAGAACACTTTCTTTTTAAAATCTTTGCTGCCCCATGTGAGGATCGAACACGCGATCTTCAGATTATGAGACTGACGCGCTACCTACTGCGCTAACGAAGCACATTTAATAAAAAAATCGAAAGAAAAAAATATCGATACCGACCTTCACTTTTTGACAGTGACGTTGTAAGCACCGTGCCAAAAGGTATGGTCTGAAAAACCACAACACCTGAGAAAAAAACAATGATTTCATTCTAAAGTAAAACAATTTGATATCGACCTTAAGATGTGGTTTCCACCGTGACAAAAGTATGTATTGTCTGAAAGTCCAAAACCAGTGAGAATTAATTTTCACCTTCAGACAACACTGTCTTTCTATAAGCTTTGCTGCCCCGTGTGAGGATGGAACTCACGACCTTCAGATTATGAGACTGACGCACTGCCTGCTGCGCCAACGAGGCACTTTTAAACATTGAGCGTAAAGAAAACATATCGATAACGACCTTCAGATTTTGACAGTGACGTTGTAAGCACCGTGCCAAAATGTATGGTCTGAAAGTCCACATCACCTGAGAAAAAAACAATGATTTCATTCTAAAGTAAAAAATATAGATATGGATTCCGACCTTCAGATTTTGACAGTGACGTTGTAAGCACCGTGACAAAAGTATGTATCGTCTGAACGTCCAATACCACTGAGAATTAATTTTCACTTCATCTTCAGAAAACAGTGTTTTTTTAAAAGCTTTGCTGCCCCGTGTGAGGATCGAACTCACGACCTTCAGATTATGAGACTGACGCGCTGCCTGCTGCGCCAACGAGGCACGTTTAAACATTAAGCGTAAAGAAAAAATATCGATAACGACTTTCACTTTTTGACAGTGACGTTGTAAGCACCGTGCCAAAATGTATGGTCTGAAAAACCACAACACCTGAGAAAAAAACAATGATTTCATTCTAAAGTAAAAAATATAGATATCGACCTTAAGATGTGGTATCCACTGTGACAAAAGTATGTATTGTCTGGAAGTCCAAAACCACTGAGAATTAATTTTCACTTCATCTTCAGACAACACTTTCTTATTAACAGCATTGCTGCCCCGTGTGAGGATCGAACTCACGACCTTCAGATTATGAGACTGAGGCGCTACCTACTGTGCTAACGAGGCACATCTAATCAACAATTCGAAAGAAAAAATTATCAATACCGACCTTCACTTTTTGACAGTGACATTGTAAGCACCGTGCCAAAAGGTATGGTCTGAAAAACCACAACACCTGAGAAAAAACAATGATTTCATTCTAAAGTAAAACAATTTGATATCGACCTTAAGATGTGGTTTCCACCGTGACAAAAGTATGTATTGTCTGAAAGTCCAAAACCAGTGAGAATTAATTTTCACCTTGAGACAACACTGTCTTTCTATAAGCTTTGCTGCCCCGTGTGAGGATCGAACTCACGACCTTCAGATTATGAGACTGACGCACTGCCTGCTGCGCCAACGAGGCAGTTTTAAACATTGAGCGTAAAGAAAAAATATCGATAACGACTGTTACGTTCCCCAGTTTCTGTTGTGGTTTGTGTATTATCATGTATGTATTTCAGGAGATGGATTCCTGAAGTTATCAACGAGCAGCTGATTGAGCAATCAACATTGATTGTTTGGAGAGCTGACCCCGCCCCCCCTCATCAGGACGCAGCTGTCTCCAATTACTAACTTCTTCTGAAGCTATATAAGCCCCAGTTCTGTTGCTCAGAAGGGAGATGATTGCTGAGAGACAAGGCTAATGGCTGAGGGTTATAGCATGTTGGTTGTTTCCAAGAATTTTGGTATGTACTGTGTCCGTTGTTGCTGAGGGAGCTGATTGGTTGTGTGTGTCAATAGGATGCAGTGTTTTGATTATTGACTTACATTTGTGTAATTCTGTTTCATTTGTTCCCAGGGGGGAAGGGGAAGGCACCTAGGGAGTGTTTAGGCAAGAGGCCCGCGGGCATACATATACCCGTAGTAGTTTGCTGTCTATGCACACTAGGAAAGACCTGGGCGGACCATCCCCTGTATTTTGGTTAGTGCACCAGGTGGTGCTAGATAGGTAAGTAGTGGGTAGTCAGGTAAGGTAGGAGAGGGGGCTTTGATATTTACTTTCTTTGCTTTGGTTCCGTCCAGCCCCTTTTTCCCAAACCTTACCACGTGAAGGAATAAATTCCCTGTTAACGGTATTCTCTGCCTATTCGTCATACTTGTTCACACCTACACTTCCCTACCTTATTCACAACAAGGAGAGTTAAGTTGTAGCAGGGTGTTGCGTTCCCTCTTTCTAGAGGCGTGCGTAACATAATGGGGGCTCATCCGGGATCCCATTAAAACCCCCCGGACCCTGCTGCACTGAGCTTTCTGTGATTTGTGAGTAAAGGGTGACTAGTTTAGTTTGTGGTTAGTTCAGTGTTGAGCGTCATAGCATTAGCTATTTGTTGGCTCTTGTGTTTGGTGTAGTAGTTTACAATGGCTACTTTTGATGTACAATCCTTTTTGGATAACCCGTCGTGGGAGGTGTTTAATAAGTGTCGTAAAAGTGATTTAATGACCTTGGCTGACCATTATTCATTGTCTATTTCGCACAATTTAGTTAAGGCGGAGGTTAAGAAACTAGTGTTAAATGTATTGTTAGAAGAGGAGGTGCTTGAGTTACCGCTGCCTGAACCTACTACCCCTGTAGGGGATGTTGCTGCTCCTGTAAGCCCGTCGGTTTCTGAGACCGAAGGCGAGGCTAAAGCTCCAGCCACATTGCCCCGTTTTGATCCGCTCTCCCCACTGTCAACTGGTGATGCCAGAAGGGATGTCCGTTCTATACAGTTTCAACTGGAAGCGGAAGAGAGAGCCCAAATTAGGCGAGAAAATCTCCAGTTAGAAATCTGTAAAATAGAGGCTGAAAAAGAAAGAGAACAGCGGCAGTTGGAAATCTGTAAAATAGAGGCTGAAAAAGAAAGAGAACAGCGGCAGATGGATTTGAAAATGCGCCAAATGGAATTGGAGGCAGAGACATCGAGGCTAGCCTTTGTTCCTACTGTGCCTGTTAGTGAGTCGTCCTCACCAGCTGGAGTTTCCAACACGTTTGACATTAGTAGGCAGATTGCCTTAGTACCTTTGTTTAGAGAATCAGAGGTTGACTCCTATTTTTGTGTGTTTGAACGTATAGCCGTAGCCTTGAAATGGCCTGAAGAAGTATGGTGCTTATTACTTCAGTGTAAATTAACTGGAAAAGCCCAAGAGGTTTTATCAGCGCTACCTTTGGAAGATAGTTTGAACTATGAAGTGGTCAAAGCTACCGTTCTTCGTGCTTATGAGCTTGTGCCTGAGGCATACCGACAGAGATTTAGGTCTCATAGAAAGTCTCCTAGTAAGACTTATGTGGAATTTGCTAGAGACAAGGGAAATCTGTTTGATAAATGGCATGCTGCTAGTAAGGTAACTGATTTCAACTCTCTCCGGGAGTTAATTTTGTTGGAAGAGTTTAAAAATTGCTTACCCGAACGCATTGTAGTATACCTAAATGAACAGAAAGTATCCTCCCTGTCAGAAGCGTCTGTGTTGGCAGACGAGTTTGTATTGACGCACAAGAGTGTGTTTTCGGCTCATACTGAGAGTAGAGCTACTGAGTTGCCTACTTTTAGTCCCAGTCGGCCCACAGTATATCAAGCACGCCAGAAAAATGAGCGTCCCTGTTTCTATTGTCATAAAGTGGGACATGTGATTAATGATTGCTTCCTACTAAAACGCAAACAAGGGATGCCTTTTCGTGCCAAGCCGCCAACAGGTGTTGGGCTAATTCGTACTGTTGTGAGGTCTGAAACAAAACAGGTGCCTCAGGGTAACTGTAGTTTGAAAGTCTCAGTACCCGACCGCAGTTACGAACCGTTCATTTTTGAGGGGTTTGTGTCCATAGCGAATGACGAAGCATCTCAGCGTCCTGTTAAAATCCTTAGAGATACAGGGGCGGCGCAGTCATTTATATTGGTTGATGTGTTGCCCTTATCCGACAATACATACTGTGGTTCCAGTGTGTTAGTTCAGGGTATTGAAATGGGTTTTGTCCCAGTGCCGTTGCACTTTGTGAATGTACACTCTGAGTTAATCAGTGGAATATTCAGAGTAGGGGTACGTCCTAAGTTGCCAGTAAAAGGTGTGACCTTTATAATGGGTAACGATATTGCTGGAGGAAAGGTAGTACCCGTATTGGAAGTGTTGGATAAAAGTGACCACTCTCTCTCCAATGAGTTGGCACAGAGTTATCCCCATGTGTTCCCCGCTTGTGCTGTCACTCGTGCTCAGGCAAGACAAATGGGTGACGTGATAGATTTGTCAAAAACTGTTTTGTTTAAAGAAGTTGATCAAGAGGATGGGTTGTGTACTACCTCTAAGAAGCTGATCACCTCTGACAAACAGCCCAGGGGAAGTGAAATCGCGCCCCAATTACATGACATTCTTTTGACTGTCACCCCCGAGAAGGTGATTGAATGTCAAAAGGGAGACATCAGTCTTCGCAAGTGTTTTGCTTCGGTAACTTCCATTGAGGAAGCTAAAACTAAAGAGACTGCCTACTTTATGGAAGCAGGAGTTTTGATGCGTAAATGGGCAGCTCATGACACCGTTAGTGACTGGAGTGAAGTGTGTCAAGTGGTTGTTCCTACACCATTCCGACAGCAGGTGCTGTCACTCGCCCATGACCAGGCGTGGTCCGGACACTTAGGGATCACGAAGACTTATAACCGAGTCCTTCGACATTTTTTTTGGCCAGGTTTGAAGTCTGACGTTGTCCAATTCTGTAAGACATGCCACGTATGTCAACTCACTGGGAAAGCGAATCAAACAGTTCCACGTGCGCCGCTCTGCCCGATTCCTGTGGTGGGGGAACCGTTTGAAAAAGTGATAATTGATTGTGTAGGTCCATTGCCGAAAACCAGGTCAGGTAACCAGTTCTTACTAACAATAATGTGCAGTGCTACTCGATACCCAGAGGCTATTCCTCTACGGACAATAACGGCTAAGACTGTGGTGAAGGCATTAGTGAAGTTCTTCTCTACGTTTGGACTCCCTAAAGTAATCCAAACTGACCAGGGATCCAACTTTATGTCAAAGCTGTTCTCTAGTGTGTTAAAGACGCTGTGTATTTCCCATCAGGTCTCCAGTCCGTATCATCCAGAGAGTCAAGGGGCTCTCGAACGCTGGCATCAGACGCTGAAGGCAATGCTACGCAAGTATTGCATGGATACCAGTACTGATTGGGATGAGGGGGTGCCCTTTGTCTTATTTGCTATTAGGGAAACAATCCAAGAGTCCTTAGGGTTCAGCCCTGCTGACCTTGTGTTTGGACACACCCCACGGGGTCCGCTAAAGGTTTTGAAGGAGCATATCTTATCTCCTACACCCAGTAGCGCCCCTAAAAATGTGTTGGATTATGTCAGTAAGATACGGGAGAGACTGCACGCTGCAGGTGCATTAGCCCAAAAGTCTCTCTCCTCTACTCAAAAACGCATGAAGTTGCATTATGACAAAAAGGCTGTTGGCCGTTCTTTTGCACCAGGTGATCAAGTTTTAGTTTTGTTGCCAATCCCTGGCTCATCTCTGTCAGCACGTTTTTCTGGACCATATCTTGTGGAAAAGAAACTCAGTGACACCAATTATGTGATAAAGACCCCAGATCGGAGGCGTTCTTCCCGAATGTGTCATGTTAACATGCTGAAAGCATATTATATGCGTGATTCTCCCAACAGCTCCTCAAGAAAGCCTGTCCAGCCCGCCGTTTCCAGTGTGGCTGCGGTGGTGCTGAAGCCTGGCTGGTATCTAGAGGAGGATAAGGAGGATGGGTTGGAGTTACGCCATACGTTACAGCAGTGTGAACGCTTATGTAATTCAGAGATGCTGAAAAAGTTACCATCTCAAATGGAACATTTGGATAAAGACCAAACTAAGGATCTTGTCTTATTGATAAACAGTTTTCTCACTGTGTTTCAGGATGTTCCAAGTCGCACGTCCATCTTGGAACATGACGTGGATGTGGGGGACGCTGTTCCTATAAGTCAGCATCCGTACCGGGTTAATGCAAAGAAAAGGGAGGTAATGAAAAGTGAGGTAGCTTATTTATTACAGAATGACATGGCAAAACCCAGTAACAGCTCCTGGAGTTCCCCGTGTATTCTTGTTCCTAAGCCTGACGGTACGTCTCGCTTATGTACGGATTATCGTCGAGTAAATGCCGTTACAAAGACTGATTCTTTTCCTCTACCTCGCTTAGATGACTGCATTGATAGAATTGGCTCTGCTGCTTACGTTAGTAAATTAGATTTGCTAAAAGGTTATTGGCAGGTGCCTTTGACCTCTCGAGCTTCTGACATCTCGGCTTTCGTTACGCCAGATAACTTCGTACAATATTCTGTGATGCCCTTTGGAATGTGTAATGCACCTGCTACTTTTCAGCGGTTAGTTAACATTGTTTTTGCCGATGTACCAAATTGTACTGCTTATCTTGACGATGTGGTAATACATTCGTCTACTTGGTCTGATCATTTCGCCACCTTGAAAAGTGTGTTTCAGCGGTTGGCGAATGCTTCTTTAACCCTCAATTTGGCCAAGTGTGAGTTTGGGAAGGCTACAGTGACTTACTTGGGGAAACAAGTGGGACGAGGTCAAGTGCGCCCAGTAACTGGCAAAGTGGAAGCAATTGTTGCTTTTCCTGCTCCCACGACTCGCCGCCAGTTGCGCAGATTCCTGGGGATGGTAGGTTACTATCGTACTTTCTGTAAGAATTTCTCGACGGTAGTAGCTCCCCTTTCATCTCTGCTTAGTCCGACGGTACCATTTAAGTGGTCCCAGGACTGTAACTATGCTTTTGAGTCCGCTAAAGCGCTATTTTGTAGTGCCCCAGTGCTTGCCGCCCCCAACTTTGACAAACCTTTTAAGTTGGAGGTAGACGCTAGTATAGTGGGGGTGGGTGCGGTTCTCTTGCAGGAAGATGAAGATGGACTGGACCGACCCGTCAGTTTCTTCTCCCGTAAGTTCAACTCGTGTCAGTCAAGGTACTCCACAATTGAACAGGAAACGCTGGCTTTATTGCTAGCATTACAGTTCTTTGAGGTATATGTGGGTTCCAGTGCCTTGCCTGTAATGGTCTTCACGGACCATAATCCTTTGGTGTTCTTAAAGCAAATGTACAATCAGAACCGCCGCCTTATGCGGTGGGCTCTGATTGTACAAGGATATAATGTACAGATAGCCTATGTGAAGGGCTCGGCAAATGTGGTTGCCGACGCTCTATCACGGGTTTAGTAACTGGGGAAGCGTTGATTTTTGTTATTGCAAACTGTATGTTTGCATTTTTTGTGTTGGGCGTGTTACGTTCCCCAGTTTCTGTTGTGGTTTGTGTATTATCATGTATGTATTTCAGGAGATGGATTCCTGAAGTTATCAACGAGCAGCTGATTGAGCAATCAACATTGATTGTTTGGAGAGCTGACCCCGCCCCCCCTCATCAGGACGCAGCTGTCTCCAATTACTAACTTCTTCTGAAGCTATATAAGCCCCAGTTCTGTTGCTCAGAAGGGAGATGATTGCTGAGAGACAAGGCTAATGGCTGAGGGTTATAGCATGTTGGTTGTTTCCAAGAATTTTGGTATGTACTGTGTCCGTTGTTGCTGAGGGAGCTGATTGGTTGTGTGTGTCAATAGGATGCAGTGTTTTGATTATTGACTTACATTTGTGTAATTCTGTTTCATTTGTTCCCAGGGGGGAAGGGGAAGGCACCTAGGGAGTGTTTAGGCAAGAGGCCCGCGGGCATACATATACCCGTAGTAGTTTGCTGTCTATGCACACTAGGAAAGACCTGGGCGGACCATCCCCTGTATTTTGGTTAGTGCACCAGGTGGTGCTAGATAGGTAAGTAGTGGGTAGTCAGGTAAGGTAGGAGAGGGGGCTTTGATATTTACTTTCTTTGCTTTGGTTCCGTCCAGCCCCTTTTTCCCAAACCTTACCACGTGAAGGAATAAATTCCCTGTTAACGGTATTCTCTGCCTATTCGTCATACTTGTTCACACCTACACTTCCCTACCTTATTCACAACAAGGAGAGTTAAGTTGTAGCAGGGTGTTGCGTTCCCTCTTTCTAGAGGCGTGCGTAACAACGACCTTCAGATTTTGACAGTGACGTTGTAAGCACCGTGCCAAAATGTATGGTCTGAAAGTCCACAATACCTGAGAAAAAAACTATGATTTCATTCTAAAGTAAAAAATATAGATATATACCTTAAGATGTGGTATCCACCGTGACAAAAGTATGTATTGTCTGGAAGTCCAAAACCACTGAGAATTAATTTTCACTTCATCTTCAGACAACACTTTCTTATTAACAGCATTGCTGCCCCGTGTGAGGATCGAACTCACGACCTTCAGATTATGAGACTGAGGCGCTACCTACTGTGCTAACGAGGCACATCTAATCAACAATACGAAAGAAAAAATTATCAATTACCTTCACTTTTTGACAGTGACGTTGTAAGCACCGTGCCAAAAGGTATGGTCTGAAAAACCACAACACCTGAGAAAAAAACAATGATTTCATTCTAAAGTAAAACAATTTGATATCGACCTTAAGATGTGGTTTCCACCGTGACAAAAGTATGTATTGTCTGAAAGTCCAAAACCAGTGAGAATTAATTTTCACCTTCAGACAACACTGTCTTTCTATAAGCTTTGCTGCCCCGTGTGAGGATCGAACTCACGACCTTCAGATTATGAGACTGACGCACTGCCTGCTGCGCCAACGAGGCACTTTTAAACATTGAGCGTAAAGAAAAAATATCGATAACGACCTTCAGATTTTGACAGTGACGTTGTAAGCACCGTGCCAAAATGTATGGTCTGAAAGTCCACAACACCTGAGAAAAAAAATATGATTTCATTCTAAAGTAAAACAATTTGATATCGACCTTAAGATGTGGTTTCCACCGTGACAAAAGTATGTATTGTCTGAAAGTCCAAAACCACTGAGAATTAATTTTCACCTTCAGACAACACTGTCTTTTTATAAGCTTTGCTACCCCGTGTGAGGATCGAACTCACGACCTTCAGATTATGAGACTGACGCGCTGCCTGCTGCGCCAACGAGGCACATTTAAACGTTAAGTGTAAAGAAAAAATATCGATAACGACCTTCAGATTTTGACAGTAACGTTGTAAGCACCGTGCCAAAATGTATGGTCTGAAAGTCCACATCACCTGAGAAAAAAACAATGATTTCATTCTAAAGTAAAAAATATAGATATCGACCTTAAGATGTGGTATCCACTGTGACAAAAGTATGTATTGTCTGAAAGTCCAAAACCACTGAGAATTTATTTTCACCATCAGACAACAGTCTTTTTATAAGCTTTGCTGCCCCGTGTGAGAATCGAACTCACGACCTTCAGATTATGAGACTGACGCGCTGCATGCTGCACCAACGTGGCACATTAAAGCATTAAGTGTAAGAAAAAATATAGATACCGACCTTCAGATTTTGACAGTGACGTTGTAAGCACCGTGCCAAAATGTATGGTCTGAAAGTCCAAAACATCTGAGAATTAATTGTCACTTATTCTTCAGACAACACTTTCTTTTTAAAATCTTTGCTGCCCCGTGTGAGGATCTAACTCAAGACCTTCAGATTATGAGACTGACGCGCTGCATGCTGCACCAACGTGGCACATTAAAGCATTAAGTGTAAGAAAAAATATAGATACCGACCTTCAGATTTTGACAGTGACGTTGTAAGCACCGTGCCAAAATGTATGGTCTGAAAGTCCACAACACCGAAGAAAAAAACAATGATTTCATTCTAAAGTAAAAAATATAGATATGGATACCGACCTTCAGATTTTGACAGTGACGTTGTAAGCACCGTGACAAAAGTATGTATCGTCTGAACGTCCAATTCCACTGAGAATTAATTTTCACTTCATCTTCAGAAAACACTGTTTTTTTAAAAGCTTTGCTGCCCCGTGTGAGGATCGAACTCACGACCTTCAGATTATGAGACTGACGCGCTGCCTGCTGCGCCAACGAGGCACTTTTAAACATTAAGCGTAAAGAAAAAATATCGATAACGACTTTCACTTTTTGACAGTGACGTTGTAAGCACCGTGCCAAAATGTATGGTCTGAAAAACCACAACACCTGAGAAAAAAACAATGATTTCATTCTAAAGTAAAAAATATAGATATCGACCTTAAGATGTGGTATCCACTGTGACAAAAGTATATATTGTCTGGAAGTGCAAAACCACTGAGAATTAATTTTCACTTCATCTTCAGACAACACTTTCTTATTAAAAGCTTTGCTGCCCTGTGTGAGGATCGAACTCACGACCTTCAGATTATGAGACTGACGCGCTACCTACTGCGCTAACGAGGCACATCTAATCAACAAATCGAAAGAAAAAATTATCAATACCGACCTTCACTTTTTGACAGTGACGTTGTAAGCACCGTGCCAAAATGTATGGTCTGAAAAACCACAACACCTGAGAAAAAAACAATGATTTCATTCTAAAGTAAAACAATTTGATATCGACCTTAAGATGTGGTTTAAACCGTGACAAAAGTATGTATTGTCTGAAAGTCCAAAACCACTGAGAATTAATTTTCACCTTCAGACAACACTGTCTTTTTATAAGGTTTGCTGCCCCGTGTGAGGATCGAACTCACAACCTTCAGCTTATGAGACTGACACGCTACCTACTTCGCTAACGAAGCACATTTAATCAACAAATCGAAAGAAAAAATTAGCGATACCGACCTTCACTTTTTGACAGTGACGTTGTACGCACCGTGCCAAAATGTATGGTCTGAAAGTCCACAATACCTGAGAAAAAAACTATGATTTCATTCTAAAGTAAAAAATATAGATATCGACCTTAAGATGTGGTATCCACCGTGACAAAAGTATGTATTGTCTGAAAGTCCAAAACATCTTAGAATTAATTTTCACTTCATCTTCAGAGAACACTTTCTTTTTAAATCTTTGCTGCCCCATGTGAGGATCGAACACGCGAGCTTCAGATTATGAGACTGACGCGCTACCTACTGCGCTAACGAAGCACATTTAATAAACAAATCGAAAGAAAAAAATATCGATACCGACCTTCACTTTTTGACAGTGACGTTGTAAGCACCGTGCCAAAATGTATGGTCTGAAAAACCACAACACCTGAGAAAAAAACAATGATTTCATTCTAAAGTAAAACAATTTGATATCGACCTTAAGATGTGGTTTCCACCGTGACAAAAGTATGTATTGTGTGAAAGTCCAAAACCACTGAGAATTAATTTTCACATTCAGACAACACTCTCTTTTTATAAGCTTTGCTGCCCCGTGTGAGGATCGAAAACATGACCTTCAGATTATGAGACTGACGCGGTGCCTGCTGCGCCAACGAGGCACTTTTAATAATTAAGCGTAAAGAAAAAATATTGATAACGACCTTCAGATTTTGACAGTGACGTTGTAAGCACCGTGCCAAAATGTATGGTCTGAAAGTCCACATCACATGAGAAAAAAACAATGATTTCATTCTAAAGGATAAAATATAGATATGGATACCGACCTTCAGATTTTGACAGTGACGTTGTAAGCATCGTGACAAAAGTATGTATCGTCTGAACGTCCAATACCACTGAGAATTAATTTTCACTTCATCTTCAGAAAACACTGTTTTTTTTAAAAGTTTTGCTGCCCCGTGTGAGGATCGAACTCACTACCTTCAGATTTTGAGACTGACGCGCTGCCTGCTGCGCCAACGAGGCACTTTTAAACATTAAGCGTAAAGAAAAAATATCGATAACGACCTTCACTTTTTGACAGTGACGTTGTAAGCACCGTGCCAAAATGTATGGTCTGAAAAACCACAACACCTGAGAAAAAAACAATGATTTCATTCTAAAGTAAAACAATTTGATATCGACCTTAAGATGTGGTTTCCACCGTGACAAAAGTATGTATTGTCTGAAAGTCCAAAACCACTGAGAATTAATTTTCATCTTCAGACAACACTGTCTTTTTATAAGCTTTGCTACCCCGTGTGAGGATCGAACTCACGACCTTCAGATTATGAGACTGACGCGCTGCCTGCTGCGCCAACGAGGCACATTTAAACGTTAAGTGTAAAGAAAAAATATCGATAACGACCTTCAGATTTTGACAGTAACGTTGTAAGCACCGTGCCAAAATGTATGGTCTGAAAGTCCACATCACCTGAGAAAAAAACAATGATTTCATTCTAAAGTAAAAAATATAGATATCGACCTTAAGATGTGGTATCCACTGTGACAAAAGTATGTATTGTCTGAAAGTCCAAAACCACTGAGAATTTATTTTCACCATCAGACAACAGTCTTTTTATAAGCTTTGCTGCCCCGTGTGAGAATCGAACTCACGACCTTCAAATTACGAGACTGACGCGCTGCCTGCTGCACCAACGAGGCACATTAAATCGTTAAGTGTAAGAAAAAATATCGATACCGACCTTCAGATTTTGACACTGACGTTGTAAGCACCGTGCCAAAATGTATGGTCTGAAAGTCCACAACACCTGAGAAAAAAACTATGATTTCATTCGAAAGTAAGAAATATAGATATCGACCTTAAGATGTGGTATCCACCGAAACAAAAGTATGTATTGTCTGAAAGTCCAAAACATCTGAGAATTAATTGTCACTTATTCTTCAGACAACACTTTCTTTTTAAAATCTTTGCTGCCCCGTGTGAGGATCTAACTCAAGACCTTCAGATTATGAGACTGACGCGCTGCATGCTGCACCAACGAGGCACATTAAAGCATTAAGTGTAAGAAAAAATATAGATACCGACCTTCAGATTTTGACAGTGACGTTGTAAGCACCGTGCCAAAATGTATGGTCTGAAAGTCCACAACACCTAAGAAACAAACAATGATTTCATTCTAAAGTAAAAAATATAGATATGGATACCGACCTTCAGATTTTGACAGTGACGTTGTAAGCACCGTGACAAAAGTATGTATCGTCTGAACGTCCAATTCCACTGAGAATTAATTTTCACTTCATCTTCAGAAAACAGTGTTTTTTTAAAAGCTTTGCTGCCCCGTGTGAGGATCGAACTCACGACCTTCAGATTATGAGACTGACGCGCTGCCTGCTGCGCCAACGAGGCACTTTTAAACATTAAGCGTAAAGAAAAAATATCGATAACGACTTTCACTTTTTGACAGTGACGTTGTAAGCACCGTGCCAAAATGTATGGTCTGAAAAACCACAACACCTGAGAAAAAAAATATGATTTCATTCTAAAGTAAAAAATATAGATATCGACCTTAAGATGTGGTATCCACTGTGACAAAAGTATATATTGTCTGGAAGTCCAAAACCACTGAGAATTAATTTTCACCTTCAGACAACACTGTCTTTTTATAAGGTTTGCTGCCCCGTGTGAGGATCGATCTCACGACCTTCAGCTTATGAGACTGACGCGCTACCTACTTCGCTAACGAAGCACATTTAATCAACAAATCGAAAGAAAAAATTAGCGATACCGACCTTCACTTTTTGACAGTGACGTTGTACGCACCGTGCCAAAATGTATGGTCTGAAAGTCCACAATACCTGAGAAAAAAACTATGATTTCATTCTAAAGTAAAAAATATAGATATCGACCTTAAGATGTGGTATCCACCGTGACAAAAGTATGTATTGTCTGAAAGTCCAAAACATCTGAGAATTAATTTTCACTTCATCTTCAGAGAACACTTTCTTTTTAAATCTTTGCTGCCCCATGTGAGGATCGAACACGCGAGCTTCAGATTATGAGACTGACGCGCTACCTACTGCGCTAACGAAGCACATTTAATAAACAAGTCGAAAGAAAAAAATATCGATACCGACCTTCACTTTTTGACAGTTACGTTGTAAGCACCGTGCCAAAATGTATGGTCTGAAAAACCACAACACCTGAGAAAAAAACAATGATTTCATTCTAAAGTAAAACAATTTGATATCGACCTTAAGATGTGGTTTCCACCGTGACAAAAGTATGTATTGTGTGAAAGTCCAAAACCACTGAGAATTAATTTTCACATTCAGACAACACTCTCTTTTTATAAGCTTTGCTGCCCCGTGTGAGGATCGAAAACATGACCTTCAGATTATGAGACTGACGCGGTGCCTGCTGCGCCAACGAGGCACTTTTAATAATTAAGCGTAAAGAAAAAATATCGATAACGACCTTCAGATTTTGACAGTGACGTTGTAAGCACCGTGCCAAAATGTATGGTCTGAAAGTCCACATCACATGAGAAAAAAACAATGATTTCATTCTAAAGGATAAAATATAGATATGGATACCGACCTTCAGATTTTGACAGTGACGTTGTAAGCATCGTGACAAAAGTATGTATCGTCTGAACGTCCAATACCACTGAGAATTAATTTTCACTTCATCTTCAGACAACACCTTCTAATTAAAAGCTTTGCTGCCCCGTGTGAGGATCGAACTCACGACCTTCAGATTATGAGACTGACGCGGTACCTACTGCGCTAACGAGGCACACCTAATCAACAAATCGAAAGAAAAAATTATCAATACCGACCTTCACTTTTTGACAGTGACGTTGTAAGCACCGTGCCAAAATGTTAGGTCTGAAAAACCACAACACCTGAGAAAAAAACTATGATTTCATTCTAAAGTAAAACAATTTGATATCGACCTTAAGATGTGGTTTCCACCGTGACAAAAGTATGTATTGTCTGAATGTCCAAAACCACTGAGAATTAATTTTCACCTTCAGTCAACACTGTCTTTTTATAAGGTTTGCTGCCTCGTGTGAGGATCGAACTCACAACCTTCAGCTTATGAGACTGGCGCGCTACCTACCTCGCTAACGAAGCACATTTAATCAACAAATCGAAAGAAAGAATTAGCGATACCGACCTTCACTTTTTGACAGTGACGTTGTAAGCACCGTGCCAAAATGTATGGTCTGAAAGTCCACAATACCTGAGAAAAAAACTATGATTTCATTCTAAAGTAAAAAATATAGATATATACCTTAAGATGTGGTATCCACCGTGACAAAAGTATGTATTGTCTGGAAGTCCAAAACCACTGAGAATTAATTTTCACTTCATCTTCAGACAACACTTTCTTATTAACAGCATTGCTGCCCCGTGTGAGGATCGAACTCACGACCTTCAGATTATGAGACTGAGGCGCTACCTACTGTGCTAACGAGGCACATCTAATCAACAATTCGAAAGAAAAAATTATCAATACCGACCTTCACTTTTTGACAGTGACGTTGTAAGCACCGTGCCAAAAGGTATGGTCTGAAAAACCACAACACCTGAGAAAAAAACAATGATTTCATTCTAAAGTAAAACAATTTGATATCGACCTTAAGATGTGGTTTCCACCGTGACAAAAGTATGTATTGTCTGAAAGTCCAAAACCAGTGAGAATTAATTTTCGCCTTCAGACAACACTGTCTTTCTATAAGCTTTGCTGCCCCGTGTGAGGATCGAACTCACGACCTTCAGATTATGAGACTGACGCACTGCCTGCTGCGCCAACGAGGCACTTTTGTACATTGACCGTAAAGAAAAAATATCGATAACGACCTTCAGATTTTGACAGTGACGTTGTAAGCACCGTGCCAAAATGTTAGGTCTGAAAAACCACAACACCTGAGAAAAAAACTATGATTTCATTCTAAAGTAAAACAATTTGATATCGACCTTAAGATGTGGTTTCCACCGTGACAAAAGTATGTATTGTCTGAATGTCCAAAACCACTGAGAATTAATTTTCACCTTCAGTCAACACTGTCTTTTTATAAGGTTTGCTGCCTCGTGTGAGGATCGAACTCACAACCTTCAGCTTATGAGACTGGCGCGCTACCTACCTCGCTAACGAAGCACATTTAATCAACAAATCGAAAGAAAGAATTAGCGATACCGACCTTCACTTTTTGACAGTGACGTTGTAAGCACCGTGCCAAAATGTATGGTCTGAAAGTCCACAATACCTGAGAAAAAAACAATGATTTCATTCTAAAGTAAAAAATATAGATATATACCTTAAGATGTGGTATCCACCGTGACAAAAGTATGTATTGTCTGGAAGTCCAAAACCACTGAGAATTAATTTTCACTTCATCTTCAGACAACACTTTCTTATTAACAGCATTGCTGCCCCGTGTGAGGATCGAACTCACGACCTTCAGATTATGAGACTGAGGCGCTACCTACTGTGCTAACGAGGCACATCTAATCAACAATTCGAAAGAAAAAATTATCAATACCGACCTTCACTTTTTGACAGTGACGTTGTAAGCACCGTGCCAAAAGGTATGGTCTGAAAAACCACAACACCTGAGAAAAAAACAATGATTTCATTCTAAAGTAAAACAATTTGATATCGACCTTAAGATGTGGTTTCCACCGTGACAAAAGTATGTATTGTCTGAAAGTCCAAAACCAGTGAGAATTAATTTTCGCCTTCAGACAACACTGTCTTTCTATAAGCTTTGCTGCCCCGTGTGAGGATCGAACTCACGACCTTCAGATTATGAGACTGACGCACTGCCTGCTGCGCCAACGAGGCACTTTTGTACATTGACCGTAAAGAAAAAATATCGATAACGACCTTCAGATTTTGACAGTGACGTTGTAAGCACCGTGCCAAAATGTATGGTCTGAAAGTCCACATCACCTGAGAAAAAAACAATGATTTCATTCTAAAGTAAAAAATATAGATATGGATTCCGACCTTCAGATTTTGACAGTGACGTTGTAAGCACCGTGACAAAAGTATGTATCGTCTGAACGTCCAATACCACTGAGAATTAATTTTCACTTCATCTTCAGAAAACACTGTTTTTTTAAAAGCTTTGCTGCCCCGTGTGAGGATCGAACTCACGACCTTCAGATTATGAGACTGACGCCCTGCCTGCTGCGCCAACGAGGCACTTTTAAACATTAAGCGTAAAGAAAAAATATCGATAACGACTTTCACTTTTTGACAGTGACGTTGTAAGCACCGTGCCAAAATGTATGGTCTGAAAAACCACAACACCTGAGAAAAAAACAATGATTTCATTCTAAAGTAAAAAATATAGATATCGACCTTAAGATGTGGTATCCACCGTGACAAAAGTATGTATTGTCTGGAAGTCCAAAACCACTGAGAATTAATTTTCACTTCATCTTCAGACAACACTTTCTTATTAACAGCATTGCTGCCCCGTGTGAGGATCGAACTCACGACCTTCAGATTATGAGACTGAGGCGCTACCTACTGTGCTAACGAGGCACATCTAATCAACAATTCGAAAGAAAAAATTATCAATACCGACCTTCACTTTTTGACAGTGACGTTGTAAGCACCGTGCCAAAAGGTATGGTCTGAAAAACCACAACACCTGAGAAAAAAACAATGATTTCATTCTAAAGTAAAACAATTTGATATCGACCTTAAGATGTGGTTTCCACCGTGACAAAAGTATGTATTGTCTGAAAGTCCAAAACCAGTGAGAATTAATTTTAGCCTTCAGACAACACTGTCTTTCTATAAGCTTTGCTGCCCCGTGTGAGGATCGAACTCACGACCTTCAGATTATGAGACTGACGCACTGCCTGCTGCGCCAACGAGGCACTTTTGTACATTGAGCGTAAAGAAAAAATATCGATAACGACCTTCAGATTTTGACAGTGACGTTGTAAGCACCGTGCCAAAATGTATGGTCTGAAAGTCCACATCACCTGAGAAAAAAACAATGATTTCATTCTAAAGTAAAAAATATAGATATGGATTCCGACCTTCAGATTTTGACAGTGACGTTGTAAGCACCGTGACAAAAGTATGTATCGTCTGAACGTCCAATACCACTGAGAATTAATTTTCACTTCATCTTCAGAAAACACTGTTTTTTTAAAAGCTTTGCTGCCCCGTGTGAGGATCGAACTCACGACCTTCAGATTATGAGACTGACGCCCTGCCTGCTGCGCCAACGAGGCACTTTTAAACATTAAGCGTAAAGAAAAAATATCGATAACGACTTTCACTTTTTGACAGTGACGTTGTAAGCACCGTGCCAAAATGTATGGTCTGAAAAACCACAACACCTGAGAAAAAAACAATGATTTCATTCTAAAGTAAAAAATATAGATATCGACCTTAAGATGTGGTATCCACTGTGACAAAAGTATGTATTGTCTGGAAGTCCAAAACCACTGAGAATTAATTTTCACTTCATCTTCAGACAACACTTTCTTATTAACAGCATTGCTGCCCCGTGTGAGGATCGAACTCACGACCTTCAGATTATGAGACTGAGGCGCTACCTACTGCGCTAACGAGGCACATCTAATCAACAATTCGAAAGAGAAAATTATCAATACCGACCTTCACTTTTTGACAGTGACGTTGTAAGCACCGTGCCAAAATGTATGGTCTGAAAAACCACAACACCTGAGAAAAAAACAATGATTTCATTCTAAAGTAAAAAATATAGATATCGACCTTAAGATGTGGTATCCACTGTGACAAAAGTATATATTGTCTGGAAGTCCAAAACCACTGAGAATTAATTTTCACTTCATCTTCAGACAACACTTTCTTATTAAAAGCTTTGCTGCCCTGTGTGAGGATCGAACTCACGACCTTCAGATTATGAGACTGACGCGCTACCTACTGCGCTAACGAGGCACATCTAATCAACAAATCGAAAGAAAAAATTATCAATACCGACCTTCACTTTTTGACAGTGACGTTGTAAGCACCGTGCCAAAATGTATGGTCTGAAAAACCACAACACCTGAGAAAAAAACAATGATTTCATTCTAAAGTAAAACAATTTGATATCGACCTTAAGATGTGGTTTCCACCGTGACAAAAGTATGTATTGTCTGGAAGTCCAAAACCACTGAGAATTAATTTTCACTTCATCTTCAGACAACACTTTCTTATTAACAGCATTGCTGCCCCGTGTGAGGATCGAACTCACGACCTTCAGATTATGAGACTGAGGCGCTACCTACTGTGCTAACGAGGCACATCTAATCAACAATTCGAAAGAAAAAATTATCAATACCGACCTTCACTTTTTGACAGTGACGTTGTAAGCACCGTGCCAAAAGGTATGGTCTGAAAAACCACAACACCTGAGAAAAAAACAATGATTTCATTCTAAAGTAAAACAATTTGATATCGACCTTAAGATGTGGTTTCCACCGTGACAAAAGTATGTATTGTCTGAAAGTCCAAAACCAGTGAGAATTAATTTTAGCCTTCAGACAACACTGTCTTTCTATAAGCTTTGCTGCCCCGTGTGAGGATCGAACTCACGACCTTCAGATTATGAGACTGACGCACTGCCTGCTGCGCCAACGAGGCACTTTTGTACATTGAGCGTAAAGAAAAAATATCGATAACGACCTTCAGATTTTGACAGTGACGTTGTAAGCACCGTGCCAAAATGTATGGTCTGAAAGTCCACATCACCTGAGAAAAAAACAATGATTTCATTCTAAAGTAAAAAATATAGATATGGATTCCGACCTTCAGATTTTGACAGTGACGTTGTAAGCACCGTGACAAAAGTATGTATCGTCTGAACGTCCAATACCACTGAGAATTAATTTTCACTTCATCTTCAGAAAACACTGTTTTTTTAAAAGCTTTGCTGCCCCGTGTGAGGATCGAACTCACGACCTTCAGATTATGAGACTGACGCCCTGCCTGCTGCGCCAACGAGGCACTTTTAAACATTAAGCGTAAAGAAAAAATATCGATAACGACTTTCACTTTTTGACAGTGACGTTGTAAGCACCGTGCCAAAATGTATGGTCTGAAAAACCACAACACCTGAGAAAAAAACAATGATTTCATTCTAAAGTAAAAAATATAGATATCGACCTTAAGATGTGGTATCCACTGTGACAAAAGTATGTATTGTCTGGAAGTCCAAAACCACTGAGAATTAATTTTCACTTCATCTTCAGACAACACTTTCTTATTAACAGCATTGCTGCCCCGTGTGAGGATCGAACTCACGACCTTCAGATTATGAGACTGAGGCGCTACCTACTGCGCTAACGAGGCACATCTAATCAACAATTCGAAAGAGAAAATTATCAATACCGACCTTCACTTTTTGACAGTGACGTTGTAAGCACCGTGCCAAAATGTATGGTCTGAAAAACCACAACACCTGAGAAAAAAACAATGATTTCATTCTAAAGTAAAAAATATAGATATCGACCTTAAGATGTGGTATCCACTGTGACAAAAGTATATATTGTCTGGAAGTCCAAAACCACTGAGAATTAATTTTCACTTCATCTTCAGACAACACTTTCTTATTAAAAGCTTTGCTGCCCTGTGTGAGGATCGAACTCACGACCTTCAGATTATGAGACTGACGCGCTACCTACTGCGCTAACGAGGCACATCTAATCAACAAATCGAAAGAAAAAATTATCAATACCGACCTTCACTTTTTGACAGTGACGTTGTAAGCACCGTGCCAAAATGTATGGTCTGAAAAACCACAACACCTGAGAAAAAAACAATGATTTCATTCTAAAGTAAAACAATTTGATATCGACCTTAAGATGTGGTTTCCACCGTGACAAAAGTATGTATTGTCTGAAAGTCCAAAACCACTGAGAATTAATTTTCACCTTCAGACAACACTGTCTTTTTATAAGGTTTGCTGCCCCGTGTGAGGATCGATCTCACAACCTTCAGCTTATGAGACTGACGCGCTAACTACTTCGCTAACGAAGCACATTTAATCAACAAATCGAAAGAAAAAATTAGCGATACCGACCTTCACTTTTTGACAGTGACGTTGTACGCACCGTGCCAAAATGTATGGTCTGAAAGTCCACAATACCTGAGAAAAAAACTATGATTTCATTCTAAAGTAAAAAATATAGATATCGACCTTAAGATGTGGTATCCACCGTGACAAAAGTATGTATTGTCTGAAAGTCCAAAACATCTGAGAATTAATTTTCACTTCATCTTCAGAGAACACTTTCTTTTTAAATCTTTGCTGCCCCATGTGAGGATCGAACACGCGAGCTTCAGATTATGAGACTGACGCGCTACCTACTGCGCTAACGAAGCACATTTAATAAACAAGTCGAAAGAAAAAAATATCGATACCGACCTTCACTTTTTGACAGTGACGTTGTAAGCACCGTGCCAAAATGTATGGTCTGAAAGTCCACATCACATGAGAAAAAAACAATGATTTCATTCTAAAGGATAAAATATAGATATGGATACCGACCTTCAGATTTTGACAGTGACGTTGTAAGCATCGTGACAAAAGTATGTATCGTCTGAACGTCCAATACCACTGAGAATTAATTTTCACTTCATCTTCAGACAACACTTTCTTATTAAAAGCTTTGCTGCCCCGTGTGAGGATCGAACTCACGACCTTCAGATTATGAGACTGACGCGGTACCTACTGCGCTAACGAGGCACACCTAATCAACAAATCGAAAGAAAAAATTATCAATACCGACCTTCACTTTTTGACAGTGACGTTGTAAGCACCGTGCCAAAATGTATGGTCTGAAAAACCACAACACCTGAGAAAAAAACAATGATTTCATTCTAAAGTAAAACAATTTGATATCGACCTTAAGATGTGGTTTCCACCGTGACAAAAGTATGTATTGTCTGAATGTCCAAAACCACTGAGAATTAATTTTCACCTTTACACAACACTGTCTTTTTATAAGGTTTGCTGCCTCGTGTGAGGATCGAACTCACAACCTTCAGCTTATGAGACTGGCGCGCTACCTACCTCGCTAACGAAGGACTTTTAATCAACAAATCGAATGAAAAAATTTGCGATACCGACCTTCACTTTTTGACAGTGACGTTGTAAGCACCGTGCCAAAATGTATGGTCTGAAAGTCCACAATACCTGAGAAAAAAACTATGATTTCATTCTAAAGTAAAAAATATAGATATATACCTTAAGATGTGGTATCCACCGTGACAAAAGTATGTATTGTCTGGAAGTCCAAAACCACTGAGAATTAATTTTCACTTCATCTTCAGACAACACTTTCTTATTAACAGCATTGCTGCCCCGTGTGAGGATCGAACTCACGACCTTCAGATTATGAGACTGAGGCGCTACCTACTGTGCTAACGAGGCACATCTAATCAACAATTCGAAAGAAAAAATTATCAATACCGACCTTCACTTTTTGACAGTGACGTTGTAAGCACCGTGCCAAAAGGTATGGTCTGAAAAACCACAACACCTGAGAAAAAAACAATGATTTCATTCTAAAGTAAAACAATTTGATATCGACCTTAAGATGTGGTTTCCACCGTGACAAAAGTATGTATTGTCTGAAAGTCCAAAACCACTGAGAATTAATTTTCACCTTCAGACAACACTGTCTTTTTATAAGCTTTGCTACCCCGTGTGAGGATCGAACTCACGACCTTCAGATTATGAGACTGACGCGCTGCCTGCTGCGCCAACGAGGCACATTTAAACGTTAAGTGTAAAGAAAAAATATCGATAACGACCTTCAGATTTTGACAGTAACGTTGTAAGCACCGTGCCAAAATGTATGGTCTGAAAGTCCACATCACCTGAGAAAAAAACAATGATTTCATTCTAAAGTAAAAAATATAGATATCGACCTTAAGATGTGGTATCCACTGTGACAAAAGTATGTATTGTCTGAAAGTCCAAAACCACTGAGAATTTATTTTCACCATCAGACAACAGTCTTTTTATAAGCTTTGCTGCCCCGTGTGAGAATCGAACTCACGACCTTCAAATTACGAGACTGACGCGCTGCCTGCTGCACCAACGAGGCACATTAAATCGTTAAGTGTAAGAAAAAATATCGATACCGACCTTCAGATTTTGACACTGACGTTGTAAGCACCGTGCCAAAATGTATGGTCTGAAAGTCCACAACACCTGAGAAAAAAACTATGATTTCATTCGAAAGTAAGAAATATAGATATCGACCTTAAGATGTGGTATCCACCGAAACAAAAGTATGTATTGTCTGAAAGTCCAAAACATCTGAGAATTAATTGTCACTTATTCTTCAGACAACACTTTCTTTTTAAAATCTTTGCTGCCCCGTGTGAGGATCTAACTCAAGACCTTCAGATTATGAGACTGACGCGCTGCATGCTGCACCAACGAGGCACATTAAAGCATTAAGTGTAAGAAAAAATATAGATACCGACCTTCAGATTTTGACAGTGACGTTGTAAGCACCGTGCCAAAATGTATGGTCTGAAAGTCCACAACACCTAAGAAACAAACAATGATTTCATTCTAAAGTAAAAAATATAGATATGGATACCGACCTTCAGATTTTGACAGTGACGTTGTAAGCACCGTGACAAAAGTATGTATCGTCTGAACGTCCAATTCCACTGAGAATTAATTTTCACTTCATCTTCAGAAAACAGTGTTTTTTTAAAAGCTTTGCTGCCCCGTGTGAGGATCGAACTCACGACATTCAGATTATGAGACTGACGCGCTGCCTGCTGCGCCAACGAGGCACTTTTAAACATTAAGCGTAAAGAAAAAATATCGATAACGACTTTCACTTTTTGACAGTGACGTTGTAAGCACCGTGCCAAAATGTATGGTCTGAAAAACCACAACACCTGAGAAAAAAAATATGATTTCATTCTAAAGTAAAAAATATAGATATCGACCTTAAGATGTGGTATCCACTGTGACAAAAGTATATATTGTCTGGAAGTCCAAAACCACTGAGAATTAATTTTCACCTTCAGACAACACTGTCTTTTTATAAGGTTTGCTGCCCCGTGTGAGGATCGATCTCACGACCTTCAGCTTATGAGACTGACGCGCTACCTACTTCGCTAACGAAGCACATTTAATCAACAAATCGAAAGAAAAAATTAGCGATACCGACCTTCACTTTTTGACAGTGACGTTGTACGCACCGTGCCAAAATGTATGGTCTGAAAGTCCACAATACCTGAGAAAAAAACTATGATTTCATTCTAAAGTAAAAAATATAGATATCGACCTTAAGATGTGGTATCCACCGTGACAAAAGTATGTATTGTCTGAAAGTCCAAAACATCTGAGAATTAATTTTCACTTCATCTTCAGAGAACACTTTCTTTTTAAATCTTTGCTGCCCCATGTGAGGATCGAACACGCGAGCTTCAGATTATGAGACTGACGCGCTACCTACTGCGCTAACGAAGCACATTTAATAAACAAGTCGAAAGAAAAAAATATCGATACCGACCTTCACTTTTTGACAGTGACGTTGTAAGCACCGTGCCAAAATGTATGGTCTGAAAAACCACAACACCTGAGAAAAAAACAATGATTTCATTCTAAAGTAAAACAATTTGATATCGACCTTAAGATGTGGTTTCCACCGTGACAAAAGTATGTATTGTGTGAAAGTCCAAAACCACTGAGAATTAATTTTCACATTCAGACAACACTCTCTTTTTATAAGCTTTGCTGCCCCGTGTGAGGATCGAAAACATGACCTTCAGATTATGAGACTGACGCGGTGCCTGCTGCGCCAACGAGGCACTTTTAATAATTAAGCGTAAAGAAAAAATATCGATAACGACCTTCAGATTTTGACAGAGACGTTGTAAGCACCGTGCCAAAATGTATGGTCTGAAAGTCCACATCACATGAGAAAAAAACAATGATTTCATTCTAAAGGATAAAATATAGATATGGATACCGACCTTCAGATTTTGACAGTGACGTTGTAAGCATCGTGACAAAAGTATGTATCGTCTGAACGTCCAATACCACTGAGAATTAATTTTCACTTCATCTTCAGACAACACTTTCTAATTAAAAGCTTTGCTGCCCCGTGTGAGGATCGAACTCACGACCTTCAGATTATGAGACTGACGCGGTACCTACTGCGCTAACGAGGCACACCTAATCAACAAATCGAAAGAAAAAATTATCAATACCGACCTTCACTTTTTGACAGTGACGTTGTAAGCACCGTGCCAAAATGTTAGGTCTGAAAAACCACAACACCTGAGAAAAAAACTATGATTTCATTCTAAAGTAAAACAATTTGATATCGACCTTAAGATGTGGTTTCCACCGTGACAAAAGTATGTATTGTCTGAATGTCCAAAACCACTGAGAATTAATTTTCACCTTCAGTCAACACTGTCTTTTTATAAGGTTTGCTGCCTCGTGTGAGGATCGAACTCACAACCTTCAGCTTATGAGACTGGCGCGCTACCTACCTCGCTAACGAAGCACATTTAATCAACAAATCGAAAGAAAGAATTAGCGATACCGACCTTCACTTTTTGACAGTGACGTTGTAAGCACCGTGCCAAAATGTATGGTCTGAAAGTGCACAATACCTGAGAAAAAAACTATGATTTCATTCTAAAGTAAAAAATATAGATATATACCTTAAGATGTGGTATCCACCGTGACAAAAGTATGTATTGTCTGGAAGTCCAAAACCACTGAGAATTAATTTTCACTTCATCTTCAGACAACACTTTCTTATTAACAGCATTGCTGCCCCGTGTGAGGATCGAACTCACGACCTTCAGATTATGAGACTGAGGCGCTACCTACTGTGCTAACGAGGCACATCTAATCAACAATTCGAAAGAAAAAATTATCAATACCGACCTTCACTTTTTGACAGTGACGTTGTAAGCACCGTGCCAAAAGGTATGGTCTGAAAAACCACAACACCTGAGAAAAAAACAATGATTTCATTCTAAAGTAAAACAATTTGATATCGACCTTAAGATGTGGTTTCCACCGTGACAAAAGTATGTATTGTCTGAAAGTCCAAAACCAGTGAGAATTAATTTTCGCCTTCAGACAACACTGTCTTTCTATAAGCTTTGCTGCCCCGTGTGAGGATCGAACTCACGACCTTCAGATTATGAGACTGACGCACTGCCTGCTGCGCCAACGAGGCACTTTTGTACATTGACCGTAAAGAAAAAATATCGATAACGACCTTCAGATTTTGACAGTGACGTTGTAAGCACCGTGCCAAAATGTATGGTCTGAAAGTCCACATCACCTGAGAAAAAAACAATGATTTCATTCTAAAGTAAAAAATATAGATATGGATTCCGACCTTCAGATTTTGACAGTGACGTTGTAAGCACCGTGACAAAAGTATGTATCGTCTGAACGTCCAATACCACTGAGAATTAATTTTCACTTCATCTTCAGAAAACACTGTTTTTTTAAAAGCTTTGCTGCCCCGTGTGAGGATCGAACTCACGACCTTCAGATTATGAGACTGACGCCCTGCCTGCTGCGCCAACGAGGCACTTTTAAACATTAAGCGTAAAGAAAAAATATCGATAACGACTTTCACTTTTTGACAGTGACGTTGTAAGCACCGTGCCAAAATGTATGGTCTGAAAAACCACAACACCTGAGAAAAAAACAATGATTTCATTCTAAAGTAAAAAATATAGATATCGACCTTAAGATGTGGTATCCACCGTGACAAAAGTATGTATTGTCTGGAAGTCCAAAACCACTGAGAATTAATTTTCACTTCATCTTCAGACAACACTTTCTTATTAACAGCATTGCTGCCCCGTGTGAGGATCGAACTCACGACCTTCAGATTATGAGACTGAGGCGCTACCTACTGTGCTAACGAGGCACATCTAATCAACAATTCGAAAGAAAAAATTATCAATACCGACCTTCACTTTTTGACAGTGACGTTGTAAGCACCGTGCCAAAAGGTATGGTCTGAAAAACCACAACACCTGAGAAAAAAACAATGATTTCATTCTAAAGTAAAACAATTTGATATCGACCTTAAGATGTGTTTTCCACCGTGACAAAAGTATGTATTGTCTGAAAGTCCAAAACCAGTGAGAATTAATTTTAGCCTTCAGACAACACTGTCTTTCTATAAGCTTTGCTGCCCCGTGTGAGGATCGAACTCACGACCTTCAGATTATGAGACTGACGCACTGCCTGCTGCGCCAACGAGGCACTTTTGTACATTGAGCGTAAAGAAAAAATATCGATAACGACCTTCAGATTTTGACAGTGACGTTGTAAGCACCGTGCCAAAATGTATGGTCTGAAAGTCCACATCACCTGAGAAAAAAACAATGATTTCATTCTAAAGTAAAAAATATAGATATGGATTCCGACCTTCAGATTTTGACAGTGACGTTGTAAGCACCGTGACAAAAGTATGTATCGTCTGAACGTCCAATACCACTGAGAATTAATTTTCACTTCATCTTCAGAAAACACTGTTTTTTTAAAAGCTTTGCTGCCCCGTGTGAGGATCGAACTCACGACCTTCAGATTATGAGACTGACGCCCTGCCTGCTGCGCCAACGAGGCACTTTTAAACATTAAGCGTAAAGAAAAAATATCGATAACGACTTTCACTTTTTGACAGTGACGTTGTAAGCACCGTGCCAAAATGTATGGTCTGAAAAACCACAACACCTGAGAAAAAAACAATGATTTCATTCTAAAGTAAAAAATATAGATATCGACCTTAAGATGTGGTATCCACTGTGACAAAAGTATGTATTGTCTGGAAGTCCAAAACCACTGAGAATTAATTTTCACTTCATCTTCAGACAACACTTTCTTATTAACAGCATTGCTGCCCCGTGTGAGGATCGAACTCACGACCTTCAGATTATGAGACTGAGGCGCTACCTACTGCGCTAACGAGGCACATCTAATCAACAATTCGAAAGAGAAAATTATCAATACCGACCTTCACTTTTTGACAGTGACGTTGTAAGCACCGTGCCAAAATGTATGGTCTGAAAAACCACAACACCTGAGAAAAAAACAATGATTTCATTCTAAAGTAAAAAATATAGATATCGACCTTAAGATGTGGTATCCACTGTGACAAAAGTATATATTGTCTGGAAGTCCAAAACCACTGAGAATTAATTTTCACTTCATCTTCAGACAACACTTTCTTATTAAAAGCTTTGCTGCCCTGTGTGAGGATCGAACTCACGACCTTCAGATTATGAGACTGACGCGCTACCTACTGCGCTAACGAGGCACATCTAATCAACAAATCGAAAGAAAAAATTATCAATACCGACCTTCACTTTTTGACAGTGACGTTGTAAGCACCGTGCCAAAATGTATGGTCTGAAAAACCACAACACCTGAGAAAAAAACAATGATTTCATTCTAAAGTAAAAAATATAGATATCGACCTTAAGATGTGGTATCCACCGTGACAAAAGTATGTATTGTCTGAAAGTCCAAAACATCTGAGAATTAATTTTCACTTCATCTTCAGAGAACACTTTCTTTTTAAATCTTTGCTGCCCCATGTGAGGATCGAACACGCGAGCTTCAGATTATGAGACTGACGCGCTACCTACTGCGCTAACGAAGCACATTTAATAAACAAGTCGAAAGAAAAAAATATCGATACCGACCTTCACTTTTTGACAGTGACGTTGTAAGCACCGTGCCAAAATGTATGGTCTGAAAAACCACAACACCTGAGAAAAAAACAATGATTTCATTCTAAAGTAAAACAATTTGATATCGACCTTAAGATGTGGTTTCCACCGTGACAAAAGTATGTATTGTGTGAAAGTCCAAAACCACTGAGAATTAATTTTCACATTCAGACAACACTCTCTTTTTATAAGCTTTGCTGCCCCGTGTGAGGATCGAAAACATGACCTTCAGATTATGAGACTGACGCGGTGCCTGCTGCGCCAACGAGGCACTTTTAATAATTAAGCGTAAAGAAAAAATATCGATAACGACCTTCAGATTTTGACAGTGACGTTGTAAGCACCGTGCCAAAATGTATGGTCTGAAAGTCCACATCACATGAGAAAAAAACAATGATTTCATTCTAAAGGATAAAATATAGATATGGATACCGACCTTCAGATTTTGACAGTGACGTTGTAAGCATCGTGACAAAAGTATGTATCGTCTGAACGTCCAATACCACTGAGAATTAATTTTCACTTCATCTTCAGACAACACTTTCTTATTAAAAGCTTTGCTGCCCCGTGTGAGGATCGAACTCACGACCTTCAGATTATGAGACTGACGCGGTACCTACTGCGCTAACGAGGCACACCTAATCAACAAATCGAAAGAAAAAATTATCAATACCGACCTTCACTTTTTGACAGTGACGTTGTAAGCACCGTGCCAAAATGTATGGTCTGAAAAACCACAACACCTGAGAAAAAAACAATGATTTCATTCTAAAGTAAAACAATTTGATATCGACCTTAAGATGTGGTTTCCACCGTGACAAAAGTATGTATTGTCTGAATGTCCAAAACCACTGAGAATTAATTTTCACCTTTACACAACACTGTCTTTTTATAAGGTTTGCTGCCTCGTGTGAGGATCGAACTCACAACCTTCAGCTTATGAGACTGGCGCGCTACCTACCTCGCTAACGAAGGACATTTAATCAACAAATCGAATGAAAAAATTAGCGATACCGACCTTCACTTTTTGACAGTGACGTTGTAAGCACCGTGCCAAAATGTATGGTCTGAAAGTCCACAATACCTGAGAAAAAAACTATGATTTCATTCTAAAGTAAAAAATATAGATATATACCTTAAGATGTGGTATCCACCGTGACAAAAGTATGTATTGTCTGGAAGTCCAAAACCACTGAGAATTAATTTTCACTTCATCTTCAGACAACACTTTCTTATTAACAGCATTGCTGCCCCGTGTGAGGATCGAACTCACGACCTTCAGATTATGAGACTGAGGCGCTACCTACTGTGCTAACGAGGCACATCTAATCAACAATTCGAAAGAAAAAATTATCAATACCGACCTTCACTTTTTGACAGTGACGTTGTAAGCACCGTGCCAAAAGGTATGGTCTGAAAAACCACAACACCTGAGAAAAAAACAATGATTTCATTCTAAAGTAAAACAATTTGATATCGACCTTAAGATGTGGTTTCCACCGTGACAAAAGTATGTATTGTCTGAAAGTCCAAAACCAGTGAGAATTAATTTTCACCTTCAGACAACACTGTCTTTCTATAAGCTTTGCTGCCCCGTGTGAGGATCGAACTCACGACCTTCAGATTATGAGACTGACGCACTGCCTGCTGCGCCAACGAGGCACTTTTGAACATTGAGCGTAAAGAAAAAATATCGATAACGACCTTCAGATTTTGACAGTGACGTTGTAAGCACCGTGCCAAAATGTATGGTCTGAAAGTCCACAACACCTGAGAAAAAAAATATGATTTCATTCTAAAGTAAAACAATTTGATATCGACCTTAAGATGTGGTTTCCACCGTGACAAAAGTATGTATTGTCTGAAAGTCCAAAACCACTGAGAATTAATTTTCACCTTCAGACAACACTGTCTTTTTATAACCTTTGCTACCCCGTGTGAGGAT
Source organism: Salmo salar (assembly GCF_965601325.2). NCBI lineage: Eukaryota > Metazoa > Chordata > Actinopteri > Salmoniformes > Salmonidae > Salmo > Salmo salar. The sequence continues at coordinate 98,084,212 of NC_138292.1, read as the reverse complement.
CGAACTCACGACCTTCAGATTATGAGACTGACGCGCTGCATGCTGCGCCAACGAGGCACATTTAAACGTTAAGTGTAAAGAAAAAATATCGATAACGACCTTCAGATTTTGACAGTAACGTTGTAAGCACCGTGCCAAAATGTATGGTCTGAAAGTCCACATCACCTGAGAAAAAAACAATGATTTCATTCTAAAGTAAAAAATATAGATATCGACCTTAAGATGTGGTATCCACTGTGACAAAAGTATATATTGTCTGGAAGTCCAAAACCACTGAGAATTAATTTTCACTTCATCTTCAGACAACACTTTCTTATTAAAAGCTTTGCTGCCCTGTGTGAGGATCGAACTCACGACCTTCAGATTATGAGACTGACGCGCTACCTACTGCGCTAACGAGGCACATCTAATCAACAAATCGAAAGAAAAAATTATCAATACCGACCTTCACTTTTTGACAGTGACGTTGTAAGCACCGTGCCAAAATGTATGGTCTGAAAAACCACAACACCTGAGAAAAAAACAATGATTTCATTCTAAAGTAAAACAATTTGATATCGACCTTAAGATGTGGTTTCCACCGTGACAAAAGTATGTATTGTCTGAAAGTCCAAAACCACTGAGAATTAATTTTCACCTTCAGACAACACTGTCTTTTTATAAGGTTTGCTGCCCCGTGTGAGGATCGATCTCACAACCTTCAGCTTATGAGACTGACGCGCTACCTACTTCGCTAACGAAGCACATTTAATCAACAAATCGAAAGAAAAAATTAGCGATACCGACCTTCACTTTTTGACAGTGACGTTGTACGCACCGTGCCAAAATGTATGGTCTGAAAGTCCACAATACCTGAGAAAAAAACTATGATTTCATTCTAAAGTAAAAAATATAGATATCGACCTTAAGATGTGGTATCCACCGTGACAAAAGTATGTATTGTCTGAAAGTCCAAAACATCTGAGAATTAATTTTCACTTCATCTTCAGAGAACACTTTCTTTTTAAATCTTTGCTGCCCCATGTGAGGATCGAACACGCGAGCTTCAGATTATGAGACTGACGCGCTACCTACTGCGCTAACGAAGCACATTTAATAAACAAGTCGAAAGAAAAAAATATCGATACCGACCTTCACTTTTTGACAGTGACGTTGTAAGCACCGTGCCAAAATGTATGGTCTGAAAAACCACAACACCTGAGAAAAAAACAATGATTTCATTCTAAAGTAAAACAATTTGATATCGACCTTAAGATGTGGTTTCCACCGTGACAAAAGTATGTATTGTGTGAAAGTCCAAAACCACTGAGAATTAATTTTCACATTCAGACAACACTCACTTTTTATAAGCTTTGCTGCCCCGTGTGAGGATCGAAAACATGACCTTCAGATTATGAGACTGACGCGGTGCCTGCTGCGCCAACGAGGCACTTTTAATAATTAAGCGTAAAGAAAAAATATCGATAACGACCTTCAGATTTTGACAGTGACGTTGTAAGCACCGTGCCAAAATGTATGGTCTGAAAGTCCACATCACATGAGAAAAAAACAATGATTTCATTCTAAAGGATAAAATATAGATATGGATACCGACCTTCAGATTTTGACAGTGACGTTGTAAGCATCGTGACAAAAGTATGTATCGTCTGAACGTCCAATACCACTGAGAATTAATTTTCACTTCATCTTCAGACAACACTTTCTAATTAAAAGCTTTGCTGCCCCGTGTGAGGATCGAACTCACGACCTTCAGATTATGAGACTGACGCGGTACCTACTGCGCTAACGAGGCACACCTAATCAACAAATCGAAAGAAAAAATTATCAATACCGACCTTCACTTTTTGACAGTGACGTTGTAAGCACCGTGCCAAAATGTTAGGTCTGAAAAACCACAACACCTGAGAAAAAAACTATGATTTCATTCTAAAGTAAAACAATTTGATATCGACCTTAAGATGTGGTTTCCACCGTGACAAAAGTATGTATTGTCTGAATGTCCAAAACCACTGAGAATTAATTTTCACCTTCAGACAACACTGTCATTTTATAAGGTTTGCTGCCTCGTGTGAGGATCGAACTCACAACCTTCAGCTTATGAGACTGGCGCGCTACCTACCTCGCTAACGAAGCACATTTAATCAACAAATCGAAAGAAAGAATTAGCGATACCGACCTTCACTTTTTGACAGTGACGTTGTAAGCACCGTGCCAAAATGTATGGTCTGAAAGTCCACAATACCTGAGAAAAAAACTATGATTTCATTCTAAAGTAAAAAATATAGATATATACCTTAAGATGTGGTATCCACCGTGACAAAAGTATGTATTGTCTGGAAGTCCAAAACCACTGAGAATTAATTTTCACTTCATCTTCAGACAACACTTTCTTATTAACAGCATTGCTGCCCCGTGTGAGGATCGAACTCACGACCTTCAGATTATGAGACTGAGGCGCTACCTACTGTGCTAACGAGGCACATCTAATCAACAATTCGAAAGAAAAAATTATCAATACCGACCTTCACTTTTTGACAGTGACGTTGTAAGCACCGTGCCAAAAGGTATGGTCTGAAAAACCACAACACCTGAGAAAAAAACAATGATTTCATTCTAAAGTAAAACAATTTGATATCGACCTTAAGATGTGGTTTCCACCGTGACAAAAGTATGTATTGTCTGAAAGTCCAAAACCAGTGAGAATTAATTTTCGCCTTCAGACAACACTGTCTTTCTATAAGCTTTGCTGCCCCGTGTGAGGATCGAACTCACGACCTTCAGATTATGAGACTGACGCACTGCCTGCTGCGCCAACGAGGCACTTTTGTACATTGAGCGTAAAGAAAAAATATCGATAACGACCTTCAGATTTTGACAGTGACGTTGTAAGCACCGTGCCAAAATGTATGGTCTGAAAGTCCACATCACCTGAGAAAAAAACAATGATTTCATTCTAAAGTAAAAAATATAGATATGGATTCCGACCTTCAGATTTTGACAGTGACGTTGTAAGCACCGTGACAAAAGTATGTATCGTCTGAACGTCCAATACCACTGAGAATTAATTTTCACTTCATCTTCAGAAAACACTGTTTTTTTAAAAGCTTTGCTGCCCCGTGTGAGGATCGAACTCACGACCTTCAGATTATGAGACTGACGCCCTGCCTGCTGCGCCAACGAGGCACTTTTAAACATTAAGCGTAAAGAAAAAATATCGATAACGACTTTCACTTTTTGACAGTGACGTTGTAAGCACCGTGCCAAAATGTATGGTCTGAAAAACCACAACACCTGAGAAAAAAACAATGATTTCATTCTAAAGTAAAAAATATAGATATCGACCTTAAGATGTGGTATCCACTGTGACAAAAGTATGTATTGTCTGGAAGTCCAAAACCACTGAGAATTAATTTTCACTTCATCTTCAGACAACACTTTCTTATTAACAGCATTGCTGCCCCGTGTGAGGATCGAACTCACGACCTTCAGATTATGAGACTGAGGCGCTACCTACTGCGCTAACGAGGCACATCTAATCAACAATTCGAAAGAGAAAATTATCAATACCGACCTTCACTTTTTGACAGTGACGTTGTAAGCACCGTGCCAAAATGTATGGTCTGAAAAACCACAACACCTGAGAAAAAAACAATGATTTCATTCTAAAGTAAAACAATTTGATATCGACCTTAAGATGTGGTTTCCACCGTGACAAAAGTATGTATTGTCTGAAAGTCCAAAACCACTGAGAATTAATTTTCACCTTCAGACAACACTGTCTTTTTATAAGGTTTGCTGCCCCGTGTGAGGATCGATCTCACAACCTTCAGCTTATGAGACTGACGCGCTACCTACTTCGCTAACGAAGCACATTTAATCAACAAATCGAAAGAAAAAATTAGCGATACCGACCTTCACTTTTTGACAGTGACGTTGTACGCACCGTGCCAAAATGTATGGTCTGAAAGTCCACAATACCTGAAAAAAAACTATGATTTCATTCTAAAGTAAAAAATATAGATATCGACCTTAAGATGTGGTATCCACCGTGACAAAAGTATGTATTGTCTGAAAGTCCAAAACATCTGAGAATTAATTTTCACTTCATCTTCAGAGAACACTTTCTTTTTAAATCTTTGCTGCCCCATGTGAGGATCGAACACGCGAGCTTCAGATTATGAGACTGACGCGCTACCTACTGCGCTAACGAAGCACATTTAATAAACAAGTCGAAAGAAAAAAATATCGATACCGACCTTCACTTTTTGACAGTGACGTTGTAAGCACCGTGCCAAAATGTATGGTCTGAAAAACCACAACACCTGAGAAAAAAACAATGATTTCATTCTAAAGTAAAACAATTTGATATCGACCTTAAGATGTGGTTTCCACCGTGACAAAAGTATGTATTGTGTGAAAGTCCAAAACCACTGAGAATTAATTTTCACATTCAGACAACACTCTCTTTTTATAAGCTTTGCTGCCCCGTGTGAGGATCGAAAACATGACCTTCAGATTATGAGACTGACGCGGTGCCTGCTGCGCCAACGAGGCACTTTTAATAATTAAGCGTAAAGAAAAAATATCGATAACGACCTTCAGATTTTGACAGTGACGTTGTAAGCACCGTGCCAAAATGTATGGTCTGAAAGTCCACATCACATGAGAAAAAAACAATGATTTCATTCTAAAGGATAAAATATAGATATGGATACCGACCTTCAGATTTTGACAGTGACGTTGTAAGCATCGTGACAAAAGTATGTATCGTCTGAACGTCCAATACCACTGAGAATTAATTTTCACTTCATCTTCAGACAACACTTTCTTATTAAAAGCTTTGCTGCCCCGTGTGAGGATCGAACTCACGACCTTCAGATTATGAGACTGACGCGGTACCTACTGCGCTAACGAGGCACACCTAATCAACAAATCGAAAGAAAAAATTATCAATACCGACCTTCACTTTTTGACAGTGACGTTGTAAGCACCGTGCCAAAATGTATGGTCTGAAAAACCACAACACCTGAGAAAAAAACAATGATTTCATTCTAAAGTAAAACAATTTGATATCGACCTTAAGATGTGGTTTCCACCGTGACAAAAGTATGTATTGTCTGAATGTCCAAAACCACTGAGAATTAATTTTCACCTTTACACAACACTGTCTTTTTATAAGGTTTGCTGCCTCGTGTGAGGATCGAACTCACAACCTTCAGCTTATGAGACTGGCGCGCTACCTACCTTGCTAACGAAGGACATTTAATCAACAAATCGAAAGAAAAAATTTGCGATACCGACCTTCACTTTTTGACAGTGACGTTGTAAGCACCGTGCCAAAATGTATGGTCTGAAAGTCCACAATACCTGAGAAAAAAACTATGATTTCATTCTAAAGTAAAAAATATAGATATATACCTTAAGATGTGGTATCCACCGTGACAAAAGTATGTATTGTCTGGAAGTCCAAAACCACTGAGAATTAATTTTCACTTCATCTTCAGACAACACTTTCTTATTAACAGCATTGCTGCCCCGTGTGAGGATCGAACTCACGACCTTCAGATTATGAGACTGAGGCGCTACGTACTGTGCTAACGAGGCACATCTAATCAACAATTCGAAAGAAAAAATTATCAATACCGACCTTCACTTTTTGACAGTGACGTTGTAAGCACCGTGCCAAAAGGTATGGTCTGAAAAACCACAACACCTGAGAAAAAAACAATGATTTAATTCTAAAGTAAAACAATTTGATATCGACCTTAAGATGTGGTTTCCACCGTGACAAAAGTATGTATTGTCTGAAAGTCCAAAACCAGTGAGAATTAATTTTCACCTTCAGACAACACTGTCTTTCTATAAGCTTTGCTGCCCCGTGTAAGGATCGAACTCACGACCTTCAGATTATGAGACTGACGCACTGCCTGCTGCGCCAACGAGGCACTTTTGAACATTGAGCGTAAAGAAAAAATATCGATAACGACCTTCAGATTTTGACAGTGACGTTGTAAGCACCGTGCCAAAATGTATGGTCTGAAAGTCCACAACACCTGAGAAAAAAAATATGATTTCATTCTAAAGTAAAACAATTTGATATCGACCTTAAGATGTGGTTTCCACCGTGACAAAAGTATGTATTGTCTGAAAGTCCAAAACCACTGAGAATTTATTTTCACCATCAGACAACAGTCTTTTTATAAGCTTTGCTGCCCCGTGTGAGAATCGAACTCACAACCTTCAAATTACGAGACTGACGCGCTGCCTGCTGCACCACCGAGGCACATTAAATCTTTAAGTGTAAAGAAAAAATATCGATAACGACCTTCAGATTTTGACGCTGACGTTGTAAGCACCGTGCCAAAATGTATGGTCTGAAAGTCCACAACACCTGAGAAAAAAACTATGATTTCATTCGAAAGTAAGAAATATAGATATCGACCTTAAGATGTGGTATCCACCGAAACAAAAGTATGTATTGTCTGAAAGTCCAAAACATCTGAGAATTAATTGTCACTTATTCTTCAGACAACACTTTCTTTTTAAAATCTTTGCTGCCCCGTGTGAGGATCTAACTCACGACCTTCAGATTATGAGACTGAGGCGCTACCTACTGCGCTAACGAGGCACATCTAATCAACAATTCGAAAGAGAAAATTATCAATACCGACCTTCACTTTTTGACAGTGACGTTGTAAGCACCGTGCCAAAATGTATGGTCTGAAAAACCACAACACCTGAGAAAAAAACAATGATTTCATTCTAAAGTAAAACAATTTGATATCGACCTTAAGATGTGGTTTCCACCGTGACAAAAGTATGTATTGTCTGAAAGTCCAAAACCACTGAGAATTAATTGTCACCTTCAGACAACACTGTCTTTTTATAAGCTTTGCTGCCCCGTGTGAGGATCGAACTCACGACCTTCAGATTATGAGACTGACGCGCTGCCTGCTGCGCCAACGAGGCACTTCTAAACATTAAGCGTAAAGAAAAAATATCAATAACGACCTTCAGATTTTGACAGTGACGTTGTAAGTACCGTGCCAAAATGTATGGTCTGAAAAACCACAACACCTGAGAAAAAAAATGATTTCATTCTAAAGTAAAACAATTTGATATCGACCATAAGATGTGGTTTCCACCGTGACAAAAGTATGTATTGTCTGAAAGTCCAAAACCACTGAAAATTAAATTTCACTTCATCTTCAGACAACACTGTCTTTTTAAAGTCTTTGCTGCCCCGTGTGAGGATCAAACTCACGACCTTCAGATTATGAGACTGACGCGCTGCCTGCTGCGCCAAAGATGCACATTTAAACATTAAGCGTAAAGAAAAAATATTGATACCTACCTTCAGATTTTGACAGACGTTGTAAGCACCGGGCCAAAATGTATGGTCTGAAAGTCCACAACACCTGAGAAAAAAACTCTGATTTCATTCTAAAGTAAAAAATATAGATATCGACCTTAAGACGTGGTATCCACTGTGACAAAAGTATGTATTGTCTGAAAGTCCAAAACCACTGAGAATTCATTTTCACTTCATCTTCAGACAACACTGTCTTTTTAAAAGCTTTGCTGCCCCGTGTGAGGATCGAACTCACGACCTTCAGATTATGAGACTGACGCGCTACCTACTGCGCTAACGAGGCACAGTTCATCAACAAATCGAAAGAAGATATTATCGATACCGACCTTCACTTTTTGACAGTGACGTTGTAAGCACCGTGCCAAAATGTATGGTCTGAAAAACCACAACACCTGAGAAAAAAACTATGATTTCATTCTAAAGTAAAAAATATTGATATCGACCTTAAGATGTGGTATCCACCGTGACAAAAGTATGTATTGTCTGAAAGTCCAAAACCACTGAGAATTAATTTTCACTTCATCTTCAGACAACACTGTCTTTTTAAAAGCTTTGCTGCCCCGTTTGAAGATCGAACTCACGAACTTCAGATTATGAGACTGACGCGCTACCTACTGCGGTAACGAGGTACATTTAATCCACAAATCGAAAGAAAAAATTATCGATACCGACCTTCAATTTTTGACAGTGACGTTTTAAGCACCGTGTCAAAATGTGTGGTCTGAAAAACCACAACACCTGAGAAAAAAACAATGATTTCATTCTAAAGTAAAACAATTTGATATCGACCTTAAGATGTGGTTTCCACCGTGACAAAAGTATGTATTGTCTGAATGTCCAAAACCACTGAGAATTAATTTTCACCTTCAGACAACACTGTCTTTTTATAAGGTTTGCTGCCTCGTGTGAGGATCGAACTCACAACCTTCAGCTTATGAGACTGGCGCGCTACCTACCTCGCTAACGAAGCACATTTAAACAACAAATCGAAAGAAAAAATTAGCGATATCGACCTTCACTTTTTGACAGTGACGTTGTAAGCACCGTGCCAAAATGTATGGTCTGAAAGTCCACAATACCTGAGAAAAAAAATTTGATTTCATTCTAAAGTAAAAAATATAGATATATACCTTAAGATGTGGTATCCACTGTGACAAAAGTATGTATTGTCTGGAAGTCCAAAACCACTGAGAATTAATTTTCACTTCATCTTCAGACAACACTTTCATATTAACAGCATTGCTGCCCCGTGTGAGGATCGAACTCAGGACCTTCAGATTATGAGACTGAGGCGCTACCTACTGTGCTAACAAGGCACATCTAATCAACAATTCGAAAGAAAAAATTATCAATACCGACCTTCACTTTTTGACAGTGACGTTGTAAGCACCGTGCCAAAAGGTATGGTCTGAAAAACCACAACACCTGAGAAAAAAACAATGATTTCATTCTAAAGTAAAACAATTTGATATCGACCTTAAGATGTGGTTTCCACCGTGACAAAAGTATGTATTGTCTGAAAGTCCAAAACCAGTGAGAATTAATTTTCACCTTCAGACAACACTGTCTTTCTATAAGCTTTGCTGCCCCGTGTGAGGATCGAACTCACGACCTTCAGATTATGAGACTGACGCACTGCCTGCTGCGCCAACGAGGCACTTTTAAACATTGAGCGTAAAGAAAAAATATCGATAACGACCTTCAGATTTTGACAGTGACGTTGTAAGCACCGTGCCAAAATGTATGGTCTGAAAGTCCACATCACCTGAGAAAAAAACAATGATTTCATTCTAAAGTAAAAAATATAGATATGGATTCCGACCTTCAGATCTTGACAGTGACGTTGTAAGCACCGTGACAAAAGTATGTATCGTCTGAACGTCCAATACCACTGAGAATTAATTTTCACTTCATCTTCAGAAAACACTGTTTTTTTAAAAGCTTTGCTGCCCCGTGTGAGGATCGAACTCACGACCTTCAGATTATGAGACTGACGCCCTGCCTGCTGCGCCAACGAGGCACTTTTAAACATTAAGCGTAAAGAAAAAATATCGATAACGACTTTCACTTTTTGACAGTGACGTTGTAAGCACTGTGCCAAAATGTATGGTCTGAAAAACCACAACACCTGAGAAAAAAACAATGATTTCATTCTAAAGTAAAAAATATAGATATCGACCTTAAGATGTGGTATCCACTGTGACAAAAGTATGTATTGTCTGGAAGTCCAAAACCACTGAGAATTAATTTTCACTTCATCTTCAGACAACACTTTCTTATTAACAGCATTGCTGCCCCGTGTGAGGATCGAACTCACGACCTTCAGATTATGAGACTGAGGCGCTACCTACTGCGCTAACGAGGCACATCTAATCAACAATTCGAAAGAGAAAATTATCAATACCGACCTTCACTTTTTGACAGTGACGTTGTAAGCACCGTGCCAAAATGTATGGTCTGAAAAACCACAACACCTGAGAAAAAAACAATGATTTCATTCTAAAGTAAAACAATTTGATATCGACCTTAAGATGTGGTTTCCACCATGACAAAAGTATGTATTGTCTGAAAGTCCAAAACCACTGAGAATTAATTTTCACCTTCAGACAACACTGTCTTTTTATAAGCTTTGCTGCCCCGTGTGAGGATCGAACTCACGACCTTCAGATTATGAGACTGACGCGCTGCCTGCTGCGCCAACGAGTCACTTCTAAACATTAAGCGTAAAGAAAAAATATCGATAACGACCTTCAGATTTTGACAGTGACGTTGTAAGCACCGTGCCAAAATGTATGGTCTGAAAGTCCACATCACCTGAGAAAAAAAATATGATTTCATTCTAAAGTAAAAAATATAGATATCGACCTTAAGATGTGGTATCCACTGTGACAAAAGTATGTATTGTCTGAAAGTCCAAAACAACTGAGAATTAATTTTCACTTCATCTTCAGACAACACTGTCTTTTTAAAAGCTTTGCTGCCCCGTGTGAGGATCGAACTCACGACCTTCAGATTATGAGACTGACGCGGTACCTACTGCGCTAACGAAGCACATTTAATCGACAAATCGAAAGAAAAAAATATCAATACCGACCTTCACTTTTTGACAGTGACGTTGTAAGCACCGTGCCAAAATGTATGGTCCGGAAAAGCACAACACCTGAGAAAAAAACAATGATTTCATTCTAAAGTAAAACAATTTGATATCGACCTTAAGATGTGGTTTCCACCGTGACAAAAGTATGTATTGTCTGAAAGTCCAAAACATCTGAGAATTAAATTTCACTTCATCTTCAGAGAACACTTTCTTTTTAAAATCTTTGCTGCCCCGTGTGAGGATCGAACTCGCGACCTTCACATTATGAGACTTACGCGCTACCTACTGCACTAACGAAGCACATTTATTCAACAAATCTAAAGAAAAAATTATCGATACCGACCTTCACTTTTTGACAGTGACGTTGTAAGCACCGTGCCAAACTGTATGGTCTGAAAAACCACAACACCTGAGAAAAAAACTATGATTTCATTCTAAAGTAAAACAATTTGATATCGACCTTAAGATGTGGTTTCCACCGTGACAAAAGTATGTACTGTCTGAAAGTCCAAAACGACTGAGAATTAATTTTCACCTTCAGAAAACACTGTCATTTTACAAGCTTTGCTGCCCCATGTGAGGATCGAACTCACGACCTTCAGATTATGAGACTGACGCAGTGCCTGCTGCGCCAACGAGGCACATTAATTCATTAAGTGTAAGAAAAAATATTGATACCGACCTTCACTTTTTGACAGTGACGTTGTAAGCACCGTGCCAAAATGTATGGTCTGAAAGGCCACAACACCTGAGAAAAAAACTATGATTTCATTCTAAAGTAAAAAATATAGATATCGACCTTAAGATGTGGTATCCACCGTGACAAAAATATGTATTGTCTGAAAGTCCAAAACATCTGAGAATTAATTGTCACTTCATCTTCAGACAAAACTTTATTTTTAAAATCTTTGCTGCCCCGTGTGAGGATCGAACTCACAACCTTCAGATTATAAGACTGATGCACTACCTACTGCGCTAACGAGTCACATTACATGAAGAAATCGAAATAAAAAATGATCGATACCGACCTTCAGATTTTGACAGTGACGTTGAAAGCACCGTGCCAAAATGTATGGTCTGAAAGTCCACAACACCTAAGAAATAAACAATGATTTCATTCTAAAGTAAAAAATATAGATATCGATACCGACCTTCAGATTTTACAGTGACGTTGTAAGCACCGTGACAAAAGTATGTATTGTCTGAAAGTCCAAAACCACTGAGAATTAATTTTCACCTTCAGACATCACTGTCTTTTTATAAGCTTTGCTGCCCCGTGTGAGGATCGAACTTACGACTTTCAAATTATGAGACTGACGGCATGCCTGCTGCACCAACGAGGCACATTAAAGCATTAAGTGTAAGAAAAAATATTGATACCGACCTTCACTTTTTGACAGTGACGTTGTAAGCACCGTGCCAAAATGTATGGTCTGAAAGTCCACAACACCTGAGAAAAAAACTATGATTTCATTCTAAAGTAAAAAATATAGATATCGACCTTAAGATGTGGTATCCACCGTGACAAAAGTATGTATTGTCTGAAAGTCCAAAACCAGTGAGAATTAATTTTCACTTCATCTTCGGACAACACTGTCTTTTTAAAACTTTGCTGCCCCGTGTGAGGATGGAACTCACGACCTTCAGATTATGAGACTGACGCGCTGCCTGCTGCGCCAACGAGGCACATTAAAGCATTAAGTGTAAGAAAAAATATTGATACCGACCTTCACTTTTTGACAGTGACTTTGTAAGCACAGTGCCAAAATGTATGGTCTGAAAGTCCACAACACCTGAGAAAAAAACTATGATTTCATTCTAAAGTAAAAAATATAGATATCGACCTTAAGATGTGGTATCCACCGTGACAAAAGTATGTATTGTCTGAAAGTCCAAAACCACTGAGAATTAATTTTCACTTCATCTTCGGACAACACTGTCTTTTTAAAACTTTGCTGCTCCGTGTGAGGATTGAACTCACGACCTTCAGACTATGAGACTGACGCGCTACCTACTGCGCTAACTAAGAACATTTAATCAACTAATCGAAAGAAAAAAATATCGATACCGACCTTCACTTTTTGACACTGACGTTGTAAGCACCGTGCCAAAATGTATGGTCTGAAAGTCCACAACACCTGAGAAAAAAAGTATGATTTCATTCTAAAGTAAAACAATTTGATATCGACCTTATGATGTGGTTTCCACCGTGACAAAAGTATGTACTGTCTGAAAGTCCAAAACCACTGAGAATTAATTTTCACCTTCAGACAACACTGTCATTTTATAAGCTTTGCTGCCCCATGTGAGGATCGAACTCACGACCTTCAGATTATGAGACTGACGCGCTACCTACTGCGCTAACTAAGAAGATTTAATCAACAAATCGAAATAAAAAATTATCGATACCGACCTTCACTTTTTGACAGTGACATGGTAAGCACCGTGCCAAAATGTTAGGTCTGAAAAACCACAACACCTGAGAAAAAAACTATGATTTCATTCTAAAGTAAAACAATTTGATATCGACCTTAAGACGTGGTTTCCACCGTGACAAAAGTATGTATTGTCTGTAAGTCCAAAACCACTGAGAATTAATTTTCACCATCAGACAACAGTCTTTTTAAAAGCTTTGCTGCCCCGTGTGAGGATCGAACTCACGACCTTTAGATTATGAGACTGACGCGCTGCCTGCTGCACCAACGAGGCACATTAAAGCATGAAGTGTAAGAAAAAATATCGATACCAGATTTCAGATTTTGACAGTGACGTTGTAAGCACCGTGCCAAAATGTATGGTCTGAAAGTCCACAACACCTAAGAAAAAAACAATGATTTCATTCTAAAGTAAAAAATATAGATATCGATACCGATCTTCAGATTTTGACAGTGACGTTGTAAGCACCGTGCCAAAATGTATGGTCTGAAAGTCCACAACACCTAAGAAATAAACAATGATTTAATTCTAAAGTAAAAAATATAGGTATCAATACCGACCTTAAGATTTTACAGTGACGTTGTAAGCACCGTGACAAAAGTATGTATCGTCTGAACGTCCAATAACACTGAGAATTAATTTTCACTTCATCTTCAGAAAACACTGTCTTTTTAAAAGCTTTGCTGCCCCGTGTGAGGATCGAACTCACGACCTTCAGATTATGAGACTGACGCGCTGCATGCTGCGCCAACGAGGCACTTTTAAACCTTAAGCGTAAAGAAAAAATATCGATAACGACCTTCAGATTTTGACAGTGACGTTGTAAGCACCGTGCCAAAATGTATGGTCTGAAAAACCACAACACCTGAGAAAAAAACAATGATTTCATTCTAAAGTAAAACAATTTGATATCGACCTTAAGATGTGGTTTCCACCGTGACAAAAGTATGTATTGTCTGAAAGTCCAAAAGCACTGAGAATTACTTTTCACCTTCAGACATCACTGTCTTTTTTTTAATAAGCTTTGCTGCCCCGTGTGAGGATCGAATTTACGACCTTCAAATTATGAGACTGACGCGCTGCCTGCTGCGCCAACGAGGCACATTAAAGCATTAAGTGTAAGAAAAAATATTGATACCGACCTTCACTTTTTGACAGTGATGTTGTAAGTACCGTGCCAAAATGTATGGTCTGAAAGTCCACAACACCTGAGAAAAAAAATATGATTTCATTCTAAAGTAAAAAATATAGATATCGACCTTAAGATGTGGTATCCACCGTGACAAAAGTATGTATTGTCTGAAAGTCCAAAACCACTGAGAATTAATTTTCACTTCATCTTCGGACAACACTGTCTTTTTAATACTTTGCTGCCCCGTGTGAGTATCGAACTCACGACCTTCAGATTATGAGACTGACGCGCTACCTACTGCGCTAACGAAGCACATTTAATCAACAAATCGAAAGAAAAAATTATCGATACCGACCTTCACTTTTTGACAGTGACGTTGTAAGCACCGTGCCAAAATGTATGGTCTGAAAAACCACAACACCTGAGAAAAAAACAATGATTTCATTCTAAAGTAAAACAATTTGATATCGACCTTAAGATGTGGTTTCCACCGTGACAAAAGTATGTATTGTCTGAAAGTCCACAACACCTAAGAAATAAACAATGATTTCATTCTAAAGTAAAAAATATAGATATCGATACCGACCTTCAGATTTTACAGTGACGTTGTAAGCACCGTGACAAAAGTACGTATTGTCTGAAAGTCCAAAACCACTGAGAATTAATTTTCACTTCATCTTCAGACAACACTGTCTTTTTAAAACTTTGCTGCCCCGTGTGAGGATCGAACTCACGACCTTCAGATTATGAGACAGACTCGCTACCTACTGCGCTAACGAAGCACATTTAATCAACAAATCGAAAGAAAAAATTAGCGATACCGACCTTCACTTTTTGACAGTGACGTTGTAAGCACCGTGCCAAAATGTTAGATCTGAAAAACCACAACACCTGAGAAAAAAACTATGATTTCATTCTAAAGTAAAACAATTTGATATCGACCTTAAGATGTGGTTTCCACCGTGACAAAAGTATGTACTGTCTGAAAGTCCAAAACGACTGAGAATTAATTTTCACCTTCAGAAAACACTGTCATCTTATAAGCTTTGCTGCCCCATGTGAGGATCGAACTCACGACCTTCAGATTATGAGACTGACGCAGTGCCTGCTGCGCCAACGAGGCACATTAATTCATTAAGTGTAAGAAAAAATATTGATACCGACCTTCACTTTTTGACAGTGACATGGTAAGCACCGTGCCAAAATGTTAGGTCTGAAAAACCACAACACCTGAGAAAAAAACTATGATTTCATTCTAAAGTAAAACAATTTGATATCGACCTTAAGACGTGGTTTCCACCGTGACAAAAGTATGTATTGTCTGTAAGTCCAAAACCACTGAGAATTAATTTTCACCATCAGACAATAGTCTTTTTATAAGCTTTGCTGCCCCATGTGAGGATCGAACTCACAACCTTCAGATTATGAGACTGACGCGCTGCATGCTGCACCAACGAGGCACATTAAAGCATGAAGTGTAAGAAAAAATATCGATACCAGATTTCAGATTTTGACAGTGACGTTGTAAGCACCGTGCCAAAATGTATGGTCTGAAAGTCCACAACACCTAAGAAAAAAACAATGATTTCATTCTAAAGTAAAAAATATAGATATCGATACCGACCTTCAGATTTTGACAGTGACGTTGTAAGCACCGTGCCAAAATGTATGGTCTGAAAGTCCACAACACCTAAGAAATAAACAATGATTTCATTCTAAAGTAAAAAATATAGATATCGATACCGACCTTCAGATTTTACAGTGACGTTGTAAGCACCGTGACAAAAGTATGTATCGTCTGAACGTCCAATAACACTGAGAATTAATTTTCACTTCATCTTCAGAAAACACTGTCTTTTTAAAAGCTTTGCTGCCCCGTGTGAGGATCGAACTCACGACCTTCAGATTATGAGACTGACGCGCTGCCTGCTGCGCCAACGAGGCACTTTTAAACCTTAAGCGTAAAGAAAAAATATCGATAACAACCTTCAGATTTTGACAGTGACGTTGTAAGCACCGTGCCAAAATGTATGGTCTGAAAAACCACAACACCTGAGAAAAAAACAATGATTTCATTCTAAAGTAAAACAATTTGATATCGACCTTAAGATGTGGTTTCCACCGTGACAAAAGTATGTATTGTCTGAAAGTCCAAAACCACTGAGAATTAATTTTCACCTTCGGACATCACTGTCTTTTTATAAGCTTTGCTGCCCCGTGTGAGGATCGAACTTACGACCTTCAAATTATGAGACTGACGCGCTGCCTGCTGCGCCAAAGAGGCACATTAAAGCATTAAGTGTAAGAAAAAATATTGATACCGACCTTCACTTTTTGACAGTGACGTTGTAAGCACCGTGCCAAAATGTATGGTCTGAAAGTCCACAACACCTGAGAAAAAAATTATGAAATCATTCTAAAGTAAAACAATTTGATATCGACCTTAAGATGTGGTTTCCACCGTGACAAAAGTATGTATTGTCTGAAAGTCCAAAACCACTGAGAATTAATTTTCACTTCATCTTCGGACAACACTGTCTTTTTAAAACCTTTGCTGCCCCGTGTGAGGATCGAACTCACGACCTTCAGATTATGAGACTGACGCGCTACCTACTGCGCTAACTAAGAACATTTAATCAACAAATCGAAAGAAAAAATTATCGATACCGACCTTCACTTTTTGACAGTGACGTTGTAAGCACCGTGCCAAAAAGTTAGGTCTGAAAAACCACAACACCTGAGAAAAAAACTATGATTTCATTCTAAAGTAAAACAATTTGATATCGACCTTAAGACGTGGTTTCCACCGTGACAAAAGTATGTATTGTCTGTAAGTCCAAAACCACAGAGAATTAATTTTCACCATCAGACAACGGTCTTTTTATAAGCTTTGCTGCCCCGTGTGAGGATCGAACTCACGACCTTTAGATTATGAGACTGACACGCTGCCTGCTGCACCAAGGAGGCACATTAAAGCATGAAGTGTAAGAAAAAATATCGATACCAAATTTCAGATTAAAGACAGTGACGTTGTAAGCACCGTGCCAAAATGTATGGTCTGAAAGTCCACAACACCTAAGAAAAAAACAATGATTTCATTCTAAAGTAAAAAATATAGATATCGATACCGACCTTCAGATTTTGACAGTGACGTTGTAAGCACCGTGCCAAAATGTATGGTCTGAAAGTCCACAACACCTAAGAAATAAACAATGATTTCATTCTAAAATAAAAAATATAGATATCGATACCGACCTTCAGATTTTACAGTGACGTTGTAAGCACCGTGACAAAAGTATGTATCGTCTGAACGTCCAATAACACTGAGAATTAATTTTCACTTCATCTTCAGAAAACACTGTCTTTTTAAAAGCTTTGCTGCCCCTTTTGAGGATCGAACTCACGACCTTCAGATTATGAGACTGACGCACTGCCTGCTGCGCCAACGAGGCACTTTTAAACCTTAAGCGTAAAGAAAAAATATCGATAACGACCTTCAGATTTTGACAGTGACGTTGTAAGCACCGTGCCAAAATGTATGGTCTGAAAAACCACAACACCTGAGAAAAAAACTATGATTTCATTCTAAAGTAAAACAATTTGATATCGACCTTAAGATGTGGTTTCCACCGTGACAAAAGTATGTATTGTCTGAAAGTCCAAAACCACTGAGAATTAATTTTCACCTTCGGACATCACTGTCTTTTTATAAGCTTTGCTGCCCCGTGTGAGGATCGAACTTACGACCTTCAAATTATGAGACTGACGCGCTGCCTGCTGCGCCAAAGAGGCACGTTAAAGCTTTAAGTGTAAGAAAAAATATTGATACCGACCTTCACTTTTTGACAGTGACGTTGTAAGCACCGTGCCAAAATGTATGGTCTGAAAGTCCACAACACCTGAGAAAAAAACTATGATTTCATTCTAAAGTAAAAAATATAGATATCGACCTTAAGATGTGGTATCCACCGTGACAAAAGTATGTATTGTCTGAAAGTCCAAAAACACTGAGAATTAATTTTCACCTTCAGACAAAACTGTCTTTTATAAGCTTTGCTGCCCCGTGTGAGGATCGAACTCACGACCTTCAGATTATGAGACTGACGCGGTGCCTGCTGCGCCAACAAGGAACGTTAAATCATTAAGTGTAAGAAAAAATATCGATACCGACCTTCACTTTTTGACAGTGACGATGTAAGCACCGTGCCAAAATGTATGGTCTGAAAGTCCACAACACCTGAGAAAAAAACTACGATTTCATTCTAAAGTAAAACAATTTGATATCGACCTTAAGACGTGGTTTCCACCGTGACAAAAGTATGTATTGTCTGTAAGTCCAAAACCACCGAGAATTAATTTTCACCATCAGACAACGGTCTTTTTAGAAGCTTTGCTGCCCCGTGTGAGGATCGAACTCACGACCTTTAGATTATGAGACTGACGCGCTGCCTGCTGCACCAAGGAGGCACATTAAAGCATGAAGTGTAAGAAAAAATATCGATACCAAATTTCAGATTTTGACAGTGACGTTGTAAGCACCGTGCCAAAATGTATGGTCTGAAAGTCCACAACACCTAAGAAAAAAACAATGATTTCATTCTAAAGTAAAAAATATAGATATCGATACCGACCTTCAGATTTTGACAGTGACGTTGTAAGCACCGTGCCAAAATGTATGGTCTGAAAGTCCACAACACCTAAGAAATAAACAATGATTTCATTCTAAAGTAAAAAATATAGATATCGATACCGACCTTCAGATTTTACAGTGACGTTGTAAGCACCGTGACAAAAGTATGTATCGTCTGAACGTCCAATAACACTGAGAATTAATTTTCACTTCATCTTCAGAAAACACTGTCTTTTTAAAAGCTTTGCTGCCCCGTGTGAGGATCGAACTCACGACCTTCAGATTATGAGACTGACGCGCTGCCTGCTGCGCCAACGAGGCACTTTTAAACCTTAAGCGTAAAGAAAAAATATCGATAACGACCTTCAGATTTTGACAGTGACGTTGTAAGCACCGTGCCAAAATGTATGGTCTGAAAAACCACAACACCTGAGAAAAAAACAATGATTTCATTCTAAAGTAAAACAATTTGATATCGACCTTAAGATGTGGTTTCCACCGTGACAAAAGTATGTATTGTCTGAAAGTCCAAAACCACTGAGAATTAATTTTCACCTTCGGACATCACTGTCTTTTTATAAGCTTTCCTGCCCCGTGTGAGGATCGAACTTACGACCTTCAAATTATGAGACTGACGCGATGCCTGCTGCGCCAAAGAGGCACATTAAAGCATTAAGTGTAAGAAAAAATATTGATACCGACCTTCACTTTTTGACAGTGACGTTGTAATCACCGTGCCAAAATGTATGGTCTGAAAGTCCACAACACCTAAGAAAAAAACAATGATTTCATTCTAAAGTAAAAAATATAGATATCGATACCGATCTTCAGATTTTGACAGTGACGTTGTAAGCACCGTGCCAAAATGTATGGTCTGAAAGTCCACAACACCTAAGAAATAAACAATGATTTAATTCTAAAGTAAAAAATATAGGTATCGATACCGACCTTAAGATTTTACAGTGACGTTGTAAGCACCGTGACAAAAGTATGTATCGTCTGAACGTCCAATAACACTGAGAATTAATTTTCACTTCATCTTCAGAAAACACTGTCTTTTTAAAAGCTTTGCTGCCCCGTGTGAGGATCGAACTCACGACCTTCAGATTATGAGACTGACGCGCTGCCTGCTGCGCCAACGAGGCACTTTTAAACCTTAAGCGTAAAGAAAAAATATCGATAACGACCTTCAGATTTTGACAGTGACGTTGTAAGCACCGTGCCAAAATGTATGGTCTGAAAAACCACAACACCTGAGAAAAAAACAATGATTTCATTCTAAAGTAAAACAATTTGATATCGACCTTAAGATGTGGTTTCCACCGTGACAAAAGTATGTATTGTCTGAAAGTCCAAAAGCACTGAGAATTACTTTTCACCTTCAGACATCACTGTCTTTTTTTTAATAAGCTTTGCTGCCCCGTGTGAGGATCGAATTTACGACCTTCAAATTATGAGACTGACGCGCTGCCTGCTGCGCCAACGAGGCACATTAAAGCATTAAGTGTAAGAAAAAATATTGATACCGACCTTCACTTTTTGACAGTGATGTTGTAAGTACCGTGCCAAAATGTATGGTCTGAAAGTCCACAACACCTGAGAAAAAAAATATGATTTCATTCTAAAGTAAAAAATATAGATATCGACCTTAAGATGTGGTATCCACCGTGACAAAAGTATGTATTGTCTGAAAGTCCAAAACCACTGAGAATTAATTTTCACTTCATCTTCGGACAACACTGTCTTTTTAATACTTTGCTGCCCCGTGTGAGTATCGAACTCACGACCTTCAGATTATGAGACTGACGCGCTACCTACTGCGCTAACGAAGCACATTTAATCAACAAATCGAAAGAAAAAATTATCGATACCGACCTTCACTTTTTGACAGTGACGTTGTAAGCACCGTGCCAAAATGTATGGTCTGAAAAACCACAACACCTGAGAAAAAAACAATGATTTCATTCTAAAGTAAAACAATTTGATATCGACCTTAAGATGTGGTTTCCACCGTGACAAAAGTATGTATTGTCTGAAAGTCCACAACACCTAAGAAATAAACAATGATTTCATTCTAAAGTAAAAAATATAGATATCGATACCGACCTTCAGATTTTACAGTGACGTTGTAAGCACCGTGACAAAAGTACGTATTGTCTGAAAGTCCAAAACCACTGAGAATTAATTTTCACTTCATCTTCAGACAACACTGTCTTTTTAAAACTTTGCTGCCCCGTGTGAGGATCGAACTCACGACCTTCAGATTATGAGACAGACTCGCTACCTACTGCGCTAACGAAGCACATTTAATCAACAAATCGAAAGAAAAAATTAGCGATACCGACCTTCACTTTTTGACAGTGACGTTGTAAGCACCGTGCCAAAATGTTAGATCTGAAAAACCACAACACCTGAGAAAAAAACTATGATTTCATTCTAAAGTAAAACAATTTGATATCGACCTTAAGATGTGGTTTCCACCGTGACAAAAGTATGTACTGTCTGAAAGTCCAAAACGACTGAGAATTAATTTTCACCTTCAGAAAACACTGTCATCTTATAAGCTTTGCTGCCCCATGTGAGGATCGAACTCACGACCTTCAGATTATGAGACTGACGCAGTGCCTGCTGCGCCAACGAGGCACATTAATTCATTAAGTGTAAGAAAAAATATTGATACCGACCTTCACTTTTTGACAGTGACATGGTAAGCACCGTGCCAAAATGTTAGGTCTGAAAAACCACAACACCTGAGAAAAAAACTATGATTTCATTCTAAAGTAAAACAATTTGATATCGACCTTAAGACGTGGTTTCCACCGTGACAAAAGTATGTATTGTCTGTAAGTCCAAAACCACTGAGAATTAATTTTCACCATCAGACAATAGTCTTTTTATAAGCTTTGCTGCCCCATGTGAGGATTGAACTCACAACCTTCAGATTATGAGACTGACGCGCTGCATGCTGCACCAACGAGGCACATTAAAGCATGAAGTGTAAGAAAAAATATCGATACCAGATTTCAGATTTTGACAGTGACGTTGTAAGCACCGTGCCAAAATGTATGGTCTGAAAGTCCACAACACCTAAGAAAAAAACAATGATTTCATTCTAAAGTAAAAAATATAGATATCGATACCGACCTTCAGATTTTGACAGTGACGTTGTAAGCACCGTGCCAAAATGTATGGTCTGAAAGTCCACAACACCTAAGAAATAAACAATGATTTCATTCTAAAGTAAAAAATATAGATATCGATACCGACCTTCAGATTTTACAGTGACGTTGTAAGCACCGTGACAAAAGTATGTATCGTCTGAACGTCCAATAACACTGAGAATTAATTTTCACTTCATCTTCAGAAAACACTGTCTTTTTAAAAGCTTTGCTGCCCCGTGTGAGGATCGAACTCACGACCTTCAGATTATGAGACTGACGCGCTGCCTGCTGCGCCAACGAGGCACTTTTAAACCTTAAGCGTAAAGAAAAAATATCGATAACAACCTTCAGATTTTGACAGTGACGTTGTAAGCACCGTGCCAAAATGTATGGTCTGAAAAACCACAACACCTGAGAAAAAAACAATGATTTCATTCTAAAGTAAAACAATTTGATATCGACCTTAAGATGTGGTTTCCACCGTGACAAAAGTATGTATTGTCTGAAAGTCCAAAACCACTGAGAATTAATTTTCACCTTCGGACATCACTGTCTTTTTATAAGCTTTGCTGCCCCGTGTGAGGATCGAACTTACGACCTTCAAATTATGAGACTGACGCGCTGCCTGCTGCGCCAAAGAGGCACATTAAAGCATTAAGTGTAAGAAAAAATATTGATACCGACCTTCACTTTTTGACAGTGACGTTGTAAGCACCGTGCCAAAATGTATGGTCTGAAAGTCCACAACACCTGAGAAAAAAATTATGAAATCATTCTAAAGTAAAACAATTTGATATCGACCTTAAGATGTGGTTTCCACCGTGACAAAAGTATGTATTGTCTGAAAGTCCAAAACCACTGAGAATTAATTTTCACTTCATCTTCGGACAACACTGTCTTTTTAAAACCTTTGCTGCCCCGTGTGAGGATCGAACTCACGACCTTCAGATTATGAGACTGACGCGCTACCTACTGCGCTAACTAAGAACATTTAATCAACAAATCGAAAGAAAAAATTATCGATACCGACCTTCACTTTTTGACAGTGACGTTGTAAGCACCGTGCCAAAAAGTTAGGTCTGAAAAACCACAACACCTGAGAAAAAAACTATGATTTCATTCTAAAGTAAAACAATTTGATATCGACCTTAAGACGTGGTTTCCACCGTGACAAAAGTATGTATTGTCTGTAAGTCCAAAACCACAGAGAATTAATTTTCACCATCAGACAACGGTCTTTTTATAAGCTTTGCTGCCCCGTGTGAGGATCGAACTCACGACCTTTAGATTATGAGACTGACACGCTGCCTGCTGCACCAAGGAGGCACATTAAAGCATGAAGTGTAAGAAAAAATATCGATACCAAATTTCAGATTAAAGACAGTGACGTTGTAAGCACCGTGCCAAAATGTATGGTCTGAAAGTCCACAACACCTAAGAAAAAAACAATGATTTCATTCTAAAGTAAAAAATATAGATATCGATACCGACCTTCAGATTTTGACAGTGACGTTGTAAGCACCGTGCCAAAATGTATGGTCTGAAAGTCCACAACACCTAAGAAATAAACAATGATTTCATTCTAAAATAAAAAATATAGATATCGATACCGACCTTCAGATTTTACAGTGACGTTGTAAGCACCGTGACAAAAGTATGTATCGTCTGAACGTCCAATAACACTGAGAATTAATTTTCACTTCATCTTCAGAAAACACTGTCTTTTTAAAAGCTTTGCTGCCCCTTTTGAGGATCGAACTCACGACCTTCAGATTATGAGACTGACGCACTGCCTGCTGCGCCAACGAGGCACTTTTAAACCTTAAGCGTAAAGAAAAAATATCGATAACGACCTTCAGATTTTGACAGTGACGTTGTAAGCACCGTGCCAAAATGTATGGTCTGAAAAACCACAACACCTGAGAAAAAAACTATGATTTCATTCTAAAGTAAAACAATTTGATATCGACCTTAAGATGTGGTTTCCACCGTGACAAAAGTATGTATTGTCTGAAAGTCCAAAACCACTGAGAATTAATTTTCACCTTCGGACATCACTGTCTTTTTATAAGCTTTGCTGCCCCGTGTGAGGATCGAACTTACGACCTTCAAATTATGAGACTGACGCGCTGCCTGCTGCGCCAAAGAGGCACGTTAAAGCTTTAAGTGTAAGAAAAAATATTGATACCGACCTTCACTTTTTGACAGTGACGTTGTAAGCACCGTGCCAAAATGTATGGTCTGAAAGTCCACAACACCTGAGAAAAAAACTATGATTTCATTCTAAAGTAAAAAATATAGATATCGACCTTAAGATGTGGTATCCACCGTGACAAAAGTATGTATTGTCTGAAAGTCCAAAAACACTGAGAATTAATTTTCACCTTCAGACAAAACTGTCTTTTATAAGCTTTGCTGCCCCGTGTGAGGATCGAACTCACGACCTTCAGATTATGAGACTGACGCGGTGCCTGCTGCGCCAACAAGGAACGTTAAATCATTAAGTGTAAGAAAAAATATCGATACCGACCTTCACTTTTTGACAGTGACGATGTAAGCACCGTGCCAAAATGTATGGTCTGAAAGTCCACAACACCTGAGAAAAAAACTACGATTTCATTCTAAAGTAAAACAATTTGATATCGACCTTAAGACGTGGTTTCCACCGTGACAAAAGTATGTATTGTCTGTAAGTCCAAAACCACCGAGAATTAATTTTCACCATCAGACAACGGTCTTTTTAGAAGCTTTGCTGCCCCGTGTGAGGATCGAACTCACGACCTTTAGATTATGAGACTGACGCGCTGCCTGCTGCACCAAGGAGGCACATTAAAGCATGAAGTGTAAGAAAAAATATCGATACCAAATTTCAGATTTTGACAGTGACGTTGTAAGCACCGTGCCAAAATGTATGGTCTGAAAGTCCACAACACCTAAGAAAAAAACAATGATTTCATTCTAAAGTAAAAAATATAGATATCGATACCGACCTTCAGATTTTGACAGTGACGTTGTAAGCACCGTGCCAAAATGTATGGTCTGAAAGTCCACAACACCTAAGAAATAAACAATGATTTCATTCTAAAGTAAAAAATATAGATATCGATACCGACCTTCAGATTTTACAGTGACGTTGTAAGCACCGTGACAAAAGTATGTATCGTCTGAACGTCCAATAACACTGAGAATTAATTTTCACTTCATCTTCAGAAAACACTGTCTTTTTAAAAGCTTTGCTGCCCCGTGTGAGGATCGAACTCACGACCTTCAGATTATGAGACTGACGCGCTGCCTGCTGCGCCAACGAGGCACTTTTAAACCTTAAGCGTAAAGAAAAAATATCGATAACGACCTTCAGATTTTGACAGTGACGTTGTAAGCACCGTGCCAAAATGTATGGTCTGAAAAACCACAACACCTGAGAAAAAAACAATGATTTCATTCTAAAGTAAAACAATTTGATATCGACCTTAAGATGTGGTTTCCACCGTGACAAAAGTATGTATTGTCTGAAAGTCCAAAACCACTGAGAATTAATTTTCACCTTCGGACATCACTGTCTTTTTATAAGCTTTCCTGCCCCGTGTGAGGATCGAACTTACGACCTTCAAATTATGAGACTGACGCGATGCCTGCTGCGCCAAAGAGGCACATTAAAGCATTAAGTGTAAGAAAAAATATTGATACCGACCTTCACTTTTTGACAGTGACGTTGTAATCACCGTGCCAAAATGTATGGTCTGAAAGTCCACAACACCTGAGAAAAAAATTATGAAATCATTCTAAAGTAAAACAATTTTATATCGAACTTAAGATGTGGTTTCCACCGTGACAAAAGTATGTATTGTCTGAAAGTCCAAAACCACTGAGAATTAATTTTCACCTTCGGACATCAATGTCTTTTTATAAGCTTTGCTGCCCCGTGTGAGGATCGAACTTACGACCTTCAAATTATGAGACTGACGCGCTGCCTGCTGCGCCAAAGAGGCACATTAAAGCATTAAGTGTAAGAAAAAATATTGATACCGACCTTCACTTTTTGACAGTGACGTTGTAAGCACCGTGCCAAAATGTATGGTCTGAAAGTCCACAACACCTGAGAAAAAAATTATGAAATCATTCTAAAGTAAAACAATTTGATATCGACCTTAAGATGTGGTTTCCACCGTGACAAAAGTATGTATTGTCTGAAAGTCCAAAACCACTGAGAATTAATTTTCACTTCATCTTCGGACAACACTGTCTTTTTAAAACCTTTGCTGCCCCGTGTGAGGATCGAACTCACGACCTTCAGATTATGAGACTGACGCGCTACCTACTGCGCTAACTAAGAACATTTAATCAACAAATCGAAAGAAAAAATTATCGATACCGACCTTCACTTTTTGACAGTGACGTTGTAAGCACCGTGCCAAAAAGTTAGGTCTGAAAAACCACAACACCTGAGAAAAAAACTATGATTTCATTCTAAAGTAAAACAATTTGATATCGACCTTAAGACGTGGTTTCCACCGTGACAAAAGTATGTATTGTCTGTAAGTCCAAAACCACCGAGAATTAATTTTCACCATCAGACAACGGTCTTTTTATAAGCTTTGCTGCCCCGTGTGAGGATCGAACTCACGACCTTTAGATTATGAGACTGACGCGCTGCCTGCTGCACCAAGGAGGCACATTAAAGCATGAAGTGTAAGAAAAAATATCGATACCAAATTTCAGATTAAAGACAGTGACGTTGTAAGCACCGTGCCAAAATGTATGGTCTGAAAGTCCACAACACCTAAGAAAAAAACAATGATTTCATTCTAAAGTAAAAAATATAGATATCGATACCGACCTTCAGATTTTGACAGTGACGTTGTAAGCACCGTGCCAAAATGTATGGTCTGAAAGTCCACAACACCTAAGAAATAAACAATGATTTCATTCTAAAATAAAAAATATAGATATCGATACCGACCTTCAGATTTTACAGTGACGTTGTAAGCACCGTGACAAAAGTATGTATCGTCTGAACGTCCAATAACACTGAGAATTAATTTTCACTTCATCTTCAGAAAACACTGTCTTTTTAAAAGCTTTGCTGCCCCTTTTGAGGATCGAACTCACGACCTTCAGATTATGAGACTGACGCACTGCCTGCTGCGCCAACGAGGCACTTTTAAACCTTAAGCGTAAAGAAAAAATATCGATAACGACCTTCAGATTTTGACAGTGACGTTGTAAGCACCGTGCCAAAATGTATGGTCTGAAAAACCACAACACCTGAGAAAAAAACAATGATTTCATTCTAAAGTAAAACAATTTGATATCGACCTTAAGATGTGGTTTCCACCGTGACAAAAGTATGTATTGTCTGAAAGTCCAAAACCACTGAGAATTAATTTTCACCTTCGGACATCACTGTCTTTTTATAAGCTTTGCTGCCCCGTGTGAGGATCGAACTTACGACCTTCAAATTATGAGACTGACGCGCTGCCTGCTGCGCCAAAGAGGCACGTTAAAGCTTTAAGTGTAAGAAAAAATATTGATACCGACCTTCACTTTTTGACAGTGACGTTGTAAGCACCGTGCCAAAATGTATGGTCTGAAAGTCCACAACACCTGAGAAAAAAACTATGATTTCATTCTAAAGTAAAAAATATAGATATCGACCTTAAGATGTGGTATCCACCGTGACAAAAGTATGTATTGTCTGAAAGTCCAAAACCACTGAGAATTAATTTTCACCTTCAGACAAAACTGTCTTTTATAAGCTTTGCTGCTCCGTGTGAGGATCGAACTCACGACCTTCAGATTATGAGACTGACGCGGTGCCTGCTGCGCCAACAAGGAACGTTAAATCATTAAGTGTAAGAAAAAATATCGATACCGACCTTCACTTTTTGACAGTGACGATGTAAGCACCGTGCCAAAATGTATGGTCTGAAAGTCCACAACACCTGAGAAAAAAACTACGATTTCATTCTAAAGTAAAACAATTTGATATCGACCTTATGATGTGGTTTCCACCGTGACAAAAGTATGTACTGTCTGAAAGTCCAAAACCACTGAGAATTAATTTTCACCTTCAGACAACACTGTCATTTTATAAGCTTTGCTGCCCCATGTGAGGATCGAACTCACGACCTTCAGATTATGAAACTGACGCGCTACCTACTGCGCTAACTAAGAACATTTAATCAACAAATCGAAAGAAAAAATTATCGATACCGACCTTCACTTTTTGACTGCGACGTTGTAAGCACCGTGCCAAAATGTTAGGTCTGAAAAACCACAACACCTGAGAAAAAAACTATGATTTCATTCTAAAGTAAAACAATTTGATATCGACCTTAAGACGTGGTTTCCACCATGACAAAAGTATGTATTGTCTGTAAGTCCAAAACAACCGAGAATTAATTTTCACCATCAGACAACGGTCTTTTTATAAGCTTTGCTGCCCCGTGTGAGGATCGAACTCACGACCTTCAGATTATGAGACTGACGCGCTGCCTGCTGCACCAAGGAGGCACATTAAAGCATGAAGTGTAAGAAAAAATATCGATACCAAATTTCAGATTAAAGACAGTGACGTTGTAAGCACCGTGCCAAAATGTATGGTCTGAAAGTCCACAACACCTAAGAAAAAAACAATGATTTCATTCTAAAGTAAAAAATATAGATATCGATACCGACCTTCAGATTTTGACAGTGACGTTGTAAGCACCGTGCCAAAATGTATGGTCTGAAAGTCCACAACACCTAAGAAATAAACAATGATTTCATTCTAAAGTAAAAAATATAGATATCGATACCGACCTTCAGATTTTACAGTGACGTTGTAAGCACCGTGACAAAAGTATGTATCGTCTGAACGTCCAATAACACTGAGAATTAATTTTCACTTCATCTTCAGAAAACACTGTCTTTTTAAAAGCTTTGCTGCCCCTTTTGAGGATCGAACTCACGACCTTCAGATTATGAGACTGACGCACTGCCTGCTGCGCCAACGAGGTACATTTAAACCTTAAGCGTAAAGAAAAAATATCGATAACGACCTTCAGATTTTGACAGTGACGTTGTAAGCACCGTGCCAAAATGTATGGTCTGAAAAACCACAACACCTGAGAAAAAAACAATGATTTCATTCTAAAGTAAAACAATTTGATATCGACCTTAAGATGTGGTTTCCACCGTGACAAAAGTATGTATTGTCTGAAAGTCCAAAACCACTGAGAATTAATTTTCACCTTCGGACATCACTGTCTTTTTATAAGCTTTGCTGCCCCGTGTGAGGATCGAACTTACGACCTTCAAATTATGAGACTGACGCGATGCCTGCTGCGCCAAAGAGGCACATTAAAGCATTAAGTGTAAGAAAAAATATTGATACCGACCTTCACTTTTTGACAGTGACGTTGTAATCACCGTGCCAAAATGTATGGTCTGAAAGTCCACAACACCTGAGAAAAAAATTATGAAATCATTCTAAAGTAAAACAATTTTATATCGACCTTAAGATGTGGTATCCACCGTGACAAAAGTATGTATTGTCTGAAAGTCCAAAACCACTGAGAATTAATTTTCACTTCATCTTCGGACAACACTGTCTTTTTAAAAGCTTTGCTGCCCCGTGTGAGGATCGAACTCACGACCTTCAGATTATGAGACTGACGCGCTACCTACTGCCCTAACTAAGAACATTTAATCAACAAATCGAAAGAAAAAATTATCGATACCGACCTTCACTTTTTGACTGCGACGTTGTAAGCACCGTGCCAAAATGTTAGGTCTGAAAAACCACAACACCTGAGAAAAAAACTATGATTTCATTCTAAAGTAAAACAATTTGATATCGACCTTAAGACGTGGTTTCCACCATGACAAAAGTATGTATTGTCTGTAAGTCCAAAACAACCGAGAATTAATTTTCACCATCAGACAACGGTCTTTTTATAAGCTTTGCTGCCCCGTGTGAGGATCGAACTCACGACCTTCAGATTATGAGACTGACGCGCTGCCTGCTGCACCAAGGAGGCACATTAAAGCATGAAGTGTAAGAAAAAATATCGATACCAAATTTCAGATTAAAGACAGTGACGTTGTAAGCACCGTGCCAAAATGTATGGTCTGAAAGTCCACAACACCTAAGAAAAAAACAATGATTTCATTCTAAAGTAAAAAATATAGATATCGATACCGACCTTCAGATTTTGACAGTGACGTTGTAAGCACCGTGCCAAAATGTATGGTCTGAAAGTCCACAACACCTAAGAAATAAACAATGATTTCATTCTAAAGTAAAAAATATAGATATCGATACCGACCTTCAGATTTTACAGTGACGTTGTAAGCACCGTGACAAAAGTATGTATCGTCTGAACGTCCAATAACACTGAGAATTAATTTTCACTTCATCTTCAGAAAACACTGTCTTTTTAAAAGCTTTGCTGCCCCTTTTGAGGATCGAACTCACGACCTTCAGATTATGAGACTGACGCACTGCCTGCTGCGCCAACGAGGTACATTTAAACCTTAAGCGTAAAGAAAAAATATCGATAACGACCTTCAGATTTTGACAGTGACGTTGTAAGCACCGTGCCAAAATGTATGGTCTGAAAAACCACAACACCTGAGAAAAAAACAATGATTTCATTCTAAAGTAAAACAATTTGATATCGACCTTAAGATGTGGTTTCCACCGTGACAAAAGTATGTATTGTCTGAAAGTCCAAAACCACTGAGAATTAATTTTCACCTTCGGACATCACTGTCTTTTTATAAGCTTTGCTGCCCCGTGTGAGGATCGAACTTACGACCTTCAAATTATGAGACTGACGCGCTGCCTGCTGCGCCAAAGAGGCACGTTAAAGCTTTAAGTGTAAGAAAAAATATTGATACCGACCTTCACTTTTTGACAGTGACGTTGTAAGCACCGTGCCAAAATGTATGGTCTGAAAGTCCACAACACCTGAGAAAAAAACTATGATTTCATTCTAAAGTAAAAAATATAGATATCGACCTTAAGATGTGGTATCCACCGTGACAAAAGTATGTATTGTCTGAAAGTCCAAAACCACTGAGAATTAATTTTCACCTTCAGACAAAACTGTCTTTTATAAGCTTTGCTGCCCCGTGTGAGGATCGAACTCACGATCTTCAGATTATGAGACTGACGCGGTGCCTGCTGCGCCAACAAGGAACGTTAAACCATTAAGTGTAAGAAAAAATATCGATACCGACCTTCACTTTTTGACAGTGACGATGTAAGCACCGTGCCAAAATGTATGGTCTGAAAGTCCACAACACCTGAGAAAAAAACTACGATTTCATTCTAAAGTAAAACAATTTGATATCGACCTTATGATGTGGTTTCCACCGTGACAAAAGTATGTATTGTCTGAAAGTCCAAAACCACTGAGAATTAATTTTCACCTTCGGACATCACTGTCTTTTTATAAGCTTTGCTGCCCCGTGTGAGGATCGAACTTACGACCTTCAAATTATGAGACTGACGCGCTGCCTGCTGCGCCAAAGAGGCACGTTAAAGCTTTAAGTGTAAGAAAAAATATTGATACCGACCTTCACTTTTTGACAGTGACGTTGTAAGCACCGTGCCAAAATGTATGGTCTGAAAGTCCACAACACCTGAGAAAAAAACTATGATTTCATTCTAAAGTAAAAAATATAGATATCGACCTTAAGATGTGGTATCCACCGTGACAAAAGTATGTATTGTCTGAAAGTCCAAAACCACTGAGAATTAATTTTCACCTTCAGACAAAACTGTCTTTTATAAGCTTTGCTGCTCCGTGTGAGGATCGAACTCACGACCTTCAGATTATGAGACTGACGCGGTGCCTGCTGCGCCAACAAGGAACGTTAAATCATTAAGTGTAAGAAAAAATATCGATACCGACCTTCACTTTTTGACAGTGACGATGTAAGCACCGTGCCAAAATGTATGGTCTGAAAGTCCACAACACCTGAGAAAAAAACTACGATTTCATTCTAAAGTAAAACAATTTGATATCGACCTTATGATGTGGTTTCCACCGTGACAAAAGTATGTACTGTCTGAAAGTCCAAAACCACTGAGAATTAATTTTCACCTTCAGACAACACTGTCATTTTATAAGCTTTGCTGCCCCATGTGAGGATCGAACTCACGACCTTCAGATTATGAAACTGACGCACTGCGTGCTGCGCCAACGAGGCACATTAATTCATTAAGTGTAAGAAAAAATATCGATACCGACCTTCACTTTTTGACAGTGACGTTGTAAGCACCGTGCCAAAATGTATGGTCTGAAAGGCCACAACACCTGAGAAAAAAACTATGATTTCATTCTAAAGTAAAAAATATAGATATCGACCTTAAGATGTGGTATCCACCGTGACAAAAATATGTATTGTCTGAAAGTCCAAAACATCTGAGGATTAATTGTCACTTCAGCTTCAGACAAAACTTTCTTTTTAAAATCTTTGCTGCCCCCTGTGAGGATCGAACTCACGACCTTCAGAATATAGAACTGATGCACTACCTACTGCGCTAACAAGTCACATTACATGAAGACATCGAAATAAAAAATGATCGATACCGACCTTCAGATTTTGACAGTGACGTTGAAAGCACCGTGCCAAAATGTATGGTCTGAAAGTCCACAACACCTAAGAAATAAACAATGATTTCATTCTAAAGTAAAAAATATAGATATCGATACCGACCTTCAGATTTTGACAGTGACGTTGTAAGCACCGTGACAAAAGTATGTATCGTCTGAATGTCCAATACCACTGAGAATTAATTTTCACTTCATCTTCAGAAAACACTGTCTTTTTAAAAGCTTTGCTGCCCCGTGTGAGGATCGAACTCACGACCTTCAGATTATGAGACTGACGCGCTACCTACTGCGCTAACGAGGCATATTTAATTAAGAAATCGGATGAAAAAATTATCGATACCGACATTCACTTTTTGACAGTGACGTTGTAAGCACCGTGCCAAAATGTATGGTCTGAAAAACCACAACACCTGAGAAAAAAACAATGATTTCATTCTAAAGTAAAACAATTTGATATCGACCTTAAGATGTGGTTTCCACCGTGACAAAAGTATGTATTGTCTGAAAGTCCAAAACCACTGAGAATTAATTTTCACTTCATCTTCGGACAACACTGTCTTTTTAAAAGCTTTGCTGCCCCGTGTGAGGATCGAACTCACCACCTTCAGATTATGAGACTGACGCGCTACCTACTGCGCTAACGAGGCATATTTAATTAAGAAATCGAAAGAAAAAATTATCGATACCGACATTCACTTTTTGACAGTGACGTTGTAAGCACCGTGCCAAAATGTATGGTCTGAAAAACCACAACACCTGAGAAAAAAATTATGAAATCATTCTAAAGTAAAACAATTTGATATCGACCTTAAGATGTGGTTTCCACCGTGACAAAAGTATGTATTGTCTGAAAGTCCAAAACCACTGAGAATTAATTTTCACTTCATCTTCGGACAACACTGTCTTTTTATAAGCTTTGCTGCCCCATGTGAGGATCGAACTCAAGACCTTCAGATTATGAGACTGACGCGCTACCTACTGCACTAACGAAGCACATTTAATCAACAAATCGAAAGAAAAAAATATCGATACTGACCTTCACTCTTTGACAGTGACGTTGTAAGCACCGTGCCAAAATGTATGGTCTGAAAAACCACAACACCTGAGAAAAAAACAATGATTTCATTCTAAAGTAAAACAATTTGATATCGACCTTAAGATGTGGTTTCCACCGTGACAAAAGTATGTATTGTCTGAAAGTCCAAAAACACTGAGAATTAATTTTCACTTCATCTTCGGACAACACTGTCTTTTTAAAACTTTGCTGCCCCGTGTGAGGATCGAACTCACGACCTTCAGATTATGAGACTGATGCGCTACCTACTGCGCTAACTAAGAACATTTAATCAACTAATAGAAAGAAAAAAATATCGATACCGACCTTCACTTTTTGACACTGACGTTGTAAGCACCGTGCCAAAATGTATGGTCTGAAAGTCCACAACACCTGAGAAAAAAACTATGATTTCATTCTAAAGTAAAAAATATAGATATCGACCTTAAGATGTGGTATCCACCGTGACAAAAGTATGT
This sequence comes from Salmo salar, assembly GCF_965601325.2. Taxonomy (NCBI): domain Eukaryota; kingdom Metazoa; phylum Chordata; class Actinopteri; order Salmoniformes; family Salmonidae; genus Salmo; species Salmo salar. The sequence continues at coordinate 98,050,244 of NC_138292.1, read as the reverse complement.
ATTGTCTGAAAGTCCAAAACATCTGAGAATTAATTGTCACTTATTCTTCAGACAACACTTTCTTTTTAAAATCTTTGCTGCCCCGTGTGAGGATCTAACTCACGACCTTCAGATTATGAGACTGACGCGCTACCTACTGCGCTAACGAAGCACATTTAATCAACAAATCGAAAGAAAAAATTATCGATACCGACCTTCACTTTTTGACAGTGACGTTGTAAGCACCGTGCCAAAATGCTAGGTCTGAAAAACCACAACACCTGAGAAAAAAACTATGATTTCATTCTAAAGTAAAACAATTTGATATCGACCTTAAGACGTGGTTTCCACTGTGACAAAAGTATGTATTGTCTGTAAGTCCAAAAACACTGAGAATTAATTTTCACCATTAGACAACAGTCTTTTTATAAGCTTTGCTGCCCCGTGTGAGGATCGAACTCACGACCTTTAGATTATGAGACTGACGCGCTGCCTGCTGCACCAACGAGGCACAATAAAGCATGAAGTGTAAGAAAAAATATCGATACCGACCTTCAGATTTTGACAGTGACGTTGTAACCACCGTGCCAAAATGTATGGTCTGAAAGTCCACAACACCTATGAAAAAAACAATGATTTCATTCTAAAGTAAAAAATATAGATATCGATACCGACCTTCAGATTTTACAGTGACGTTGTAAGCACCGTGACAAAAGTATGTATTGTCTGAAAGTCCAAAACCACTGAGAATTAATTTTCACCTTCAGACAAAACTGTCTTTTATAAGCTTTGCTGACCCGTGTGAGGATCGAACTCACGACCTTCAGATTATGAGACTGACGCACTGCCTGCTGCGCCAACGAGGCACATTAAATCATTAAGTTTAAGAAAAAATATCGATACCGACCTTCACTTTTTGACAGTGACGTTGTAAGCACCGTGCCAAAATGTATGGTCTGAAAGGCCACAACACCTGAGAAAAAAACTATGATTTCATTCTAAAGTAAAAAATAGAGATATCGACCTTAAGATGTGGTATCCACCGTGACAAAAATATGTATTGTCTGAAAGTCCAAAACATCTGAGAATTAATTGTCACTTCATCTTCAGACAAAACTTTCTTTTTAAAATCTTTGCTGCCCCGTGTGAGGATAGAACTCACGACCTTCAGATTATAAGACTGATGCACTACCTACTGCGCTAACACGTCACATTACATGAAGACATCGAAATAAAAAATGATCGATACCGACCTTCAGATTTTGACAGTGACGTTGAAAGCACCGTGCCAAAATGTATCGTCTGAATGTCCAATACCACTGAGAATTAATTTTCACTTCATCTTCAGAAAACACTGTCTTTTTAAGAGCTTTGCTGCCCCGTGTGAGGATCGAACTCACGACCTTCAGATTATGAGACTGACGCGCTACCTACTGCGCTAACGAGGAACATTTAATTAAGAAATCGAAAGAAAAAATTATCGATACCGACATTCACTTTTTGACAGTGACGTTGTAAGCACCGTGCCAAAATGTATGGTCTGAAAAACCACAACACCTGAGAAAAAAATTATGATTTCATTCTAAAGTAAAACAATTTGATATCGACCTTAAGATGTGGTTTCCACCGTGACAAAAGTATGTATTGTCTGAAAGTCCAAAACCACTGAGAATTAATTTTCACTTCATCTTCGGACAACACTGTCTTTTTAAAAGCTTTGCTGCCCCGTGTGAGGATCGAACTCACGACCTTTAGATTATGAGACTGACGTGCTGCCTGCTGCACCAACGAGGCACATTAAAGCCTGAAGTGTAAGAAAAAATATCGATACCAAATTTCAGATTTTGACAGTGACGTTGTAAGCACTGTGCCAAAATGTATGGTCTGAAAGTCCACAACACCTAAGAAAAAAACAATGATTTCATTCTAAAGTAGAAAATATAGATATCGATACCGACCTTCAGATTTTACAGTGACGTTGTAAGCACCGTGACAAAAGTATGTATTGTCTGAACGTCCAATAACACTGAGAATTAATTTTCACTTCATCTTCAGAAAACACTGTCTTTTTAAAACTTTGCTGCCCCGTGTGAGGATCGAACTCACGACCTTCAGATTATGAGACTGACGCGCTACCTACTGCGCTAACTAAGAAGATTTAATCAACTAATCGAAAGAAAAAAATATCGATACCGACCTTCACTTTTTGACAGTGACGTTGTAAGCACCGTGCCAAAATGTATGGTCTGAAAAACCACAACACCTGAGAAAAAAACTATGATTTCATTCTAAAGTAAAACAATTTGATATAGACCTTAAGATGTGGTTTCCACCGTGACAAAAGTATGTATTGTCTGAAAGTCCAAAACATCTGAGAATTAATTGTCACTTCATCTTCAGACAAAACTTTCTTTTTAAAGTCTTTGCTGCCCCGTGTGAGGATAGAACTCACGACCTTCAGATTATAAGACTGATGCACTACCTACTGCGCTAACACGTCACATTACATGAAGACATCGAAATAAAAAATGATCGATACCGACCTTCAGATTTTGACAGTGACGTTGAAAGCACCGTGCCAAAATGTATGGTCTGAAAGTCCACAACACCTAAGAAATAAACAATGATTTCATTCAAAAGTAAAAATATAGATATCGATACCGAGCTTCAGATTTTGACAGTGACGTTGTAAGCACCGTGACAAAAGTATGTATCGTCTGAATGTCCAATACCACTGAGAATTAATTTTCACTTCATCTTCAGAAAACGCTGTCTTTTTAAGAGCTTTGCTGCCCCGTGTGAGGATCGAACTCACGACCTTCAGATTATGAGACTGACGCGCTACCTACTGCGCTAACAAGGAACATTTAATTAAGAAATCGAAAGAAAAAATTATCGATACCGACATTCACTTTTTGACAGTGACGTTGTAAGCACCGTGCCAAAATGTATGGTCTGAAAAACCACAACACCTGAGAAAAAAATTATGATTTCATTCTAAAGTAAAACAATTTGATATCGACCTTAAGATGTGGTTTCCACCGTGACAAAAGTATGTATTGTCTGAAAGTCCAAAACCACTGAGAATTAATTTTCACCATCAGACAACAGTCTTTTTATAAGCTTTGCTGCCCCTTGTGAGGATCGAACTGACGACCTTCAGATTATGAGACTGACGCGCTGCCTGCTGCACCAACGAGGTAAATTAAATCATATAGTGTAAGAAAAAAATATCGATACCGACCTTCAGATTTTGACAGTGACGTTGTAAGCACCGTGCCAAAATGTATGGTCTGAAAGTCCACAACACCTGAGAAAAAAACTATGACTTCATTCTAAAGTAAAAAATATAGATATCGACCTTAAGATGTGGTATCCACCGTGACAAAAGTATGTATTGTCTGAAAGTCCAAAACATCTGAGAATTAATTGTCACTTATTCTTCAGACAACACTTTCTTTTTAAAATCTTTGCTGCCCCGTGTGAGGATCTAACTCACGACCTTCAGATTAAGAGACTGACGCGCTACCTACTGCGCTAACGAAGCACGTTTAATCAACAAATCGAAAGAAAAAATTATCGATACCGACCTTCACTTTTTGACAGTGACGTTGTAAGCACCGTGCCAAAATGCTAGGTCTGAAAAACCACAACACCTGAGAAAAAAACTATGATTTCATTCTAAAGTAAAACAATTTGATATCGACCTTAAGACGTGGTTTCCACTGTGACAAAAGTATGTATTGTCTGTAAGTCCAAAAACACTGAGAATTAATTTTCACCATTAGACAACAGTCTTTTTATAAGCTTTGCTGCCCCGTGTGAGGATCGAACTCACGACCTTTAGATTATGAGACTGACGCGCTGCCTGCTGCACCAACGAGGCACAATAAAGCATGAAGTGTAAGAAAAAATATCGATACCGACCTTCAGATTTTGACAGTGACGTTGTAACCACCGTGCCAAAATGTATGGTCTGAAAGTCCACAACACCTATGAAAAAAACAATGATTTCATTCTAAAGTAAAAAATATAGATATCGATACCGACCTTCAGATTTTACAGTGACGTTGTAAGCACCGTGACAAAAGTATGTATTGTCTGAAAGTCCAAAACCACTGAGAATTAATTTTCACCTTCAGACAAAACTGTCTTTTATAAGCTTTGCTGACCCGTGTGAGGATCGAACTCACGACCTTCAGATTATGAGACTGAAGCACTGCCTGCTCCGCCAACGAGGCACATTAAATCATTAAGTTTAAGAAAAAATATCGATACCGACCTTCACTTTTTGACAGTGACGTTGTAAGCACCGTGCCAAAATGTATGGTCTGAAAGGCCACAACACCTGAGAAAAAAACTATGATTTCATTCTAAAGTAAAAAATAGAGATATCGACCTTAAGATGTGGTATCCACCGTGACAAAAATATGTATTGTCTGAAAGTCCAAAACATCTGAGAATTAATTGTCACTTCATCTTCAGACAAAACTTTCTTTTTAAAATCTTTGCTGCCCCGTGTGAGGATAGAACTCACGACCTTCAGATTATAAGACTGATGCACTACCTACTGCGCTAACACGTCACATTACATGAAGACATCGAAATAAAAAATGATCGATACCGACCTTCAGATTTTGACAGTGACGTTGAAAGCACCGTGCCAAAATGTATGGTCTGAAAGTCCACAACACCTAAGAAATAAACAATGATTTCATTCAAAAGTAAAAATATAGATATCGATACCGAGCTTCAGATTTTGACAGTGACGTTGTAAGCACCGTGACAAAAGTATGTATCGTCTGAATGTCCAATACCACTGAGAATTAATTTTCACTTCATCTTCAGAAAACACTGTCTTTTTAAGAGCTTTGCTGCCCCGTGTGAGGATCGAACTCACAACCTTCAGATTATGAGACTGACGCGCTACCTACTGCGCTAACGAGGAACATTTAATTAAGAAATCGAAAGAAAAAATTATCGATACCGACATTCACTTTTTGACAGTGACGTTGTAAGCACCGTGCCAAAATGTATGGTCTGAAAAACCACAACACCTGAGAAAAAAATTATGATTTCATTCTAAAGTAAAACAATTTGATATCGACCTTAAGATGTGGTTTCCACCGTGACAAAAGTATGTATTGTCTGAAAGTCCAAAACCACTGAGAATTAATTTTCACTTCATCTTCGGACAACACTGTCTTTTTAAAAGCTTTGCTGCCCCGTGTGAGGATCGAACTCACGACCTTTAGATTATGAGACTGACGTGCTGCCTGCTGCACCAACGAGGCACATTAAAGCCTGAAGTGTAAGAAAAAATATCGATACCAAATTTCAGATTTTGACAGTGACGTTGTAAGCACTGTGCCAAAATGTATGGTCTGAAAGTCCACAACACCTAAGAAAAAAACAATGATTTCATTCTAAAGTAGAAAATATAGATATCGATACCGACCTTCAGATTTTACAGTGACGTTGTAAGCACCGTGACAAAAGTATGTATTGTCTGAACGTCCAATAACACTGAGAATTAATTTTCACTTCATCTTCAGAAAACACTGTCTTTTTAAGACTTTGCTGCCCCGTGTGAGGATCGAACTCACGACCTTCAGATTATGAGACTGACGCGCTACCTACTGCGCTAACTAAGAAGATTTAATCAACTAATCGAAAGAAAAAAATATCGATACCGACCTTCACTTTTTGACAGTGACGTTGTAAGCACCGTGCCAAAATGTATGGTCTGAAAAACCACAACACCTGAGAAAAAAACTATGATTTCATTCTAAAGTAAAACAATTTGATATAGACCTTAAGATGTGGTTTCCACCGTGACAAAAGTATGTATTGTCTGAAAGTCCAAAACATCTGAGAATTAATTGTCACTTCATCTTCAGACAAAACTTTCTTTTTAAAATCTTTGCTGCCCCGTGTGAGGATAGAACTCACGACCTTCAGATTATAAGACTGATGCACTACCTACTGCGCTAACACGTCACATTACATGAAGACATCGAAATAAAAAATGATCGATACCGACCTTCAGATTTTGACAGTGACGTTGAAAGCACCGTGCCAAAATGTATGGTCTGAAAGTCCACAACACCTAAGAAATAAACAATGATTTCATTCAAAAGTAAAAATATAGATATCGATACCGAGCTTCAGATTTTGACAGTGACGTTGTAAGCACCGTGACAAAAGTATGTATCGTCTGAATGTCCAATACCACTGAGAATTAATTTTCACTTCATCTTCAGAAAACGCTGTCTTTTTAAGAGCTTTGCTGCCCCGTGTGAGGATCGAACTCACGACCTTCAGATTATGAGACTGACGCGCTACCTACTGCGCTAACGAGGAACATTTAATTAAGAAATCGAAAGAAAAAATTATCGATACCGACATTCACTTTTTGACAGTGACGTTGTAAGCACCGTGCCAAAATGTATGGTCTGAAAAACCACAACACCTGAGAAAAAAATTATGATTTCATTCTAAAGTAAAACAATTTGATATCGACCTTAAGATGTGGTTTCCACCGTGACAAAAGTATGTATTGTCTGAAAGTCCAAAACCACTGAGAATTAATTTTCACCATCAGACAACAGTCTTTTTATAAGCTTTGCTGCCCCTTGTGAGGATCGAACTGACGACCTTCAGATTATGAGACTGACGCGCTGCCTGCTGCACCAACGAGGTAAATTAAATCATATAGTGTAAGAAAAAAATATCGATACCGACCTTCAGATTTTGACAGTGACGTTGTAAGCACCGTGCCAAAATGTATGGTCTGAAAGTCCACAACACCTGAGAAAAAAACTATGACTTCATTCTAAAGTAAAAAATATAGATATCGACCTTAAGATGTGGTATCCACCGTGACAAAAGTATGTATTGTCTGAAAGTCCAAAACATCTGAGAATTAATTGTCACTTATTCTTCAGACAACACTTTCTTTTTAAAATCTTTGCTGCCCCGTGTGAGGATCTAACTCACGACCTTCAGATTATGAGACTGACGCGCTACCTACTGCGCTAACGAAGCACATTTAATCAACAAATCGAAAGAAAAAATTATCGATACCGACCTTCACTTTTTGACAGTGACGTTGTAAGCACCGTGCCAAAATGTATGGTCTGAAAAACCACAACACCTGAGAAAAAAACAATGATTTCATTCTAAAGTAAAAAATATAGATATCGATACCGACTTTCACTTTTTGACAGTGACGTTGTAAGCACCGTGACAAAAGTATGTATCGTCTGAACGTACAATACCACTGAGAATTAATTTTCACCTCATCTTCAGAAAACACTGTCTTTTTTAAAGCTTTGCTGCCCCGTGTGAGGATCGAACTCACGACCTTCAGATTATGAGACTGACACGCTGCCTGCTGTTCCAACGAGGCACTTCTAAACATTAAGCATAAAGAAAAAATATGGATAACGACCTTCAGATTTTGACAGTGACGTTTTAAGCACCGTGCCAAAATGTATGGTCTGAAAGTCCACATCACCTGAGAAAAAAACAATGATTTCATTCTAAAGTAAAAAATATAGATATCGACTTTAAGATGTGGTATCCACCGTGACAAAAGTATGTATTGTCTGAAAGTCCAAAACCACTGAGAATTAATTTTCACTTCATCTTCAGAGAACACTGTCTTTTTAAAAGCTATGCTGGCCCGTGTGAGGATGGAACTCATGACCTTCAGATTATGAGACTGACGCGCTACCTACTGCGCTAACGAAGCACATTTAATCAACAAATCGAAAGAAAAAATTATCGATACCGACCTTCACTTTTTGACAGTGACGTTGTAAGCACCGTGCCAAAATGTATGGTCTGAAAGTCCACAACACCTGAGAAAAAAACTATGATTTCATTCTAAAGTAAAAAATATAGATATCGACCTTAAGATGTGGTATCCACCGTGACAAAAGTATGTATTGTGTGAAAGTCCAAAACATCTGAGAATTAATTGTCACTTCATCTTCAGACAACACTGTCTTTTAAAGGCTTTGCTGACCCGTGTGAGGATTGAACTCACGACCTTCAGATAATGAGACTGACGCGCTACCTACTGCGCTAACGAAACACATTTAATCAACAAATCAAAAGAAAAAATTATCGATACCGACCTTCACTTTTTGACAGTGACGTTGTAAGCACCGTGCCAAAATGTATGGTCTGAAAAACCACAACACCTGAGAAAAAAACTATGATTTCATTCTAAAGTAAAACAATTTGATATCGACCTTAAGATGTGGTTTCCACCGTGACAAAAGTATGTATTGTCTGAAAGTCCAAAACCAGCGAGAATTAATTTTCACCATCGGACAAGAGTCTTTTTATAAGCTTCGTTGCCCCGTGTGAGGATTGAACTCACGACATTCAGATTATGAGACTGACGCGCTGCCTGCTGCACCAACGAGGTACATTAAAGCATTAAGTGTAAGAAAAAATATCGATACCGACCTTCAGATTTTGACAGTGACGTTGTAAGCACCGTGAAAAAGGTGTGTATCGTCCAACACCACTGAGAATTAATTTTCAGCTTCAGACAACAGACTTTTTATAAGCTTTACTGCCACGTGTGAGGATCGAACTCACGACCTTTAGATTATGAGACTGACGCGCTGCCTGCTGCGCCAACGAGGCACTTTTAAACATTAAGCGTAAAGAAAAAATATCGATACCGACCTTCACTTTTTGACAGTGACGTTGTAAGCACCGTGACAAAAGTATGTATCGTCTGAAAGTCCAAAACATCTGAGAATTAATTGTCACTTCATCTTCAGACAACACTGTCTTTTTAAAAGCTTTGCTGCTCGTGTGAGGATCGAACTCACGACCTTTAGATTATGAGACTGACGCGCTACCTACTGCGCTAACTAAGAACATTTAATGAACAAATCGAAAGAAAAAATTAGCGATACCGACCTTCACTTTTTGACAGTGACGTTGTAAGCACCGTGCCAAAATGTTAGGTTTGAAAAACCACAACACCTGAGAAAAAAACTATGATTTCATTCTAAAGTAAAACAATTTGATATCGACCTTAAGACGTGGTTTCCACCGTGACAAAAGTATGTATTGTCTGTAAGTCCAAAACCACTGAGAATTAATTTTCACCATCAGACAACTGTCTTTTTATAAGCTTTGCTGCCTCGTGTGAGGATCGAACTCACGACCTTTAGATTATGAGACTGACGCGCTGCCTGCTGCACCAACGAGGCACATTAAAGCATGAAGTGTAAGAAGAAATATCGATACCAAATTTCAGATTTTGACAGTGACGTTGTAAGCACCGTGCCAAAATGTATGGTCTGAAAAACCACAACACCTGAGAAAAAAACTATGATTTCATTCTAAAGTAAAACAATTTGATATCGACCTTAAGATGTGGTTTCCACCGTGACAAAAGTATGTATTGTCTGAAAGTCCAAAACCACTGAGAATTAATTTTCACCATCAGACAACAGTTTTTTATAAGCTTTGCTGCCCCGTGTGAGGATCGAACTCACGACCTTCAGATTATGAGACTGATGCACTGCCTGCTGCACCAACGAGGCACATTAGAGCTTTAAGTGTAAGAAAAAATATCGATACCGACCTTCAGATTTTGACAGTGACGTTGTAAGCACCGTGCCAAAATGTATGGTCTGAAAGTCCACAACACCTAAGAAAAAAACAATGATTTCATTCTAAAGTAAAAAATATAGATATCGACTTTAAGATGTGGTATCCACTGTGACAAAAGTATGTATTGTCTGAAAGTCCAAAACCACTGAGAATTAATTTTCACTTCATCTTCAGACAACGCTGTCTTTTTAAAAGCTATGCTGGCCCGTGTGAGGATCGAACTCATGACCTTCAGATTATGAGACTGACGCGCTGCCTACTGCGCTAACGAAGAACATTTAATCAACAAATCGAAAGAAAAAATTATCGATACCGACCTTCACTTTTTGACAGTGACGTTGTAAGCACCGTGCCAAAATGTATGGTCTGAAAGTCCACAACACCTGAGAAAAAAACTATGATTTCATTCTAAAGTAAAAAATATAGATATCGACCTTAAGATGTGGTATCCACCGTGACAAAAGTATGTATTGTCTGAAAGTCCAAAACATCTGAGAATTAATTGTCACTTCATCTTCAGACAACACTGTCTTTTTAAAGGCTTTGCTGACCCGTGTGAGGATCGAACTCACGACCTTCAGATTATGAGACTGACGCGCTACCTACTGCGCTAACGAAACACATTTAATCAACAAAACAAAAGAAAAAATTATCGATACCGACCTTCACTTTTTGACAGTGACGTTGTAAGCACAGTGCCAAAATGTATGGTCTGAAAAACCAAAACACCTGAGAAAAAAACTATGATTTCATTCTAAAGTAAAACAATTTGATATCGACCTTAAGATGTGGTTTCCACCGTGACAAAAGTATGTATTGTCTGAAAGTCCAAAACCACTGAGAATTAATTTTCACCATCAGACAAGAGTCTTTTTATAAGGTTGGCTGCCCCGTGTGAGGATCGAACTCACGACCTTTAGATTATGAGACTGACGCACTGCCTGCTGCACCAACGAGGCACTTTTAAACATTAAGCGAAAAGAAAAAATATCGATACCGACCTTCACTTTTTGACAGTGACGTTGTAAGCACCGTGCCAAAATGTATGGTCTGAAAAACCACAACACCTGAGAAAAAAACTATGATTTCATTCTAAAGTAAAAAATATAGATATCGACCTTAAGATGTGGTGTCCACCGTGACAAAAGTATGTATTGTCTGAAAGTCCAAAACATCTGAGAATTAATTGTCACTTCATCTTCAGACAACATTTTCTTTTTAAAATCTTTGCTGCCCCGTGTGAGGATCTAACTCACGACCTACAGATTATGAGACTGACGCACTACCTACTGCGCTAACGAGTGACATTACATGAAGAAATCGAAATAAAAAATATCGATACCGACCTTCAGATTTTGACAGTGACGTTGTAAGCACCGTGCCAAAATGTATGGTCTGAAAGTCCACAACACCTAAGAAAAAAACAATGATTTCATTCTAAAGTAAAAAATATAGATATCGACTTTAAGATGTAGTATCCACTGTGACAAAAGTATGTATTGTCTGAAAGTCCAAAACCACTGAGAATTAATTTTCACTTCATCTTCAGACAACGCTGTCTTTTTAAAAGCTATGCTGGCCCGTGTGAGGATCGAACTCATGACCTTCAGATTATGAGACTGACGCGCTGCCTACTGCGCTAACGAAGAACATTTAATCAACAATTCGAAAGAAAAAATTATCGATACCGACCTTCACTTTTTGACAGTGACGTTGTAAGCACCGTGCCAAAATGTATGGTCTGAAAGTCCACAACACCTGAGAAAAAAACTATGATTTCATTCTAAAGTAAAAAATATAGATATCGACCTTAAGATGTGGTATCCACCGTGACAAAAGTATGTATTGTCTGAAAGTCCAAAACATCTGAGAATTAATTGTCACTTCATCTTCAGACAACACTGTCTTTTTAAAGGCTTTGCTGACCCGTGTGAGGATCGAACTCACGACCTTCAGATTATGAGACTGACGCGCTACCTACTGCGCTAACGAAACACATTTAATCAACAAAACAAAAGAAAAAATTATCGATACCGACCTTCACTTTTTGACAGTGACGTTGTAAGCACAGTGCCAAAATGTATGGTCTGAAAAACCAAAACACCTGAGAAAAAAACTATGATTTCATTCTAAAGTAAAACAATTTGATATCGACCTTAAGATGTGGTTTCCACCGTGACAAAAGTATGTATTGTCTGAAAGTCCAAAACCACTGAGAATTAATTTTCACCATCAGACAAGAGTCTTTTTATAAGGTTGGCTGCCCCGTGTGAGGATCGAACTCACGACCTATAGATTATGAGACTGACGCACTGCCTGCTGCACCAACGAGGCACTTTTAAACATTAAGCGAAAAGAAAAAATATCGATACCGACCTTCACTTTTTGACAGTGACGTTGTAAGCACCGTGCCAAAATGTATGGTCTGAAAAACCACAACACCTGAGAAAAAAACTATGATTTCATTCTAAAGTAAAAAATATAGATATCGACCTTAAGATGTGGTGTCCACCGTGACAAAAGTATGTATTGTCTGAAAGTCCAAAACATCTGAGAATTAATTGTCACTTCATCTTCAGACAACATTTTCTTTTTAAAATCTTTGCTGCCCCGTGTGAGGATCTAACTCACGACCTACAGATTATGAGACTGACGCACTACCTACTGCGCTAACGAGTGACATTACATGAAGAAATCGAAATAAAAAATATCGATACCGACCTTCAGATTTTGACAGTGACGTTGTAAGCACCGTGCCAAAATGTATGGTCTGAAAGTCCACAACACCTAAGAAAAAAACAATGATTTCATTCTAAAGTAAAAAATATAGATATCGACTTTAAGATGTGGTATCCACTGTGACAAAAGTATGTATTGTCTGAAAGTCCAAAACCACTGAGAATTAATTTTCACTTCAGCTTCAGACAACGCTGTCTTTTTAAAAGCTATGCTGGCCCGTGTGAGGATCGAACTCATGACCTTCAGATTATGAGACTGACGCGCTGCCTACTGCGCTAACGAAGAACATTTAATCAACAATTCGAAAGAAAAAATTATCGATACCGACCTTCACTTTTTGACAGTGACGTTGTAAGCACCGTGCCAAAATGTATGGTCTGAAAGTCCACAACACCTGAGAAAAAAACTATGATTTCATTCTAAAGTAAAAAATATAGATATCGACCTTAAGATGTGGTATCCACCGTGACAAAAGTATGTATTGTCTGAAAGTCCAAAACATCTGAGAATTAATTGTCACTTCATCTTCAGACAACACTGTCTTTTTAAAGGCTTTGCTGACCCGTGTGAGGATCGAACTCACGACCTTCAGATTATGAGACTGACGCGCTACCTACTGCGCTAACGAAACACATTTAATCAACAAAACAAAAGAAAAAATTATCGATACCGACCTTCACTTTTTGACAGTGACGTTGTAAGCACAGTGCCAAAATGTATGGTCTGAAAAACCAAAACACCTGAGAAAAAAACTATGATTTCATTCTAAAGTAAAACAATTTGATATCGACCTTAAGATGTGGTTTCCACCGTGACAAAAGTATGTATTGTCTGAAAGTCCAAAACCACTGAGAATTAATTTTCACCATCAGACAAGAGTCTTTTTATAAGGTTGGCTGCCCCGTGTGAGGATCGAACTCACGACCTATAGATTATGAGACTGACGCACTGCCTGCTGCACCAACGAGGCACTTTTAAACATTAAGCGAAAAGAAAAAATATCGATACCGACCTTCACTTTTTGACAGTGACGTTGTAAGCACCGTGCCAAAATGTATGGTCTGAAAAACCACAACACCTGAGAAAAAAACTATGATTTCATTCTAAAGTAAAAAATATAGATATCGACCTTAAGATGTGGTGTCCACCGTGACAAAAGTATGTATTGTCTGAAAGTCCAAAACATCTGAGAATTAATTGTCACTTCATCTTCAGACAACATTTTCTTTTTAAAATCTTTGCTGCCCCGTGTGAGGATCTAACTCACGACCTACAGATTATGAGACTGACGCACTACCTACTGCGCTAACGAGTGACATTACATGAAGAAATCGAAATAAAAAATGATCGATACTGACCTTCACTTTTTGACAGTGACGTTGTAAGCACCGTGACAAAAGTATGTATCGTCTGAACGTACAATACCACTGAGAATTAATTTCCACCATCAGAGAACTGTCTTTTTATAAGCTTTGCTGCCCCGTGTGAGGATCGAACACACGACCTTCAGATTAAGAGACTGACGCGCTGCCTGCTGCACCAACGAGGCACATTAAAACATTAAGTGTAAGAAAAAATATCGATACCGACCTTCAGATTTTGACAGTGACGTTGTAAGCACCGTGCCAAAATATATGGTCTGAAAGTCCACAACACCTAAGAAAAAAACAATGATTTCATTCTAAAGTAAAAAATATAGATATCGATACCGACCTTCAGATTTTGACAGTGACGTTGTAAGCACCGTGACAAAAGTATGTATCGTCTGAACGTCCAATACCACTGAGAATTAATTCTCACTTAATCTTCAGAAAACACTGTCTTTTTAAAAGCTTTGCTGCCCCATGTGTGAGGATCGAACTCACGACCTTCAGATTATGAGACTGACGCGCTATCTGCTGCGCCAACGAAGAACTTTTAAACATTAAGCGTAAAGAAAAAATATCGATAACGACCTTCAGATTTTGACAGTGACGTTGTAAGCACCGTGACAAAAGTATGTATCGTCTGAACGTCCAATACCACTTAGAATTAATTTTCACTTCATCTTCAGAAAACACTTTTTTTAAAAAAAGCTTTGCTGCCCCGTGTGAGGATCGAACTCACGACCTTCAGATTATGAGACTGACGCGCTGCCTGCTGCGCCAACAAGGCACTTCTAAACATTAAGCGTAAAGAAAAAATATCGATAACGACTTTCACTTTTTCACAGTGACGTTGTAAGCACCGTGCCAAAATGTATGGTCTGAAAAACCACAACACCTGAGAAAAAAACAATGATTTCATTCTAAAGTAAAAAATATAGATATCGATACCGACCTTCAGATTTTGACAGTGACGTTGTAAGCACCGTGACAAAAGTATGTATCGTCTGAACGTCCAATACCACTGAGAATTAATTTTCACTTCATCTTCAGAAAACACTGTTTTTTTAAAAGCTTTGCTGCCCCGTGTGAGGATCGAACTCACGACCTTCAGATTATGAGACTGACGCGCTGCCTGCTGCACCAACGAGGCACATTAAAACATTAAGTGTAAGAAAAAATATCGATACCGACCTTCAGATTTTGACAGTGACGTTGTAAGCACCGTGCCAAAATATATGGTCTGAAAGTCCACAACACCTAAGAAAAAAACAATGATTTCATTCTAAAGTAAAAAATATAGATATCGATACCGACCTTCAGATTTTGACAGTGACGTTGTAAGCACCGTGACAAAAGTATGTATCGTCTGAACGTCCAATACCACTGAGAATTAATTCTCACTTAATCTTCAGAAAACACTGTCTTTTTAAAAGCTTTGCTGCCCCATGTGTGAGGATCGAACTCACGACCTTCAGATTATGAGACTGACGCGCTATCTGCTGCGCCAACGAAGAACTTTTAAACATTAAGCGTAAAGAAAAAATATCGATAACGACCTTCAGATTTTGACAGTGACGTTGTAAGCACCGTGACAAAAGTATGTATCGTCTGAACGTCCAATACCACTTAGAATTAATTTTCACTTCATCTTCAGAAAACACTTTTTTTTTAAAAAGCTTTGCTGCCCCGTGTGAGGATCGAACTCACGACCTTCAGATTATGAGACTGACGCGCTGCCTGCTGCGCCAACAAGGCACTTCTAAACATTAAGCGTAAAGAAAAAATATCGATAACGACTTTCACTTTTTCACAGTGACGTTGTAAGCACCGTGCCAAAATGTATGGTCTGAAAAACCACAACACCTGAGAAAAAAACAATGATTTCATTCTAAAGTAAAAAATATAGATATCGATACCGACCTTCAGATTTTGACAGTGACGTTGTAAGCACCGTGACAAAAGTATGTATCGTCTGAACGTCCAATACCACTGAGAATTAATTTTCACTTCATCTTCAGAAAACACTGTTTTTTTAAAAGCTTTGCTGCCCCGTGTGAGGATCGAACTCACGACCTTCAGATTATGAGACTGACGCGCTGCCTGATGCACCAACGAGGCACTTTTAAACATTAAGCGTAAAGAAAAAATATCGATAACGACCTTCAGATTTTGACAGAGACGTTGTAAGCACCGTGCCAAAATGTATGGTCTGAAAGTCCACATCACCTGAGAAAAAAACAATGATTTCATTCTAAAGTAAAAAATATAGATATCGACCTTAAGATGTGGTATCCACTGTGACAAAAGTATGTATTGTCTGAAAGTCCAAAACCACCGAGAATTAATTTTCCCTTCATCTTCAGACAACACTTTTTTATTAAAAGCTTTGCTGCCCCGTGTGAGGATCGAACTCACGACCTTCAGATTATGAGACTGACGCGCTACCTACTGCGCTAACGAAGCACATTTAATCAACAAATCGAAAGAAAAAATTATCGATACCGACCTTCACTTTTTGACAGTGACGTTGTAAGCACCGTGCCAAAATGTATGGTCTGAAAAACCACAACACCTGAGAAAAAAACAATGATTTCATTCTAAAGTAAAACAATTTGATATTGACCTTAAGATGTGGTTTCCACCGTGACAAAAGTATGTATTGTCTGAAAGTCCAAAACGACTGAGAATTAATTTTCACCTTCAGACAACACCGTCTTTCTATAAACTTTGCTGCCCAGTGTGAGGATCAAACTCACGACCTTCAGATTATGAGACTGACGCGCTGCACGCTGCGCCAACGAGGCACTTTTAGACATAGAGCGTAAAGAAAAAATATCGATAACGACCTTCAGATTTTGATAGTGACGTTGTAAGCACCGTGCCAAAATGTATGGTCTGAAAGTCCACATCACCTGAGAAAAAAACAATGATTTCATTATAAAGTAAAAAATATAGATATGGATACCGACCTTCAGATTTTGACAGTGACGTTGTAAGCACCGTGACAAAAGTATGTATTGTCTGAACGTCCAATACCACTGAGAATTAATTTTCACTTCATCTTCAGAAAACACTTTTTTTTTAAAAGATTTGCTGCCCCGTGTGAGGATCGAACTCACTACCTTCAGATTATGAGCCTGACGCGCTGCCTGCTGCGCCAACGAGGCACTTTTAAACATTAAGCGTAAAGAAAAAATATCGATAATGACTTTCACTTTTTGACAGTGACGTTGTAAGCACCGTGCCAAAATGTATGGTCTGAAAAACCACAACACCTTAGAAAAAAACAATGATTTCATTCTAAAGTAAAAAATATAGATATCGACCTTAAGATGTGGTATCCACTGTGACAAAAGTATGTATTGTCTGGAAGTCCAAAACCACTGAGAATTAATTTTCACTTGATCTTCAGAAAACACTTTCTTATTAAAAGCTTTGCTGCCCCGTGTGAGGATCGAACTCACGACCTTCAGATTATGAGACTGACGCGCTACCTACTGCGCTAACGAGGTACATTTAATCAACAAATCGAAAGAAAAAATTATCAATACCGACCTTCACTTTTTGACAGTGACGTTGTAAGCACCGTGCCAAAATGTATGGTCTGAAAAACCACAACACCTGAGAAAAAAACTATGATTTCATTCTAAAGTAAAACAATTTGATATCGACCTTAAGATGTGGTTTCCACCGTGACAAAAGTATGTATTGTCTGAAAGTCCAAAACCACTGAGAATTAATTTTCACCTTCAGACAACACTGTCTTTTTATAAGCTTTGCTGACCCGTGTGAGGATCGAACTCACGACCTTCAGATTATGAGACTGACGCGCTGCCTGCTGCGCCAACGAGGAACTTCTAAACATTAAGCGTAAAGAAAAAATATCGATAACGACCTTCAGATTTTGACAGTGACGTTGTAAGCACCGTGCCAAAATGTATGGTCTGAAAGTCGACATCACCTGAGAAAAAAACTATGATTTCATTCTAAAGTAAAAAATATAGATATGGATACCGACCTTCAGATTTTGACAGTGACGTTGTAAGCACCGTGACAAAAGTATGTATCGTCTGAACGTCCAATACCACTGAGAATTAATTTTCACTTCATCTTCAGAAAACACTGTTTTTTTAAAAGCTTTGCTGCCCCGTGTGAGGATCGAACTCACGACCTTCAGATTATGAGACTGACGCGCTGCCTGCTGCGCCAACGAGGCACTTTTAAACATTAAGCGTAAAGAAAAAATATCGATAATGACTTTCACTTTTTGACAGTGACGTTGTAAGCACCGTGCCAAAATGTATGGTCTGAAAAACCACAACACCTGAGAAAAAAACAATGATTTCATTCTAAAGTAAAAAATATAGATATCGACCTTAAGATGTGGTATCCACTGTGACAAAAGTATGTATTGTCTGGATGTCCAAAACCACTGAGAATTAATTTTAACTTCATCTTCAGACAACACTTTCTTATTAAAAGCTTTGCTGCCCCGTGTGAGGATCGAACTCACGACCTTCAGATTATGAGACTGACGCACTGCATGCTGCGCCAACGAGGCACTTTTAAACATTAAGCGTAAAGAAAAAATATCGATAATGACTTTCACTTTTTGACAGTGACGTTGTAAGCACCGTGCCAAAATGTATGGTCTGAAAAACCACAACACCTGAGAAAAAAACAATGATTTCATTCTAAAGTAAAACAATTTGATATCGACCTTAAGATGTGGTTTCCACCGTGACAAAAGTATGTATTGTCTGAAAGTCCAAAACATCTGAGAATTAATTGTCACTTATTCTTCAGACAACACTTTCTTTTTAAAATCTTTGCTGCCCCGTGTGAGGATGTAACTCACGACCTTCAGATTATGAGACTGACGCGCTACCTACTGCGCTAACGAAGCACATTTAATCAACAAATCGAAAGAAAAAATTATCGATACCGACCTTCACTTTTTGACAGAGACGTTGTAAGCACCGTGCCAAAATGTATGGTCTGAATGTCGACATCACCTGAGAAAAAAAGAATGATTTCATTCTAAAGTAAAAAATATAGATATCGATACCGACCTTCAGATTTTGACAGAGACGTTGTAAGCACCGTGCCAAAATGTATGGTCTGAATGTCGACATCACCTGAGAAAAAAACAATGATTTCATTCTAAAGTAAAAAATATAGATATCGATACCGACCTTCAGATTTTGACAGTGACGTTGTAAGCACCGTGACAAAAGTATGTATCGTCTGAACGTCCAATACCACTGAGAATTAATTTTCACTTCATCTTCAGAAAACACTGTCTTTCAAAAGCTTTGCTGCTCAGTCTGAGGATCGAACTCACGACCTTCAAATTATGAGACTGACGCACTGCCTGCTGCGCCAACAAGGCACTTTTAAACATTAAGCGTAAAGAAAAAATATCGATAACGACTTTCAGATTTTGACAGAGACGTTGTAAGCACCGTGCCAAAATGTATGGTCTGAAAGTCCATATCACCTGAGAAAAAAACAATGATTTCATTCTAAAGTAAAAAATATAGATATCGACCTTAAGATGTGGTATCCACTGTGACAAAAGTATGTATTGTCTGAAAGTCCAAAACCACTGAGAATTAATTTTCACTTCATCTTCAGACAACACTGTCTTTTTAAAAGCTTTGCTGCCCCGTGTGAGGATCGAACTCACGACCTTCAAATTATGAGACTGACGCGCTACCTACTGCGCTAACGAGGCACAGTTCATCAACAAATCGAAAGAAGATATTATCGATACCGACCTTCACTTTTTGACAGTGACGTTGTAAGCACCGTGCCAAAATGTATGGTCTGAAAAACCACAACACCTGAGAAAAAAACTATGATTTCATTCTAAAGTAAAACAATTTGATATCGACCTTAAGACGTGGTTTCCACCGTGACAAAAGTATGTATTGTCTGTAAGTCCAAAACCACTGAGAATTAATTTTCACCATCAGACAACAGTCGTTTTATAAGCTTTGTTGCCCTGTGTGAGGATCGAACTCACGACCTTTAGATTATGAGACTGACGCGCTGCCTGCTGCACCAACGAGGTACATTAAAGCATGAAGTGTAAGAAAAAATATCGATACCGACCTTCAGATTTTGACAGTGACGTTGTAGCCACCGTGCCAAAATGTATGGTCTGAAAGTCCACAACACCTATGAAAAAAACAATGATTTCATTCTAAAGTAAAAAATATAGATATCGATTCCGACCTTCAGATTTTGACAGTGACGTTGTAAGCACCGTGCCAAAATGTATGGTCTGAAAGTCCACAACACCTAAGAAATAAACAATGATTTCATTCTAAAGTAAAAAATATAGATATCTATACCGACCTTCAGATTTTACAGTGACGTTGTAAGCACCGTGACAAAAGTATGTATTGTCTGAAAGTCCAAAACCACTGAGAATTAATTTTCACCTTCAGACAAAACTGTCGTTTAAAGGCTTTGCTGCCCCGTGTGAGGATCGAACTCACGACCTTCAGATTATGAGACTGACGCGCTGCCTGCTGCGCCAACAGGGCACGTTAAATCATTAAGTGTAAGAAAAAATATCGATACCGACCTTCACTTTTTGACAGTGACGATGTAAGCACCGTGCCAAAATGTATGTTCTGAAAGTCCACAACACCTGAGAAAAAAACTATGATTTCATTCTAAAGTAAAACAATTTGATATCGACCTTAAGATGTGGTATCCACCGTGACAAAAATATGTATTGTCTGAAAGTCCAAAACATCTGAGAATTAATTGTCACTTCATCTTCAGACAAAACTTTCTTTTTAAAATCTTTGCTGCCAAAGGTGAGGATCGAACTCACGACCTTCAGATTATAAGACTGATGCACTACCTACTGCGCTAACGAGTCACATTACATGAAGACATCGAAATAAGAAATGATCGATACCGACCTTCAGATTTTGACAGTGACGTTGAAAGCACCGTGCCAAAATGTATGGTCTGAAAGTCCACAACACCTAAGAAATAAACAATGATTTCATTCTAAAGTAAAAAATATAGATATCGATACCGACCTTCAGATTTTGACAGTGACGTTGTAAGCACCGTGACAAAAGTATGTATCGTCTGAACGTCCAATACCACTGAGAATTAATTTTCACTTCATCTTCAGAAAACACTGTCTTTTTAAAAGCTTTGCTGCCCCGTGTGAGGATCGAACTCACGACCTTCAGATTATGAGACTGACGCGCTACCTACTGCGCTAACGAGGCACATTTAATCAAGAAATCGAAAGAAAAAATTATCGATACCGACATTCACTTTTTGACAGTGACGTTGTAAGCACCGTGCCAAAATGTATGGTCTGAAAAACCACAACACCTGAGAAAAAAATTATGATTTCATTCTAAAGTAAAACAATTTGATATCGACCTTAAGATGTGGTTTCCACCGTGACAAAAGTATGTATTGTCTGAAAGTCCAAAACCACTGAGAATTAATTTTCACTTCATCTTCGGACAACACTGTCTTTTTAAAAGCTTTGCTGCTCGTGTGAGGATCGAACTCACGACCTTTAGATTATGAGACTGACGCGCTACCTACTGCGCTAACTAAGAACATTTAATGAACAAATCGAAAGAAAAAATTAGCGATACCGACCTTCACTTTTTGACAGTGACGTTGTAAGCACCGTGCCAAAATGTTAGGTCTGAAAAACCACAACACCTGAGAAAAAAACTATGATTTCATTCTAAAGTAAAACAATTTGATATCGACCTTAAGACGTGGTTTCCACCGTGACAAAAGTATGTATTGTCTGTAAGTCCAAAACCACTGAGAATTAATTTTCACCATCAGACAACTGTCTTTTTATAAGCTTTGCTGCCTCGTGTGAGGAACGAACTCACGACCTTTAGATTATGAGACTGACGCGCTGCCTGCTGCACCAACGAGGAACATTAAAGCATGAAGTGTAAGAAGAAATATCGATACCAAATTTCTGATTTTGACAGTGACGTTGTAACCACCGTGCCAAAATGTATGGTCTGAAAGTCCACAACACCTAAGAAAAAAACAATGATTTCATTCTAAAGTAAAAAATATAGATATCGATACAGACCTTCAGATTTTACAGTGACGTTGTAAGCACCGTGACAAAAGTATGTATTGTCTGAAAGTCCAAAACCACTGAGAATTAATTTTAACCTTCAGACAAAACTGTCTTTTATAAGCTTTGCTGCCCCGTGTGAGGATCGAACTCACGACCTTCAGATTATGAGACTGATGCGCTGCCTGCGCGCCAACAACGCACGTTAAATCATTAAGTGTAAGAAATAATATCGATACCGACCTTCACTTTTTGACAGTGACGATGTAAGCACCGTGCCAAAATGTATGGTCTGAAAGTCCACAACACCTGAGAAAAAAACTATGATTTCATTCTAAAGTAAAACAATTTGATATCGACCTTATGATGTGGTTTCCACCGTGACAAAAGTATGTACTGTCTGAAAGTCCAAAACACTGAGAATTTATTTTCACCTTCAGACTACAGTATCATTTTATAAACTTTGCTGCCCCATGTGAGGATCGAACTCACGACCTTCAGATTATGAGACTGACGCACTGCCTGCTGCGCCAACGAGGCACATTAATTCATTAAGTGTAAGAAAAAATATCGATACCGACCTTCACTTTTTGACAGTGACGTTGTAAGCACCGTGCCAAAATGTATGGTCTGAAAAACCACAACACCTGAGAAAAAAACAATGATTTCATTCTAAAGTAAAACAATTTGATATCGACCTTAAGATGTGGTTTCCACCGTGACAAAAGTATGTATTGTCTGAAAGTCCAAAACCACTGAGAATTAATTTTCACCTTCAGACAACACTGTCTTTTTATTAGCTTTGCTGACCCGTGTGAGGATCGAACTCACGACCTTCGGATTATGAGACTGACGCGCTGCCTGCTGCACCAACCAGGCACATTAAAGCATTAAGTGTAAGAAAAAATATCGATACCGACCTTCAGATTTTGACAGTGACGTTGTAAGCGCCGTGCCAAAATGTATGGTCTGAAAGTCCACAACACCTAAGAAAAAAACAATGATTTCATTCTAAAGTAAAAAATATAGATATCGATACCGACCTTCAGATTTTACAGTGACGTTGTAAGCACCGTGACAAAAGTATGTATAGTCTGAACGTCCAATACCACTGAGAATTCATTTTCACTTCATCTTCAGAAAACACTGTCTTTTTAAGAGCTTTGCTGCCCCGTGTGAGGATCGAACTCACGACCTTCAGATTATGAGACTGACGCACTACCTACTGCGCTAACGAAGCACATTTAATCAACAAATCGAAAGAAAAAATTATCGATACCGACCTTCACTTTTTGACAGTGACGTTGTAAGCACCGTGCCAAAATGTATGGTCTGAAAAACCACAACACCTGAGAAAAAAACAATGATTTCATTCTAAAGTAAAACAATTTGATATTGACCTTAAGATGTGGTTTCCACCGTGACAAAAGTATGTATTGTCTGAAAGTCCAAAACGACTGAGAATTAATTTTCACCTTCAGACAACACTGTCTTTCTATAAACTTTGCTGCCCAGTGTAAGGATCGAACTCACGACCTTCAGATTATGAGACTGACGCGCTGCACGCTGCGCCAACGAGGCACTTTTAGACATAGAGCGTAAAGAAAAAATATCGATAACGACCTTCAGATTTTGATAGTGACGTTGTAAGCACCGTGCCAAAATGTATGGTCTGAAAGTCCACATCACCTGAGAAAAAAACAATGATTTCATTATAAAGTAAAAAATATAGATATGGATACCGACCTTCAGATTTTGACAGTGACGTTGTAAGCACCGTGACAAAAGGATGTATTGTCTGAACGTCCAATACCACTGAGAATTAATTTTCACTTCATCTTCAGAAAACACTTTTTTTTTAAAAGATTTGCTGCCCCGTGTGAGGATCGAACTCACTACCTTCAGATTGTGAGCCTGACGCGCTGCCTGCTGCGCCAACGAGGCACTTTTAAACATTAAGCGTAAAGAAAAAATATCGATAATGACTTTCACTTTTTGACAGTGACGTTGTAAGCACCGTGCCAAAATGTATGGTCTGAAAAACCACAACACCTTAGAAAAAAACAATGATTTCATTCTAAAGTAAAAAATATAGATATCGACCTTAAGATGTGTTATCCACTGTGACAAAAGTATGTATTGTCTGGAAGTCCAAAACCACTGAGAATTAATTTTCACTTGATCTTCAGAAAACACTTTCTTATTAAAAGCTTTGCTGCCCCGTGTGAGGATCGAACTCACGACCTTCAGATTATGAGACTGACGCGCTACCTACTGCGCTAACGAGGTACATTTAATCAACAAATCGAAAGAAAAAATTATCAATACCGACCTTCACTTTTTGACAGTGACGTTGTAAGCACCGTGCCAAAATGTATGGTCTGAAAAACCACAACACCTGAGAAAAAAACTATGATTTCATTCTAAAGTAAAACAATTTGATATCGACCTTAAGATGTGGTTTCCACCGTGACAAAAGTATGTATTGTCTGAAAGTCCAAAACCACTGAGAATTAATTTTCACCTTCAGACAACACTGTCTTTTTATAAGCTTTGCTGACCCGTGTGAGGATCAAACTCACGACCTTCAGATTATGAGACTGACGCGCTGCCTGCTGCGCCAACGAGGAACTTCTAAACATTAAGCGTAAAGAAAAAATATCGATAACGACCTTCAGATTTTGACAGTGACATTGTAAGCACCGTGCCAAAATGTATGGTCTGAAAGTCGACATCACCTGAGAAAAAAACTATGATTTCATTCTAAAGTAAAAAATATAGATATGGATACCGACCTTCAGATTTTGACAGTGACGTTGTAAGCACCGTGACAAAAGTATGTATCGTCTGAACGTCCAATACCACTGAGAATTAATTTTCACTTCATCTTCAGAAAACACTGTTTTTTTAAAAGCTTTCTTCCCCGTGTGAGGATCGAACTCACGACCTTCAGATTATGAGACTGACGCGCTGCCTGCTGCGCCAACGAGGCACTTTTAAACATTAAGCGTAAAGAAAAAATATCGATAATGACTTTCACTTTTTGACAGTGACGTTGTAAGCACCGTGCCAAAATGTATGGTCTGAAAAACCACAACACCTGAGAAAAAAACAATGATTTCATTCTAAAGTAAAAAATATAGATATCGACCTTAAGATGTGGTATCCACTGTGACAAAAGTATGTATTGTCTGGATGTCCAAAACCACTGAGAATTAATTTTAACTTCATCTTCAGACAACACTTTCTTATTAAAAGCTTTGCTGCCCCGTGTGAGGATCGAACTCACGACCTTCAGATTATGAGACTGACGCACTGCATGCTGCGCCAACGAGGCACTTTTAAACATTAAGCGTAAAGAAAAAATATCGATAATGACTTTCACTTTTTGACAGTGACGTTGTAAGCACCGTGCCAAAATGTATGGTCTGAAAAACCACAACACCTGAGAAAAAAACAATGATTTCATTCTAAAGTAAAAAATATAGATATCGACCTTAAGATGTGTTATCCACTGTGACAAAAGTATGTATTGTCTGGAAGTCCAAAACCACTGAGAATTAATTTTCACTTGATCTTCAGAAAACACTTTCTTATTAAAAGCTTTGCTGCCCCGTGTGAGGATCGAACTCACGACCTTCAGATTATGAGACTGACGCGCTACCTACTGCGCTAACGAGGTACATTTAATCAACAAATCGAAAGAAAAAATTATCAATACCGACCTTCACTTTTTGACAGTGACGTTGTAAGCACCGTGCCAAAATGTATGGTCTGAAAAACCACAACACCTGAGAAAAAAACTATGATTTCATTCTAAAGTAAAACAATTTGATATCGACCTTAAGATGTGGTTTCCACCGTGACAAAACGATGTATTGTCTGAAAGTCCAAAACCACTGAGAATTAATTTTCACCTTCAGACAACACTGTCTTTTTATAAGCTTTGCTGACCCGTGTGAGGATCGAACTCACGACCTTCAGATTATGAGACTGACGCGCTGCCTGCTGCGCCAACGAGGAACTTCTAAACATTAAGCGTAAAGAAAAAATATCGATAACGACCTTCAGATTTTGACAGTGACATTGTAAGCACCGTGCCAAAATGTATGGTCTGAAAGTCGACATCACCTGAGAAAAAAACTATGATTTCATTCTAAAGTAAAAAATATAGATATGGATACCGACCTTCAGATTTTGACAGTGACGTTGTAAGCACCGTGACAAAAGTATGTATCGTCTGAACGTCCAATACCACTGAGAATTAATTTTCACTTCATCTTCAGAAAACACTGTTTTTTTAAAAGCTTTCTTCCCCGTGTGAGGATCGAACTCACGACCTTCAGATTATGAGACTGACGCGCTGCCTGCTGCGCCAACGAGGCACTTTTAAACATTAAGCGTAAAGAAAAAATATCGATAATGACTTTCACTTTTTGACAGTGACGTTGTAAGCACCGTGCCAAAATGTATGGTCTGAAAAACCACAACACCTGAGAAAAAAACAATGATTTCATTCTAAAGTAAAAAATATAGATATCGACCTTAAGATGTGGTATCCACTGTGACAGAAGTATGTATTGTCTGGATTTCCAAAACCACTGAGAATTAATTTTAACTTCATCTTCAGACAACACTTTCTTATTAAAAGCTTTGCTGCCCCGTGTGAGGATCGAACTCACGACCTTCAGATTATGAGACTGACGCACTGCATGCTGCGCCAACGAGGCACTTTTAAACATTAAGCGTAAAGAAAAAATATCGATAATGACTTTCACTTTTTGACAGTGACGTTGTAAGCACCGTGCCAAAATGTATGGTCTGAAAAACCACAACACCTGAGAAAAAAACAATGATTTCATTCTAAAGTAAAAAATATAGATATCGACCTTAAGATGTGGTATCCACTGTGACAAAAGTATGTATTGTCTGGAAGTCCAAAACCACTGAGAATTAATTTTAACTTCATCTTCAGACAACACTTTCTTATTAAAAGCTTTGCTGCCCTGTGTGAGGATCGAACTCACGACCTTCAGATTATGAGACTGACGCGCTACCTACTGCGCTAACGAGGCACATTTAATCAACAAATCGAAAGAAAAAATTATCAATACCGACCTTCACTTTTTGACAGTGACGTTGTAAGCACCGTGCCAAAATGTATGGTCTGAAAAACCACAACACCTGAGAAAAAAACAATGATTTCATTCTAAAGTAAAACAATTTGATATCGACCTTAAGATGTGGTTTCCACCGTGACAAAAGTATGTATTGTCTGAAAGTCCAAAACCACTGAGAATTAATTTTCACCTTGAGACAACACTGTCTTTTTATAAGCTTTGCTAACCCGTGTGAGGATCGAACTCACGACCTTCGGATTATGAGACTGACGCGCTGCCTGCTGCACCAACCAGGCACATTAAAGCATTAAGTGTAAGAAAAAATATCGATACCGACCTTCAGATTTTGACAGTGACGTTGTAAGCACCGTGCCAAAATGTATGGTCTGAAAGTCCACAACACCTAAGAAAAAAACAATGATTTCATTCTAAAGTAAAAAATATAGACATCGATACCGACCTTCAGATTTTACAGTGACGTTGTAAGCACCGTGACAAAAGTATGTATAGTCTGAACGTCCAATACCACTGAGAATTCATTTTCACTTCATCTTCAGAAAACACTGTCTTTTTAAGAGCTTTGCTGCCCCGTGTGAGGATCTAACTCACGACCTTCAGATTATGAGACTGACGCGCTACCTACTGCGCTAACGAAGCACATTTAATCAACAAATCGAAAGAAAAAATGATCGATACCGACCTTCACTTTTTGACAGTGACGTTGTAAGCACCGTGCCAAAATGTATGGTCTGAAAAACCACAACACCTGAGAAAAAAACAATGATTTCATTCTAAAGTAAAACAATTTGATATTGACCTTAAGATGTGGTTTCCACCGTGACAAAAGTATGTATTGTCTGAAAGTCCAAAACGACTGAGAATTAATTTTCACCTTCAGACAACACTGTCTTTCTATAAACTTTGCTGCCCAGTGTGAGGATCGAACTCACGACCTTCAGATTATGAGACTGACGCGCTGCACGCTGCGCCAACGAGGCACTTTTAGACATAGAGCGTAAAGAAAAAATATCGATAACGACCTTCAGATTTTGATAGTGACGTTGTAAGCACCGTGCCAAAATGTATGGTCTGAAAGTCCACAACACCTAAGAAATAAACAATGATTTCATTCTAAAGTAAAAAATATAGATATCGATACCGACCTTCAGATTTTGACAGTGACGTTGTAAGCACCGTGACAAAAGTATGTATCGTCTGAACGTCCAATACCACTGAGAATTAATTTTCACTTCATCTTCAGAAAACACTTTCTTATTAAAAGCTTTGCTGCCCCGTGTGAGGATCGAACTCACGACCTTCAGATTATGAGACTGACGCGCTACCTACTGCGCTAACGAGGCACATTTAATCAATAAATCGAAAGAAAAAACTATCAATACCGACCTTCACTTTTTGACAGTGACGTTGTAAGCACCGTGCCAAAATGTATGGTCTGAAAAACCACAACACCTGAGAAAAAAACTATGATTTCATTCTAAAGTAAAACAATTTGATATCGACCTTAAGATGTGGTTTCCACCGTGACAAAAGTATGTATTGTCTGAAAGTCCAAAACCACTGAGAATTCATTTTCACCTTCAGACAACACTGTCTTTTTATAAGCTTTGCAGCCCCGTGTGAGGATCGAACTCACAACCTTCAGATTATGAGACTGACGCGCTGCCTGCTGCACCAACGAGGCACTTCTAAACATTAAGCGTAAAGAAAAAATATCGATAACGACCTTCAGATTTTGACAGTGACGTTGTAAGCACCGTGCCAAAATGTATGGTCTGAAAGTCCACATCACCTGAGAAAAAAACTATGATTTCATTCTAAAGTAAAAAATATAGATATGGATACCGACCTTCAGATTTTGACAGTGACGTTGTAAGCACCGTGACAAAAGTATGTATCGTCTGAACGTCCAATACCACTGAGAATTAATTTTCACTTCATCTTCAGAAAACACTGTTTTTTTAAAAGCTTTGCTGCCCTGTGTGAGGATCGAACTCACGACCTTCAGATTATGAGACTGACGCGCTGCCTGCTGCGCCAACGAGGCACTTTTAAACATTAAGCGTAAAGAAAAAATATCGATAACGACCTTCACTTTTTGACAGTGACGTTGTAAGCACCGTGCCAAAATGTATGGTCTGAAAAACCACAACACCTGAGAAAAAAACAATGATTTCATTCTAAAGTAAAAAATATAGATATCGACCTTAAGATGTGGTATCCACTGTGACAAAAGTATGTATTGTCTGGAAGTCCAAAACCACTGAGAATTAATTTTCACTTCATCTTCAGACAACACTTTCTTATTAAAAGCTTTGCTGCCCCGTGTGAGGATCGAACTCACGACCTTCAGATTATGAGACTGACGCGCTACCTACTGCGCTAACGAGGCACATTTAACCAACAAATCGAAAGAAAAAATTATCAATACCGACCTTCACTTTTTGACAGTGACGTTGTAAGCACCGTGCCAAAATGTATGGTCTGAAAAACCACAACACCTGAGAAAAAAACTATGATTTCATTCTAAAGTAAAACAATTTGATATCGACCTTAAGATGTGGTTTCCACCGTGACAAAAGTATGTATTGTCTGAAAGTCCAAAAGCACTGAGAATTCATTTTCACCTTCAGACAACACTGTCTTTTTATAAGCTTTGCAGCCCCGTGTGAGGATCGAACTCACGACCTTCAGATTATGAGACTGACGCGCTGCCTGCTGCACCAACGAGGAACATTAAATCATTAAGTGTAAGAAAAAATATCGATACCGACCTTCAGATTTTGACAGTGACGTTGTAAGCACCGTGCCAAAATGTATGGTCTGAAAGTCCACAACACCTAAGAAATAAACAATGATTTCATTCTAAAGTAAAAACTATAGATATCGATACCGACCTTCAGATTTTGACAGTGACGTTGTAAGCACCGTGACAAAAGTATGTATCGTCTGAACGTCCAATACCACTGAGAATTAATTTTCACTTCATCTTCAGAAAACACTGTTTTTTTAAAAGCTTTGCTGTCCCGTGTGAGGATCGAACTCACGACCTTCAGATTATGAGACAGACGCGCTGCCTGCTGCGCCAACGAGGCACTTCTATTTATTAAGCGTAAAGAAATAATATCGATAACGACCTTCAGATTTTGACAGTGACGTTGTAAGCACCGTGCCAAAATGTATGGTCTGAAAGTCCACATCACCTGAGAAAAAAACTATGATTTCATTCTAAAGTAAAAAATATAGATATCGACCTTAAGATGTGGTATCCACTGTGACAAAAGTATGTATTGTCTGAAAGTCCAAAACAACTGAGAATTAATTTTCACTTCATCTTCGGACAACACTGTCTTTTTAAAAGCTTTTCTGCCCCGTGTGAGGATCGAACTCACGACCTTCAGATTATGAGACTGACGCGCTACCTACTGCGCTAACGAAGCATATTTAATCGACAAATCGAAAGAAAAAAATATCGATACCGACCTTCACTTTTTGACAGTGACGTTGTAAGCACCGTGCCAAAAGGTATGGTCTGAAAAACCACAACACCTAAGAAAAAAACTATGATTTCATTCTAAAGTAAAACAATTTGATATCGACCTTAAGATGTGGTTTCCACCGTGACAAAAGTATGTATTGTCTGAAAGTCCAAAACCACTGAGAATTAATTTTCACCTTCAGACAACACTGTCTTTTTATAAGCTTTGCTGCCCCGTGTGAGGATCGAACTCACGACCTTCAGATTATGAGACTGACGCGCTGCCTGCTGCGCCAACGAGGCACTTGTAAACATTAAGCGTAAATAAAAAATATCGATAACGACTTTCAGATTTTGACAGTGCCGTTGTAAGCACCGTGCCAAAATGTATGGTCTGAAAGTCCACATCACCTGAGAAAAAAAATATGATTTCATTCTAAAGTAAAAAATATAGATATCGACCTTAAGATGTGGTATCCACTGTGACAAAAGTATGTATTGTCTGAAAGTCCAAAACAACTGAGAATTCATTTTCACTTCATCTTCGGACAACACTGTCTTTTTAAAAGCTTTGCTGCCCCGTGTGAGGATCGAACTCACGACCTTCAGATTATGAGACTGACGCGCTACCTACTGTGCTAACGAAGCACATTTAATCGACAAATCGAAAGAAAAAAATATCGATACCGACCTTCAGATTTTGACAGTGACATTGTAAGCACAGTGCCAAAATGTATGGTCTGAAAGTCGACATCACCTGAGAAAAAAACTATGATTTCATTCTAAAGTAAAAAATATAGATATGGATACCGACCTTCAGATTTTGACAGTGACGTTGTAAGCACCGTGACAAAAGTATGTATCGTCTGAACGTCCAATACCACTGAGAATTAATTTTCACTTCATCTTCAGAAAACACTGTTTTTTTAAAAGCTTTCTTCCCCGTGTGAGGATCGAACTCACGACCTTCAGATTATGAGACTGACGCGCTGCCTGCTGCGCCAACGAGGCACTTTTAAACATTAAGCGTAAAGAAAAAATATCGATAATGACTTTCACTTTTTGACAGTGACGTTGTAAGCACCGTGCCAAAATGTATGGTCTGAAAAACCACAACACCTGAGAAAAAAACAATGATTTCATTCTAAAGTAAAAAATATAGATATCGACCTTAAGATGTGGTATCCACTGTGACAAAAGTATGTATTGTCTGGATGTCCAAAACCACTGAGAATTAATTTTAACTTCATCTTCAGACAACACTTTCTTATTAAAAGCTTTGCTGCCCCGTGTGAGGATCGAACTCACGACCTTCAGATTATGAGACTGACGCACTGCATGCTGCGCCAACGAGGCACTTTTAAACATTAAGCGTAAAGAAAAAATATCGATAATGACTTTCACTTTTTGACAGTGACGTTGTAAGCACCGTGCCAAAATGTATGGTCTGAAAAACCACAACACCTGAGAAAAAAACAATGATTTCATTCTAAAGTAAAAAATATAGATATCGACCTTAAGATGTGTTATCCACTGTGACAAAAGTATGTATTGTCTGGAAGTCCAAAACCACTGAGAATTAATTTTCACTTGATCTTCAGAAAACACTTTCTTATTAAAAGCTTTGCTGCCCCGTGTGAGGATCGAACTCACGACCTTCAGATTATGAGACTGACGCGCTACCTACTGCGCTAACGAGGTACATTTAATCAACAAATCGAAAGAAAAAATTATCAATACCGACCTTCACTTTTTGACAGTGACGTTGTAAGCACCGTGCCAAAATGTATGGTCTGAAAAACCACAACACCTGAGAAAAAAACTATGATTTCATTCTAAAGTAAAACAATTTGATATCGACCTTAAGATGTGGTTTCCACCGTGACAAAACGATGTATTGTCTGAAAGTCCAAAACCACTGAGAATTAATTTTCACCTTCAGACAACACTGTCTTTTTATAAGCTTTGCTGACCCGTGTGAGGATCGAACTCACGACCTTCAGTTTATGAGACTGACGCGCTGCCTGCTGCGCCAACGAGGAACTTCTAAACATTAAGCGTAAAGAAAAAATATCGATAACGACCTTCAGATTTTGACAGTGACATTGTAAGCACCGTGCCAAAATGTATGGTCTGAAAGTCGACATCACCTGAGAAAAAAACTATGATTTCATTCTAAAGTAAAAAATATAGATATGGATACCGACCTTCAGATTTTGACAGTGACGTTGTAAGCACCGTGACAAAAGTATGTATCGTCTGAACGTCCAATACCACTGAGAATTAATTTTCACTTCATCTTCAGAAAACACTGTTTTTTTAAAAGCTTTCTTCCCCGTGTGAGGATCGAACTCACGACCTTCAGATTATGAGACTGACGCGCTGCCTGCTGCGCCAACGAGGCACTTTTAAACATTAAGCGTAAAGAAAAAATATCGATAATGACTTTCACTTTTTGACAGTGACGTTGTAAGCACCGTGCCAAAATGTATGGTCTGAAAAACCACAACACCTGAGAAAAAAACAATGATTTCATTCTAAAGTAAAAAATATAGATATCGACCTTAAGATGTGGTATCCACTGTGACAAAAGTATGTATTGTCTGGATGTCCAAAACCACTGAGAATTAATTTTAACTTCATCTTCAGACAACACTTTCTTATTAAAAGCTTTGCTGCCCCGTGTGAGGATCGAACTCACGACCTTCAGATTATGAGACTGACGCACTGCATGCTGCGCCAACGAGGCACTTTTAAACATTAAGCGTAAAGAAAAAATATCGATAATGACTTTCACTTTTTGACAGTGACGTTGTAAGCACCGTGCCAAAATGTATGGTCTGAAAAACCACAACACCTGAGAAAAAAACAATGATTTCATTCTAAAGTAAAAAATATAGATATCGACCTTAAGATGTGGTATCCACTGTGACAAAAGTATGTATTGTCTGGAAGTCCAAAACCACTGAGAATTAATTTTAACTTCATCTTCAGACAACACTTTCTTATTAAAAGCTTTGCTGCCCTGTGTGAGGATCGAACTCACGACCTTCAGATTATGAGACTGACGCGCTACCTACTGCGCTAACGAGGCACATTTAATCAACAAATCGAAAGAAAAAATTATCAATACCGACCTTCACTTTTTGACAGTGACGTTGTAAGCACCGTGCCAAAATGTATGGTCTGAAAAACCACAACACCTGAGAAAAAAACAATGATTTCATTCTAAAGTAAAACAATTTGATATCGACCTTAAGATGTGGTTTCCACCGTGACAAAAGTATGTATTTTCTGAAAGTCCAAAACCACTGAGAATTAATTTTCACCTTCAGACAACACTGTCTTTTTATAAGCTTTGCTAACCCGTGTGAGGATCGAACTCACGACCTTCGGATTATGAGACTGACGCGCTGCCTGCTGCACCAACCAGGCACATTAAAGCATTAAGTGTAAGAAAAAATATCGATACCGACCTTCAGATTTTGACAGTGACGTTGTAAGCACCGTGCCAAAATGTATGGTCTGAAAGTCCACAACACCTAAGAAAAAAACAATGATTTCATTCTAAAGTAAAAAATATAGACATCGATACCGACCTTCAGATTTTACAGTGACGTTGTAAGCACCGTGACAAAAGTATGTATAGTCTGAACGTCCAATACCACTGAGAATTCATTTTCACTTCATCTTCAGAAAACACTGTCTTTTTAAGAGCTTTGCTGCCCCGTGTGAGGATCTAACTCACGACCTTCAGATTATGAGACTGACGCGCTACCTACTGCGCTAACGAAGCACATTTAATCAACAAATCGAAAGAAAAAATGATCGATACCGACCTTCACTTTTTGACAGTGACGTTGTAAGCACCGTGCCAAAATGTATGGTCTGAAAAACCACAACACCTGAGAAAAAAACAATGATTTCATTCTAAAGTAAAACAATTTGATATTGACCTTAAGATGTGGTTTCCACCGTGACAAAAGTATGTATTGTCTGAAAGTCCAAAACGACTGAGAATTAATTTTCACCTTCAGACAACACTGTCTTTCTATAAACTTTGCTGCCCAGTGTGAGGATCGAACTCACGACCTTCAGATTATGAGACTGACGCGCTGCACGCTGCGCCAACGAGGCACTTTTAGACATAGAGCGTAAAGAAAAAATATCGATAACGACCTTCAGATTTTGATAGTGACGTTGTAAGCACCGTGCCAAAATGTATGGTCTGAAAGTCCACAACACCTAAGAAATAAACAATGATTTCATTCTAAAGTAAAAAATATAGATATCGATACCGACCTTCAGATTTTGACAGTGACGTTGTAAGCACCGTGACAAAAGTATGTATCGTCTGAACGTCCAATACCACTGAGAATTAATTTTCACTTCATCTTCAGAAAACACTTTCTTATTAAAAGCTTTGCTGCCCCGTGTGAGGATCGAACTCACGACCTTCAGATTATGAGACTGACGCGCTACCTACTGCGCTAACGAGGCACATTTAATCAATAAATCGAAAGAAAAAACTATCAATACCGACCTTCACTTTTTGACAGTGACGTTGTAAGCACCGTGCCAAAATGTATGGTCTGAAAAACCACAACACCTGAGAAAAAAACTATGATTTCATTCTAAAGTAAAACAATTTGATATCGACCTTAAGATGTGGTTTCCACCGTGACAAAAGTATGTATTGTCTGAAAGTCCAAAACCACTGAGAATTCATTTTCACCTTCAGACAACACTGTCTTTTTATAAGCTTTGCAGCCCCGTGTGAGGATCGAACTCACAACCTTCAGATTATGAGACTGACGCGCTGCCTGCTGCACCAACGAGGCACTTCTAAACATTAAGCGTAAAGAAAAAATATCGATAACGACCTTCAGATTTTGACAGTGACGTTGTAAGCACCGTGCCAAAATGTATGGTCTGAAAGTCCACATCACCTGAGAAAAAAACTATGATTTCATTCTAAAGTAAAAAATATAGATATGGATACCGACCTTCAGATTTTGACAGTGACGTTGTAAGCACCGTGACAAAAGTATGTATCGTCTGAACGTCCAATACCACTGAGAATTAATTTTCACTTCATCTTCAGAAAACACTGTTTTTTTAAAAGCTTTGCTGCCCTGTGTGAGGATCGAACTCACGACCTTCAGATTATGAGACTGACGCGCTGCCTGCTGCGCCAACGAGGCACTTTTAAACATTAAGCGTAAAGAAAAAATATCGATAACGACCTTCACTTTTTGACAGTGACGTTGTAAGCACCGTGCCAAAATGTATGGTCTGAAAAACCACAACACCTGAGAAAAAAACAATGATTTCATTCTAAAGTAAAAAATATAGATATCGACCTTAAGATGTGGTATCCACTGTGACAAAAGTATGTATTGTCTGGAAGTCCAAAACCACTGAGAATTAATTTTCACTTCATCTTCAGACAACACTTTCTTATTAAAAGCTTTGCTGCCCCGTGTGAGGATCGAACTCACGACCTTCAGATTATGAGACTGACGCGCTACCTACTGCGCTAACGAGGCACATTTAACCAACAAATCGAAAGAAAAAATTATCAATACCGACCTTCACTTTTTGACAGTGACGTTGTAAGCACCGTGCCAAAATGTATGGTCTGAAAAATCACAACACCTGAGAAAAAAACTATGATTTCATTCTAAAGTAAAACAATTTGATATCGACCTTAAGATGTGGTTTCCACCGTGACAAAAGTATGTATTGTCTGAAAGTCCAAAAGCACTGAGAATTCATTTTCACCTTCAGACAACACTGTCTTTTTATAAGCTTTGCAGCCCCGTGTGAGGATCGAACTCACGACCTTCAGATTATGAGACTGACGCGCTGCCTGCTGCACCAACGAGGAACATTAAATCATTAAGTGTAAGAAAAAATATCGATACCGACCTTCAGATTTTGACAGTGACGTTGTAAGCACCGTGCCAAAATGTATGGTCTGAAAGTCCACAACACCTAAGAAATAAACAATGATTTCATTCTAAAGTAAAAAATATAGATATCGATACCGACCTTCAGATTTTGACAGTGACGTTGTAAGCACCGTGACAAAAGTATGTATCGTCTGAACGTCCAATACCACTGAGAATTAATTTTCACTTCATCTTCAGAAAACACTGTTTTTTTAAAAGCTTTGCTGTCCCGTGTGAGGATCGAACTCACGACCTTCAGATTATGAGACAGACGCGCTGCCTGCTGCGCCAACGAGGCACTTCTATTTATTAAGCGTAAAGAAATAATATCGATAACGACCTTCAGATTTTGACAGTGACGTTGTAAGCACCGTGCCAAAATGTATGGTCTGAAAGTCCACATCACCTGAGAAAAAAACTATGATTTCATTCTAAAGTAAAAAATATAGATATCGACCTTAAGATGTGGTATCCACTGTGACAAAAGTATGTATTGTCTGAAAGTCCAAAACAACTGAGAATTAATTTTCACTTCATCTTCGGACAACACTGTCTTTTTAAAAGCTTTTCTGCCCCGTGTGAGGATCGAACTCACGACCTTCAGATTATGAGACTGACGCGCTACCTACTGCGCTAACGAAGCATATTTAATCGACAAATCGAAAGA
Source organism: Salmo salar (assembly GCF_965601325.2). NCBI lineage: Eukaryota > Metazoa > Chordata > Actinopteri > Salmoniformes > Salmonidae > Salmo > Salmo salar. The sequence continues at coordinate 98,013,176 of NC_138292.1, read as the reverse complement.
AAAAAATATCGATACCGACCTTCACTTTTTGACAGTGACGTTGTAAGCACCGTGCCAAAAGGTATGGTCTGAAAAACCACAACACCTAAGAAAAAAACTATGATTTCATTCTAAAGTAAAACAATTTGATATCGACCTTAAGATGTGGTTTCCACCGTGACAAAAGTATGTATTGTCTGAAAGTCCAAAACCACTGAGAATTAATTTTCACCTTCAGACAACACTGTCTTTTTATAAGCTTTGCTGCCCCGTGTGAGGATCGAACTCACGACCTTCAGATTATGAGACTGACGCGCTGCCTGCTGCGCCAACGAGGCACTTGTAAACATTAAGCGTAAATAAAAAATATCGATAACGACTTTCAGATTTTGACAGTGCCGTTGTAAGCACCGTGCCAAAATGTATGGTCTGAAAGTCCACATCACCTGAGAAAAAAAATATGATTTCATTCTAAAGTAAAAAATATAGATATCGACCTTAAGATGTGGTATCCACTGTGACAAAAGTATGTATTGTCTGAAAGTCCAAAACAACTGAGAATTCATTTTCACTTCATCTTCGGACAACACTGTCTTTTTAAAAGCTTTGCTGCCCCGTGTGAGGATCGAACTCACGACCTTCAGATTATGAGACTGACGCGCTACCTACTGTGCTAACGAAGCACATTTAATCGACAAATCGAAAGAAAAAAATATCGATACCGACCTTCACTTTTTGACAGTGACGTTGTAAGCACCGTGCCAAAAGGTATGGTCTGAAAAACCACAACACCTGAGAAAAAAACTATGATTTCATTCTAAAGTAAAACAATTTGATATCGACCTTAAGATGTGGTTTCCACCGTGACAAAAGTATGTATTGTCTGAAAGTCCAAAACCACTGAGAATTAATTTTCACCTTCAGACAACACTGTCTTTTTATAAGCTTTGCTGCCCCGTGTGAGGATCGAACTCACGACCTTCAGATTATGAGACTGACGCGCTGCCTGCAGCACCAACGAGGCACATTAAATCTTTAAATGTAAGAAAAAATATCGATACCGACCTTCACTTTTTGACAGTGACGTTGTAAGCACCGTGCCAAAATGTATGGTCTGAAAGTCCACAACACCTAAGAAAAAAACAATGATTTCATTCTAAAGTAAAAAATATAGATATCGATACCGACCTTCAGATTTTGACAGTGACGTTGTAAGCACCGTGCCAAAATGTATGGTCTGAAAGTCCACAACACCTAAGAAAAAAACTATGATTTCATTCTAAATTAAAAAATATAAATATCGATACCGACCTTCAGATTTTGACAGTGACGTTGTAAGCACCGTGACAAAATGTATGGTCTGAAAAACCACAACACCTGAGAAAAAAACTATGATTTCATTCTAAAGTAAAACAATTTGATATCGACCTTAAGATGTGGTTTCCACCGTGACAAAAGTATGTATTGTCTGAAAGTCCAAAACCACTGAGAATTAATTTTCACCTTCAGACAACACTGTCTTTTTATAAGCTTTGCTGCCCTGTGTGAGGATCAAACTCACGACCTTCAGATTATGAGACTGACGCGCTGCCTGCCGCGCCAACGAGGCACTTTTAAACATTCATCGTAAAGAAAAAATATTGATACCGACCTTCAGATTTTGACAGTGACGTTGTAAGCACCGTGCCAAAATGTATGGTCTGAAAGTCCACAACACCTGAGAAAAAAACTATGATTTCATTCTAAAGTAAAAAATATAGATATCGACCTTAAGATGTGGTATCCACCGTGACAAAAGTATGTATTGTCTGAAAGTCCAAAACATCTGAGAATTAATTGTCACTTATTCTTCAGACAACACTTTCTTTTTAAAATCTTTGCTGCCCCGTGTGAGGATCTAACTCACTACCTTCAGATTATGAGACTGACGCGCTACCTACTGCGCTAACGAAGCACATTTAATCAACAAATCGAAAGAAAAAATTATCGATACCGACCTTCACTTTTTGACAGTGACGTTGTAAGCACCGTGCCAAAATGTATGGTCTGAAAAACCACAACACCTGAGAAAAAAACTATGATTTCATTCTAAAGTAAAACAATTTGATATCGACCTTAAGATGTGGTTTCCACCGTGACAAAAGTATGTATTGTCTGAAAGTCCAAAACCACTGAGAATTAATTTTCACCTTCAGACAACACTGTCTTTTTATAAGCTTTGCTGCCCCGTGTGAGGATCAAACTCACGACCTTCAGATTATGAGACTGACGCGCTGCCTGCCGCGCCAACGAGGCACTTTTAAACATTCATCGTAAAGAAAAAATATTGATACCGACCTTCAGATTTTGACAGTGACGTTGTAAGCACCGTGCCAAAATGTATGGTCTGAAAGTCCACAACACCTGAGAAAAAAACTATGATTTCATTCTAAAGTAAAAAATATAGATATCGACCTTAAGATGTGGTATCCACCGTGACAAAAGTATGTATTGTCTGAAAGTCCAAAACATCTGAGAATTAATTGTCACTTATTCTTCAGACAACACTTTCTTTTTAAAATCTTTGCTGCCCCGTGTGAGGATCTAACTCACGACCTTCAGATTATGAGACTGACGCGCTGCCTGCTGCACCAACGAGGTAAATTTAATCATTGAGTGTAAGAAAAAAATATCGATACCGACCTTCAGATTTTGACAGTGACGTTGTAAGCACCGTGCCAAAATGTATGGTCTGAAAAACCACAACACCTGAGAAAAAAACTATGATTTCATTCTAAAGTAAAACAATTTGATATCGACCTTAAGATGTGGTTTCCACCGTGACAAAAGTATGTATTGTCTGAAAGTCCAAAACCACTGAGAATTAATTTTCACCTTCAGACAACACTGTCTTTTTATAAGCTTTGCTGCCCCGTGTGAGGATCAAACTCACGACCTTCAGATTATGAGACTGACGCGCTGCCTGCCGCGCCAACGAGGCACTTTTAAACATTCATCGTAAAGAAAAAATATTGATACCGACCTTCAGATTTTGACAGTGACGTTGTAAGCACCGTGCCAAAATGTATGGTCTGAAAGTCCACAACACCTGAGAAAAAAACTATGATTTCATTCTAAAGTAAAAAATATAGATATCGACCTTAAGATGTGGTATCCACCGTGACAAAAGTATGTATTGTCTGAAAGTCCAAAACATCTGAGAATTAATTGTCACTTATTCTTCAGACAACACTTTCTTTTTAAAATCTTTGCTGCCCCGTGTGAGGATCTAACTCACGACCTTCAGATTATGAGACTGACGCGCTGCCTGCTGCACCAACCAGGCACATTAAAGCGTTAAGTGTAAGAAAAAATATCGATACCGACCTTCAGATTTTGACAGTGACGTTGTAAGCACCGTGCCAAAATGTATGGTCTGAAAGTCCACAACACCTAAGAAAAAAACAATGATTTCATTCTATAGTAAAAAATATAGATATCGATACCGACCTTCAGATTTTACAGTGACGTTGTAAGCACCGTGACAAAAGTATGTATCGTCTGAACGTCCAATACCACTGAGAATTAATTTTCACTTCATCTTCAGAAAACAGTGTCTTTTTAAGAGCTTTGCTGCCCCGTGTGAGGATCGAACTCACGACCTTCAGATTATGAGACTGACGCGCTGCCTGCTGCGCCAACGAGGCACTTCTAATTAGTAAGCGTAAAGAAATAATATCGATAACGACCTTCAGATTTTGACAGTGACGTTGTAAGCACCATGCCAAAATGTATGGTCTGAAAGTCCACATCACCTGAGAAAAAAACTATGATTTCATTCTAAAGTAAAAAATATAGATATCGACCTTAAGATGTGGTATCCACTGTGACAAAAGTATGTATTGTCTGAAAGTCCAAAACAACTGAGAATTAATTTTCACTTCATCTTCGGACAACACTGTCTTTTTAAAAGCTTTGCTGCCCCGTGTGAGGATCGAACTCACGACCTTCAGATTATGAGACTGATGCGCTACCTACTGCGCTAACGAAGCACATTTAATCGACAAATCGAAAGAAAAAAATATCAATACCGACCTTCACTTTTTGACAGTGACGTTGTAAGCACCGTGCCAAAATGTATGGTCTGAAAAACCACAACACCTGAGAAAAAAACTATGATTTCATTCTAAAGTAAAACAATTTGATATCGACCTTAAGATGTGGTTTCCACCGTGACAAAAGTATGTATTGTCTGAAAGTCCAAAACGACTGAGAATTAATTTTAACCTTCAGACAACAGTCTTTTTATAAGCTTTGCTGCCCCGTGTGAGGATCGAACTCACGACCTCCAGATTATGAGACTGACGCGCTGCCTGCTGCACCAACGAGGAACATCAAGTCATTGAGTGTAAGAAAAAATATCTATACCGACCTTCAGATTTTGACAGTGACGTTGTAAGCACCGTGCCAAAATGTATGGTCTGAAAGTCCACAACACCTAAGAAAAAAACTATGATTTCATTCTAAATTAAAAAATATAAATATCGATACCGACCTTCAGATTTTGACAGTGACGTTGTAAGCACCGTGACAAAATGTATGGTCTGAAAAACCACAACACCTGAGAAAAAAACTATGATTTCATTCTAAAGTAAAACAATTTGATATCGACCTTAAGATGTGGTTTCCACCGTGACAAAAGTATGTATTGTCTGAAAGTCCAAAACCACTGAGAATTAATTTTCACCTTCAGACAACACTGTCTTTTTATAAGCTTTGCTGCCCCGTGTGAGGATCAAACTCACGACCTTCAGATTATGAGACTGACGCGCTGCCTGCCGCGCCAACGAGGCACTTTTAAACATTCATCGTAAAGAAAAAATATTGATACCGACCTTCAGATTTTGACAGTGACGTTGTAAGCACCGTGCCAAAATGTATGGTCTGAAAGTCCACAACACCTGAGAAAAAAACTATGATTTCATTCTAAAGTAAAAAATATAGATATCGACCTTAAGATGTGGTATCCACCGTGACAAAAGTATGTATTGTCTGAAAGTCCAAAACATCTGAGAATTAATTGTCACTTATTCTTCAGACAACACTTTCTTTTTAAAATCTTTGCTGCCCCGTGTGAGGATCTAACTCACGACCTTCAGATTATGAGACTGACGCGCTACCTACTGCGCTAACGAAGCACATTTAATCAACAAATCGAAAGAAAAAATTATCGATACCGACCTTCACTTTTTGACAGTGACGTTGTAAGCACCGTGCCAAAATGTATGGTCTGAAAAACCACAACACCTGAGAAAAAAACTATGATTTCATTCTAAAGTAAAACAATTTGATATCGACCTTAAGATGTGGTTTCCACCGTGACAAAAGTATGTTTTGTCTGAAAGTCCAAAACCACTGAGAATTAATTTTCACCATCAGACAACAGTCTTTTTATAAGCTTTGCTGCCCCTTGTGAGGATCGAACTCACGGCCTTCAGATTATGAGACTGACGCGCTGCCTGCAGCACCAACGAGGCACATTAAATCTTTAAATGTAAGAAAAAATATCGATACCGACCTTCACTTTTTGACAGTGACGTTGTAAGCACCGTGCCAAAATGTATGGTCTGAAAGTCCACAACACCTAAGAAAAAAACAATGATTTCATTCTAAAGTAAAAAATATAGATATCGATACCGACCTTCAGATTTTGACAGTGACGTTGTAAGCACCGTGCCAAAATGTATGGTCTGAAAGTCCACAACACCTAAGAAAAAAACTATGATTTCATTCTAAATTAAAAAATATAAATATCGATACCGACCTTCAGATTTTGACAGTGACGTTGTAAGCACCGTGACAAAATGTATGGTCTGAAAAACCACAACACCTGAGAAAAAAACTATGATTTCATTCTAAAGTAAAACAATTTGATATCGACCTTAAGATGTGGTTTCCACCGTGACAAAAGTATGTATTGTCTGAAAGTCCAAAACCACTGAGAATTAATTTTCACCTTCAGACAACACTGTCTTTTTATAAGCTTTGCTGCCCCGTGTGAGGATCAAACTCACGACCTTCAGATTATGAGACTGACGCGCTGCCTGCCGCGCCAACGAGGCACTTTTAAACATTCATCGTAAAGAAAAAATATTGATACCGACCTTCAGATTTTGACAGTGACGTTGTAAGCACCGTGCCAAAATGTATGGTCTGAAAGTCCACAACACCTGAGAAAAAAACTATGATTTCATTCTAAAGTAAAAAATATAGATATCGACCTTAAGATGTGGTATCCACCGTGACAAAAGTATGTATTGTCTGAAAGTCCAAAACATCTGAGAATTAATTGTCACTTATTCTTCAGACAACACTTTCTTTTTAAAATCTTTGCTGCCCCGTGTGAGGATCTAACTCACGACCTTCAGATTATGAGACTGACGCGCTACCTACTGCGCTAACGAAGCACATTTAATCAACAAATCGAAAGAAAAAATTATCGATACCGACCTTCACTTTTTGACAGTGACGTTGTAAGCACCGTGCCAAAATGTATGGTCTGAAAGTCCACAACACCTGAGAAAAAAACTATGATTTCATTCTAAAGTAAAAAATATAGATATCGACCTTAAGATGTGGTATCCACCGTGACAAAAGTATGTATTGTCTGAAAGTCCAAAACATCTGAGAATTAATTGTCACTTATTCTTCAGACAACACTTTCTTTTTAAAATCTTTGCTGCCCCGTGTGAGGATCTAACTCACGACCTTCAGATTATGAGACTGACGCGCTACCTACTGCGCTAACGAAGCACATTTAATCAACAAATCGAAAGAAAAAATTATCGATACCGACCTTCACTTTTTGACAGTGACGTTGTAAGCACCGTGCCAAAATGTATGGTCTGAAAAACCACAACACCTGAGAAAAAAACTATGATTTCATTCTAAAGTAAAACAATTTGATATCGACCTTAAGATGTGGTTTCCACCGTGACAAAAGTATGTTTTGTCTGAAAGTCCAAAACCACTGAGAATTAATTTTCACCATCAGACAACAGTCTTTTTATAAGCTTTGCTGCCCCTTGTGAGGATCGAACTCACGACCTTCAGATTATGAGACTGACGCGCTGCCTGCAGCACCAACGAGGCACATTAAATCTTTAAATGTAAGAAAAAATATCGATACCGACCTTCACTTTTTGACAGTGACGTTGTAAGCACCGTGCCAAAATGTATGGTCTGAAAGTCCACAACACCTAAGAAAAAAACAATGATTTCATTCTAAAGTAAAAAATATAGATATCGATACCGACCTTCAGATTTTGACAGTGACGTTGTAAGCACCGTGCCAAAATGTATGGTCTGAAAGTCCACAACACCTAAGAAAAAAACTATGATTTCATTCTAAATTAAAAAATATAAATATCGATACCGACCTTCAGATTTTGACAGTGACGTTGTAAGCACCGTGACAAAATGTATGGTCTGAAAAACCACAACACCTGAGAAAAAAACTATGATTTCATTCTAAAGTAAAACAATTTGATATCGACCTTAAGATGTGGTTTCCACCGTGACAAAAGTATGTATTGTCTGAAAGTCCAAAACCACTGAGAATTAATTTTCACCTTCAGACAACACTGTCTTTTTATAAGCTTTGCTGCCCCGTGTGAGGATCAAACTCACGACCTTCAGATTATGAGACTGACGCGCTGCCTGCCGCGCCAACGAGGCACTTTTAAACATTCATCGTAAAGAAAAAATATTGATACCGACCTTCAGATTTTGACAGTGACGTTGTAAGCACCGTGCCAAAATGTATGGTCTGAAAGTCCACAACACCTGAGAAAAAAACTATGATTTCATTCTAAAGTAAAAAATATAGATATCGACCTTAAGATGTGGTATCCACCGTGACAAAAGTATGTATTGTCTGAAAGTCCAAAACATTTGAGAATTAATTGTCACTTATTCTTCAGACAACACTTTCTTTTTAAAATCTTTGCTGCCCCGTGTGAGGATCTAACTCACGACCTTCAGATTATGAGACTGACGCGCTACCTACTGCGCTAACGAAGCACATTTAATCAACAAATCGAAAGAAAAAATTATCGATACCGACCTTCACTTTTTGACAGTGACGTTGTAAGCACCGTGCCAAAATGTATGGTCTGAAAAACCACAACACCTGAGAAAAAAACTATGATTTCATTCTAAAGTAAAACAATTTGATATCGACCTTAAGATGTGGTTTCCACCGTGACAAAAGTATGTTTTGTCTGAAAGTCCAAAACCACTGAGAATTAATTTTCACCATCAGACAACAGTCTTTTTATAAGCTTTGCTGCCCCTTGTGAGGATCGAACTCACGACCTTCAGATTATGAGACTGACGCGCTGCCTGCAGCACCAACAAGGAACATTAAATCTTTAAATGTAAGAAAAAATATCGATACCGACCTTCACTTTTTGACAGTGACGTTGTAAGCACCGTGCCAAAATGTATGGTCTGAAAGTCCACAACACCTAAGAAAAAAACAATGATTTCATTCTAAAGTAAAAAATATAGATATCGATACCGACCTTCAGATTTTGACAGTGACGTTGTAAGCACCGTGCCAAAATGTATGGTCTGAAAGTCCACAACACCTAAGAAAAAAACTATGATTTCATTCTAAATTAAAAAATATAAATATCGATACCGACCTTCAGATTTTGACAGTGACGTTGTAAGCACCGTGACAAAATGTATGGTCTGAAAAACCACAACACCTGAGAAAAAAACTATGATTTCATTCTAAAGTAAAACAATTTGATATCGACCTTAAGATGTGGTTTCCACCGTGACAAAAGTATGTATTGTCTGAAAGTCCAAAACCACTGAGAATTAATTTTCACCTTCAGACAACACTGTCTTTTTATAAGCTTTTCTGCCCCGTGTGAGGATCGAACTCACGACCTTCAGATTATGAGACTGACGCGCTGCCTGCTGCGCCAACGAGGGACTTTTAAACATTAAGCGTAAAGAAAAAATATTGATACCGACCTTCAGATTTTGACAGTGACGTTGTAAGCACCGTGCCAAAATGTATGGTCTGAAAGTCCACAACACCTGAGAAAAAAACTATGATTTCATTCTAAAGTAAAAAATATAGATATCGACCTTAAGATGTGGTATCCACCGTGACAAAAGTATGTATTGTCTGAAAGTCCAAAACATCTGAGAATTAATTGTCACTTATTCTTCAGACAACACTTTCTTTTTAAAATCTTTGCTGCCCCGTGTGAGGATCTAACTCACGACCTTCAGATTATGAGACTGACGCGCTACCTACTGCGCTAACGAAGCACATTTAATCAACAAATCGAAAGAAAAAATTATCGATACCGACCTTCACTTTTTGACAGTGATGTTGTAAGCACCGTGCCAAAATGTATGGTCTGAAAAACCACAACACCTGAGAAAAAAACAATGATTTCATTCTAAAGTAAAAAATATAGATATCGATACCGAACTTCAGATTTTACAGTGACGTTGTAAGCACCGTGACAAAAGTATGTATCGTCTGAACGTCCAATAACACTGAGAATTAATTTTCACTTCATCTTCAGAAAACACTGTCTTTTTAAAAGCTTTGCTGCCCCGTGTGAGGATCAAACTCATGACCTTCTGATTATGAGACTGACGCGCTGCCTGCTGCGCCAACATGGAACTTTTAAACATTAAGCGTAAAGAAAATATATCGATAACGACCTTCAGATTTTGACAGTGACGTTGTAAGCACCGTGCCAAAATGTATGGTCTGAAAATCCACAACACCTGAGAAAAAAACTATGATTTCATTCTAAAGTAAAACAATTTGATATCGACCTTAAGATGTGGTTTCCACCGTGACAAAAGTATGTATTGTCTGAAAGTCCAAAACCAGCGAGAATTAATTTTCACCATCGGACAAGAGTCTTTTTATAAGCTTCGCTGCCCCGTGTGAGGATTGAACTCACGACATTCAGATTATGAGACTGACGTGCTGCCTGCTGCACCAACGAGGCTCATTAAAGCATTAAGTGTAAGAAAAAATATCGATACCGACCTTCAGATTTTGACAGTGACGTTGTAACCACCGTGCCAAAATGTATGGTCTGAAAGTCCACAACACCTAAGAAAAAAACAATGATTTCATTCTAAAGTAAAAAATATAGATATCGATACAGACCTTCAGATTTTGACAGTGACGTTGTAAGCACCGTGCCAAAATGTATGGTCTGAAAGTCCACAACACCTGAGAAAAAAACTATGATTTCATTCTAAAGTAAAAAATATAGATATCGACCTTATGATGTGGTATCCACCGTGACAAAAGTATGTATTGTCTGAAAGTCCAAAACATATGAGAATTAATTGTCACTTCATCTTCAGACAACACTGTCTTTTTAAAGGCTTTGCTGACCCGTGTGAGGATCGAACTCACGACCTTCAGATTATGAGACTGATGCGCTACCTACTGCGCTAACGAAACACATTTAATCAACAAATCAAAAGAAAAAATGATCGATACCGACCTTCACTTTTTGACAGTGACGTTGTAAGCACCGTGCCAAAATGTATGGTCTGAAAAACCACAACACCTGAGAAAAAAAACTATGATTTCATTCTAAAGTAAAACAATTTGATATCGACCTTAAGATGTGGTTTCCACCGTGACAAAAGTATGTATTGTCTGAAAGTCCAAAACCAGCGAGAATTAATTTTCACCATCGGACTAGAGTCTTTTTATAAGCTTCGCTGCCCCGTGTGAGGATTGAACTCACGACATTCAGATTATGAGACTGACGGGCTGCCTGCTGCACCAACGAGGCACATTAAAGCATTAAGTGTAAGAAAAAATATCGATACCGACCTTCAGATTTTGACAGTGACGTTGTAACCACCGTGCCAAAATGTATGGTCTGAAAGTCCACAACACCTAAGAAAAAAACAATGATTTCATTCTAAATTAAAAAATATAGATATCGATACAGACCTTCAGATTTTGACAGTGACGTTGTAAGCACCGTGCCAAAATGTATGGTCTGAAAGTCCACAACACCTGAGAAAAAAACGATGATTTAATTCTAAAGTAAAAAATATAGATATCGACCTTAAGATGTGGTATCCACCGTGACAAAAGTATGTATTGTCTGAAAGTCCAAAACATCTGAGAATTAATTGTCACTTCATCTTCAGACAACACTGTCTTTTTAAAGGCTTTGCTGACCCGTGTGAGGATCAAACTCACGACCTTCAGATTATGAGACTGACACGCTACCTACTGCGCTAACGAAACACATTTAATCAACAAATCAAAAGAAAAAATTATCGATACCAACCTTCACTTTTTGACAGTGACGTTGTAAGCACTGTGCCAAAATGTATGGTCTGAAAGTCCACATCACCTGAGAAAAAACAATGATTTCATTCTAAAGTAAAAAATATAGATATCGACCTTAAGATGTGGTATCCACTGTGACAAAAGTATGTATTTTCTGAAAGTCCAAAACCACTGAGAATTAATTTTCACTTCATCTTCAGAAAACACTTTCTTTTTAAAAGCTTTGCTGACCCGTGTGAGGATCGAACTCACGACCTTCAGATTATAAGACTGACGCACTACCTACTGCACTAACGAGGCACATTTAATCAACAAATCGAAAGAAAAGAGGATCAATACCGACCTTCACTTTTTGACAGTGACGTTGTAAGCACCGTGCCAAAATGTATGGTCTGAAAAACCACAACACCTGAGAAAAAAACTATGATTTCATTCTAAAGTAAAACAATTTGATATCGACCTTAAGATGTGGTTTCCACCGTGACAAAAGTATGTATTGTCTGAAAGTCCAAAACCACTGAGAATTAATTTTCACCATCAGACAACAGTCTTTTTATAAGCTTTGCTGCCCCTTGTGAGGATCGAACTCACGACCTTCAGATTATGAGACTGACGCGCTGCCTGCTGCACCAACGAGGCAAATTAAATCATTTAGTGTAAGAAAAAAATATCGATACCGACCTTCAGATTTTGACAGTGACGTTGTAAGCACCGTGCCAAAATGTATGGTCTGAAAAACCACAACACCTGAGAAAAAAACAATGATTTCATTCTAAAGTAAAACAATTTGATATCGACCTTAAGATGTGGTTTCCACCGTGACAAAAGTATGTATTGTCTGAAAGTCCAAAACCACTGAGAATTAATTTTCACCTTCAGACAACACTGTCTTTTTATAAGCTTTGCTGCCCCGTGTGAGGATCAAACTCACGACCTTCAGATTATGAGACTGACGCGCTGCCTGCCGCGCCAACGAGGCACTTTTAAACATTCATCGTAAAGAAAAAATATTGATACCGACCTTCACTTTTTGACAGTGACGTTGTAAGCACCGTGCCAAAATGTATGGTCTGAAAAACCACAACACCTGAGAAAAAAACTATGATTTCATTCTAAAGTAAAACAATTTGATATCGACCTTAAGATGTGGTTTCCACCATGACAAAAGTATGTTTTGTCTGAAAGTCCAAAACCACTGAGAATAAATTTTCACCATCAGACAACAGTCTTTTTATAAGCTTTGCTGCCCCTTGTGAGGATCGAACTCACGACCTTCAGATTATGAGACTGACGCGCTGCCTGCTGCACCAACGAGGTAAATTAAATCATTTAGTGTAAGAAAAAAATATCGATACCGACCTTCAGATTTTGACAGTGACGTTGTAAGCACCGTGCCAAAATGTATGGTCTGAAAAACCACAACACCTGAGAAAAAAACTATGATTTCATTCTAAAGTAAAACAATTTGATATCGACCTTAAGATGTGGTTTCCACCGTGACAAAAGTATGTATTGTCTGAAAGTCCAAAACCACTGAGAATTAATTTTCACTTCATCTTCAGAAAACACTTTTTTTTTAAAAAGCCTTGCTGCCCCGTGTGAGGATCGAACTCACGACCTTCAGATTATGAGACTGACGCACCGCCTGCTGCGCCAATGAGGCACTTTTAAACATAAAGTGTAAAGAAAAAATATCGATAACGACTTTCACTTTTTGACAGTGACGTTGTAAGCACCGTGCCAAAATGTATGGTCTGAAAAACCACAACACCTGAGAAAAAAACAATGATTTCATTCTAAAGTAAAAAATATAGATATCGACCTTAAGATGTGGTATCCACTTTGACAAAAGTATGTATTGTCTGGAAGTCCAAAACCACTGAGAATTAATTTTCACCTTCAGACAACACTTTCTTATTAAAAGCTTTGCTGCCCCGTGTGAGGATCGAACTCACGACCTTCAGATTATGAGACTGACGCGCTACCTACTGCGCTAACGAGGACATTTAACCTCTTGGGGCTAGGTGGGACGCTAGCGTGCCACCCGTGGTGCACTCCATCAACAGCAGGTGCATTTCAAGAGCGGCAAATTTGAATCCAAATAAATGTCAAAATTCAAATTTTTCAAAAATACAACTATTTTACACCATTTGAAAGATAAACATCTCCTTAATCTAACCACGTTTTACGATTTCAAAAAGGTTTTACGGCGAAAGCATACATTTAGAGTATGTTAGGACAGTACATTTACAAGAGTTGTGTGTAATGTTTTGTCAAGTCAAAGACAGGGTCACCAAAACCATAAAACCAGCTAAAATGATGCACTAACCTTTTACAATCTCCATCAGATGACACTCCTAGGACATTATGTTAGACAATGCATGCATTTTTAGTTCTATCAAGTTCATATTTATATCCAAAAACAGCGTTTTACTATGGCATTGATGTTGAGGAAATCGTTTCCCTCCAATAACCGGCAGTCAAGTCAGCGTCACAAATTAAATAATTAAAATTAGAAAACATTGGTAAAATATTATATTGTCATTTAAAGAATTATAGATTTACATCTCTTGAACTCAATCAACTTGCCAGATTTAAAAATAACCTTACTGGGAAATCACACTTTGCAATAATCTGAGCACTGCGCCCAGAAAAATACGCGTTGCGATACAGACTAGACGTCATGTTGGGGAGATCTAAAATCGAAAATACTATGTAAATAATCCATTACCTTTGATTCTCTTCATCAGATGTCACTTCCAGGTATCACAGGTCCATAACGAATGTAGTTTTGTTCAAAAAAGCTCATCATTTATGTCCAAAAATCTCCGTCTCGTTAGCACATGATGTAAGCCAGCCGGACTTCTCGTCATGAACGAGGGGAAAAAATATATTTCCGTTCGTTCAAACATGTCAAACGTTGTATAGCATAAATCATTAGGGCCTTTTTTAACCAGAACATGAATAATATTCAAGGTGGACGAATGCATACTCTTTTATAACGTATTGGAACGAGGGTACACAACATGAACACGCGCGCCAGGTGTCTAATGGGACATCATCGTTCCATGGCTCTTGTTCGGTCAGATCTCCCTCCAGAAGACTCAAAACACTTTGTAAAGGCTGGTGACATCTAGTGGAAGCAATAGGAAGTGCCAAAATATTCCTAAGCCCCTGTGTTTTTCAATGGGATAGGTTTAAAGTCAATACAACACATCAGGTATCCACTTCCTGTCAGAAAATGTCTCAGGGTTTTGCCTGCCAAATGAGTTCTGTTATACTCACAGACACCATTCAAACAGTTTTGGAAACTTTAGAGTGTTTTCTATCCATATATAATAAGTATATGCATATTCTAGTTACTGGGTAGGATTAGTAACCAGATTAAATCGGGTACATTTTTTTTATCCAGACGTGCAAATGCTGCCCCTTAGACCCAACAGGTTAATCAACAAATCGAAAGAAAAAATTATCAATACCGACCTTCACTTTTTGACAGTGACGTTGTAAGCACCGTGCCAAAATGTATGGTCTGAAAAACCACAACACCTGAGAAAAAAACAATGATTTCATTCTAAAGTAAAACAATTTGATATCGACCTTAAGATGTGGTTTCCACCGTGACAAAAGTATGTATTGTCTGAAAGTCCAAAACCACTGAGAATTAATTTTCACCTTCAGACAACACTGTCTTTTTATAAGCTTTGCTGCCCCGTGTGAGGATCGAACTCACGACCTTCAGATTATGAGACTGACGCGCTGCCTGCTGCGCCAACGAGGCACTATTAAACATTGAGCGTAAAGAAAAAATATCGATAACGACCTTCAGATTTTGACAGTGACGTTGTAAGCACCGTGCCAAAATGTATGGTCTGAAAGTCCACATCACCTGAGAAAAAAACAATGATTTCATTTTAAAGTAAAAAATATAGATATGGATACCGACCTTCAGATTTTGACAGTGACGTTGTAAGCACCGTGACAAAAGTATGTATCGTCTGAACGTCCAATACCACTGAGAATTAATTTTCACTTCATCTTCAGAAAACACTGTTTTTTTAAAAGCTTTGCTGCCCCGTGTGAGGATCGAACTCACGACCTTCAGATTATGAGACTGACGCGCTGCCTGCTGCACCAACGAGGCAAATTAAATCATTTAGTGTAAGAAAAAAATATCGATACCGACCTTCAGATTTTGACAGTGACGTTGTAAGCACCGTGCCAAAATGTATGGTCTGAAAAACCACAACACCTGAGAAAAAAATAATGATTTCATTCTAAAGTAAAACAATTTGATATCGACCTTAAGATGTGCTTTCCACCGTGACAAAAGTATGTATTGTCTGAAAGTCCAAAACCACTGAGAATTAATTTTCACCATCAGAGAACAGTCTTTTTATAAGCTTTGCTGCCCCTTGTGAGGATCGAACTCACGACCTTCAGATTATGAGACTGACGCGCTGCCTGCTGCACCAACGAGGCAAATTAAATCATTTAGTGTAAGAAAAAAATATCGATACCGACCTTCAGATTTTGACAGTGACGTTGTAAGCACCGTGCCAAAATGTATGGTCTGAAAAACCACAACACCTGAGAAAAAAACAATGATTTCATTCTAAAGTAAAACAATTTGATATCGACCTTAAGATGTGGTTTCCACCGTGACAAAAGTATGTATTGTCTGAAAGTCCAAAACCACTGAGAATTAATTTTCACCTTCAGACAACACTGTCTTTTTATAAGCTTTGCTGCTCCGTGTGAGGATCAAACTCACGACCTTCAGATTATGAGACTGACGCGCTGCCTGCCGCGCCAACGAGGTACTTTTAAACATTCATCGTAAAGAAAAAATATTGATACCGACCTTCACTTTTTGACAGTGACGTTGTAAGCACCGTGCCAAAATGTATGGTCTGAAAAACCACAACACCTGAGAAAAAAACTATGATTTCATTCTAAAGTAAAACAATTTGATATCGACCTTAAGATGTGGTTTCCACCATGACAAAAGTATGTTTTGTCTGAAAGTCCAAAACCACTGAGAATTAATTTTCACCATCAGACAACAGTCTTTTTATAAGCTTTGCTGCCCCTTGTGAGGATCGAACTCACGACCTTCAGATTATGAGACTGACGCGCTGCCTGCTGCACCAACGAGGTAAATTAAATCATTTAGTGTAAGAAAAAAATATCGATACCGACCTTCAGATTTTGACAGTGACGTTGTAAGCACCGTGCCAAAATGTATGGTCTGAAAAACCACAACACCTGAGAAAAAAACTATGATTTCATTCTAAAGTAAAACAATTTGATATCGACCTTAAGATGTGGTTTCCACCGTGACAAAAGTATGTATTGTCTGGAAGTCCAAAACGCCTGAGAATTAATTTTCACTTCATCTTCAGACAACACTTTCTTATTAAAAGCTTTGCTGCCCCGTGTTAGGATCGAACTCACGACCTTCAGATTATGAGACTGACGGGCTGCCTACTGCGCTAACGAGGCACATTTAATCGACAAATCGAAAGAAAAAAATATCGATACCGACCTTCACTTTTTGACAGTGATGTTGTAAGCACCGTGCCAAAATGTGTGGTCTGGAAAACCACAACACCTGAGAAAAAAACTATGATTTCATTCTAAAGTAAAACAATTTGATATCGAGCTTAAGATGTGGTTTCCACCGTGACAAAAGTATGTATTGTCTGAAAGTCCAAAACGACTGAGAATTTATTTTCACCTTCAGACAATAGTCTTTTTATAAGCTTTGCTGCCCCGTGTGAGGATCGAACTCACGACCTCCAGATTATGAGACTGACGCGCTGCCTGCTGCACCAACGAGGCACATTAAATCTTTAAATGTAAGAAAAAATATCGATAACGACCTTCACTTTTTGACAGTGACGTTGTAAGCACCGTGCCAAAATGTATGGTCTGAAAGTCCATAACACCTAAGAAAAAAACAATGATTTCATTCTAAAGTAAAAAATATAGATATCGATACCGACCTTCAGATTTTGACAGTGACGTTGTAAGCACCGTGCCAAAATGTATGGTCTGAAAGTCCACAACACCTAAGAAAAAAACAATGATTTCATTCTAAATTAAAAAATATAGATATCGATACCGACCTTCAGATTTTGACAGTGACGTTGTAAGCATCGTGACAAAAGTATGTATGGTCTGAACGTCAAATACCAATGAGAATTAATTTTCACTTAATCTTCAGAAAACACTGTCTTTAAAAAGCTTGGCTGCCCCGTGTGAGGATCGAACTCACGACGTTCAGATTATGAGACTGACGCAGTGCCTGCTGCGCCAACGAGGAACTTTCAAACAATAAGCGTAAAGAAAAAATATCGATAACGACCTTCAGATTTTGACAGTGACGTTGTAAGCACCGTGCCAAAATGTATGGTCTGAAAGTCCACAACACCTGAGAAAAAAACTATGATTTCATTCGAAAGTAAGAAATATAGATATCGACCTTAAGATGTGGTATCCACCGAAACAAAAGTATGTATTGTCTGAAAGTCCAAAACATCTGAGAATTAATTGTCACTTATTCTTCAGACAACACTTTCTTT
This sequence comes from Salmo salar, assembly GCF_965601325.2. Classification (NCBI taxonomy): domain Eukaryota; kingdom Metazoa; phylum Chordata; class Actinopteri; order Salmoniformes; family Salmonidae; genus Salmo; species Salmo salar. The sequence continues at coordinate 97,995,260 of NC_138292.1, read as the reverse complement.
TTAAAATCTTTGCTGCCCCGTGTGAGGATCTAACTCACGACCTTCAGATTATGAGACTGACGCGCTGCCTGCTGCACCAACCAGGCACATTAAAGCGTTAAGTGTAATAAAAAATATCGATACCGACCTTCAGATTTTGACAGTGACGTTGTAAGCACCGTGCCAAAATGTATGGTCTGAAAGTCCACAACACCTAAGAAAAAAACAATGATTTCATTCTATAGTAAAAAATATAGATATCGATACCGACCTTCAGATTTTACAGTGACGTTGTAAGCACCGTGACAAAAGTATGTATCGTCTGAACGTCCAATACCACTGAGAATTCATTTTCACTTCATCTTCAGAAAACACTGTCTTTTTAAGAGCTTTGCTGCCCCGTGTGAGGATCGAACTCACGACCTTCAGATTATGAGACTGACGCGCTACCTGCTGCGCTAACGAAGCACATTTAATCGACAAATCGAAAGAAAAAAATATCGATACCGACCTTCACTTTTTGACAGTGACGTTGTAAGCACCGTGCCAAAAGGTATGGTCTGAAAAACCACAACACCTGAGAAAAAAACAATGATTTCATTCTAAAGTAAAACAATTTGATATCAACCTTAAGATGTGGTTTCCACCGTGACAAAAGTATGTATTGTCTGAAAGTCCAAAACCACTGAGAATTAATTTTCACCTTCAGACAACACTGTCTTTTTATAAGCTTGGCTTCCCCGTGTGAGGATCGAACTCACGACCTTCAGATTATGAGACTGACGCGCTGCCTGCTGCGCCAACGAGGCACTTCTAAACATTAAGCGTAAAGAAAAAATATCGATAACGACCTTCACTTTTTGACAGTGACGTTGTAAGCACCGTGCCAAAATGTATGGTCTGAAAGTCCACAACACCTGAGAAAAAAACAATGATTTCATTCTAAAGTAAAAAATATAGATATCGACCTTAAGATTTGGTATCCACTGTGACAAAAGTATGTATTGTCTGAAAGTCCAAAACCACTGAGAATTCATTTTCACTTCATCTTCGGACAACACTGTCTTTTTAAAAGCTTTGCGGCCCCGTGTGAGGATCGAACTCACGACCTGCAGGTTATGAGACTGACGGGCTACCTACTGCGCTAACGAGGCACATTCAATCAACAAATCGAAAGAAAAAAATATCTATACCGACCTTCACTTTTTGACAGTGATGTTGTAAGCACCGTGCCAAAATGTGTGGTCTGGAAAACCACAACACCTGAGAAAAAAACAATGATTTCATTCTAAAGTAAAACAATTTGATATCGAGCTTAAGATGTGGTTTCCACCGTGACAAAAGTATGTATAGTCTGAAAGTCCAAAACAACTGAGAATTAATTTTCACCTTCGGACAACAGTCTTTTTATAAGTTTCCTGCCCCGTGTGAGGATCGAACTCACGAACTCCAGATTATGAGACTGACGCGCTGCCCGCTGCACCAACGAGGCACATTAAATCATTAAGTGTAAGAAAAAATATCGATACCGACCTTCAGATTTTGACAGTGACGTTGTAAGCACCGTGCCAAAATATATGGTCTGAAAGTCCACAACACCTAAGAAAAAAACAATGATTTCATTCTAAAGTAAAAAATATAGATATCGATACCGACCTTCAGATTTTGACAGTGACGTTGTGAGCACCGTGATAAAGGTATGTATCGTCTGAACGTCCAATACCACTGAGAATTAATTCTCACTTCATCTTCAGAAAACACTGTCTTTTTAAAAGCTTTGCTGCCCCGTGTGAGGATCGAACTCACAACCTTCAGATTATGAGACTGACGCGCTACGTACTGCGCTAACGAGGCACATTTAATCAACAAATCGAAAGAAAAAATTATCAATACCGACATTCATTTTTTGACAGTGACGTTGTAAGCACCGTGCCAAAATGTATGGTCTGAAAAACCACAACACCTGAGAAAAAAACTATGATTTCATTCTAAAGTAAAACAATTTGATATCGACCTTAAGATGTGGTATCCACTGTGACAAAAGTATATATTGTCTGAAAGTCCAAAACAACTGAGAATTAATTTTCACTTCATCTTCGGACAACACTGTCTTTTTAAAACCTTTGCTGCCCTGTGTGAGGATCGAACTCACGACCTTCAGATTATGAGACTGATGCGCTACCTACTGGGCTAACGAAGCACATTTAATCAACAAATCGAAAGAAAAAAATATCAATACCGACCTTCACTTTTTGACAGTGACGTTGTAAGCACCGTGCCAAAATGTATGGTCTGAAAAACCACAACACCTGAGAAAAAAACAATGATTTCATTCTAAAGTAAAACAATTTGATATCGACCTTAAGATGTGGTTTCCACCGTGACAAAAGTATGTATTGTCTGAAAGTCCAAAACCACTGAGAACTCATTTTCACCATCAGACAACAGTCTTTTTATAAGCTTTGCTGACCCGTGTGAGGATCGAACACACGACTTTCAGATTATGAGACTGATGCACTGCCTGCTGCACCAACGAGGCACATCAAATCATTGAGTGTAAGAAAAAATATCTATACCGACCTTCAGATTTTGACAGTGACGTTGTAAGCACCGTGCCAAAATGTATGGTCTGAAAAACCACAACACCTGAGAAAAAAACTATGATTTCATTCTAAAGTAAAACAATTTGATATCGACCTTAAGATGTGGTTTCCACCGTGACAAAAGTATGTATTGTCTGAAAGTCCAAAACGACTGAGAATTTATTTTCACCTTCAGACAACAGTCTTTTTATAAGCTATGCTGCCCCGTGTGAGGATCGAACTCACGACCTCCAGATTATGAGACTGACGCGCTGCCTGCTGCACCAACGAGGCACATTAAATCTTTAAATGTAAGAAAAAATATCGATACCGACCTTCACTTTTTGACAGTGACGTTGTAAGCACCGTGCCAAAATGTATGGTCTGAAAGTCCACAACACCTGAGAAAAAAACTATGATTTCATTCGAAAGTAAGAAATATAGATATCGACCTTAAGATGTGGTATCCACCGAAACAAAAGCATGTATTGTCTGAAAGTCCAAAACATCTGAGAATTAATTGTCACTTATTCTTCAGACAACACTTTCTTTTTAAATTCTTTGCTGCCCCGTGTGAGGATCTAACTCACGACCTTCAGATTATGAGACTGAGGCGCTGCCTGCTGCACCAACCAGGCACATTAAAGCGTTAAGTGTAAGAAAAAATATCGATACCGACCTTCAGATTTTGACAGTGACGTTGTAAGCACCGTGCCAAAATGTATGGTCTGAAAGTCCACAACACCTAAGAAAAAAACAATGATTTCATTCTAAAGTAAAAAATATAGATATCGATACCGACCTTCAGATTTTACAGTGACGTTGTAAGCACCGTGACAAAAGTATGTATCGTCTGAACGTCCAATACCACTGAGAATTAATTTTCACTTCATCTTCAGAAAACACTGTCTTTTTAAGAGCTTTGCTGCCCCGTGTGAGGATCGAACTCACGACCTTCAGATTATGAGACTGACGCGCTGCCTGCTGCGCCAACGAGGCACTTGTAAACATTAAGCGTAAAGAAAAAATATCGATAACGACTTTCAGATTTTGACAGTGACGTTGTAAGCACCGTGCCAAAATGTATGGTCTGAAAGTCCACATCACCTGAGAAAAAAAATATGATTTCATTCTAAAGTAAAAAATATAGATATCGACCTTAAGATGTGGTATCCACTGTGACAAAAGTATGTATTGTCTGAAAGTCCAAAACAACTGAGAATTAATTTTCACTTCATCTTCGGACAACACTGTCTTTTTAAAACCTTTGCTGCCCTGTGTGAGGATCGAACTCATGACCTTCAGATTATGAGACTGATGCGCTACCTACTGGGCTAACGAAGCACATTTAATCGACAAATCGAAAGAAAAAAATATCAATACCGACCTTCACTTTTTGACAGTGACGTTGTAAGCACCGTGCCAAAATGTATGGTCTGAAAAACCACAACACCTGAGAAAAAAACAATGATTTCATTCTAAAGTAAAACAATTTGATATCGACCTTAAGATGTGGTTTCCACCGTGACAAAAGTATGTATTGTCTGAAAGTCCAAAACGACTGAGAATTTATTTTCACCTTCAGACAACAGTCTTTTTATAAGCTATGCTGCCCCGTGTGAGGATCGAACTCACGACCTCCAGATTATGAGACTGACGCGCTGCCTGCTGCACCAACGAGGCACATTAAATCTTTAAATGTAAGAAAAAATATCGATACCGACCTTCACTTTTTGACAGTGACGTTGTAAGCACCGTGCCAAAATGTATGGTCTGAAAGTCCACAACACCTAAGAAAAAAACAATGATTTCATTCTAAAGTAAAAAATATAGATATCGATACCGACCTTCAGATTTTGACAGTGACGTTGTAAGCACCGTGCCAAAATGTATGGTCTGAAAGTCCACAACACCTAAGAAAAAAACAATGATTTCATTCTAAATTAAAAAATATAAATATCGATACCGACCTTCAGATTTTGACAGTGACGTTGTAAGCACCGTGACAAAAGTATGTATCGTCTGAACGTCAAATACCACTGAGAATTAATTTTCACTTAATCTTCAGAAAACACTGTCTTTAAAAAGCTTGGCTGCCCCGTGTGAGGATCGAACTCACGACCTTCAGATTATGAGACTGACGCAGTGCCTGCTGCGCCAACGAGGCACTTTCAAACAATAAGCGTAAAGAAAAAATATCGATAACGACCTTCAGATTTTGACAGTGACGTTGTAAGCACCGTGCCAAAATGTATGGTCTGAAAGTCCACAACACCTGAGAAAAAAACTATGATTTCATTCGAAAGTAAGAAATATAGATATCGACCTTAAGATGTGGTATCCACCGAAACAAAAGTATGTATTGTCTGAAAGTCCAAAACATCTGAGAATTAATTGTCACTTATTCTTCAGACAACACTTTCTTTTTAAAATCTTTGCTGCCCCGTGTGAGGATCTAACTCACGACCTTCAGATTATGAGACTGACGCGCTGCCTGCTGCACCAACCAGGCACATTAAAGCGTTAAGTGTAATAAAAAATATCGATACCGACCTTCAGATTTTGACAGTGACGTTGTAAGCACCGTGCCAAAATGTATGGTCTGAAAGTCCACAACACCTAAGAAAAAAACAATGATTTCATTCTATAGTAAAAAATATAGATATCGATACCGACCTTCAGATTTTACAGTGACGTTGTAAGCACCGTGACAAAAGTATGTATCGTCTGAACGTCCAATACCACTGAGAATTCATTTTCACTTCATCTTCAGAAAACGCTGTCTTTTTAAGAGCTTTGCTGCCCCGTGTGAGGATCGAACTCACGACCTTCAGATTATGAGACTGACGCGCTACCTGCTGCGCTAACGAAGCACATTTAATCGACAAATCGAAAGAAAAAAATATCGATACCGACCTTCACTTTTTGACAGTGACGTTGTAAGCACCGTGCCAAAAGGTATGGTCTGAAAAACCACAACACCTGAGAAAAAAACAATGATTTCATTCTAAAGTAAAACAATTTGATATCAACCTTAAGATGTGGTTTCCACCGTGACAAAAGTATGTATTGTCTGAAAGTCCAAAACCACTGAGAATTAATTTTCACCTTCAGACAACACTGTCTTTTTATAAGCTTGGCTTCCCCGTGTGAGGATCGAACTCACGACCTTCAGATTATGAGACTGACGCGCTGCCTGCTGCGCCAACGAGGCACTTCTAAACATTAAGCGTAAAGAAAAAATATCGATAACGACCTTCACTTTTTGACAGTGACGTTGTAAGCACCGTGCCAAAATGTATGGTCTGAAAGTCCACAACACCTGAGAAAAAAACAATGATTTCATTCTAAAGTAAAAAATATAGATATCGACCTTAAGATTTGGTATCCACTGTGACAAAAGTATGTATTGTCTGAAAGTCCAAAACCACTGAGAATTCATTTTCACTTCATCTTCGGACAACACTGTCTTTTTAAAAGCTTTGCGGCCCCGTGTGAGGATCGAACTCACGACCTGCAGGTTATGAGACTGACGGGCTACCTACTGCGCTAACGAGGCACATTCAATCAACAAATCGAAAGAAAAAAATATCTATACCGACCTTCACTTTTTGACAGTGATGTTGTAAGCACCGTGCCAAAATGTGTGGTCTGGAAAACCACAACACCTGAGAAAAAAACAATGATTTCATTCTAAAGTAAAACAATTTGATATCGAGCTTAAGATGTGGTTTCCACCGTGACAAAAGTATGTATAGTCTGAAAGTCCAAAACAACTGAGAATTAATTTTCACCTTCGGACAACAGTCTTTTTATAAGTTTCCTGCCCCGTGTGAGGATCGAACTCACGAACTCCAGATTATGAGACTGACGCGCTGCCCGCTGCACCAACGAGGCACATTAAATCATTAAGTGTAAGAAAAAATATCGATACCGACCTTCAGATTTTGACAGTGACGTTGTAAGCACCGTGCCAAAATATATGGTCTGAAAGTCCACAACACCTAAGAAAAAAACAATGATTTCATTCTAAAGTAAAAAATATAGATATCGATACCGACCTTCAGATTTTGACAGTGACGTTGTGAGCACCGTGATAAAGGTATGTATCGTCTGAACGTCCAATACCACTGAGAATTAATTCTCACTTCATCTTCAGAAAACACTGTCTTTTTAAAAGCTTTGCTGCCCCGTGTGAGGATCGAACTCACAACCTTCAGATTATGAGACTGACGCGCTACGTACTGCGCTAACGAGGCACATTTAATCAACAAATCGAAAGAAAAAATTATCAATACCGACATTCATTTTTTGACAGTGACGTTGTAAGCACCGTGCCAAAATGTATGGTCTGAAAAACCACAACACCTGAGAAAAAAACTATGATTTCATTCTAAAGTAAAACAATTTGATATCGACCTTAAGATGTGGTATCCACTGTGACAAAAGTATATATTGTCTGAAAGTCCAAAACAACTGAGAATTAATTTTCACTTCATCTTCGGACAACACTGTCTTTTTAAAACCTTTGCTGCCCTGTGTGAGGATCGAACTCACGACCTTCAGATTATGAGACTGATGCGCTACCTACTGGGCTAACGAAGCACATTTAATCAACAAATCGAAAGAAAAAAATATCAATACCGACCTTCACTTTTTGACAGTGACGTTGTAAGCACCGTGCCAAAATGTATGGTCTGAAAAACCACAACACCTGAGAAAAAAACAATGATTTCATTCTAAAGTAAAACAATTTGATATCGACCTTAAGATGTGGTTTCCACCGTGACAAAAGTATGTATTGTCTGAAAGTCCAAAACCACTGAGAACTCATTTTCACCATCAGACAACAGTCTTTTTATAAGCTTTGCTGACCCGTGTGAGGATCGAACACACGACTTTCAGATTATGAGACTGATGCACTGCCTGCTGCACCAACGAGGCACATCAAATCATTGAGTGTAAGAAAAAATATCTATACCGACCTTCAGATTTTGACAGTGACGTTGTAAGCACCGTGCCAAAATGTATGGTCTGAAAAACCACAACACCTGAGAAAAAAACTATGATTTCATTCTAAAGTAAAACAATTTGATATCGACCTTAAGATGTGGTTTCCACCGTGACAAAAGTATGTATTGTCTGAAAGTCCAAAACGACTGAGAATTTATTTTCACCTTCAGACAACAGTCTTTTTATAAGCTATGCTGCCCCGTGTGAGGATCGAACTCACGACCTCCAGATTATGAGACTGACGCGCTGCCTGCTGCACCAACGAGGCACATTAAATCTTTAAATGTAAGAAAAAATATCGATACCGACCTTCACTTTTTGACAGTGACGTTGTAAGCACCGTGCCAAAATGTATGGTCTGAAAGTCCACAACACCTGAGAAAAAAACTATGATTTCATTCGAAAGTAAGAAATATAGATATCGACCTTAAGATGTGGTATCCACCGAAACAAAAGCATGTATTGTCTGAAAGTCCAAAACATCTGAGAATTAATTGTCACTTATTCTTCAGACAACACTTTCTTTTTAAATTCTTTGCTGCCCCGTGTGAGGATCTAACTCACGACCTTCAGATTATGAGACTGAGGCGCTGCCTGCTGCACCAACCAGGCACATTAAAGCGTTAAGTGTAAGAAAAAATATCGATACCGACCTTCAGATTTTGACAGTGACGTTGTAAGCACCGTGCCAAAATGTATGGTCTGAAAGTCCACAACACCTAAGAAAAAAACAATGATTTCATTCTAAAGTAAAAAATATAGATATCGATACCGACCTTCAGATTTTACAGTGACGTTGTAAGCACCGTGACAAAAGTATGTATCGTCTGAACGTCCAATACCACTGAGAATTAATTTTCACTTCATCTTCAGAAAACACTGTCTTTTTAAGAGCTTTGCTGCCCCGTGTGAGGATCGAACTCACGACCTTCAGATTATGAGACTGACGCGCTGCCTGCTGCGCCAACGAGGCACTTGTAAACATTAAGCGTAAAGAAAAAATATCGATAACGACTTTCAGATTTTGACAGTGACGTTGTAAGCACCGTGCCAAAATGTATGGTCTGAAAGTCCACATCACCTGAGAAAAAAAATATGATTTCATTCTAAAGTAAAAAATATAGATATCGACCTTAAGATGTGGTATCCACTGTGACAAAAGTATGTATTGTCTGAAAGTCCAAAACAACTGAGAATTAATTTTCACTTCATCTTCGGACAACACTGTCTTTTTAAAACCTTTGCTGCCCTGTGTGAGGATCGAACTCATGACCTTCAGATTATGAGACTGATGCGCTACCTACTGGGCTAACGAAGCACATTTAATCGACAAATCGAAAGAAAAAAATATCAATACCGACCTTCACTTTTTGACAGTGACGTTGTAAGCACCGTGCCAAAATGTATGGTCTGAAAAACCACAACACCTGAGAAAAAAACAATGATTTCATTCTAAAGTAAAACAATTTGATATCGACCTTAAGATGTGGTTTCCACCGTGACGAAAGTATGTATTGTCTGAAAGTCCAAAACCACTGAGAATTAATTTTCACCTTCAGACAACACTGTCTTTTTATAAGCTTTGCTGCCCCGTGTGAGGATCGAACTCACGACCTCCAGATTATGAGACTGACGCGCTGCCTGCTGCACCAACGAGGCACATTAAATCTTTAAATGTAAGAAAAAATATCGATACCGACCTTCACTTTTTGACAGTGACGTTGTAAGCACCGTGCCAAAATGTATGGTCTGAAAGTCCACAACACCTAAGAAAAAAACAATGATTTCATTCTAAAGTAAAAAATATAGATATCGATACCGACCTTCAGATTTTGACAGTGACGTTGTAAGCACCGTGCCAAAATGTATGGTCTGAAAGTCCACAACACCTAAGAAAAAAACAATGATTTCATTCTAAATTAAAAAATATAAATATCGATACCGACCTTCAGATTTTGACAGTGACGTTGTAAGCACCGTGACAAAAGTATGTATCGTCTGAACGTCAAATACCACTGAGAATTAATTTTCACTTAATCTTCAGAAAACACTGTCTTTAAAAAGCTTGGCTGCCCCGTGTGAGGATCGAACTCACGACCTTCAGATTATGAGACTGACGCAGTGCCTGCTGCGCCAACGAGGCACTTTCAAACAATAAGCGTAAAGAAAAAATATCGATAACGACCTTCAGATTTTGACAGTGACGTTGTAAGCACCGTGCCAAAATGTATGGTCTGAAAGTCCACAACACCTGAGAAAAAAACTATGATTTCATTCGAAAGTAAGAAATATAGATATCGACCTTAAGATGTGGTATCCACCGAAACAAAAGCATGTATTGTCTGAAAGTCCAAAACATCTGAGAATTAATTGTCACTTATTCTTCAGACAACACTTTCTTTTTAAAATCTTTGCTGCCCCGTGTGAGGATCTAACTCACGACCTTCAGATTATGAGACTGACGCGCTGCCTGCTGCACCAACCAGGCACATTAAAGCGTTAAGTGTAAGAAAAAATATCGATACCGACCTTCAGATTTTGACAGTGACGTTGTAAGCACCGTGCCAAAATGTATGGTCTGAAAGTCCACAACACCTAAGAAAAAAACAATGATTTCATTCTATAGTAAAAAATATAGATATCGATACCGACCTTCAGATTTTACAGTGACGTTGTAAGCACCGTGACAAAAGTATGTATCGTCTGAACGTCCAATACCACTGAGAATTCATTTTCACTTCATCTTCAGAAAACACTGTCTTTTTAAGAGCTTTGTTGCCCCGTGTGAGGATCGAACTCACGACCTTCAGATTATGAGACTGACGCGCTGCCTGCTGCGCCAACGAGGCACTTCTAAATAGTAAGCGTAAAGAAATAATATCGATAACGACCTTCAGATTTTGACAGTGACGTTGTAAGCACCGTGCCAAAATGTATGGTCTGAAAGTCCACATCACCTGAGAAAAAAACTATGATTTCATTCTAAAGTAAAAAATATAGATATCGACCTTAAGATGTGGTATCCACTGTGACAAAAGTATGTATTGTCTGAAAGTCCAAAACAACTGAGAATTAATTTTCACTTCATCTTCGGACAACACTGTCTTTTTAAAAGCTTTGCTGCCCCGTGTGAGGATCGAACTCAAGACCTTCAGATTATGAGACTGACGCGCTACCTACTGCGCTAACGAAGCACATTTAATTGACAAATCGAAAGAAAAAAATATCGATACCGACCTTCACTTTTTGACAGTGACGTTGTAAGCACCGTGCCAAAATGTATGGTCTGAAAAACCACAACACCTGAGAAAAAAACAATGATTTCATTCTAAAGTAAAACAATTTGATATCGACCTTAAGATGTGGTTTCCACCGTGACAAAAGTATGTATTGTCTGAAAGTCCAAAACCACTGAGAATTAATTTTCACCATCAGACAACAGTCTTTTTATAAGCTTTGCTGACCCGTGTGAGGATCGAACACAAGACTTTCAGATTATGAGACTGACGCAGTGCCTGCTGCACCAACGAGGAACATCAAATCATTGAGTGTAAGAAAAAATATCTATACCGACCTTCAGATTTTGACAGTGACGTTGTAAGCACCGTGCCAAAATGTATGGTCTGAAAAACCACAACACCTGAGAAAAAAACTATGATTTCATTCTAAAGTAAAACAATTTGATATCGACCTTAAGATGTGGTTTCCACCGTGACAAAAGTATGTATTGTCTGAAAGTCCAAAACAACTGAGAATTAATTTTCACTTCATCTTCAGACAACACTGTCTTTTTAAATGCTTTGCTGCTCTGTGTGAGGATCGAACTCACGACCTTCAGATTATGAGACTGATGCGCTACCTACTGCGCTAACGAAGCACATTTAATCGACAAATCGAAAGAAAAAAATATCAATACCGACCTTCACTTTTTGACAGTGACGTTGTAAGCACCGTGCCAAAATGTATGGTCTGAAAAACCACAACACCTGAGAAAAAAACTATGATTTCATTCTAAAGTAAAACAATTTGATATCAACCTTAAGATGTGGTTTCCACCGTGACAAAAGTATGTATTGTCTGAAAGTCCAAAACGACTGAGAATTTATTTTCACCTTCAGACAACAGTCTTTTTATAAGCTTTGCTGCCCCGTGTGAGGATCGAACTCACGACCTCCAGATTATGAGACTGACACGCTGCCTGCAGCACCAACGAGGCACATTAAATCTTTAAATGTAAGAAAAAATATCGATACCGACCTTCACTTTTTGACAGTGACGTTGTAAGCACCGTGCCAAAATGTATGGTCTGAAAGTCCACAACACCTAAGAAAAAAACAATGATTTCATTCTAAAGTAAAAAATATAGATATCGATACCGACCTTCAGATTTTGACAGTGACGTTGTAAGCACCGTGCCAAAATGTATGGTCTGAAAGTCAACAACACCTAAGAAAAAAACTATGATTTCATTCTAAAGTAAAAAATATAGATATCGACCTTAAGATGTGGTATCCACCGTGACAAAAGTATGTATTGTCTGAAAGTCCAAAACATCTGAGAATTAATTGTCACTTATTCTTCAGACAACACTTTCTTTTTAAAATCTTTGCTGCCCCGTGTGAGGATCTAACTCACGACCTTCAGATTATGAGACTGCAGCGCTACCTACTGCGTTAACGAAGCACATTTAATCAACAAATCGAAAGAAAAAATTATCGATACCGACCTTCACTTTTTGACAGTGACGTTGTAAGCACCGTGCCAAAATGTATGGTCTGAAAAACCACAACACCTGAGAAAAAAACAATGATTTCATTCTAAAGTAAAAAATATAGATATCGATACCGAACTTCAGATTTTACAGTGACGTTGTAAGCACCGTGACAAAAGTATGTATCGTCTGAACGTCCAATAACACTGAGAATTAATTTTCACTTCATCTTCAGAAAACACTGTCTTTTTAAAAGCTTTGCTGCCCCGTGTGAGGATCGAACTCATGACCTTCAGATTATGAGACTGACGCGCTGCCTGCTGCACCAACGAGGCACATTAAAGCATTAAGTGTAAGAAAAAATATCGATACCGACCTTCAGATTTTGACAGTGACGTTGTAACCACCGTGCCAAAATGTATGGTCTGAAAGTCCACAACACCTAAGAAAAAAACAATGATTTCATTCTAAAGTAAAAAATATAGATATCGATATAGACCTTCAGATTTTGACAGTGACGTTGTAAGCACCGTGCCAAAATGTATGGTCTGAAAGTCCACAACACCTGAGAAAAAAACGATGATTTAATTCTAAAGTAAAAAATATAGATATCGACCTTAAGATGTGGTATCCACCGTGACAAAAGTATGTATTGTCTGAAAGTCCAAAACATCTGAGAATTAATTGTCACTTCATCTTCAGACAACACTGTCTTTTTAAAGGCTTTGCTGACCCGTGTGAGGATCAAACTCACGACCTTCAGATTATGAGACTGACACGCTACCTACTGCGCTAACGAAACACATTTAATCAACAAATCAAAAGAAAAAATTATCGATACCGACCTTCACTTTTTGACAGTGACGTTGTAAGCACCGTGCCAAAATGTATGGTCTGAAAGTCCACAACACCTAAGAAAAAAACAATGATTTCATTCTAAAGTAAAAAATATAGATATCGATACCGACCTTCAGATTTTGACAGTGACGTTGTAAGCACCGTGACAAAAGTATGTATCGTCTGAACGTCCAATACCACTGAGAATTAATTTTCACTTCATCTTCAGAAAAAACTGTTTTTTTAAAAGCTTTGCTGCCCCGTGTGAGGATCGAACTCACGACCTTCAGATTATGAGACTGACGCGCTGCCTGCTGCACCAATGAGGCAAATTAAATCATTTAGTGTAAGAAAAAAATATCGATACCGACCTTCAGATTTTGACAGTGACGTTGTAAGCACCGTGCCAAAATGTATGGTCTGAAAAACCACAACACCTGAGAAAAAAACAATGATTTCATTCTAAAGTAAAACAATTTGATATCGACCTTAAGATGTGGTTTCCACCGTGACAAAAGTATGTATTGTCTGAAAGTCCAAAACCACTGAGAATTAATTTTCACCATCAGACAACAGTCTTTTTATAAGCTTTGCTGCCCCTTGTGAGGATCGAACTCACGACCTTCAGATTATGAGACTGACGCGCTGCCTGCTGCACCAACGAGGCACATTAAATCATTTAGTGTAAGAAAAAAATATCGATACCGACCTTCAGATTTTGACAGTGACGTTGTAAGCACCGTGCCAAAATGTATGGTCTGAAAAACCACAACACCTGAGAAAAAAACAATGATTTCATTCTAAAGTAAAACAATTTGATATCGACCTTAAGATGTGGTTTCCACCGTGACAAAAGTATGTATTGTCTGAAAGTCCAAAACCACTGAGAATTAATTTTCACCTTCAGACAACACTGTCTTTTTATAAGCTTTGCTGCCCCGTGTGAGGATCAAACTCACGACCTTCAGATTATGAGACTGACGCGCTGCCTGCCGCGCCAACGAGGCACTTTTAAACATTCATCGTAAAGAAAAAATATTGATACCGACCTTCACTTTTTGACAGTGACGTTGTAAGCACCGTGCCAAAATGTATGGTCTGAAAAACCACAACACCTGAGAAAAAAACTATGATTTCATTCTAAAGTAAAACAATTTGATATCGACCTTAAGATGTGGTTTCCACCATGACAAAAGTATGTTTTGTCTGAAAGTCCAAAACCACTGAGAATTAATTTTCACCATCAGACAACAGTCTTTTTATAAGCTTTGCTGCCCCTTGTGAGGATCGAACTCACGACCTTCAGATTATGAGACTGACGCGCTGCCTGCTGCACCAACGAGGTAAATTAAATCATTTAGTGTAAGAAAAAAATATCGATACCGACCTTCAGATTTTGACAGTGACGTTGTAAGCACCGTGCCAAAATGTATGGTCTGAAAAACCACAACACCTGAGAAAAAAACTATGATTTCATTCTAAAGTAAAACAATTTGATATGGACCTTAAGATGTGGTTTCCACCGTGACAAAAGCATGTATTGTCTGGAAGTCCAAAACGACTGAGAATTAATTTTCACTTCATCTTCAGACAACACTTTCTTATTAAAAGCTTTGCTGCCCCGTGTGAGGATCGAACTCACGACCTTCAGATTATGAGACTGACGGGCTACCTACTGCGCTAACGAGGCACATTTAATCAACAAATCGAAAGAAAAAAATATCAATACCGACCTTCACTTTTTGACAGTGATGTTGTAAGCACCGTGCCAAAATGTGTGGTCTGGAAAACCACAACACCTGAGAAAAAAACTATGATTTCATTCTAAAGTAAAACAATTTGATATCGAGCTTAAGATGTGGTTTCCACCGTGACAAAAGTATGTATTGTCTGAAAGTCCAAAACGACTGAGAATTTATTTTCACCTTCAGACAACAGTCTTTTTATAAGCTTTGCTGCCCCGTGTGAGGATCGAACTGACGACCTCCAGATTATGAGACTGACGCGCTGCCTGCTGCACCAACGAGGCACATTAAATCTTTAAATGTAAGAAAAAATATCGATAACGACCTTCACTTTTTGACAGTGACGTTGTAAGCACCGTGCCAAAATGTATGGTCTGAAAGTCCACAACACCTAAGAAAAAAACAATGATTTCATTCTAAAGTAAAAAATATAGATATCGATACCGACCTTCAGATTTTGACAGTGACGTTGTAAGCACCGTGCCAAAATGTATGGTCTGAAAGTCCACAACACCTAAGAAAAAAACAATGATTTCATTCTAAATTAAAAAATATAGATATCGATACCGACCTTCAGATTTTGACAGTGACGTTGTAAGCATCGTGACAAAAGTATGTATCGTCGGAACGTCAAATACCAATGAGAATTAATTTTCACTTAATCTTCAGAAAACACTGTCTTTAAAAAGCTTGGCTGCCCCGTGTGAGGATCGAACTCACGACGTTCAGATTATGAGACTGACGCAGTGCCTGCTGCGCCAACGAGGCACTTTCAAACAATAAGCGTAAAGAAAAAATATCGATAACGACCTTCAGATTTTGACAGTGACGTTGTAAGCACCGTGCCAAAATGTATGGTCTGAAAGTCCACAACACCTGAGAAAAAAACTATGATTTCATTCGAAAGTAAGAAATATAGATATCGACCTTAAGATGTGGTATCCACCGAAACAAAAGTATGTATTGTCTGAAAGTCCAAAACATCTGAGAATTAATTGTCACTTATTCTTCAGACAACACTTTCTTTTTAAAATCTTTGCTGCCCCGTGTGAGGATCTAACTCACGACCTTCAGATTATGAGACTGACGCGCTGCCTGCTGCACCAACCAGGCACATTAAAGCGTTAAGTGTAATAAAAAATATCGATACCGACCTTCAGATTTTGACAGTGACGTTGTAAGCACCGTGCCAAAATGTATGGTCTGAAAGTCCACAACACCTGAGAAAAAAACAATGATTTCATTCTAAAGTAAAAAATATAGATATCGACCTTAAGATTTGGTATCCACTGTGACAAAAGTATGTATTGTCTGAAAGTCCAAAACCACTGAGAATTCATTTTCACTTCATCTTCAGACAACACTGTCTTTTTAAAAGCTTTGCGGCCCCGTGTGAGGATCGAACTCACGACCTTCAGATTACGAGACTGACGGGCTACCTACTGCGCTAACGAGGCACATTTAATCAACAAATCGAAAGAAAAAAATATCTATACCGACCTTCACTTTTTGACAGTGATGTTGTAAGCACCGTGCCAAAATGTGTGGTCTGGAAAACCACAACACCTGAGAAAAAAACAATGATTTCATTCTAAAGTAAAACAATTTGATATCGAGCTTAAGATGTGGTTTCCACCGTGACAAAAGTATGTATAGTCTGAAAGTCCAAAACAACTGAGAATTAATTTTCACCTTCGGACAACAGTCTAAGTTTGCTGCCCCGTGTGAGGATCGAACTCACGAACTCCAGATTATGAGACTGACGCGCTGCCCGCTGCACCAACGAGGCACATTAAATCATTAAGTGTAAGAAAAAATATCGATACCGACCTTCAGATTTTGACAGTGACGTTGTAAGCACCGTGCCAAAATGTATGGTCTGAAAAACCACAACACCTGAGAAAAAAACTATGATTTCATTCTAAAGTAAAACAATTTGATATCGACCTTAAGATGTGGTTTCCACCGTGACAAAAGTATGTATTGTCTGAAAGTCCAAAACCACTGAGAATTAATTTTCACCTTCAGACAACACTGTCTTTTTATAAGCTTTGCTGCCCCGTGTGAGGATCGAACTCACGACCTTCAGATTATGAGACTGACGCGCGCCTGCAGCACCAACGAGGCACATTAAATCATTAAATGTAAGAAAAAATATCGATACCGACCTTCAGATTTTGACAGTGACGTTGTAAGCACCGTGCCAAAATGTATGGTCTGAAAGTCCACAACACCTAAGAAATAAACAATGATTTCATTCTAAAGTAAAAAATATAGATATCGATACCGACCTTCAGATTTTGACAGTGACGTTGTAAGCACCGTGACAAAAGTATGTATCGTCTGAACGTCCAATACCACTGAGAATTAATTGTCACTTATTCTTCAGAAAACACTGTTTTTTTAAAAGCTTTGCTGCGCCGTGTGAGGATCGAACTCACGACCTTCAGATTATGAGACAGACGCCCTGCCTGCTGCGCCAACGAGGCACTTTTAAACATTAAGCGTAAAGAAAAAATATCGATAACGACCTTCACTTTTTGACAGTGACGTTGTAAGCACCGTGCCAAAATGTATGGTCTGAAAGTCCACAACACCTGAGAAAAAAAACAATGATTTCATTCTAAAGTAAAAAATATAGATATCGACCTTAAGATTTGGTATCCACTGTGACAAAAGTATGTATTGTCTGAAAGTCCAAAACCACTGAGAATTCATTTTCACTTCATCTTCAGACAACACTGTCTTTTTAAAAGGTTTGCTGCCCCGTGTGAGGATCGAACTCACGACCTTCAGATTATGAGACTGACGGGCTACCTACTGCGCTAACGAGGCACATTTAATAAACAAATCGAAAGAAAAAAATATCGATACCGACCTTCACTTTTTGACAGTGATGTTGTAAGCACCGTGCCAAAATGTGTGGTCTGGAAAACCACAACACCTGAGAAAAAAACTATGATTTCATTCTAAAGTAAAACAATTTGATATCGAGCTTAAGATGTGCTTTCCACCGTGACAAAAGTATGTATTGTCTGAAAGTCCAAAACGACTGAGAATTTATTTTCACCTTCAGACAACAGTCTTTTTATAAGCTTTGCTGCCCCGTGTGAGGATCGAACTCACGACCTCCAGATTATGAGACTGACGCGCTGCCTGCTGCGCCAACGAGGCACTTCTAAATATTAAGCGTAAAGAAATAATATCGATAACGACCTTCAGATTTTGACAGTGACGTTGTAAGCACCGTGCCAAAATGTATGGTCTGAAAGTCCACATCACCTGAGAAAAAAACTATGATTTCATTCTAAAGTAAAAAATATAGATATCGACCTTAAGATGTGGTATCCACTGTGACAAAAGTATGTATTGTCTGAAAGTCCAAAACATCTGAGAATTAATTTTCACTTCATCTTCGGACAACACTGTCTTTTTAAAAGCATTGCTGCCCCGTGTGAGGATCGAACTCCCGACCTTCAGACTATGAGACTGACGCGCTACCTACTGCGCTAACGAAGCACATTTAATCGACAAATCGAAAGAAAAAAATATCGATACCGACATTCACTTTTTGACAGTGAAGTTGTAAGCACCGTGCCAAAAGGTATGGTCTGAAAAACCACAACACCTGAGAAAAAAACTATGATTTCATTCTAAAGTAAAACAATTTGATATCGACCTTAAGATGTGGTTTCCACCGTGACAAAAGTATGTATTGTCTGAAAGTCCAAAACCACTGAGAATTAATCTTCACACAACACTGTCTTTTTATAAGCTTTGCTGCCCCGTTTGAGGATCGAACTCACGACCTTCAGATTATGAGACTGACGCGCTGCCTGCTGCGCCAACGAGGACTTCTAAACATTAAGCGTAAAGAAAAAATATCGATAACGACCTTCAGATTTTGACAGTGACGTTGTAAGCACCGTGATAAAAGTAAGAATCGTCTGAACGTCCAATACCACTGAGAATTAATTCTCACTTCATCTTCAGAAAACACTGTCTTTTTAAAAGCTTTGCTGCCCCGTGTGAGGATCGAACTCACGACATTCAGATTATGAGACTGACGCGCTGCCTGCTGCGCCAACGAGGCACTTTTAAACATTGAGCGTAAAGAAAAAATATCGATAACGACCTTCAGATTTTGACAGTGACGTTGTAAGCACCGTGCCAAAATGTATGGTCTGAAAGTCCACATCACCTGAGAAAAAAACAATGATTTCATTCTAAAGTAAAAAATATAGATATCGACCTTAAGATGTGGTATCCACTGTGACAAAAGTATGTATTGTCTGGAAGTCCAAAACCATTGAGAATTAATTTTCACTTCATCTTCAGACAACACTTTCTTATTAAAAGCTTTGCTGCCCCGTGTGAGGATCGAACTCACAACCTTCAGATTATGAGACTGACGCGCTACGTACTGCGCTAACGAGGCACATTTAATCAACAAATCGAAAGAAAAAAATTATCAATACCGACATTAACTTTTTGACAGTGACGTTGTAAGCACCGTGCCAAAATGTATGGTCTGAAAAACCACAACACCTGAGAAAAAAACTATGATTTCATTCTAAAGTAAAACAATTTGATATCGACCTTAAGATGTGGTTTCCACCGTGACAAAAGTATGTATTGTCTGAAAGTCCAAAACCACTGAGAATTAATCTTCACACAACACTGTCTTTTGATAAGCTTTGCTGCCCCGTTTGAGGATCGAACTCACGACCTTCAGATTATGAGACTGACGCGTTGCCTGCTGCGCCAACGAGGACTTCTAAACATTAAGCGTAAAGAAAAAATATCGATAACGACCTTCAGATTTTGACAGTGACGTTGTAAGCACCGTGCCAAAATGTATGGTCTGAAAGTCCACATCACCTGAGAAAAAAACAATAATTTCATTCTAAAGTAAAAAATATAGATATCGACCTTAAGATGTGGTATCCACCGTGACAAAAGTATGTATTGTCTGAAAGTCCAAAACCAGTGAGAATTAATTTTCACTTCATCTTCAGAAAACACTGTCTTTTTAAAAGCTTTGCTGCCCCGTGTGAGGATCGAACCCACGATCGTCAGATTACGATACTGACGCGCTACCTACTGCGCTAACTAGGCACAGTTCATCAACACATCGAAAGAAAAAATTATCGATAACGACCTTCACTTTTTGACAGTGACGTTGTAAGCACAGTGCCAAAATATATGGTCTGAAAAACCACAACACATGAGAAAAAAACAATGATTTCATTCTAAAGTAAAACAATTTGATATCGACCTTAAGATGTGGTTTCCACCGTGACAAAAGTATGTATTGTCTGAAAGTCCAAAACCACTGAGAATTAATTTTCACCATCAGACAACAGTCTTTTTATAAGCTTTGCTGCCCCTTGTGAGGATGGAACTCACGACCTTGAGATTATGAGACTGACGCACTGCCTGCTGCACCACCGAGGCAAAGTAATTCATTTAGTGTAAGAAAAAATATCGATACCGACCTTCAGATTTTGACAGTGACGTTGTAAGCACCGTGTCAAAATGTATGGTCTGAAAAACCACAACACCTGAGAAAAAAATTATGATTTCATTCTAAAGTAAAACAATTTGATATCGAACTTAAGATGTGGTTTCCACCGTGACAAAAGTATGTATTGTCTGAAAGTCCAAAAGCACTGAGAATTAATTTTCACCATCAGACAACAGTCTTTTTACAAGCTTTGCTGACCCGTGTGAGGATCGAACACACGACTTTCAGATTATGAGACTGACGCACTGCCTGCTGCACAAACGAGGCACATCAAATCATTGAGTGTAAGAAAAAATATCTATACCGACCTTCAGATTTTGACAGTGACGTTGTAAGCACCGTGCCAAAATGTATGGTCTGAAAAACCACAACACCTGAGAAAAAAACTATGATTTCATTCTAAAGTAAAACAATTTGATATCGACCTTAAGATGTGGTTTCCACCGTGACAAAAGTATGTATTGTCTGAAAGTCCAAAACAACTGAGAATTTATTTTCACCTTCAGACAACAGTCTTTTTATAAGCTTTGCTGCCCCGTGTGAGGATCGACCTCACGACCTCCAGATTATGAGACTGACGCGCTGCCTGCTGCACCAACGAGGCACATTAAATCTTTAGATGTAAGAAAAAATATCGATACCGACCTTCACTTTTTGACAGTGACGTTGTAAGCACCGTGCCAAAATGTATGGTCTGAAAGTCCACAACACCTAAGAAAAAAAACAATGATTTCATTCTAAAGTAAAAAATATAGATATCGATACCGACCTTCAGAATTTGACAGTGACGTTGTAAGCACCGTGCCAAAATGTATGGTCTAAAAGTCCACAACACCTAAGAAAAAAACAATGATTTCATTCTAAATTAAAAAATATAGATATCGATACCGACCTTCAGATTTTGACAGTGACGTTGTAAGCACCGTGACAAAAGTATGTATCGTCTGAACGTCAAATACCACTGAGAATTAATTTTCACTTCATCTTCAGAAAACACTGTCTTTAGAAAGCTTTGCTGCCCCGTGTGAGGATCGAACTCACGACCTTCAGATTATGAGACTGACGCACTGCCTGCTGCGCCAACGAGGCACTTTCGAACAATAAGCGTAAAGAAAAAATATCGATAACGACCTTCAGATTTTGACAGAGACGATGTAAGCACCGTGCCAAAATGTATGGTCTGAAAGTCCACATCACCTGAGAAAAAAACAATAATTTCATTCTAAAGTAAAAAATATAGATATCGACCTTAAGATGTGGTATCCACCGTGACAAAAGTATGTATTGTCTGAAAGTCCAAAACCAGTGAGAATTAATTTTCACTTCATCTTCAGAAAACACTGTCTTTTTAAAAGCTTTGCTGCCCCGTGTGAGGATCGAACTCACGATCATCAGATTACGATACTGACGCGCTACCTACTGCGATAACTAGGCACAGTTCATCAACACATCGAAAGAAAAAATTATCGATAACGACCTTCACTTTTTGACAGTGACGTTGTAAGCACAGTGCCAAAATATATGGTCTGAAAAACCACAACACATGAGAAAAAAACAATGATTTCATTCTAAAGTAAAACAATTTGATATCGACCTTAAGATGTGGTTTCCACCGTGACAAAAGTATGTATTGTCTGAAAGTCCAAAACCACTGAGAATTAATTTTCACCATCAGACAACAGTCTTTTTATAAGCTTTGCTGCCCCTTGTGAGGATGGAACTCACGACCTTCAGATTATGAGACTGACGCGCTGCCTGCTGCACCAACGAGGCAAAGTAAATCATTTAGTGTAAGAAAAAATATCGATACCGACCTTCAGATTTTGACAGTGACGTTGTAAGCACCGTGTCAAAATGTATGGTCTGAAAAACCACAACACCTGTGAAAAAAATTATGATTTCATTCTAAAGTAAAACAATTTGATATCGACCTTAAGATGTGGTTTCCACCGTGACAAAAGTATGTATTGTCTGAAAGTCCAAAACATCTGAGAATTAATTTTCACTTCATCTTCAGAGAACACGTTCTTTTTAAAATCTTTGCTGCCAGGTGTGAGGATCGAACTCGCGACCTTCAGATTATGAGACTGAGGCACTACCTTCTGCGCTAACGAAGCACATTTAATCAACAAATCGAAAGAAAAAATTATCGATACCGACCTTCACTTTTTGACAGTGACGTTGTAAGCACCGTGCCAAAATGTATGGTCTGAAAAACCACAACACCTGAGAAAAAAACTATGATTTCATTCTAAAGTAAAACAATTTGATATCGACCTTAAGATGTGGTTTCCACCGTGACAAAAGTATGTATTGTCTGAAAGTCCAAAACCACTGAGAATTAATTTTCACCATCAGACAACAGTCTTTTTATAAGCTTTGCTGCCCCGTGTGAGTATCGAACTCACGACCTTCAAATTACGAGACTGACGCCCTGCCTGCTGCACCAACGAGGCACATTAAATCGGTAAGTGTAAGAAAAAATATCGATACCGACCTTCAGATTTTGACGCTGAGGTTGTAAGCACCGTGCCAAAATGTATGGTCTGAAAGTCCACAACACCTGAGAAAAAAACAATGATTTCATTCGAAAGTAAGAAATATAGATATCGACCTTAAGATGTGGTATCCACCGAAACAAAAGTATGTATTGTCTGAAAGTCCAAAACATCTGAGAATTAATTGTCACTTATTCTTCAGACAACACTTTCTTTTTAAAATCTTTGCTGCCCCGTGTGAGGATTTAACTCACGACCTTCAGATTATGAGACTGACGCGCTACCTAATGCGCTAACGAAGCACATTTAATCAACAAATCGAAAGAAAAAATTATCGATACCGACCTTCACTTTTTGACAGTGACGTTGTAAGCACCGTGCCAAAATGTATGGTCTGAAAAACCACAACACCTGAGAAAAAAACTATGATTTCATTCTAAAGTAAAACAATTTGATATCGACCTTAAGATGTGGTTTCCACCGTGACAAAAGTATGTATTGTCAGAAAGTCCAAAACTACAGAAAATTTATTTTCACCTTCAGACAACAGTCTTTTTATACGCTTTGCTGCCCCGTGTGAGGATCGAACTCACGACCTCCAGATTATGAGACTGACGCGCTGCCTACTGCGCCAACGAGGCACTTCTAAATATTAAGCGTAAAGAAATAATATCGATAACGACCTTCAGATTTTGACAGTGACGTTGTAAGCACCGTGCCAAAATGTATGGTCTGAAAGTCCACATCACCTGAGAAAAAAACTATGATTTCATTCTAAAGTAAAAAATATAGATATCGACCTTAAGATGTGGTATCCACTGTGACAAAAGTATGTATTGTCTGAAAGTCCAAAACAACTGAGAATTAATTTTCACTTCATCTTCGGACAACACTGTCTTTTTAAAAGCATTGCTGCCCCGTGTGAGGATCGAACTCCCGACCTTCAGACTATGAGACTGACGCGCTACCTACTGCGCTAACGAAGCACATTTAATCGACAAATCGAAAGAAAAAAATATCGATACCGACCTTCACTTTTTGACAGTGAAGTTGTAAGCACCGTGCCAAAAGGTATGGTCTGAAAAACCACAACACCTGAGAAAAAAACTATGATTTCATTCTAAAGTAAAACAATTTGATATCGACCTTAAGATGTGGTTTCCACCGTGACAAAAGTATGTATTGTCTGAAAGTCCAAAACCACTGAGAATTAATCTTCACACAACACTGTCTTTTTATAAGCTTTGCTGCCCCGTTTGAGGATCGAACTCACGACCTTCAGATTATGAGACTGACGCGCTGCCTGCTGCGCCAACGAGGACTTCTAAATATTAAGCGTAAAGAAAAAATATCGATAACGACCTTCAGATTTTGACAGTGACGTTGTAAGCACCGTGATAAAAGTATGTATCGTCTGAACGTCCAATACCACTGAGAATTAATTCTCACTTCATCTTCAGAAAACACTGTCTTTTTAAAAGCTTTGCTGCCCCGTGTGAGGATCGAACTCACGACATTCAGATTATGAGACTGACGCACTGCCTGCTGCGCCAACGAGGCACTTTTAAACATTGAGCGTAAAGAAAAAATATCGATAACGACCTTCAGATTTTGACAGTGACGTTGTAAGCACCGTGCCAAAATGTATGGTCTGAAAGTCCACATCACCTGAGAAAAAAACAATGATTTCATTCTAAAGTAAAAAATATAGATATCGACCTTAAGATGTCGTATCCACTGTGACAAAAGTATGTATTGTCTGGAAGTCCAAAACCATTGAGAATTAATTTTCACTTCATCTTCAGACAACACTTTCTTATTAAAAGCTTTGCTGCCCCGTGTGAGGATCGAACTCACAACCTTCAGATTATGAGACTGACGCGCTACGTACTGCGCTAACGAGGCACATTTAATCAACAAATCGAAAGAAAAAATTATCAATACCGACATTAACTTTTTGACAGTGACGTTGTAAGCACCGTGCCAAAATGTATGGTCTGAAAGTCCACAACACCTGAGAAAAAAAACAATGATTTCATTCTAAAGTAAAAAATATAGATATCGACCTTAAGATTTGGTATCCACTGTGACAAAAGTATGTATTGTGTGAAAGTCCAAAACCACTGAGAATTCATTTTCACTTCATCTTCAGACAACACTGTCTTTTTAAAAGGTTTGCTGCCCCGTGTGAGGATCGAACTCTCGACCTTCAGATTTTGAGACTGACGGGCTACCTACTGCGCTAACGAGGCACATTTAATCAACAAATCGAAAGACAAAAATATCGATACCGACCTTCACTTTTTGACAGTGATGTTGTAAGCACCGTGCCAAAATGTGTGGTCTGGAAAACCACAACACCTGAGAAAAAAACTATGATTTCATTCTAAAGTAAAACAATTTGATATCGACCTTAAGATGTGGTTTCCACCGTGACAAAAGTATGTATTGTCTGAAAGTCCAAAACCACTGAGAATTAATCTTCACACAACACTGTCTTTTTATAAGCTTTGCTGCCCCGTTTGAGGATCGAACTCACGACCTTCAGATTATGAGACTGACGCGCTGCCTGCTGCGCCAACGAGGACTTCTAAACATTAAGCGTAAAGAAAAAATATCGATAACGACCTTCAGATTTTGACAGTGACGTTGTAAGCACCGTGCCAAAATGTATGGTCTGAAAGTCCACATCACCTGAGAAAAAAACAATAATTTCATTCTAAAGTAAAAAATATAGATATCGACCTTAAGATGTGGTATCCACCGTGACAAAAGTATGTATTGTCTGAAAGTCCAAAACCAGTGAGAATTAATTTTCACTTCATCTTCAGAAAACACTGTCTTTTTAAAAGCTTTGCTGCCCCGTGTGAGGATCGAACCCACGATCGTCAGATTACGATACTGACGCGCTACCTACTGCGCTAACTAGGCACAGTTCATCAACACATCGAAAGAAAAAATTATCGATAACGACCTTCACTTTTTGACAGTGACGTTGTAAGCACAGTGCCAAAATATATGGTCTGAAAAACCACAACACATGAGAAAAAAACAATGATTTCATTCTAAAGTAAAACAATTTGATATCGACCTTAAGATGTGGTTTCCACCGTGACAAAAGTATGTATTGTCTGAAAGTCCAAAACCACTGAGAATTAATTTTCACCATCAGACAACAGTCTTTTTATAAGCTTTGCTGCCCCTTGTGAGGATGGAACTCACGACCTTGAGATTATGAGACTGACGCACTGCCTGCTGCACCACCGAGGCAAAGTAATTCATTTAGTGTAAGAAAAAATATCGATACCGACCTTCAGATTTTGACAGTGACGTTGTAAGCACCGTGTCAAAATGTATGGTCTGAAAAACCACAACACCTGAGAAAAAAATTATGATTTCATTCTAAAGTAAAACAATTTGATATCGAACTTAAGATGTGGTTTCCACCGTGACAAAAGTATGTATTGTCTGAAAGTCCAAAAGCACTGAGAATTAATTTTCACCATCAGACAACAGTCTTTTTATAAGCTTTGCTGACCCGTGTGAGGATCGAACACACGACTTTCAGATTATGAGACTGACGCACTGCCTGCTGCACAAACGAGGCACATCAAATCATTGAGTGTAAGAAAAAATATCTATAACGACCTTCAGATTTTGACAGTGACGTTGTAAGCACCGTGCCAAAATGTATGGTCTGAAAAACCACAACACCTGAGAAAAAAACTATGATTTCATTCTAAAGTAAAACAATTTGATATCGACCTTAAGATGTGGTTTCCACCGTGACAAAAGTATGTATTGTCTGAAAGTCCAAAACAACTGAGAATTTATTTTCACCTTCAGACAACAGTCTTTTTATAAGCTTTGCTGCCCCGTGTGAGGATCGACCTCACGACCTCCAGATTATGAGACTGACGCGCTGCCTGCTGCACCAACGAGGCACATTAAATCTTTAGATGTAAGAAAAAATATCGATACCGACCTTCACTTTTTGACAGTGACGTTGTAAGCACCGTGCCAAAATGTATGGTCTGAAAGTCCACAACACCTAAGAAAAAAAACAATGATTTCATTCTAAAGTAAAAAATATAGATATCGATACCGACCTTCAGAATTTGACAGTGACGTTGTAAGCACCGTGCCAAAATGTATGGTCTAAAAGTCCACAACACCTAAGAAAAAAACAATGATTTCATTCTAAATTAAAAAATATAGATATCGATACCGACCTTCAGATTTTGACAGTGACGTTGTAAGCACCGTGACAAAAGTATGTATCGTCTGAACGTCAAATACCACTGAGAATTAATTTTCACTTCATCTTCAGAAAACACTGTCTTTAGAAAGCTTTGCTGCCCCGTGTGAGGATCGAACTCACGACCTTCAGATTATGAGACTGACGCACTGCCTGCTGCGCCAACGAGGCACTTTCGAACAATAAGCGTAAAGAAAAAATATCGATAACGACCTTCAGATTTTGACAGAGACGATGTAAGCACCGTGCCAAAATGTATGGTCTGAAAGTCCACATCACCTGAGAAAAAAACAATAATTTCATTCTAAAGTAAAAAATATAGATATCGACCTTAAGATGTGGTATCCACCGTGACAAAAGTATGTATTGTCTGAAAGTCCAAAACCAGTGAGAATTAATTTTCACTTCATCTTCAGAAAACACTGTCTTTTTAAAAGCTTTGCTGCCCCGTGTGAGGATCGAACTCACGATCATCAGATTACGATACTGACGCGCTACCTACTGCGATAACTAGGCACAGTTCATCAACACATCGAAAGAAAAAATTATCGATAACGACCTTCACTTTTTGACAGTGACGTTGTAAGCACAGTGCCAAAATATATGGTCTGAAAAACCACAACACATGAGAAAAAAACAATGATTTCATTCTAAAGTAAAACAATTTGATATCGACCTTAAGATGTGGTTTCCACCGTGACAAAAGTATGTATTGTCTGAAAGTCCAAAACCACTGAGAATTAATTTTCACCATCAGACAACAGTCTTTTTATAAGCTTTGCTGCCCCTTGTGAGGATGGAACTCACGACCTTCAGATTATGAGACTGACGCGCTGCCTGCTGCACCAACGAGGCAAAGTAAATCATTTAGTGTAAGAAAAAATATCGATACCGACCTTCAGATTTTGACAGTGACGTTGTAAGCACCGTGTCAAAATGTATGGTCTGAAAAACCACAACACCTGAGAAAAAAATTATGATTTCATTCTAAAGTAAAACAATTTGATATCGACCTTAAGATGTGGTTTCCACCGTGACAAAAGTATGTATTGTCTGAAAGTCCAAAACATCTGAGAATTAATTTTCACTTCATCTTCAGAGAACACGTTCTTTTTAAAATCTTTGCTGCCAGGTGTGAGGATCGAACTCGCGACCTTCAGATTATGAGACTGAGGCACTACCTTCTGCGCTAACGAAGCACATTTAATCAACAAATCGAAAGAAAAAATTATCGATACCGACCTTCACTTTTTGACAGTGACGTTGTAAGCACCGTGCCAAAATGTATGGTCTGAAAAACCACAACACCTGAGAAAAAAACTATGATTTCATTCTAAAGTAAAACAATTTGATATCGACCTTAAGATGTGGTTTCCACCGTGACAAAAGTATGTATTGTCTGAAAGTCCAAAACCACTGAGAATTAATTTTCACCATCAGACAACAGTCTTTTTATAAGCTTTGCTGCCCCGTGTGAGTATCGAACTCACGACCTTCAAATTACGAGACTGACGCCCTGCCTGCTGCACCAACGAGGCACATTAAATCGGTAAGTGTAAGAAAAAATATCGATACCGACCTTCAGATTTTGACGCTGAGGTTGTAAGCACCGTGCCAAAATGTATGGTCTGAAAGTCCACAACACCTGAGAAAAAAACAATGATTTCATTCGAAAGTAAGAAATATAGATATCGACCTTAAGATGTGGTATCCACCGAAACAAAAGTATGTATTGTCTGAAAGTCCAAAACATCTGAGAATTAATTGTCACTTATTCTTCAGACAACACTTTCTTTTTAAAATCTTTGCTGCCCCGTGTGAGGATTTAACTCACGACCTTCAGATTATGAGACTGACGCGCTACCTAATGCGCTAACGAAGCACATTTAATCAACAAATCGAAAGAAAAAATTATCGATACCGACCTTCACTTTTTGACAGTGACGTTGTAAGCACCGTGCCAAAATGTATGGTCTGAAAAACCACAACACCTGAGAAAAAAACTATGATTTCATTCTAAAGTAAAACAATTTGATATCGACCTTAAGATGTGGTTTCCACCGTGACAAAAGTATGTATTGTCAGAAAGTCCAAAACTACAGAAAATTTATTTTCACCTTCAGACAACAGTCTTTTTATACGCTTTGCTGCCCCGTGTGAGGATCGAACTCACGACCTCCAGATTATGAGACTGACGCGCTGCCTACTGCGCCAACGAGGCACTTCTAAATATTAAGCGTAAAGAAATAATATCGATAACGACCTTCAGATTTTGACAGTGACGTTGTAAGCACCGTGCCAAAATGTATGGTCTGAAAGTCCACATCACCTGAGAAAAAAACTATGATTTCATTCTAAAGTAAAAAATATAGATATCGACCTTAAGATGTGGTATCCACTGTGACAAAAGTATGTATTGTCTGAAAGTCCAAAACAACTGAGAATTAATTTTCACTTCATCTTCGGACAACACTGTCTTTTTAAAAGCATTGCTGCCCCGTGTGAGGATCGAACTCCCGACCTTCAGACTATGAGACTGACGCGCTACCTACTGCGCTAACGAAGCACATTTAATCGACAAATCGAAAGAAAAAAATATCGATACCGACCTTCACTTTTTGACAGTGAAGTTGTAAGCACCGTGCCAAAAGGTATGGTCTGAAAAACCACAACACCTGAGAAAAAAACTATGATTTCATTCTAAAGTAAAACAATTTGATATCGACCTTAAGATGTGGTTTCCACCGTGACAAAAGTATGTATTGTCTGAAAGTCCAAAACCACTGAGAATTAATCTTCACACAACACTGTCTTTTTATAAGCTTTGCTGCCCCGTTTGAGGATCGAACTCACGACCTTCAGATTATGAGACTGACGCGCTGCCTGCTGCGCCAACGAGGACTTCTAAATATTAAGCGTAAAGAAAAAATATCGATAACGACCTTCAGATTTTGACAGTGACGTTGTAAGCACCGTGATAAAAGTATGTATCGTCTGAACGTCCAATACCACTGAGAATTAATTCTCACTTCATCTTCAGAAAACACTGTCTTTTTAAAAGCTTTGCTGCCCCGTGTGAGGATCGAACTCACGACATTCAGATTATGAGACTGACGCACTGCCTGCTGCGCCAACGAGGCACTTTTAAACATTGAGCGTAAAGAAAAAATATCGATAACGACCTTCAGATTTTGACAGTGACGTTGTAAGCACCGTGCCAAAATGTATGGTCTGAAAGTCCACATCACCTGAGAAAAAAACAATGATTTCATTCTAAAGTAAAAAATATAGATATCGACCTTAAGATGTCGTATCCACTGTGACAAAAGTATGTATTGTCTGGAAGTCCAAAACCATTGAGAATTAATTTTCACTTCATCTTCAGACAACACTTTCTTATTAAAAGCTTTGCTGCCCCGTGTGAGGATCGAACTCACAACCTTCAGATTATGAGACTGACGCGCTACGTACTGCGCTAACGAGGCACATTTAATCAACAAATCGAAAGAAAAAATTATCAATACCGACATTAACTTTTTGACAGTGACGTTGTAAGCACCGTGCCAAAATGTATGGTCTGAAAAACCACAACACCTGAGAAAAAAACTATGATTTCATTCTAAAGTAAAACAATTTGATATCGACCTTAAGATGTGGTTTCCACCGTGACAAAAGTATGTATTGTCTGAAAGTCCAAAACCACTGAGAATTAATTTTCACCTTCAGACAACACTGTCTTTTTATAAGCTTTGCTGCCCCGTGTGAGGATCGAACTCACGACCTTCAGACTATGAGACTGACGCGCGCCTGCAGCACCAACGAGGCACATTAAATCATTAAGTGTAAGAAAAAATATCGATACCGACCTTCAGATTTTGACAGTGACGTTGTAAGCACCGTGCCAAAATGTATGGTCTGAAAGTCCACAACACCTAAGAAATAAACAATGATTTCATTCTAAAGTAAAAAATATAGATATCGATACCGACCTTCAGATTTTGACAGTGACGTTGTAAGCACCGTGACAAAAGTATGTATCGTCTGAATTTCCAATACCACTGAGAATTAATTGTCACTTATTCTTCAGAAAACAGTTTTTTTAAAAGCTTTGCTGCGCCGTGTGAGGATCGAACTCACAACCTTCAGATTATGAGACAGACGCGCTGCCTGCTGCGCCAACGAGGCACTTTTAAACATTAAGCGTAAAGAAAAAATATCGATAACGACCTTCACTTTTTGACAGTGACGTTGTAAGCACCGTGCCAAAATGTATGGTCTGAAAGTCCACAACACCTGAGAAAAAAAACAATGATTTCATTCTAAAGTAAAAAATATAGATATCGACCTTAAGATTTGGTATCCACTGTGACAAAAGTATGTATTGTGTGAAAGTCCAAAACCACTGAGAATTCATTTTCACTTCATCTTCAGACAACACTGTCTTTTTAAAAGGTTTGCTGCCCCGTGTGAGGATCGAACTCTCGACCTTCAGATTTTGAGACTGACGGGCTACCTACTGCGCTAACGAGGCACATTTAATCAACAAATCGAAAGAAAAAAATATCGATACCGACCTTCACTTTTTGACAGTGATGTTGTAAGCACCGTGCCAAAATGTGTGGTCTGGAAAACCACAACACCTGAGAAAAAAACTATGATTTCATTCTAAAGTAAAACAATTTGATATCGACCTTAAGATGTGGTTTCCACCGTGACAAAAGTATGTATTGTCTGAAAGTCCAAAACCACTGAGAATTAATCTTCACACAACACTGTCTTTTTATAAGCTTTGCTGCCCCGTTTGAGGATCGAACTCACGACCTTCAGATTATGAGACTGACGCGCTGCCTGCTGCGCCAACGAGGACTTCTAAACATTAAGCGTAAAGAAAAAATATCGATAACGACCTTCAGATTTTGACAGTGACGTTGTAAGCACCGTGCCAAAATGTATGGTCTGAAAGTCCACATCACCTGAGAAAAAAACAATAATTTCATTCTAAAGTAAAAAATATAGATATCGACCTTAAGATGTGGTATCCACCGTGACAAAAGTATGTATTGTCTGAAAGTCCAAAACCAGTGAGAATTAATTTTCACTTCATCTTCAGAAAACACTGTCTTTTTAAAAGCTTTGCTACCCCGTGTGAGGATCGAACCCACGATCGTCAGATTACGATACTGACGCGCTACCTACTGCGCTAACTAGGCACAGTTCGTCAACACATCGAAAGAAAAAATTATCGATAACGACCTTCACTTTTTGACAGTGACGTTGTAAGCACAGTGCCAAAATATATGGTCTGAAAAACCACAACACATGAGAAAAAAACAATGATTTCATTCTAAAGTAAAACAATTTGATATCGACCTTAAGATGTGGTTTCCACCGTGACAAAAGTATGTATTGTCTGAAAGTCCAAAACCACTGAGAATTAATTTTCACCATCAGACAACAGTCTTTTTATAAGCTTTGCTGCCCCTTGTGAGGATGGAACTCACGACCTTCAGATTATGAGACTGACGCGCTGCCTGCTGCACCACAGAGGCAAAGTAAATCATTTAGTGTAAGAAAAAATATCGATACCGACCTTCAGATTTTGACAGTGACGTTGTAAGCACCGTGTCAAAATGTATGGTCTGAAAAACCACAACACCTGAGAAAAAAATTATGATTTCATTCTAAAGTAAAACAATTTGATATCGACCTTAAGATGTGGTTTCCACCGTGACAAAAGTATGTATTGTCTGAAAGTCCAAAAGCACTGAGAATTAATTTTCACCATCAGACAACAGTCTTTTTATAAGCTTTGCTGACCCGTGTGAGGATCGAACACACGACTTTCAGATTATGAGACTGACGCACTGCCTGCTGCACAAACGAGGCACATCAAATCATTGAGTGTAAGAAAAAATATCTATACCGACCTTCAGATTTTGACAGTGACGTTGTAAGCACCGTTCCAAAATGTATGGTCTGAAAAACCACAACACCTGAGAAAAAAACTATGATTTCATTCTAAAGTAAAACAATTTGATATCGACCTTAAGATGTGGTTTCCACCGTGACAAAAGTATGTATTGTCTGAAAGTCCAAAACAACTGAGAATTTATTTTCACCTTCAGACAACAGTCTTTTTATAAGCTTTGCTGCCCCGTGTGAGGATCGACCTCACGACCTCCAGATTATGAGACTGACGCGCTGCCTGCTGCACCAACGAGGCACATTAAATCTTTAGATGTAAGAAAAAATATCGATACCGACCTTCACTTTTTGACAGTGACGTTGTAAGCACCGTGCCAAAATGTATGGTCTGAAAGTCCACAACACCTAAGAAAAAAAACAATGATTTCATTCTAAAGTAAAAAATATAGATATCGATACCGACCTTCAGATTTTGACAGTGACGTTGTAAGCACCGTGCCAAAATGTATGGTCTGAAAGTCCACAACACCTAAGATAAAAAACAATGATTTCATTCTAAAGTAAAAAATATAGATATCGATACCGACCTTCAGATTTTGACAGTGACGTTGTAAGCACCGTGCCAAAATGTATGGTCTGAAAGTCCACAACACCTAAGATAAAAACAATGATTTCATTCTAAATTAAAAAATATAGATATCGATACCGACCTTCAGATTTTGACAGTGACGTTGTAAGCACCGTGACAAAATGTATGGTCTGAAAAACCACAACACCTGAGAAAAAAACTATGATTTCATTCTAAAGTAAAACAATTTGATATCGACCTTAAGATGTGGTTTCCACCGTGACAAAAGTATGTATTGTCTGAAAGTCCAAAACCACTGAGAATTTATTTTCACCATCAGAGAACAGTCTTTTTATAAGCTTTGCTGCCCCGTGTGAGAATCGAACTCACGACCTTCAAATTACGAGACTGACGCGCTGCCTGCAGCACCAACGAGGGACATTAAATCATTAACTGTAAGAAAAAATATCGATACCGACCTTCAGATTTTGACTGTGACGTTGTAAGCACCGTGCCAAAATGTATGGTCTGAAAGTCCACAACACCTGAGAAAAAAACTATGATTTCATTCGAAAGTAAGAAATATAGATATCGACCTTAAGATTAAGTTTCCACCGTGACAAAAGTATGTATTGTCTGAAAGTCCAAAACCAGTGAGAATTAATTTTCACCTTCAGACAACACTGTCTTTCTATAAGCTTTGCTGCCCCGTGTGAGGATCGAACTCACGACCTTCAGATTAAGAGACTGACGCACTGCCTGCTGCGCCAACGAGGCACTTTTAAACATTGAGCGTAAAGAAAAAATATCGATAACGACCTTCAGATTTTGACAGTGACGTTGTAAGCACCGTGCCAAAATGTATGGTCTGAAAGTCCACATCACCTGAGAAAAAAACAATGATTTCATTCTAAAGTAAAAAATATAGATATGGATTCCGACCTTCAGATTTTGACAGTGACGTTGTAAGCACCGTGACAAAATGTATGGTCTGAAAAACCACAACACCTGAGAAAAAAACAATGATTTCATTCTAAAGTAAAAAATATAGATATCGACCTTAAGATGTGGTATCCACTGTGACAAAAGTATGTATTGTCTGGAAGTCCAAAACCACTGAGAATTAATTTTCACTTCATCTTCAGACAACACTTTCTTATTAACAGCATTGCTGCCCCGTGTGAGGATCGAACTCACAACCTTCAGATTATGAGACTTAGGGGCTACCTACTGCGCTAACGAAGCACATCTAATCATCAATTCGAAAGAGAAAATTATCAATACCGACCTTCACTTTTTGACAGTGACGTTGTAAGCACCGTGCCAAAATGTATGGTCTGAAAAACCACAACACCTGAGAAAAAAACAATGCTTTCATTCTAAAGTAAAACAATTTGATATCGACCTTAAGATGTGGTTTCCACCGTGACAAAAGTATGTATTGTCTGAATGTCCAAAACCACTGAGAATTAATTTTCACCTTCAGACAACACTGTCGTTTTATAAGCTTTGCTGCCCCGTGTGAGGATCGAACTCACGACCTTCAGATTATGAGACTGACGCGCTGCCTGCTGCGCCAACGAGGCACTTCTAAACATTAAGCGTAAAGAAAAAATATCGATAACGACCTTCAGATTTTGACAGTGACGTTGTAAGCACCGTGCCAAAATGTATGGTCTGAAAGTCCACATCACCTGAGAAAAAAAATATGATTTCATTCTAAAGTAAAAAATATAGATATCGACCTTAAGATGTGGTATCCACTGTGACAAAAGTATGTATTGTCTGAAAGTCCAAAACAACTGAGAATTAATTTTCACTTCATCTTCAGACAACACTGTCTTTTTAAAAGCTTTGCTGCCCCGTGTGAGGATCGAACTCACGACCTTCAGATTATGAGACTGACGAGCTACCTACTGCGCTAACGAAGCACATTTAATCAACAAATCGAAAGAAAAAAATATCAATACCGACCTTCACTTTTTGA
The DNA here is from genome assembly GCF_965601325.2 of Salmo salar. Lineage (NCBI taxonomy): Eukaryota > Metazoa > Chordata > Actinopteri > Salmoniformes > Salmonidae > Salmo > Salmo salar. The sequence goes on along the minus strand of NC_138292.1, from coordinate 97,959,630 downwards.
CAGTGACGTTGTAAGCACCGTGCCAAAATGTATGGTCTGAAAAACCACAACACCTGAGAAAAAAACAATGATTTCATTCTAAAGTAAAACAATTTGATATCGACCTTAAGATGTGGTTTCCACCGTGACAAAAGTATGTATTGTCTGAAAGTCCAAAACATCTGAGAATTAAATTTCACTTCATCTTCAGAGAACACTTTCTTTTTAAAATCTTTGCTGCCCCGTGTGAGGATCGAACTCGCGACCTTCAGATTATGAGACTGACGCGCTACCTACTGCGCTAACGAAGCACATTTAATCAACAAATCTAAAGAAAAAATTATCGATACCGACCTCCACTTTTTGACAGTGACGTTGTAAGCACCGTGCCAAAATGTATGGTCTGAAAAACCACAACACCTGAGAAAAAAACAATGATTTCATTCTAAAGTAAAACAATTTGATATCGACCTTAAGATGTGGTTTCCACCGTGACAAAAGTATGTATTGTCTGAAAGTCCAAAACCACTGAGAATTAATTTTCACCATCAGACAACAGTCTTTTTATAAGCTTTGCTGCCCCGTGTGAGAATCGAACTCACGACCTTCAAATTACGAGACTGACGCGCTGCCTGCTGCACCAACGAGGCACATTAAATCGTTAAGTGTAAGAAAAAATATCGATACCGACCTTCAGATTTTGACGCTGACGTTGTAAGCACCGTGCCAAAATGTATGGTCTGAAAGTCCACAACACCTGAGAAAAAAACTATGATTTCATTCGAAAGTAAGAAATATAGATATCGACCTTAAGATGTGGTATCCACCGAAACAAAAGTATGTATTGTCTGAAAGTCCAAAACATCTGAGAATTAATTGTCACTTATTCTTCAGACAACATTTTCTTTTTAAAATCTTTGCTGCCCCGTGTGAGGATCTAACTCACGACCTTCAGATTATGATACTGACGCGCTACCTACTGCGCTAACGAAGCACATTTAATCATGAAATCGAAAGAAAAAATTATCGATACCGACCTTCACTTTTTGACAGTGACGTTGTAAGCACCGTGCCAAAATGTATGGTCTGAAAAACCACAACACCTGAGAAAAAAACTATGATTTCATTCTAAAGTAAAACAATTTGATATCGACCTTAAGATGTGGTTTCCACCGTGACAAAAGTATGTATTGTCTGAAAGTCCAAAACCAGTGAGAATTAATTTTCACCTTCATAAAACACTGTTTTTTTAAAAGCTTTGCTGCCCCGTGTGAGGATCGAACTCACGACCTTCAGATTATGAGACTGACGCGCTGCCTGCTGCGCCAACGAGGCACTTTTAAACATTAAGCGTAAAGAAAAAATATCGATAAAGACTTTCACTTTTTGACAGTGACGTTGTAAGCACCGTGCCAAAATGTATGGTCTGAAAAACCACAACACCTGAGAAAAAAACAATGATTTCATTCTAAAGTAAAAAATATAGATTTCGACGTTAAGATGTGGTATCCACTGTGACAAAACTATATATTGTCTGAAAGTCCAAAAGCAGTGAGAATTAATTTTCACCTTCAGACAACACTGTCTTACTATAAGCTTTGCTGCCCCGTGTGAGGATCGAACTCACGACCTTCAGACTATGAGACTGACGCACTGCCTGCTGCGCCAAAGAGGCAGTTTTAAACGTTGAGCGTAAAGAAAAAATATCGATAACGACCTTCAGATTTTGACAGTGACGTTGTAAGCACCGTGCCAAAATGTATGGTCTGAAAGTCCACATCACCTGAGAAAAAAAATATGATTTCATTCTAAAGTAAAACAATTTGATATCGACCTTAAGATGTGGTTTCCACCGTGACAAAAGTATGTATTGTCTGAAAGTCCAAAACAACTGAGAATTAATTTTCACTTAATCTTCAGAGAACACTGTCTTTTTAAAAGCTTTTCTGCCCCGTGTGAGGATCGAACTCACGACGTTCAGATTATGAGACTGACGCGCTACCTACTGCGCTAACGAAGCACATTTAATCGACAAATCGAAAGAAAAAAATATCAATACCGACCTTCACTTTTTGACAGTGACGTTGTAAGCACCGTGCCAAAATGTATGGTCTGAAAAACCACAACACCTGAGAAAAAAACAATGATTTCATTCTAAAGTAAAACAATTTGATATCGACCTTAAGATGTGGTTTCCACCGTGACAAAAGTATGTATTGTCTGAAAGTCCAAAACATCTGAGAATTAAATTTCACTTCATCTTCAGAGAACACTTTCTTTTTAAAATCTTTGCTGCCCCATGTGAGGATCGAACTCACGACCTTCAGATTATGAGACTGACGCGCTACCTACTGCGCTAACAAAGCACATTTAATCAACAAATCTAAAGAAAAAATTATCGATACCGACCTTCACTTTTTGACAGTGACGTTGTAAGCACCGTGCCAAAATGTATGGTCTGAAAAACCACAACACCTGAGAAAAAAACTATGATTTCATTCTAAAGTAAAACAATTTGATATCGACCTTAAGATGTGGTTTCCACCGTGACAAAAGTATGTATTGTCTGAAAGTCCAAAACCACTGAGAATTTATTTTCACCATCAGAGAACAGTCTTTTTATAAGCTTTGCTGCCCCGTGTGAGAATCGAACTCACGACCTTCAAATTACGAGACTGACGCGCTGCCTGCAGCACCAACGAGGGACATTAAATCATTAAGTGTAAGAAAAAATATCGATACCGACCTTCAGATTTTGACTGTGACGTTGTAAGCACCGTGCCAAAATGTATGGTCTGAAAGTCCACAACACCTGAGAAAAAAACTATGATTTCATTCGAAAGTAAGAAATATAGATATCGACCTTAAGATGTGGTATCCACCGAAACAAAAGTATGTATTGTCTGAAAGTCCAAAACATCTGAGAATTAATTGTCACTTATTCTTCAGACAACACTTTCTTTTTAAAATCTTTGCTGCCCCGTGTGAGGATCTAACTCACGACCTTCAGATTATGAGACTGACGTGCTGCATGCTGCACCAACGAGGCACATTAAAGCATTAAGTGTAAGAAAAAATATAGATACCGACCTTCAGATTTTGACAGTGACGTTGTAAGCACCGTGCCAAAATGTATGGTCTGAAAGTCCACAACACCTAAGAAAAAAACAATGATTTCATTCTAAAGTAAAAAATATAGATATGGATACCGACCTTCAGATTTTGACAGTGACGTTGTAAGCACCGTGACAAAAGTATGTATCGTCTGAACGTCCAATTCCACTGAGAATTAATTTTCACCTCATCTTCAGAAAACACTGTTTTTTTAAAAGCTTTGCTGCCCCGTGTGAGGATCGAACTCACGACCTTCAGATTATGAGACTGAGGCGCTACCTACTGTGCTAACGAGGCACATCTAATCAATAATTCGAAAGAAAAAATTATCAATACCGACCTTCACTTTTTGACAGTGACGTTGTAAGCACCGTGCCAAAAGGTATGGTCTGAAAAACCACAACACCTGAGAAAAAAACAATGATTTCATTCTAAAGTAAAACAATTTGATATCGACCTTAAGATTAAGTTTCCACCGTGACAAAAGTATGTATTGTCTGAAAGTCCAAAACCAGTGAGAATTAATTTTCACCTTCAGACAACACTGTCTTTCTATAAGCTTTGCTGCCCCGTGTGAGGATCGAACTCACGACCTTCAGATTATGAGACTGACGCACTGCCTGCTGCGCCAACGAGGCACTTTTAAACATTGAGCGTAAAGAAAAAATATCGATAACGACCTTCAGATTTTGACAGTGACGTTGTAAGCACCGTGCCAAAATGTATGGTCTGAAAGTCCACATCACCTGAGAAAAAAACAATGATTTCATTCTAAAGTAAAAAAGTATAGATATGGATTCCGACCTTCAGATTTTGACAGTGACGTTGTAAGCACCGTGACAAAAGTATGTATCGTCTGAACGTCCAATACCACTGAGAATTAATTTTCACTTCATCTTCAGAAAACACTGTTTTTTTAAAAGCTTTGCTGCCCCGTGTGAGGATCGAACTCACGACCTTCAGATTATGAGACTGACGCCCTGCCTGCTGCGCCAACGAGGCACTTTTAAACATTAAGCGTAAAGAATAAATATCGATAACGACTTTCCCTTTTTGACAGTGACCTTGTAAGCACCGTGGCAAAATGTATGGTCTGAAAAACCACAACACCTGAGAAAAAAACAATGATTTCATTCTAAAGTAAAACAATTTGATATCGACCTTAAGATGTGGTTTCCACCGTGACAAAAGTATGTATTGTCTGAAAGTCCAAAACCACTGAGAATTAATTTTCACCTTCAGACAACACTGTCTTTTTATAAGCTTTGCTGCCCCGTGTGAGGATCGAACTCACGACCTTCAGATTATGAGACTGACGCCCTGCCTGCTGCGCCAACGAGGCACTTTTAAACATTAAGCGTAAAGAAAAAATATCGATAACGACTTTCCCTTTTTGACAGTGACCTTGTAAGCACCGTGGCAAAATGTATGGTCTGAAAAACCACAACACCTGAGAAAAAAACAATGATTTCATTCTAAAGTAAAACAATTTGATATCGACCTTAAGATGTGGTTTCCACCGTGACAAAAGTATGTATTGTCTGAAAGTCCAAAACCACTGAGAATTAATTTTCACCTTCAGACAACACTGTCTTTTTATAAGCTTTGCTGCCCCGTGTGAGGATCGAACTCACGACCCTCAGATTATGAGACTGACGCGCTGCCTGCTGCGCCAACGAGGGACTTCTAAACATCAAGCGTAAAGAAAAAATATCGATAACGACCTTCAGATTTTGACAGTGACTTTGTAAGCACCGTGCCAAAATGTATGGTCTGAAAGTCCACATCACCTGAGAAAAAAAATATGATTTCATTCTAAAGTAAAAAATATAGATATCGACCTTAAGATGTGGTATCCACTGTGACAAAAGTATGTATTGTCTGAAAGTCCAAAAAAACTGAGAATTAATTTTCACTTCATCTTCAGACAACACTGTCTTTTTAAAAGCTTTTCTGCCCCGTGGGAGGATCGAACTCACAACGTTCAGATTATGAGAGTGACGCGCTACCTACTGCGCTAACGAAGCACATTTAATCGACAAATCGAAAGAAAAAAATATCAATACCGACCTTCACTTTTTGACAGTGACGTTGTAAGCACCGTGCCAAAATGTATGGTCTGAAAAACCACAACACCTGAGAAAAAAACAATGATTTCATTCTAAAGTAAAACAATTTGATATCGACCTTAAGATGTGGTTTCCACCGTGACAAAAGTATGTATTGTCTGAAAGTCCAAAACCACTGAGAATTTATTTTCACCACCAGAGAACAGTCTTTTTATAAGCTTTGCTGCCCCGTGTGAGAATCGAACTCACGACCTTCAAATTACGAGACTGACACGCTGCCTGCTGCACCAACGAGGCACATTAAATCGTTAAGTGTAAGAAAAAATATCGATACCGACCTTCAGATTTTGACGCTGACGTTGTAAGCACCGTGCCAAAATGTATGGTCTGAAAGTCCACAACACCTGAGAAAAAAACTATGATTTCATTCGAAAGTAAGAAATATAGATATCGACCTTAAGATGTGGTATCCACCGAAACAAAAGTATGTATTGTCTGAAAGTCCAAAACATCTGAGAATTAATTGTCACTTATTCTTCAGACAACACTTTCTTTTTAAAATCTTTGCTGCCCCGTGTGAGGATCTAACTCACGACCTTCAGATTATGAGACTGACGCGCTGCATGCTGCACCAACGAGGCACATTAAAGCATTAAGTGTAAGAAAAAATATAGATACCGACCTTCAGATTTTGACAGTGACGTTGTAAGCACCGTGCCAAAATGTATGGTCTGAAAGTCCACAACACCTAAGAAAAAAACAATGATTTCATTCTAAAGTAAAAAATATAGATATGGATACCGACCTTCAGATTTTGACAGTGACGTTGTAAGCACCGTGACAAAAGTATGTATCGTCTGAACGTCCAATTCCACTGAGAATTAATTTTCACTTCATCTTCAGAAAACACTGTCTTTTTAAAAGCTTTGCTGCCCCGTGTGAGAATCGAACTCACGACCTTCAAATTACGAGACTGACGCGCTGCCTGCTGCACCAACGAGGCACATTAAATCGTTAAGTGTAAGAAAAAATATCGATACCGACCTTCAGATTTTGACGCTGACGTTGTAAGCACCGTGCCAAAATGTATGGTCTGAAAGTCCACAACACCTGAGAAAAAAACTATGATTTCATTCGAAAGTAAGAAATATAGATATCGACCTTAAGATGTGGTATCCACCGAAACAAAAGTATGTATTGTCTGAAAGTCCAAAACATCTGAGAATTAATTGTCACTTATTCTTCAGACAACACTTTCTTTTTAAAATCTTTGCTGCCCCGTGTGAGGATCTAACTCACGACCTTCAGATTATGATACTGACGCGCTACCTACTGCGCTAACGAAGCACATTTAATCATGAAATCGAAAGAAAAAATTATCGATACCGACCTTCACTTTTTGACAGTGACGTTGTAAGCACCGTGCCAAAATGTATGGTCTGAAAAACCACAACACCTGAGAAAAAAACTATGATTTCATTCTAAAGTAAAACAATTTGATATCGACCTTAAGATGTGGTTTCCACCGTGACAAAAGTATGTATTGTCTGAAAGTCCAAAACCAGTGAGAATTAATTTTCACCTTCAGAAAACACTGTTTTTTTAAAAGCTTTGCTGCCCCGTGTGAGGATCGAACTCACGACCTTCAGATTATGAGACTGACGCGCTGCCTGCTGCGCCAACGAGGCACTTTTAAACATTATGCGTAAAGAAAAAATATCGATAAAGACTTTCACTTTTTGACAGTGACGTTGTAAGCACCGTGCCAAAATGTATGGTCTGAAAAACCACAACACCTGAGAAAAAAACAATGATTTCATTCTAAAGTAAAAAATATAGATATCGACGTTAAGATGTGGTATCCACTGTGACAAAAGTATATATTGTCTGAAAGTCCAAAACCAGTGAGAATTAATTTTCACCTTCAGACAACACTGTCTTTCTATAAGCTTTGCTGCCCCGTGTGAGGATCGAACTCACGACCTTCAGACTATGAGACTGACGCACTGCCTGCTGCGCCAACGAGGCACTTTTAAACATTCAGCGTAAAGAAAAAATATCGATAACGACCTTCAGATTTTGACAGTGACGTTGTAAGCACCGTGCCAAAATGTATGGTCTGAAAGTCCACATCACCTGAGAAAAATCAATGATTTCATTCTAAAGTAAAAAATATAGATATGGATTCCGACCTTCAGATTTTGACAGTGACGTTGTAAGCACCGTGACAAAAGTATGTATCGTCTTCATCTTCAGAAAACACTGTTTTTTTAAAAGCTTTGCTGCCCTGTGTGAGGATCGAACTCACGACCTTCAGATTATGAGACTGACGCCCTGCCTGCTGCGCCAACGAGGTACTTTTAAACATTAAGCGTAAAGAAAAAATATCGATAACGACTTTCCCTTTTTGACAGTGACCTTGTAAGCACCGTGGCAAAATGTATGGTCTGAAAAACCACAACACCTGAGAAAAAAACTATGATTTCATTCTAAAGTAAAACAATTTGATATCGACCTTAAGATGTGGTTTCCACCGTGACAAAAGTATGTATTGTCTGAAAGTCCAAAACCACTGAGAATTAATTTTCACCTTCAGACAACACTGTCTTTTTATAAGCTTTGCTGCCCCGTGTGAGGATCGAACTCACGACCTTCAGATTATGAGACTGACGCGCTGCCTGCTGCGCCAACGAGGGACTTCTAAACATCAAGCGTAAAGAAAAAATATCGATAACGACCTTCAGATTTTGACAGTGACGTTGTAAGCACCGTGCCAAAATGTATGGTCTGAAAGTCCACATCACCTGAGAAAAAAAATATGATTTCATTCTAAAGTAAAAAATATAGATATCGACCTTAAGATGTGGTATCCACTGTGACAAAAGTATGTATTGTCTGAAAGTCCAAAACAACTGAGAATTAATTTTCACTTCATCTTCAGACAACACTGTCTTTTTAAAAGCTTTTCTGCCCCGTGGGAGGATCGAACTCACGACGTTCAGATTATGAGAGTGACGCGCTACCTACTGCGCTAACGAAGCACATTTAATCGACAAATCGAAAGAAAAAAATATCAATACCGACCTTCACTTTTTGACAGTGACGTTGTAAGCACCGTGCCAAAATGTATGGTCTGAAAAACCACAACACCTGAGAAAAAAACAATGATTTCATTCTAAAGTAAAACAATTTGATATCGACCTTAAGATGTGGTTTCCACCGTGACAAAAGTATGTATTGTCTGAAAGTCCAAAACCACTGAGAATTTATTTTCACCATCAGACAACAGTCTTTTTATAAGCTTTGCTGCCCCGTGTGAGAATCGAACTCACGACCTTCAAATTACGAGACTGACGCGCTGCCTGCTGCACCAACGAGGCACATTAAATCGTTAAGTGTAAGAAAAAATATCGATACCGACCTTCAGATTTTGACGATTACGTTGTAAGCACCGTGCCAAAATGTATGGTCTGAAAGTCCACAACACCTGAGAAAAAAACTATGATTTCATTCGAAAGTAAGAAATATAGATATCGACCTTAAGATGTGGTATCCACCGAAACAAAAGTATGTATTGTCTGAAAGTCCAAAACATCTGAGAATTAATTGTCACTTATTCTTCAGACAACACTTCCTTTTTAAAATCTTTGCTGCCCCGTGTGAGGATCTAACTCACGACCTTCAGATTATGAAACTGACGCGCTGCATGCTGCACCAACGAGGCACATTAAAGCATTAAGTGTAAGAAAAAATATAGATACCGACCTTCAGATTTTGACAGTGACGTTGTAAGCACCGTGACAAAAGTATGTATCGTCTGAACGTCCAATTCCACTGAGAATTAATTTTCACTTCATCTTCAGAAAACACTGTTTTTTTAAAAGCTTTGCTGCCCCGTGTGAGGATCGAACTCACGACCTTCAGATTATGAGACTGACGCACTGCCTGCTGCGCCAACGAGGCACTTTTAAACATTAAGCGTAAAGAAAAAATATCGATAACGACTTTCACTTTTTGACAGTGACGTTGTAAGCACCGTGCCAAAATGTATGGTCTGAAAAACCACAACACCTGAGAAAAAAACAATGATTTCATTCTAAAGTAAAAAATATAGATATCGACGTTAAGATGTGGTATCCACTGTGACAAAAGTATATATTGTCTGGAAGTCCAAAACCACTGAGAATTAATTTTCACTTCATCTTCAGACAACACTTTCTTATTAAAAGCTTTGCTGCCCCGTGTGAGGATCGAACTCACGACCTTCAGATTATGAGACTGACGCGCTACCTACTGCGCTAACGAAGCACATTTAATCGACAAATCGAAAGAAAAAAATATCGATACCGACCTTCACTTTTTGACAGTGACGTTGTAAGCACCGTGCCAAAAGGTATGGTCTGAAAAACCACAACACCTGAGAAAAAAACAATGATTTCATTCTAAAGTAAAACAATTTGATATCGACCTTAAGATGTGGTTTCCACCGTGACAAAAGTATGTATTGTCTGAAAGTCCAAAACCACTGAGAATTAATTTTCACCTTCAGACAACACTGTCTTTTTATAAGCTTTGCTGCCCCGTGTGAGGATCGAACTCACGACCTTCAGATTATGAGACTGACGCGCTGCCTGCTGCGCCAACGAGGCACTTCTAAAGATTAAGAGTAAAGAAAAAATATCGATAACGACCTTCAGATTTTGACAGTGACGTTGTAAGCACCGTGCCAAAATGTATGGTCTGAAAGTCCACATCACCTGAGAAAAAAAATATGATTTCATTCTAAAGTAAAAAATATAGATATCGACCTTAAGATGTGGTATCCACTGTGACAAAAGTATGTATTGTCTGAAAGTCCAAAACAACTGAGAATTAATTTTCACTTCATCTTCAGACAACACTGTCTTTTTAAAAGCTTTGCTGCCCCGTGTGAGGATCGAACTTACAACCTTCAGATTATGAGACTGACGCGCTACCTACTGCGCTAACGAAGCACATTTAATCAACAAATCGAAAGAAAAAAATATCAATACCGACCTTCACTTTTTGACAGTGACGTTGTAAGCACCGTGCCAAAATGTATGGTCTGAAAAACCACAACACCTGAGAAAAAAACAATGATTTCATTCTAAAGTAAAACAATTTGATATCGACCTTAAGATGTGGTTTCCACCGTGACAAAAGTATGTATTGTCTGAAAGTCCAAAACATCTGAGAATTAAATTTCACTTCATCTTCAGAGAACACTTTCTTTTTAAAATCTTTGCTGCCCCGTGTGAGGATCGAACTCGCGACCTTCACATTATGAGACTGACGCGCTACCTACTGCGCTAACGAAGCACATTTAATCAACAAATCTAAAGAAAAAATTATCGATACCGACCTTCACTTTTTCACAGTGACGTTGTAAGCACCGTGCCAAACTGTATGGTCTGAAAAACCACAACACCTGAGAAAAAAACTATGATTTCATTCTAAAGTAAAACAATTTGATATCGACCTTAAGATGTGGTTTCCACCGTGACAAAAGTATGTATTGTCTGAAAGTCCAAAACCACTGAGAATTTATTTTCACCATCAGACAACAGTCTTTTTATAAGCTTTGCTGCCCCGTGTGAGAATCGAACTCACGACCTTCAAATTACGAGACTGACGCGCTGCCTGCTGCACCAACGAGGCACATTAAATCGTTAAGTGTAAGAAAAAATATCGATACCGACCTTCAGATTTTGACACTGACGTTGTAAGCACTGTGCCAAAATGTATGGTCTGAAAGTCCACAACACCTGAGAAAAAAACTATGCTTTCATTCGAAAGTAAGAAATATAGATATCGACCTTAAGATGTGGTATCCACCGAAACAAAAGTATGTATTGTCTGAAAGTCCAAAACATCTGAGAATTAATTGTCACTTATTCTTCAGACAACAATTTCTTTTTAAAATCTTTGCTGCCCCGTGTGAGGATCTAACTCACGACCTTCAGATTATGAGACTGACGCGCTGCCTGCTGCACCAAGCAGGCACATTAAAGCGTTAAGTGTAAGAAAAAATATCGATACCGACCTTCAGATTTTGACAGTGACGTTGTAAGCACCGTGCCAAAATGTATGGTCTGAAAGTCCACAACACCTAAGAAAAAAACAATGATTTCATTCTAAAGTAAAAAATATAGATATCGATACCGACCTTCAGATTTTACAGTGACGTTGTAAGCACCGTGACAAAAGTATGTATCGTCTGAACGTCCAATACCACTGAGAATTCATTTTCACAAAACACTGTCTTTTTAAGAGATTTGCTGCCCCGTGTGAGGATCGAACTCACGACCTTCAGATTATGAGACTGACGCGCTGCCTGCTGCGCCAACGAGGCACTTCTAAATATTAAGCGTAAAGAAAAAATATCGATAACGACCTTCAGATTTTGACAGTGACGTTGTAAGCACCGTGCCAAAATGTATGGTCTGAAAGTACACATCACCTGAGAAAAAAAATATGATTTCATTCTAAAGTAAAAAATATAGATATCGACCTTAAGATGTGGTATCCACTGTGACAAAAGTATGTATTGTCTGAAAGTCCAAAACAACTGAGAATTAATTTTCACTTCATCTTCAGACAACACTGTCTTTTTAAAAGCTTTGCTGCCCCGTGTGAGGATCGAACTTACGACCTTCAGATTATGAGACTGACGCGCTACCTACTGCGCTAACGAAGCACATTTAATCAACAAATCGAAAGAAAAAAATATCAATACCGACCTTCACTTTTTGACAGTGACGTTGTAAGCACCGTGCCAAAATGTATGGTCTGAAAAACCACAACACCTGAGAAAAAAACAATGATTTCATTCTAAAGTAAAACAATTTGATATCGACCTTAAGATGTGGTTTCCACCGTGACAAAAGTATGTATTGTCTGAAAGTCCAAAACATCTGAGAATTAAATTTCACTTCATCTTCAGAGAACACTTTCTTTTTAAAATCTTTGCTGCCCCGTGTGAGGATCGAACTCGCGACCTTCACATTATGAGACTGACGCGCTACCTACTGCGCTAACGAAGCACATTTAATCAACAAATCTAAAGAAAAAATTATCGATACCGACCTTCACTTTTTCACAGTGACGTTGTATGCACCGTGCCAAACTGTATGGTCTGAAAAACCACAACACCTGAGAAAAAAACTATGATTTCATTCTAAAGTAAAACAATTTGATATCGACCTTAAGATGTGGTTTCCACCATGACAAAAGTATGTATTGTCTGAAAGTCCAAAACCACTGAGAATTTATTTTCACCATCAGACAACAGTCTTTTTATAAGCTTTGCTGCCCCGTGTGAGAATCGAACTCACGACCTTCAAATTACGAGACTGACGCGCTGCCTGCTGCACCAACGAGGCACATTAAATCGTTAAGTGTAAGAAAAAATATCGATACCGACCTTCAGATTTTGACACTGACGTTGTAAGCACTGTGCCAAAATGTATGGTCTGAAAGTCCACAACACCTGAGAAAAAAACTATGCTTTCATTCGAAAGTAAGAAATATAGATATCGACCTTAAGATGTGGTATCCACCGAAACAAAAGTATGTATTGTCTGAAAGTCCAAAACATCTGAGAATTAATTGTCACTTATTCTTCAGAGAACAATTTCTTTTTAAAATCTTTGCTGCCCCGTGTGAGGATCTAACTCACGACCTTCAGATTATGAGACTGACGCGCTGCCTGCTGCACCAAGCAGGCACATTAAAGCGTTAAGTGTAAGAAAAAATATCGATACCGACCTTCAGATTTTGACAGTGACGTTGTAAGCACCGTGCCAAAATGTATGGTCTGAAAGTCCACAACACCTAAGAAAAAAACAATGATTTCATTCTAAAGTAAAAAATATAGATATCGATACCGACCTTCAGATTTTACAGTGACGTTGTAAGCACCGTGACAAAAGTATGTATCGTCTGAACGTCCAATACCACTGAGAATTCATTTTCACAAAACACTGTCTTTTTAAGAGATTTGCTGCCACGTGTGAGGATCGAACTCACGACCTTCAGATTATGAGACTGACGCGCTGCCTGCTGCGCCAACGAGGCACTTCTAAATATTAAGCGTAAAGAAAAAATATCGATAACGACCTTCAGATTTTGACAGTGACGTTGTAAGCACCGTGCCAAAATGTATGGTCTGAAAGTACACATCACCTGAGAAAAAAAATATGATTTCATTCTAAAGTAAAAAATATAGATATCGACCTTAAGATGTGGTATCCACTGTGACAAAAGTATGTATTGTCTGAAAGTCCAAAACAACTGAGAATTAATTTTCACTTCATCTTCAGACAACACTGTCTTTTTAAAAGCTTTGCTGCCCCGTGTGAGGATCGAACTTACGACCTTCAGATTATGAGACTGACGCGCTACCTACTGCGCTAACGAAGCACATTTAATCAACAAATCGAAAGAAAAAAATATCAATACCGACCTTCACTTTTTGACAGTGACGTTGTAAGCACCGTGCCAAAATGTATGGTCTGAAAAACCACAACACCTGAGAAAAAAACAATGATTTCATTCTAAAGTAAAACAATTTGATATCGACCTTAAGATGTGGTTTCCACCGTGACAAAAGTATGTATTGTCTGAAAGTCCAAAACATCTGAGAATTAAATTTCACTTCATCTTCAGAGAACACTTTCTTTTTAAAATCTTTGCTGCCCCGTGTGAGGATCGAACTCGCGACCTTCACATTATGAGACTGACGCGCTACCTACTGCGCTAACGAAGCACATTTAATCAACAAATCTAAAGAAAAAATTATCGATACCGACCTTCACTTTTTCACAGTGACGTTGTATGCACCGTGCCAAACTGTATGGTCTGAAAAACCACAACACCTGAGAAAAAAACTATGATTTCATTCTAAAGTAAAACAATTTGATATCGACCTTAAGATGTGGTTTCCACCATGACAAAAGTATGTATTGTCTGAAAGTCCAAAACCACTGAGAATTTATTTTCACCATCAGACAACAGTCTTTTTATAAGCTTTGCTGCCCCGTGTGAGAATCGAACTCACGACCTTCAAATTACGAGACTGACGCGCTGCCTGCTGCACCAACGAGGCACATTAAATCGTTAAGTGTAAGAAAAAATATCGATACCGACCTTCAGATTTTGACACTGACGTTGTAAGCACTGTGCCAAAATGTATGGTCTGAAAGTCCACAACACCTGAGAAAAAAACTATGCTTTCATTCGAAAGTAAGAAATATAGATATCGACCTTAAGATGTGGTATCCACCGAAACAAAAGTATGTATTGTCTGAAAGTCCAAAACATCTGAGAATTAATTGTCACTTATTCTTCAGAGAACAATTTCTTTTTAAAATCTTTGCTGCCCCGTGTGAGGATCTAACTCACGACCTTCAGATTATGAGACTGACGCGCTGCCTGCTGCACCAAGCAGGCACATTAAAGCGTTAAGTGTAAGAAAAAATATCGATACCGACCTTCAGATTTTGACAGTGACGTTGTAAGCACCGTGCCAAAATGTATGGTCTGAAAGTCCACAACACCTAAGAAAAAAACAATGATTTCATTCTAAAGTAAAAAATATAGATATCGATACCGACCTTCAGATTTTACAGTGACGTTGTAAGCACCGTGACAAAAGTATGTATCGTCTGAACGTCCAATACCACTGAGAATTCATTTTCACAAAACACTGTCTTTTTAAGAGATTTGCTGCCACGTGTGAGGATCGAACTCACGACCTTCAGATTATGAGACTGACGCGCTGCCTGCTGCGCCAACGAGGCACTTCTAAATATTTAGCGTAAAGAAATAATATCGATAACGACCTTCAGATTTTGACAGTGACGTTGTAAGCACCGTGCCAAAATGTATGGTCTGAAAGTACACATCACCTGAGAAAAAAACTATGATTTCATTCTAAAGTAAAAAATATAGATATCGACCTTAAGATCTGGTATCCACTGTGACAAAAGTATGTATTGTCTGAAAGTCCAAAACAACTGAGAATTAATTTTCACTTCATCTTCGGACAACACTGTCTTTTTAAGAGCTTTGCTGCCCCGTGTGAGGATCGAACTCACGACCTTCAGATTATGAGACTGACGCGCTACCTACTGCGCTAACGAAGCACATTTAATCTACAAATCGAAAGAAAAAAATATCGATACCGACCTTCACTTTTTGACAGTGACGTTGTAAGCACCGTGCCAAAAGGTATGGTCTGAAAAACCACAACACCTGAGAAAAAAACAATGATTTCATTCTAAAGTAAAAAATATAGATATCGACGTTAAGATGTGGTATCCACTGTGACAAAAGTATATATTGTCTGAAAGTCCAAAACCAGTGAGAATTAATTTTCACCTTCAGACAACACTGTCTTGTTATAAGCTTTGCTGCCCCGTGTGAGAATCGAACTCACGACCTTCAAATTACGAGACTGACGCGCTGCCTGCTGCACCAACGAGGCACATTAAATCGTTAAATGTAAGAAAAAATATCGATACCGACCTTCAGATTTTGACACTGACGTTGTAAGCACCGTGCCAAAATGTATGGTCTGAAAGTCCACAACACCTGAGAAAAAAACTATGATTTCATTCGAAAGTAAGAAATATAGATATCGACCTTAAGATGTGGTATCCACCGAAACAAAAGTATGTATTGTCTGAAAGTCCAAAACATCTGAGAATTAATTGTCACTTATTCTTCAGACAACACTTTCTTTTTAAAATCTTTGCTGCCCCGTGTGAGGATCTAACTCACGACCTTCAGATTATGAGACTGACGCGCTGCATGCTGCACCAACGAGGCACATTAAAGCATTAAGTGTAAGAAAAAATATAGATACCGACCTTCAGATTTTGACAGTGACGTTGTAAGCACCGTGCCAAAATGTATGGTCTGAAAGTCCACAACACCTAAGAAAAAAACAATGATTTCATTCTAAAGTAAAAAATATAGATATGGATACCGACCTTCAGATTTTGACAGTGACGTTGTAAGCACCGTGACAAAATGTATGGTCTGAAAGTACACATCACCTGAGAAAAAAAATATGATTTCATTCTAAAGTAAAAAATATAGATATCGACCTTAAGATGTGGTATCCACTGTGACAAAAGTATGTATTGTCTGAAAGTCCAAAACAACTGAGAATTAATTTTCACTTCATCTTCAGACAACACTGTCTTTTTAAAAGCTTTGCTGCCCCGTGTGAGGATCGAACTTACGACCTTCAGATTATGAGACTGACGCGCTACCTACTGCGCTAACGAAGCACATTTAATCAACAAATCGAAAGAAAAAAATATCAATACCGACCTTCACTTTTTGACAGTGACGTTGTAAGCACCGTGCCAAAATGTATGGTCTGAAAAACCACAACACCTGAGAAAAAAACAATGATTTCATTCTAAAGTAAAACAATTTGATATCGACCTTAAGATGTGGTTTCCACCGTGACAAAAGTATGTATTGTCTGAAAGTCCAAAACATCTGAGAATTAAATTTCACTTCATCTTCAGAGAACACTTTCTTTTTAAAATCTTTGCTGCCCCGTGTGAGGATCGAACTCGCGACCTTCACATTATGAGACTGACGCGCTACCTACTGCGCTAACGAAGCACATTTAATCAACAAATCTAAAGAAAAAATTATCGATACCGACCTTCACTTTTTCACAGTGACGTTGTATGCACCGTGCCAAACTGTATGGTCTGAAAAACCACAACACCTGAGAAAAAAACTATGATTTCATTCTAAAGTAAAACAATTTGATATCGACCTTAAGATGTGGTTTCCACCATGACAAAAGTATGTATTGTCTGAAAGTCCAAAACCACTGAGAATTTATTTTCACCATCAGACAACAGTCTTTTTATAAGCTTTGCTGCCCCGTGTGAGAATCGAACTCACGACCTTCAAATTACGAGACTGACGCGCTGCCTGCTGCACCAACGAGGCACATTAAATCGTTAAGTGTAAGAAAAAATATCGATACCGACCTTCAGATTTTGACACTGACGTTGTAAGCACTGTGCCAAAATGTATGGTCTGAAAGTCCACAACACCTGAGAAAAAAACTATGCTTTCATTCGAAAGTAAGAAATATAGATATCGACCTTAAGATGTGGTATCCACCGAAACAAAAGTATGTATTGTCTGAAAGTCCAAAACATCTGAGAATTAATTGTCACTTATTCTTCAGAGAACAATTTCTTTTTAAAATCTTTGCTGCCCCGTGTGAGGATCTAACTCACGACCTTCAGATTATGAGACTGACGCGCTGCCTGCTGCACCAAGCAGGCACATTAAAGCGTTAAGTGTAAGAAAAAATATCGATACCGACCTTCAGATTTTGACAGTGACGTTGTAAGCACCGTGCCAAAATGTATGGTCTGAAAGTCCACAACACCTAAGAAAAAAACAATGATTTCATTCTAAAGTAAAAAATATAGATATCGATACCGACCTTCAGATTTTACAGTGACGTTGTAAGCACCGTGACAAAAGTATGTATCGTCTGAACGTCCAATACCACTGAGAATTCATTTTCACAAAACACTGTCTTTTTAAGAGATTTGCTGCCACGTGTGAGGATCGAACTCACGACCTTCAGATTATGAGACTGACGCGCTGCCTGCTGCGCCAACGAGGCACTTCTAAATATTTAGCGTAAAGAAATAATATCGATAACGACCTTCAGATTTTGACAGTGACGTTGTAAGCACCGTGCCAAAATGTATGGTCTGAAAGTACACATCACCTGAGAAAAAAACTATGATTTCATTCTAAAGTAAAAAATATAGATATCGACCTTAAGATCTGGTATCCACTGTGACAAAAGTATGTATTGTCTGAAAGTCCAAAACAACTGAGAATTAATTTTCACTTCATCTTCGGACAACACTGTCTTTTTAAGAGCTTTGCTGCCCCGTGTGAGGATCGAACTCACGACCTTCAGATTATGAGACTGACGCGCTACCTACTGCGCTAACGAAGCACATTTAATCTACAAATCGAAAGAAAAAAATATCGATACCGACCTTCACTTTTTGACAGTGACGTTGTAAGCACCGTGCCAAAAGGTATGGTCTGAAAAACCACAACACCTGAGAAAAAAACAATGATTTCATTCTAAAGTAAAAAATATAGATATCGACGTTAAGATGTGGTATCCACTGTGACAAAAGTATATATTGTCTGAAAGTCCAAAACCAGTGAGAATTAATTTTCACCTTCAGACAACACTGTCTTGTTATAAGCTTTGCTGCCCCGTGTGAGAATCGAACTCACGACCTTCAAATTACGAGACTGACGCGCTGCCTGCTGCACCAACGAGGCACATTAAATCGTTAAATGTAAGAAAAAATATCGATACCGACCTTCAGATTTTGACACTGACGTTGTAAGCACCGTGCCAAAATGTATGGTCTGAAAGTCCACAACACCTGAGAAAAAAACTATGATTTCATTCGAAAGTAAGAAATATAGATATCGACCTTAAGATGTGGTATCCACCGAAACAAAAGTATGTATTGTCTGAAAGTCCAAAACATCTGAGAATTAATTGTCACTTATTCTTCAGACAACACTTTCTTTTTAAAATCTTTGCTGCCCCGTGTGAGGATCTAACTCACGACCTTCAGATTATGAGACTGACGCGCTGCATGCTGCACCAACGAGGCACATTAAAGCATTAAGTGTAAGAAAAAATATAGATACCGACCTTCAGATTTTGACAGTGACGTTGTAAGCACCGTGCCAAAATGTATGGTCTGAAAGTCCACAACACCTAAGAAAAAAACAATGATTTCATTCTAAAGTAAAAAATATAGATATGGATACCGACCTTCAGATTTTGACAGTGACGTTGTAAGCACCGTGACAAAAGTATGTATCGTCTGAACGTCCAATTCCACTGAGAATTAATTTTCACTTCATCTTCAGAAAACACTGTTTTTTTAAAAGCTTTGCTGCCCCGTGTGAGGATCGAACTCACGACCTTCAGATTATGAGACTGACGCGCTACCTACTGCGCTAACGAAGCACATTTAATCGACAAATCGAAAGAAAAAAATATCGATACCGACCTTCACTTTTTGACAGTGACGTTGTAAGCACCGTGCCAAAAGGTATGGTCTGAAAAACCACAACACCTGAGAAAAAAACAATGATTTCATTCTAAAGTAAAACAATTTGATATCGACCTTAAGATGTGGTTTCCACCGTGACAAAAGTATGTATTGTCTGAAAGTCCAAAACCAGTGAGAATTAATTTTCACCTTCAGACAACACTGTCTTTCTATAAGCTTTGCTGCCCCGTGTGAGGATCGAACTCACGACCTTCAGATTATGAGACTGACGCACTGCCTGCTGCGCCAACGAGGCACTTTTAAACATTGAGCGTAAAGAAAAAATATCGATAACGACCTTCAGATTTTGACAGTGACGTTGTAAGCACCGTGCCAAAATGTATGGTCTGAAAGTCCACATATCTGAGAAAAAAACAATGATTTCATTCTAAAGTAAAAAATATAGATATGGATTCCGACATTCAGATTTTGACAGTGACGTTGTAAGCACCGTGACAAAAGTATGTATCGTCTGAACGTCCAATACCACTGAGAATTAATTTTCACTTCATCTTCAGAAAACAGTGTTTTTTTAAAAGCTTTGGTGCCCCGTGTGAGGATCGAACTCACGACCTTCAGATTATGAGACTGACACGCTGCCTGCTGCGCCAACGAGGCACGTTTAAACATTAAGCGTAAAGAAAAAATATCGATAACGACTTTCACTTTTTGACAGTGACGTTGTAAGCACCGTGCCAAAATGTATGGTCTGAAAAACCACAACACCTGAGAAAAAAACAATGATTTCATTCTAAAGTAAAAAATATAGATATCGACCTTAAGATGTGGTATCCACTGTGACAAAAGTATGTATTGTCTGGAAGTCCAAAACCACTGAGAATTAATTTTCACTTCATCTTCAGACAACACTTTCTTATTAACAGCATTGCTGCCCCGTGTGAGGATCGAACTCAAGACCTTCAGATTATGAGACTGAGGCGCTACCTACTGTGCTAACGAGGCACATCTAATCAACAATTCGAAAGAAAAAATTATCAATACCGACCTTCACTTTTTGACAGTGACGTTGTAAGCACCGTGCCAAAAGGTATGGTCTGAAAAACCACAACACCTGAGAAAAAAACAATGATTTCATTCTAAAGTAAAACAATTTCATATCGACCTTAAGATTAAGTTTCCACCGTGACAAAAGTATGTATTGTCTGAAAGTCCAAAACGAGTGAGAATTAATTTTCACCTTCAGACAACACTGTCTTTCTATAAGCTTTGATGCCCCGTGTGAGGATCGAACTCACGACCTTCAGATTATGAGACTGACGCGCTGCCTGCTGCGCCAACGAGGCACTTCTAAACATTAAGCGTAAAGAAAAAATATCGATAACAACCTTCAGATTTTGACAGTGACGTTGTAAGCACCGTGCCAAAATGTATGGTCTGAAAGTCCACATCACCTGAGAAAAAAACAATGATTTCATTCTAAAGTAAAAAATATAGATATGGATTCCGACCTTCAGATTTTGACAGTGACGTTGTAAGCACCGTGACAAAAGTATGTATCGTCTGAACGTCCAATACCACTGAGAATTAATTTTCACTTCATCTTCAGAAAACACTGTTTTTTTAAAAGCTTTGCTGCCCCGTGTGAGGATCGAACTCACGACCTTCAGATTACGAGACTGACGCGCTGCCTGCTGCACCAACGAGGCACATTAAATCGTTAAGTGTAAGAAAAAATATCGATACCGACCTTCAGATTTTGACACTGACGTTGTAAGCACCGTGCCAAAATGTATGGTCTGAAAGTCCACAACACCTGAGAAAAAAACTATGATTTCATTCGAAAGTAAGAAATATAGATATCGACCTTAAGATGTGGTATCCACCGAAACAAAAGTATGTATTGTCTGAAAGTCCAAAACATCTGAGAATTAATTGTCACTTATTCTTCAGACAACACTTTCTTTTTAAAATCTTTGCTGCCCCGTGTGAGGATCTAACTCAAGACCTTCAGATTATGAGACTGACGCGCTGCATGCTGCACCAACGAGGCACATTAAAGCATGAAGTGTAAGAAAAAATATAGATACCGACCTTCAGATTTTGACAGTGACGTTGTAAGCACCGTGCCAAAATGTATGGTCTGAAAGTCCACAACACCTAAGAAACAAACAATGATTTCATTCTAAAGTAAAAAATATAGATATGGATACCGACCTTCAGATTTTGACAGTGACGTTGTAAGCACCGTGACAAAAGTATGTATCGTCTGAACGTCCAATTCCACTGAGAATTAATTTTCACTTCATCTTCAGAAAACAGTGTTTTTTTAAAAGCTTTGCTGCCCCGTGTGAGGATCGAACTCACGACCTTCAGATTATGAGACTGACGCGCTGCCTGCTGCGCCAACGAGGCACTTTTAAACGTTAAGCGTAAAGAAAAAATATCGATAACAACTTTCACTTTTTGACAGTGACGTTGTAAGCACCGTGCCAAAATGTATGGTCTGAAAAACCACAACACCTGAGAAAAAAACAATGATTTCATTCTAAAGTAAAAAATATAGATATCGACCTTAAGATGTGGTATCCACTGTGACAAAAGTATATATTGTCTGGAAGTCCAAAACCACTGAGAATTAATTTTCACTTCATCTTCAGACAACACTTTCTTATTAAAAGCTTTGCTTCCCCGTGTGAGGATCGAACTGACGACCTTCAGATTATGAGACTGACGCGGTACCTACTGCGCTAACGAGGCACACCTAATCAACAAATCGAAAGAAAAAATAATCAATACCGACCTTCACTTTTTGACAGTGACGTTGTAAGCACCGTGCCAAAATGTATGGTCTGAAAAACCACAACACCTGAGAAAAAAACAATGATTTCATTCTAAAGTAAAACAATTTGATATCGACCTTAAGATGTGGTTTCCACCGTGACAAAAGTATGTATTGTCTGAATGTCCAAAACCACTGAGAATTAATTTTCACCTTTACACAACACTGTCTTTTTATAAGGTTTGCTGCCTCGTGTGAGGATCGAACTCACAACCTTCAGCTTATGAGACTGGCGCGCTACCTACCTCGCTAACGAAGGACATTTAATCAACAAATCGAAAGAAAAAATTAGCGATACCGACCTTCACTTTTTGACAGTGACGTTGTAAGCACCGTGCCAAAATGTATGGTCTGAAAGTCCACAATACCTGAGAAAAAAACTATGATTTCATTCTAAAGTAAAAAATATAGATATATACCTTAAGATGTGGTATCCACCGTGACAAAAGTATTTATTGTCTGGAAGTCCAAAACCACTGAGAATTAATTTTCACTTCATCTTCAGACAACACTTTTTTATTAACAGCATTGCTGCCCCGTGTGAGGATCGAACTCAAGACCTTCAGATTATGAGACTGAGGCGCTACCTACTGTGCTAACGAGGCACATCTAATCAACAATTCGAAAGAAAAAATTATCAATACCGACCTTCACTTTTTGACAGTGACGTTGTAAGCACCGTGCCAAAAGGTATGGTCTGAAAAACCACAACACCTGAGAAAAAAACAATGATTTCATTCTAAAGTAAAACAATTTCATATCGACCTTAAGATTAAGTTTCCACCGTGACAAAAGTATGTATTGTCTGAAAGTCCAAAACGAGTGAGAATTAATTTTCACCTTCAGACAACACTGTCTTTCTATAAGCTTTGCTGCCCCGTGTGAGGATCGAACTCACGACCTTCAGATTATGAGACTGACGCGCTGCCTGCTGCGCCAACGAGGCACTTCTAAACATTAAGCGTAAAGAAAAAATATCGATAACAACCTTCAGATTTTGACAGTGACGTTGTAAGCACCGTGCCAAAATGTATGGTCTGAAAGTCCACATCACCTGAGAAAAAAACAATGATTTCATTCTAAAGTAAAAAATATAGATATGGATTCCGACCTTCAGATTTTGACAGTGACGTTGTAAGCACCGTGACAAAAGTATGTATCGTCTGAACGTCCAATACCACTGAGAATTAATTTTCACTTCATCTTCAGAAAACACTGTTTTTTTAAAAGCTTTGCTGCCCCGTGTGAGGATCGAACTCACGACCTTCAGATTACGAGACTGACGCGCTGCCTGCTGCACCAACGAGGCACATTAAATCTTTAAGTGTAAGAAAAAATATCGATACCGACCTTCAGATTTTGACACTGACGTTGTAAGCACCGTGCCAAAATGTATGGTCTGAAAGTCCACAACACCTGAGAAAAAAACTATGATTTCATTCGAAAGTAAGAAATATAGATATCGACCTTAAGATGTGGTATCCACCGAAACAAAAGTATGTATTGTCTGAAAGTCCAAAACATCTGAGAATTAATTGTCACTTATTCTTCAGACAACACTTTCTTTTTAAAATCTTTGCTGCCCCGTGTGAGGATCTAACTCAAGACCTTCAGATTATGAGACTGACGCGCTGCATGCTGCACCAACGAGGCACATTAAAGCCTGAAGTGTAAGAAAAAATATAGATACCGACCTTCAGATTTTGACAGTGACGTTGTAAGCACCGTGCCAAAATGTATGGTCTGAAAGTCCACAACACCTAAGAAACAAACAATGATTTCATTCTAAAGTAAAAAATATAGATATGGATACCGACCTTCAGATTTTGACAGTGACGTTGTAAGCACCGTGACAAAAGTATGTATCGTCTGAACGTCCAATTCCACTGAGAATTAATTTTCACTTCATCTTCAGAAAACAGTGTTTTTTTAAAAGCTTTGCTGCCCCGTGTGAGGATCGAACTCATGACCTTCAGATTATGAGACTGACGCGCTGCCTGCTGCGCCAACGAGGCACTTTTAAACGTTAAGCGTAAAGAAAAAATATCGATAACGACTTTCACTTTTTGACAGTGACGTTGTAAGCACCGTGCCAAAATGTATGGTCTGAAAAACCACAACACCTGAGAAAAAAACAATGATTTCATTCTAAAGTAAAAAATATAGATATCGACCTTAAGATGTGGTATCCACTGTGACAAAAGTATATATTGTCTGGAAGTCCAAAACCACTGAGAATTAATTTTCACTTCATCTTCAGACAACACTTTCTTATTAAAAGCTTTGCTGCCCCGTGTGAGGATCGAACTGACGACCTTCAGATTATGAGACTGACGCGGTACCTACTGCGCTAACGAGGCACACCTAATCAACAAATCGAAAGAAAAAATAATCAATACCGACCTTCACTTTTTGACAGTGACGTTGTAAGCACCGTGCCAAAATGTATGGTCTGAAAAACCACAACACCTGAGAAAAAAACAATGATTTCATTCTAAAGTAAAACAATTTGATATCGACCTTAAGATGTGGTTTCCACCGTGACAAAAGTATGTATTGTCTGAATGTCCAAAACCACTGAGAATTAATTTTCACCTTTACACAACACTGTCTTTTTATAAGGTTTGCTGCCTCGTGTGAGGATCGAACTCACAACCTTCAGCTTATGAGACTGGCGCGCTACCTACCTCGCTAACGAAGGACATTTAATCAACAAATCGAAAGAAAAAATTAGCGATACCGACCTTCACTTTTTGACAGTGACGTTGTAAGCACCGTGCCAAAATGTATGGTCTGAAAGTCCACAATACCTGAGAAAAAAACTATGATTTCATTCTAAAGAAAAAAATATAGATATATACCTTAAGATGTGGTATCCACCGTGACAAAAGTATGTATTGTCTGGAAGTCCAAAACCACTGAGAATTAATTTTCACTTCATCTTCAGACAACACTTTCTTATTAACAGGATTGCTGCCCCGTGTGAGGATCGAACTCACGACCTT
The DNA here is from genome assembly GCF_965601325.2 of Salmo salar. Taxonomy (NCBI): domain Eukaryota; kingdom Metazoa; phylum Chordata; class Actinopteri; order Salmoniformes; family Salmonidae; genus Salmo; species Salmo salar. The sequence continues at coordinate 97,934,489 of NC_138292.1, read as the reverse complement.
CAGATTATGAGACTGAGGCGCTACCTACTGTGCTAACGAGGCACATCTAATAAACAATTCGAAAGAAAAAATTATCAATACCGACCTTCACTTTTTGACAGTGACGTTGTAAGCACCGTGCCAAAAGGTATGGTCTGAAAAACCACAACACCTGAGAAAAAAACAATGATTTCATTCTAAAGTAAAACAATTTGATATCGACCTTAAGATGTGGTTTCCACCGTGACAAAAGTATGTATTGTCTGAAAGTCCAAAACCAGTGAGAATTAATTTTCACCTTCAGACAACACTGTCTTTCTATAAGCTTTGCTGCCCCGTGTGAGGATCGAACTCACGACCTTCAGATTATGAGACTGACGCACTGCCTGCTGCGCCAACGAGGCACTTTTAAACATTGAGCGTAAAGAAAAAATATCGATAACGACCTTCAGATTTTGACAGTGACGTTGTAAGCACCGTGCCAAAATGTATGGTCTGAAAGTCCACAACACCTGAGAAAAAAAATATGATTTCATTCTAAAGTAAAACAATTTGATATCGACCTTAAGATGTGGTTTCCACCGTGACAAAAGTATGTATTGTCTGAAAGTCCAAAACCACTGAGAATTAATTTTCACCTTCAGACAACACTGTCTTTTTATAAGCTTTGCTACCCCGTGTGAGGATCGAACTCACGACCTTCAGATTATGAGACTGACGCGCTGCCTGCTGCGCCAACGAGGCACATTTAAACGTTAAGTGTAAAGAAAAAATATCGATAACGACCTTCAGATTTTGACAGTAACGTTGTAAGCACTGTGCCAAAATGTATGGTCTGAAAGTCCACATCACCTGAGAAAAAAACAATGATTTCATTCTAAAGTAAAAAATATAGATATCGACCTTAAGATGTGGTATCCACTGTGACAAAAGTATGTATTGTCTGAAAGTCCAAAACCACTGAGAATTTATTTTCACCATCAGACAACAGTCTTTTTATAAGCTTTGCTGCCCCGTGTGAGAATCGAACTCACGACCTTCAAATTACGAGACTGACGCGCTGCCTGCTGCACCAACGAGGCACATTAAATCGTTAAGTGTAAGAAAAAATATCGATACCGACCTTCAGATTTTGACACTGACGTTGTAAGCACCATGCCAAAATGTATGGTCTGAAAGTCCACAACACCTGAGAAAAAAACTATGATTTCATTCGAAAGTATGAAATATAGATATCGACCTTAAGATGTGGTATCCACCGAAACAAAAGTATGTATTGTCTGAAAGTCCAAAACATCTGAGAATTAATTGTCACTTATTCTTCAGACAACACTTTCTTTTTAAAATCTTTGCTGCCCCGTGTGAGGATCTAACTCAAGACCTTCAGATTATGAGACTGACGCGCTGCATGCTGCACCAACGAGGCACATTAAAGCATTAAGTGTAAGAAAAAATATAGATACCGACCTTCAGATTTTGACAGTGACGTTGTAAGCACCGTGCCAAAATGTATGGTCTGAAAGTCCACAACACCTAAGAAACAAACAATGATTTCATTCTAAAGTAAAAAATATAGATATGGATACCGACCTTCAGATTTTGACAGTGACGTTGTAAGCACCGTGACAAAAGTATGTATCGTCTGAACGTCCAATTCCACTGAGAATTAATTTTCACTTCATCTTCAGAAAACAGTGTTTTTTTAAAAGCTTTGCTGCCCCGTGTGAGGATCGAACTCACGACCTTCAGATTATGAGACTGACGCGCTGCCTGCTGCGCCAACGAGGCACTTTTAAACATTAAGCGTAAAGAAAAAATATCGATAACGACTTTCACTTTTTGACAGTGACGTTGTAAGCACCGTGCCAAAATGTATGGTCTGAAAAACCACAACACCTGAGAAAAAAACAATGATTTCATTCTAAAGTAAAAAATATAGATATCGACCTTAAGATGTGGTATCCACTGTGACAAAAGTATATCTTGTCTGGAAGTCCAAAACCACTGAGAATTAATTTTCACTTCATCTTCAGACAACACTTTCTTATTAAAAGCTTTGCTGCCCCGTGTGAGGATCGAACTCACGACCTTCAGATTATGAGACTGACGTGCTACCTACTGCGCTAACGAGGCAGACCTAATCAACAAATCGAAAGAAAAAATTATCAATACCGACCTTCACTTTTTGACAGTGACGTTGTAAGCACCGTGCCAAAATGTATGGTCTGAAAAACCACAACACCTGAGAAAAAAACAATGATTTCATTCTAAAGTAAAACAATTTGATATCGACCTTAAGATGTGGTTTCCACCGTGACAAAAGTATGTATTGTCTGAATGTCCAAAACCACTGAGAATTAATTTTCACCTTCAGACAACACTGTCTTTTTATAAGGTTTGCTGCCTCGTGTGAGGATCGAACTCACAACCTTCAGCTTATGAGACTGGCGCACTACCTACCTCGCTAACGAAGCACATTTAATCAACAAATCGAAAGAAAAAATTTGCGATACCGACCTTCACTATTTGACAGTGACGTTGTAAGCACCGTGCCAAAATGTATGGTCTGAAAGTCCACAATACCTGAGAAAAAAACTATGATTTCATTCTAAAGTAAAAAATATAGATATATACCTTAAGATGTGGTATCCACCGTGACAAAAGTATGTATTGTCTGGAAGTCCAAAACCACTGAGAATTAATTTTCACTTCATCTTCAGACAATACTTTCCTATTAACAGCATTGCTGCCCCGTGTGAGGATCGAACTCACGACCTTCAGATTATGAGACTGAGGCGCTACCTACTGTGCTAACGAGGCACATCTAATCAACAATTCGAAAGAAAAAATTATCAATACCGACCTTCACTTTTTGACAGTGACGTTGTAAGCACCGTGCCAAAAGGTATGGTCTGAAAAACCACAACACCTGAGAAAAAAACAATGATTTCATTCTAAAGTAAAACAATTTGATATCGACCTTAAGATGTGGTTTCCACCGTGACAAAAGTATGTATTGTCTGAAAGTCCAAAACCAGTGAGAATTAATTTTCACCTTCAGACAACACTGTCTTTCTATAAGCTTTGCTGCCCCGTGTGAGGATCGAACTCACGACCTTCAGATTATGAGACTGACGCACTGCCTGCTGCGCCAACGAGGCACTTTTAAACATTGAGCGTAAAGAAAAAATATCGATAACGACCTTCAGATTTTGACAGTGACGTTGTAAGCACCGTGCCAAAATGTATGGTCTGAAAGTCCACATCACCTGAGAAAAAAACAATGATTTCATTCTAAAGTAAAAAATATAGATATGGATTCCGACCTTCAGATTTTGACAGTGATGTTGTAAGCACCGTGACAAAAGTATGTATCGTCTGAACGTCCAATACCACTGAGAATTAATTTTCACTTCATCTTCAGAAAACACTGTTTTTTTAAAAGCTTTGCTGCCCCGTGTGAGGATCGAACTCACGACCTTCAGATTATGAGACTGACGCTCTGCCTGCTGCGCCAACGAGGCACTTTTAAACATTAAGCGTAAAGAAAAAATATCGATAACGACTTTCACTTTTTGACAGTGACGTTGTAAGCACCGTGCCAAAATGTATGGTCTGAAAAACCACAACACCTGAGAAAAAAACAATGATTTCATTCTAAAGTAAAACAATTTGATATCGACCTTAAGATGTGGTTTCCACCGTGACAAAAGTATGTATTGTCTGAATGTCCAAAACCACTGAGAATTAATTTTCACCTTTACACAACACTGTCTTTTTATAAGGTTTGCTGCCTCGTGTGAGGATCGAACTCACAACCTTCAGCTTATGAGACTGGCGCGCTACCTACCTCGCTAACGAAGGACATTTAATCAACAAATCGAAAGAAAAAATTAGCGATACCGACCTTCACTTTTTGACAGTGACGTTGTAAGCACCGTGCCAAAATGTATGGTCTGAAAGTCCACAATACCTGAGAAAAAAACTATGATTTCATTCTAAAGAAAAAAATATAGATATATACCTTAAGATGTGGTATCCACCGTGACAAAAGTATGTATTGTCTGGAAGTCCAAAACCACTGAGAATTAATTTTCACTTCATCTTCAGACAACACTTTCTTATTAACAGGATTGCTGCCCCGTGTGAGGATCGAACTCACGACCTTCAGATTATGAGACTGAGGCGCTACCTACTGTGCTAACGAGGCACATCTAATAAACAATTCGAAAGAAAAAATTATCAATACCGACCTTCACTTTTTGACAGTGACGTTGTAAGCACCGTGCCAAAAGGTATGGTCTGAAAAACCACAACACCTGAGAAAAAAACAATGATTTCATTCTAAAGTAAAACAATTTGATATCGACCTTAAGATGTGGTTTCCACCGTGACAAAAGTATGTATTGTCTGAAAGTCCAAAACCAGTGAGAATTAATTTTCACCTTCAGACAACACTGTCTTTCTATAAGCTTTGCTGCCCCGTGTGAGGATCGAACTCACGACCTTCAGATTATGAGACTGACGCACTGCCTGCTGCGCCAACGAGGCACTTTTAAACATTGAGCGTAAAGAAAAAATATCGATAACGACCTTCAGATTTTGACAGTGACGTTGTAAGCACCGTGCCAAAATGTATGGTCTGAAAGTCCACAACACCTGAGAAAAAAAATATGATTTCATTCTAAAGTAAAACAATTTGATATCGACCTTAAGATGTGGTTTCCACCGTGACAAAAGTATGTATTGTCTGAAAGTCCAAAACCACTGAGAATTAATTTTCACCTTCAGACAACACTGTCTTTTTATAAGCTTTGCTACCCCGTGTGAGGATCGAACTCACGACCTTCAGATTATGAGACTGACGCGCTGCCTGCTGCGCCAACGAGGCACATTTAAACGTTAAGTGTAAAGAAAAAATATCGATAACGACCTTCAGATTTTGACAGTAACGTTGTAAGCACTGTGCCAAAATGTATGGTCTGAAAGTCCACATCACCTGAGAAAAAAACAATGATTTCATTCTAAAGTAAAAAATATAGATATCGACCTTAAGATGTGGTATCCACTGTGACAAAAGTATGTATTGTCTGAAAGTCCAAAACCACTGAGAATTTATTTTCACCATCAGACAACAGTCTTTTTATAAGCTTTGCTGCCCCGTGTGAGAATCGAACTCACGACCTTCAAATTACGAGACTGACGCGCTGCCTGCTGCACCAACGAGGCACATTAAATCGTTAAGTGTAAGAAAAAATATCGATACCGACCTTCAGATTTTGACACTGACGTTGTAAGCACCATGCCAAAATGTATGGTCTGAAAGTCCACAACACCTGAGAAAAAAACTATGATTTCATTCGAAAGTATGAAATATAGATATCGACCTTAAGATGTGGTATCCACCGAAACAAAAGTATGTATTGTCTGAAAGTCCAAAACATCTGAGAATTAATTGTCACTTATTCTTCAGACAACACTTTCTTTTTAAAATCTTTGCTGCCCCGTGTGAGGATCTAACTCAAGACCTTCAGATTATGAGACTGACGCGCTGCATGCTGCACCAACGAGGCACATTAAAGCATTAAGTGTAAGAAAAAATATAGATACCGACCTTCAGATTTTGACAGTGACGTTGTAAGCACCGTGCCAAAATGTATGGTCTGAAAGTCCACAACACCTAAGAAACAAACAATGATTTCATTCTAAAGTAAAAAATATAGATATGGATACCGACCTTCAGATTTTGACAGTGACGTTGTAAGCACCGTGACAAAAGTATGTATCGTCTGAACGTCCAATTCCACTGAGAATTAATTTTCACTTCATCTTCAGAAAACAGTGTTTTTTTAAAAGCTTTGCTGCCCCGTGTGAGGATCGAACTCACGACCTTCAGATTATGAGACTGACGCGCTGCCTGCTGCGCCAACGAGGCACTTTTAAACATTAAGCGTAAAGAAAAAATATCGATAACGACTTTCACTTTTTGACAGTGACGTTGTAAGCACCGTGCCAAAATGTATGGTCTGAAAAACCACAACACCTGAGAAAAAAACAATGATTTCATTCTAAAGTAAAAAATATAGATATCGACCTTAAGATGTGGTATCCACTGTGACAAAAGTATATCTTGTCTGGAAGTCCAAAACCACTGAGAATTAATTTTCACTTCATCTTCAGACAACACTTTCTTATTAAAAGCTTTGCTGCCCCGTGTGAGGATCGAACTCACGACCTTCAGATTATGAGACTGACGTGCTACCTACTGCGCTAACGAGGCAGACCTAATCAACAAATCGAAAGAAAAAATTATCAATACCGACCTTCACTTTTTGACAGTGACGTTGTAAGCACCGTGCCAAAATGTATGGTCTGAAAAACCACAACACCTGAGAAAAAAACAATGATTTCATTCTAAAGTAAAACAATTTGATATCGACCTTAAGATGTGGTTTCCACCGTGACAAAAGTATGTATTGTCTGAATGTCCAAAACCACTGAGAATTAATTTTCACCTTCAGACAACACTGTCTTTTTATAAGGTTTGCTGCCTCGTGTGAGGATCGAACTCACAACCTTCAGCTTATGAGACTGGCGCACTACCTACCTCGCTAACGAAGCACATTTAATCAACAAATCGAAAGAAAAAATTTGCGATACCGACCTTCACTATTTGACAGTGACGTTGTAAGCACCGTGCCAAAATGTATGGTCTGAAAGTCCACAATACCTGAGAAAAAAACTATGATTTCATTCTAAAGTAAAAAATATAGATATATACCTTAAGATGTGGTATCCACCGTGACAAAAGTATGTATTGTCTGGAAGTCCAAAACCACTGAGAATTAATTTTCACTTCATCTTCAGACAATACTTTCCTATTAACAGCATTGCTGCCCCGTGTGAGGATCGAACTCACGACCTTCAGATTATGAGACTGAGGCGCTACCTACTGTGCTAACGAGGCACATCTAATCAACAATTCGAAAGAAAAAATTATCAATACCGACCTTCACTTTTTGACAGTGACGTTGTAAGCACCGTGCCAAAAGGTATGGTCTGAAAAACCACAACACCTGAGAAAAAAACAATGATTTCATTCTAAAGTAAAACAATTTGATATCGACCTTAAGATGTGGTTTCCACCGTGACAAAAGTATGTATTGTCTGAAAGTCCAAAACCAGTGAGAATTAATTTTCACCTTCAGACAACACTGTCTTTCTATAAGCTTTGCTGCCCCGTGTGAGGATCGAACTCACGACCTTCAGATTATGAGACTGACGCACTGCCTGCTGCGCCAACGAGGCACTTTTAAACATTGAGCGTAAAGAAAAAATATCGATAACGACCTTCAGATTTTGACAGTGACGTTGTAAGCACCGTGCCAAAATGTATGGTCTGAAAGTCCACATCACCTGAGAAAAAAACAATGATTTCATTCTAAAGTAAAAAATATAGATATGGATTCCGACCTTCAGATTTTGACAGTGATGTTGTAAGCACCGTGACAAAAGTATGTATCGTCTGAACGTCCAATACCACTGAGAATTAATTTTCACTTCATCTTCAGAAAACACTGTTTTTTTAAAAGCTTTGCTGCCCCGTGTGAGGATCGAACTCACGACCTTCAGATTATGAGACTGACGCTCTGCCTGCTGCGCCAACGAGGCACTTTTAAACATTAAGCGTAAAGAAAAAATATCGATAACGACTTTCACTTTTTGACAGTGACGTTGTAAGCACCGTGCCAAAATGTATGGTCTGAAAAACCACAACACCTGAGAAAAAAACAATGATTTCATTCTAAAGTAAAACAATTTGATATCGACCTTAAGATGTGGTTTCCACCGTGACAAAAGTATGTATTGTCTGAAAGTCCAAAACATCTGAGAATTAAATTTCACTTCATCTTCAGAGAACACTTTCTTTTTAAAATCTTTGCTGCCCCGTGTGAGGATCGAACTCGCGACCTTCACATTATGAGACTGACGCGCTACCTACTGCGCTAACGAAGCACATTTAATCAACAAATCTAAAGAAAAAATGATCGATACCGACCTTCACTTTTTGACAGTGACGTTGTAAGCACCGTGCCAAACTGTATGGTCTGAAAAACCACAACACCTGAGAAAAAAACTATGATTTCATTCTAAAGTAAAACAATTTGATATCGACCTTAAGATGTGGTTTCCACCGTGACAAAAGTATGTATTGTCTGAAAGTCCAAAACCACTGAGAATTTATTTTCACCATCAGACAACAGTCTTTTTATAAGCTTTGCTGCCCCGTGTGAGAATCGAACTCACGACCTTCAAATTACGAGACTGACGCGCTGCCTGCTGCACCAACGAGGCACATTAAATATTTAAGTGTAAGAAAAAATATCGATACCGACCTTCAGATTTTGACGCTGACGTTGTAAGCACCGTGCCAAAATGTATGGTCTGAAAGTCCACAACACCTGAGAAAAAAACTATGATTTCATTCGAAAGTAAGAAATATAGATATCGACCTTAAGATGTGGTATCCACCGAAACAAAAGTATGTATTGTTATGAAAGTCCAAAACATCTGAGAATTAATTGTCACTTATTCTTCAGACAACACTTTCTTTTTAAAATCTTTGCTGCCCCGTGTGAGGATCTAACTCACGACCTTCAGATTATGATACTGACGCGCTACCTACTGCGCTAACGAAGCACATTTAATCATGAAATCGAAATAAAAAATTATCGATACCGACCTTCACTTTTTGACAGTGACGTTGTAAGCACCGTGCCAAAATGTATGGTCTGAAAAACCACAACACCTGAGAAAAAAACTATGATTTCATTCTAAAGTAAAACAATTTGATATGGACCTTAAGATGTGGTTTCCACCGTGACAAAAGTATGTATTGTCTGAAAGTCCAAAACCACTGAGAATTAATTTTCACCATCAGACAACAGTCTTTTTATAAACTTTCCTGCCCAGTGTGAGGATCGAACTCACGACCTTCAAATTACGAGACTGACGCGCTGCCTGCTGCACCAACGAGGCACATTAAACCGTTTAGTGTAAGAAAAAATATCGATACCGACCTTCACTTTTTGACAGTGACGTTGTAAGCACCGTGCCAAAATGTATGGTCTGAAAAACCACAACACCTGAGAAAAAAACAATGATTTCATTCTAAAGTAAAACAATTTGATATCGACCTTAAGATGTGGTTTCCACCGTGACAAAAGTATGTATTGTCTGAATGTCCAAAACCACTGAGAATTAATTTTCACCTTCAGACAACACTGTCTTTTTATAAGGTTTGCTGCCTCGTGTGAGGATCGAACTCACAACCTTCAGCTTATGAGACTGGCGCACTACCTACCTCGCTAACGAAGCACATTTAATCAACAAATCGAAAGAAAAAATTTGCGATACCGACCTTCACTATTTGACAGTGACGTTGTAAGCACCGTGCCAAAATGTATGGTCTGAAAGTCCACAATACCTGAGAAAAAAACTATGATTTCATTCTAAAGTAAAAAATATAGATATATACCTTAAGATGTGGTATCCACCGTGACAAAAGTATGTATTGTCTGGAAGTCCAAAACCACTGAGAATTAATTTTCACTTCATCTTCAGACAATACTTTCCTATTAACAGCATTGCTGCCCCGTGTGAGGATCGAACTCACGACCTTCAGATTATGAGACTGAGGCGCTACCTACTGTGCTAACGAGGCACATCTAATCAACAATTCGAAAGAAAAAATTATCAATACCGACCTTCACTTTTTGACAGTGACGTTGTAAGCACCGTGCCAAAAGGTATGGTCTGAAAAACCACAACACCTGAGAAAAAAACAATGATTTCATTCTAAAGTAAAACAATTTGATATCGACCTTAAGATGTGGTTTCCACCGTGACAAAAGTATGTATTGTCTGAAAGTCCAAAACCAGTGAGAATTAATTTTCACCTTCAGACAACACTGTCTTTCTATAAGCTTTGCTGCCCCGTGTGAGGATCGAACTCACGACCTTCAGATTATGAGGCTGACGCACTGCCTGCTGCGCCAACGAGGCACTTTTAAACATTGAGCGTAAAGAAAAAATATCGATAACGACCTTCAGATTTTGACAGTGACGTTGTAAGCACCGTGCCAAAATGTATGGTCTGAAAGTCCACATCACCTGAGAAAAAAACAATGATTTCATTCTAAAGTAAAAAATATAGATATGGATTCCGACCTTCAGATTTTGACAGTGATGTTGTAAGCACCGTGACAAAAGTATGTATCGTCTGAACGTCCAATACCACTGAGAATTAATTTTCACTTCATCTTCAGAAAACACTGTTTTTTTAAAAGCTTTGCTGCCCCGTGTGAGGATCGAACTCACGACCTTCAGATTATGAGACTGACGCTCTGCCTGCTGCGCCAACGAGGCACTTTTAAACATTAAGCGTAAAGAAAAAATATCGATAACGACTTTCACTTTTTGACAGTGACGTTGTAAGCACCGTGCCAAAATGTATGGTCTGAAAAACCACAACACCTGAGAAAAAAACAATGATTTCATTCTAAAGTAAAAAATATAGATATCGACCTTAAGATGTGCTATCCACTGTGACAAAAGTATGTATTGTCTGGAAGTCCAAAACCACTGAGAATTAATTTTCACTTCATCTTCAGACAACACTTTCTTATTAACAGCATTGCTGCCCCGTGTGAAGGATCGAACTCACGACCTTCAGATTATGAGACTGAGGCGCTACCTACTGCGCTAACGAGGCACATCTAATCAACAATTCGAAAGAGAAAATTATCAATACCGACCTTCACTTTTTGACAGTGACGTTGTAAGCACCGTGCCAAAATGTATGGTCTGAAAAACCACAACACCTGAGAAAAAAACAATGATTTCATTCTAAAGTAAAAAATATAGATATCGACCTTAAGATGTGGTATCCACTGTGACAAAAGTATATATTGTCTGGAAGTCCAAAACCACTGAGAATTAATTTTCACTTTCAGACAACACTGTCTTTTTATAAGGTTTGCTGCCCCGTGTGAGGATCGAACTCACAACCTTCAGCTTATGAGACTGACGCGCTACCTACTTCGCTAACGAAGCACATTTAATCAACAAATCGAAAGAAAAAATTAGCGATACCGACCTTCACTTTTTGACAGTGACGTTGTACGCACCGTGCCAAAATGTATGGTCTGAAAGTCCACAATACCTGAGAAAAAAACAATGATTTCATTCTAAAGTAAAACAATTTGATATCGACCTTAAGATGTGGTTTCCACCGTGACAAAAGTATGTATTGTCTGAAAGTCCAAAACCAGTGAGAATTAATTTTCACCTTCAGACAACACTGTCTTTCTATAAGCTTTGCTGCCCCGTGTGAGGATCGAACTCACGACCTTCAGATTATGAGACTGACGCACTGCCTGCTGCGCCAACGAGGCACTTTTAAACATTGAGCGTAAAGAAAAAATATCGATAACGACCTTCAGATTTTGACAGTGACGTTGTAAGCACCGTGCCAAAATGTATGGTCTGAAAGTCCACATCACCTGAGAAAAAAACAATGATTTCATTCTAAAGTAAAAAATATAGATATGGATTCCGACCTTCAGATTTTGACAGTGATGTTGTAAGCACCGTGACAAAAGTATGTATCGTCTGAACGTCCAATACCACTGAGAATTAATTTTCACTTCATCTTCAGAAAACACTGTTTTTTTAAAAGCTTTGCTGCCCCGTGTGAGGATCGAACTCACGACCTTCAGATTATGAGACTGACGCTCTGCCTGCTGCGCCAACGAGGCACTTTTAAACATTAAGCGTAAAGAAAAAATATCGATAACGACTTTCACTTTTTGACAGTGACGTTGTAAGCACCGTGCCAAAATGTATGGTCTGAAAAACCACAACACCTGAGAAAAAAACAATGATTTCATTCTAAAGTAAAACAATTTGATATCGACCTTAAGATGTGGTTTCCACCGTGACAAAAGTATGTATTGTCTGAAAGTCCAAAACATCTGAGAATTAAATTTCACTTCATCTTCAGAGAACACTTTCTTTTTAAAATCTTTGCTGCCCCGTGTGAGGATCGAACTCGCGACCTTCACATTATGAGACTGACGCGCTACCTACTGCGCTAACGAAGCACATTTAATCAACAAATCTAAAGAAAAAATGATCGATACCGACCTTCACTTTTTGACAGTGACGTTGTAAGCACCGTGCCAAACTGTATGGTCTGAAAAACCACAACACCTGAGAAAAAAACTATGATTTCATTCTAAAGTAAAACAATTTGATATCGACCTTAAGATGTGGTTTCCACCGTGACAAAAGTATGTATTGTCTGAAAGTCCAAAACCACTGAGAATTTATTTTCACCATCAGACAACAGTCTTTTTATAAGCTTTGCTGCCCCATGTGAGAATCGAACTCACGACCTTCAAATTACGAGACTGACGCGCTGCCTGCTGCACCAACGAGGCACATTAAATATTTAAGTGTAAGAAAAAATATCGATACCGACCTTCAGATTTTGACGCTGACGTTGTAAGCACCGTGCCAAAATGTATGGTCTGAAAGTCCACAACACCTGAGAAAAAAACTATGATTTCATTCGAAAGTAAGAAATATAGATATCGACCTTAAGATGTGGTATCCACCGAAACAAAAGTATGTATTGTTATGAAAGTCCAAAACATCTGAGAATTAATTGTCACTTATTCTTCAGACAACACTTTCTTTTTAAAATCTTTGCTGCCCCGTGTGAGGATCTAACTCACGACCTTCAGATTATGATACTGACGCACTACCTACTGCGCTAACGAAGCACATTTAATCATGAAATCGAAATAAAAAATTATCGATACCGACCTTCACTTTTTGACAGTGACGTTGTAAGCACCGTGCCAAAATGTATGGTCTGAAAAACCACAACACCTGAGAAAAAAACTATGATTTCATTCTAAAGTAAAACAATTTGATATGGACCTTAAGATGTGGTTTCCACCGTGACAAAAGTATGTATTGTCTGAAAGTCCAAAACCACTGAGAATTAATTTTCACCATCAGACAACAGTCTTTTTATAAACTTTCCTGCCCAGTGTGAGGATCGAACTCACGACCTTCAAATTACGAGACTGACGCGCTGCCTGCTGCACCAACGAGGCACATTAAACCGTTTAGTGTAAGAAAAAATATCGATACCGACCTTCAGATTTTGACACTGACGTTGTAAGCACCGTGCCAAAATGTATGGTCTGAAAGTCCACAACACCTGAGAAAAAAACTATGATTTCATTCGAAAGTAAGAAATATAGATATCGACCTTAAGATGTGGTTTCCACCGTGACAAAAGTATGTATTGTCTGAAAGTCCAAAACATCTGAGAATTAAATTTCACTTCATCTTCAGAGAACACTTTCTTTTTAAAATCTTTGCTGCCCCGTGTGAGGATCGAACTCACGACCTTCACATTATGAGACTGACGCGCTACCTACTGCGCTAACGAAGCACATTTAATCAACAAATCTAAAGAAAAAATTATCGATACCGACCTTCACTTTTTGACAGTGACGTTGTAAGCACCGTGCCAAACTGTATGGTCTGAAAAACCACAACACCTGAGAAAAAAACTATGATTTCATTCTAAAGTAAAACAATTTGATATCGACCTTAAGATGTGGTTTCCACCGTGACAAAAGTATGTATTGTCTGAAAGTCCAAAACCACTGAGAATTTATTTTCACCATCAGACAACAGTCTTTTTATAAGCTTTGCTGCCCCGTGTGAGAATCGAACTCACGACCTTCAAATTACGAGACTGACGCGCTGCCTGCTGCACCAACGAGGCACATTAAATATTTAAGTGTAAGAAAAAATATCGATACCGACCTTCAGATTTTGACGCTGACGTTGTAAGCACCGTGCCAAAATGTATGGTCTGAAAGTCCACAACACCTGAGAAAAAAACTATGATTTCATTCGAAAGTAAGAAATATAGATATCGACCTTAAGATGTGGTATCCACCGAAACAAAAGTATGTATTGTTATGAAAGTCCAAAACATCTGAGAATTAATTGTCACTTATTCTTCAGACAACACTTTCTTTTTAAAATCTTTGCTGCCCCGTGTGAGGATCTAACTCACGACCTTCAGATTATGATACTGACGCGCTACCTACTGCGCTAACGAAGCACATTTAATCATGAAATCGAAATAAAAAATTATCGATACCGACCTTCACTTTTTGACAGTGACGTTGTAAGCACCGTGCCAAAATGTATGGTCTGAAAAACCACAACACCTGAGAAAAAAACTATGATTTCATTCTAAAGTAAAACAATTTGATATGGACCTTAAGATGTGGTTTCCACCGTGACAAAAGTATGTATTGTCTGAAAGTCCAAAACCACTGAGAATTAATTTTCACCATCAGACAACACTTTCTTTTTAAAATCTTTGCTGCCCCGTGTGAGGATCTAACTCACGACCTTCAGATTATGAGACTGACGCGCTGCATGCTGCACCAACGAGGCACATTAAAGCATTAAGTGTAAGAAAAAATATAGATACCGACCTTCAGATTTTGACAGTGACGTTGTAAGCACCGTGCCAAAATGTATGGTCTGAAAGTCCACAACACCTAAGAAAAAAACAATGATTTCATTCTAAAGTAAAAAATATAGATATGGATACCGACCTTCAGATTTTGACAGTGACGTTGTAAGCACCGTGACAAAAGTATGTATCGTCTGAACGTCCAATTCCACTGAGAATTAATTTTCACTTCATCTTCAGAAAACACTGTTTTTTTAAAAGCTTTGCTGCCCCGTGTGAGGATCAAACTCACGACCTTCAAATTATGAGACTGACGCGCTGCCTGCTGCGCCAACGAGGCACTTTTAAACATTAAGCGTAAAGAAAAAATATCGATAACGACTTTCACTTTTTGACAGTGACGTTGTAAGCACCGTGCCAAAATGTATGGTCTGAAAAACCACAAAACCTGAGAAAAAAACTATGATTTCATTCGAAAGTAAGAAATATAGATATCGACCTTAAGATGTGGTATCCACCGAAACAAAAGTATGTATTGTCTGAAAGTCCAAAACATCTGAGAATTAATTGTCACTTATTCTTCAGACAACACTTTCTTTTTAAAATCTTTGCTGCCCCGTGTGAGGATCTAACTCACGACCTTCAGATTATGAGACTGAGGCGCTACCTACTGCGCTAACGAGGCACATCTAATCAACAATTCGAAAGAGAAAATTATCAATACCGACCTTCACTTTTTGACAGTGACGTTGTAAGCACCGTGCCAAAATGTATGGTCTGAAAAACCACAACACCTGAGAAAAAAACAATGATTTCATTCTAAAGTAAAACAATTTGATATCGACCTTAAGATGTGGTTTCCACCGTGACAAAAGTATGTATTGTCTGAAAGTCCAAAAACACTGAGAATTAATTGTCACCTTCAGACAACACTGTCTTTTTATAAGCTTTGCGCCCCGTGTGAGGATCGAACTCACGACCTTCAGATTATGAGACTGACGCGCTGCCTGCTGCGCCAACGAGGCACTTCTAAACATTAAGCGTAAAGAAAAAATATCGATAACGACCTTCAGATTTTGACAGTGACGTTGTAAGCACCGTGCCAAAATGTATGGTCTGAAAGTCCACATCACCTGAGAAAAAAAATATGATTTCATTCTAAAGTAAAAAATATAGATATCGACCTTAAGATGTGGTATCCACTGTGACAAAAGTATGTATTGTCTGAAAGTCCAAAACAACTGAGAATTAATTTTCACTTCATCTTCAGACAACACTGTCTTTTTAAAAACTTTGCTGCCCCGTGTGAGGATCGAACTCACGACCTTCAGATTATGAGACTGACGCGCTACCTACTGCGCTAACGAAGCACATATAATCGACAAATCGAAAGAAAAAAATATCAATACCGACCTTCACTTTTTGACAGTGACGTTGTAAGCACCGTGCCAAAATGTATGGTCTGAAAAACCACAACACCTGAGAAAAAAACAATGATTTCATTCTAAAGTAAAACAATTTGATATCGACCTTAAGATGTGGTTTCCACCGTGACAAAAGTATGTATTGTCTGAAAGTCCAAAACATCTGAGAATTAAATTTCACTTCATCTTCAGAGAACACTTTCTTTTTAAAATCTTTGCTGCCCCGTGTGAGGATCGAACTCGCGACCTTCACATTATGAGACTGACGCGCTACCTACTGCGCTAACGAAGCACATTTAATCATGAAATCGAAATAAAAAATTATCGATACCGACCTTCACTTTTTGACAGTGACGTTGTAAGCACCGTGCCAAAATGTATGGTCTGAAAAACCACAACACCTGAGAAAAAAACTATGATTTCATTCTAAAGTAAAACAATTTGATATGGACCTTAAGATGTGGTTTCCACCGTGACAAAAGTATGTATTGTCTGAAAGTCCAAAACCACTGAGAATTAATTTTCACCATCAGACAACAGTCTTTTTATAAACTTTCCTGCCCAGTGTGAGGATCGAACTCACGACCTTCAAATTACGAGACTGACGCGCTGCCTGCTGCACCAACGAGGCACATTAAACCGTTAAGTGTAAGAAAAAATATCGATACCGACCTTCAGATTTTGACACTGACGTTGTAAGCACCGTGCCAAAATGTATGGTCTGAAAGTCCACAACACCTGAGAAAAAAACTATGATTTCATTCGAAAGTAAGAAATATAGATATCGACCTTAAGATGTGGTATCCACCGAAACAAAAGTATGTATTGTCTGAAAGTCCAAAACATCTGAGAATTAATTGTCACTTATTCTTCAGACAACACTTTCTTTTTAAAATCTTTGCTGCCCCGTGTGAGGATCTAACTCACGACCTTCAGATTATGAGACTGACGCGCTGCATGCTGCACCAACGAGGCACATTAAAGCATTAAGTGTAAGAAAAAATATAGATACCGACCTTCAGATTTTGACAGTGACGTTGTAAGCACCGTGCCAAAATGTATGGTCTGAAAGTCCACAACACCTAAGAAAAAAACAATGATTTCATTCTAAAGTAAAAAATATAGATATGGATACCGACCTTCAGATTTTGACAGTGACGTTGTAAGCACCGTGACAAAAGTATGTATCGTCTGAACGTCCAATTCCACTGAGAATTAATTTTCACTTCATCTTCAGAAAACACTGTTTTTTTAAAAGCTTTGCTGCCCCGTGTGAGGATCGAACTCACGACCTTCAAATTATGAGACTGACGCGCTGCCTGCTGCGCCAACGAGGCACTTTTAAACATTAAGCGTAAAGAAAAAATATCGATAACGACTTTCACTTTTTGACAGTGACGTTGTAAGCACCGTGCCAAAATGTATGGTCTGAAAAACCACAACACCTGAGAAAAAAACTATGATTTCATTCGAAAGTAAGAAATATAGATATCGACCTTAAGATGTGGTATCCACCGAAACAAAAGTATGTATTGTCTGAAAGTCCAAAACATCTGAGAATTAATTGTCACTTATTCTTCAGACAACACTTTCTTTTTAAAATCTTTGCTGCCCCGTGTGAGGATCTAACTCACGACCTTCAGATTATGAGACTGAGGCGCTACCTACTGCGCTAACGAGGCACATCTAATCAACAATTCGAAAGAGAAAATTATCAATACCGACCTTCACTTTTTGACAGTGACGTTGTAAGCACCGTGCCAAAATGTATGGTCTGAAAAACCACAACACCTGAGAAAAAAACAATGATTTCATTCTAAAGTAAAACAATTTGATATCGACCTTAAGATGTGGTTTCCACCGTGACAAAAGTATGTATTGTCTGAAAGTCCAAAAACACTGAGAATTAATTGTCACCTTCAGACAACACTGTCTTTTTATAAGCTTTGCGCCCCGTGTGAGGATCGAACTCACGACCTTCAGATTATGAGACTGACGCGCTGCCTGCTGCGCCAACGAGGCACTTCTAAACATTAAGCGTAAAGAAAAAATATCGATAACGACCTTCAGATTTTGACAGTGACGTTGTAAGCACCGTGCCAAAATGTATGGTCTGAAAGTCCACAACACCTGAGAAAAAAAATATGATTTCATTCTAAAGTAAAAAATATAGATATCGACCTTAAGATGTGGTATCCACTGTGACAAAAGTATGTATTGTCTGAAAGTCCAAAACAACTGAGAATTAATTTTCACTTCATCTTCAGACAACACTGTCTTTTTAAAAACTTTGCTGCCCCGTGTGAGGATCGAACTCACGACCTTCAGATTATGAGACTGACGCGCTACCTACTGCGCTAACGAAGCACATTTAATCGACAAATCGAAAGAAAAAAATATCAATACCGACCTTCACTTTTTGACAGTGACGTTGTAAGCACCGTGCCAAAATGTATGGTCTGAAAAACCACAACACCTGAGAAAAAAACAATGATTTCATTCTAAAGTAAAACAATTTGATATCGACCTTAAGATGTGGTTTCCACCGTGACAAAAGTATGTATTGTCTGAAAGTCCAAAACATCTGAGAATTAAATTTCACTTCATCTTCAGAGAACACTTTCTTTTTAAAATCTTTGCTGCCCCGTGTGAGGATCGAACTCGCGACCTTCACATTATGAGACTGACGCGCTACCTACTGCGCTAACGAAGCACATTTAATCATGAAATCGAAATAAAAAATTATCGATACCGACCTTCACTTTTTGACAGTGACGTTGTAAGCACCGTGCCAAAATGTATGGTCTGAAAAACCACAACACCTGAGAAAAAAACTATGATTTCATTCTAAAGTAAAACAATTTTATATGGACCTTAAGATGTGGTTTCCACCGTGACAAAAGTATGTATTGTCTGAAAGTCCAAAACCACTGAGAATTAATTTTCACCATCAGACAACAGTCTTTTTATAAACTTTCCTGCCCAGTGTGAGGATCGAACTCACGACCTTCAAATTACGAGACTGACGCGCTGCCTGCTGCACCAACGAGGCACATTAAACCGTTAAGTGTAAGAAAAAATATCGATACCGACCTTCAGATTTTGACACTGACGTTGTAAGCACCGTGCCAAAATGTATGGTCTGAAAGTCCACAACACCTGAGAAAAAAACTATGATTTCATTCGAAAGTAAGAAATATAGATATCGACCTTAAGATGTGGTATCCACCGAAACAAAAGTATGTATTGTCTGAAAGTCCAAAACATCTGAGAATTAATTGTCACTTATTCTTCAGACAACACTTTCTTTTTAAAATCTTTGCTGCCCCGTGTGAGGATCTAACTCACGACCTTCAGATTATGAGACTGACGCGCTGCATGCTGCACCAACGAGGCACATTAAAGCATTAAGTGTAAGAAAAAATATAGATACCGACCTTCAGATTTTGACAGTGACGTTGTAAGCACCGTGCCAAAATGTATGGTCTGAAAGTCCACAACACCTAAGAAAAAAACAATGATTTCATTCTAAAGTAAAAAATATAGATATGGATACCGACCTTCAGATTTTGACAGTGACGTTGTAAGCACCGTGACAAAAGTATGTATCGTCTGAACGTCCAATTCCACTGAGAATTAATTTTCACTTCATCTTCAGAAAACACTGTTTTTTTAAAAGCTTTGCTGCCCCGTGTGAGGATCGAACTCACGACCTTCAAATTATGAGACTGACGCGCTGCCTGCTGCGCCAACGAGGCACTTTTAAACATTAAGCGTAAAGAAAAAATATCGATAACGACTTTCACTTTTTGACAGTGACGTTGTAAGCACCGTGCCAAAATGTATGGTCTGAAAAACCACAACACCTGAGAAAAAAACTATGATTTCATTCGAAAGTAAGAAATATAGATATCGACCTTAAGATGTGGTATCCACCGAAACAAAAGTATGTATTGTCTGAAAGTCCAAAACATCTGAGAATTAATTGTCACTTATTCTTCAGACAACACTTTCTTTTTAAAATCTTTGCTGCCCCGTGTGAGGATCTAACTCACGACCTTCAGATTATGAGACTGAGGCGCTACCTACTGCGCTAACGAGGCACATCTAATCAACAATTCGAAAGAGAAAATTATCAATACCGACCTTCACTTTTTGACAGTGACGTTGTAAGCACCGTGCCAAAATGTATGGTCTGAAAAACCACAACACCTGAGAAAAAAACAATGATTTCATTCTAAAGTAAAACAATTTGATATCGACCTTAAGATGTGGTTTCCACCGTGACAAAAGTATGTATTGTCTGAAAGTCCAAAAACACTGAGAATTAATTGTCACCTTCAGACAACACTGTCTTTTTATAAGCTTTGCGCCCCGTGTGAGGATCGAACTCACGACCTTCAGATTATGAGACTGACGCGCTGCCTGCTGCGCCAACGAGGCACTTCTAAACATTAAGCGTAAAGAAAAAATATCGATAACGACCTTCAGATTTTGACAGTGACGTTGTAAGCACCGTGCCAAAATGTATGGTCTGAAAGTCCACATCACCTGAGAAAAAAAATATGATTTCATTCTAAAGTAAAAAATATAGATATCGACCTTAAGATGTGGTATCCACTGTGACAAAAGTATGTATTGTCTGAAAGTCCAAAACAACTGAGAATTAATTTTCACTTCATCTTCAGACAACACTGTCTTTTTAAAAACTTTGCTGCCCCGTGTGAGGATCGAACTCACGACCTTCAGATTATGAGACTGACGCGCTACCTACTGCGCTAACGAAGCACATTTAATCGACAAATCGAAAGAAAAAAATATCAATACCGACCTTCACTTTTTGACAGTGACGTTGTAAGCACCGTGCCAAAATGTATGGTCTGAAAAACCACAACACCTGAGAAAAAAACAATGATTTCATTCTAAAGTAAAACAATTTGATATCGACCTTAAGATGTGGTTTCCACCGTGACAAAAGTATGTATTGTCTGAAAGTCCAAAACATCTGAGAATTAAATTTCACTTCATCTTCAGAGAACACTTTCTTTTTAAAATCTTTGCTGCCCCGTGTGAGGATCGAACTCGCGACCTTCACATTATGAGACTGACGCGCTACCTACTGCGCTAACGAAGCACATTTAATCAACAAATCTAAAGAAAAAATTATCGATACCGACCTTCACTTTTTGACAGTGACGTTGTAAGCACCGTGCCAAACTGTATGGTCTGAAAAACCACAACACCTGAGAAAAAAACTATGATTTCATTCTAAAGTAAAACAATTTGATATCGACCTTAAGATGTGGTTTCCACCGTGACAAAAGTATGTATTGTCTGAAAGTCCAAAACCACTGAGAATTTATTTTCACCATCAGACAACAGTCTTTTTATAAGCTTTGCTGCCCCGTGTGAGAATCGAACTCACGACCTTCAAATTACGAGACTGACGCGCTGCCTGCTGCACCAACGAGGCACATTAAATCTTTAAGTGTAAGAAAAAATATCGATACCGACCTTCAGATTTTGACGCTGACGTTGTAAGCACCGTGCCAAAATGTATGGTCTGAAAGTCCACAACACCTGAGAAAAAAACTATGATTTCATTCGAAAGTAAGAAATATAGATATCGACCTTAAGATGTGGTATCCACCGAAACAAAAGTATGTATTGTTATGAAAGTCCAAAACATCTGAGAATTAATTGTCACTTATTCTTCAGACAACACTTTCTTTTCAAAATCTTTGCTGCCCCGTGTGAGGATCTAACTCACGACCTTCAGATTATGATACTGACGCGCTACCTACTGCGCTAACGAAGCACATTTAATCATGAAATCGAAATAAAAAATTATCGATACCGACCTTCACTTTTTGACAGTGACGTTGTAAGCACCGTGCCAAAATGTATGGTCTGAAAAACCACAACACCTGAGAAAAAAACTATGATTTCATTCTAAAGTAAAACAATTTCATATGGACCTTAAGATGTGGTTTCCACCGTGACAAAAGTATGTATTGTCTGAAAGTCCAAAACCACTGAGAATTAATTTTCACCATCAGACAACAGTCTTTTTATAAACTTTCCTGCCCAGCGTGAGGATCGAACTCACGACCTTCAAATTACGAGACTGAGGCGCTGCCTGCTGCACCAACGAGGCACATTAAATCGTTAAGTGTAAGAAAAAATATCGATACCGACCTTCAGATTTTGACACTGACGTTGTAAGCACCGTGCCAAAATGTATGGTCTGAAAGTCCACAACACCTGAGAAAAAAACTATGATTTCATTCGAAAGTAAGAAATATACATATCGACCTTAAGATGTGGTATCCACCGAAACAAAAGTATGTATTGTCTGAAAGTCCAAAACATCTGAGAATTAATTGTCACTTATTCTTCAGACAACACTTTCTTTTTAAAATCTTTGCTGCCCCGTGTGAGGATCTAACTCACGACCTTCAGATTATGAGACTGACGCGCTGCATGCTGCACCAACGAGGCACATTAAAGCATTAAGTGTAAGAAAAAATATAGATACCGACCTTCAGATTTTGACAGTGACGTTGTAAGCACCGTGCCAAAATGTATGGTCTGAAAGTCCACAACACCTAAGAAAAAAACAATGATTTCATTCTAAAGTAAAAAATATAGATATGGATACCGACCTTCAGATTTTGACAGTGACGTTGTAAGCACCGTGACAAGAGTATGTATCGTCTGAACGTCCAATTCCACTGAGAATTAATTTTCACTTCATCTTCAGAAAACACTGTTTTTTTAAAAGCTTTGCTGCCCCGTGTGAGGATCGAACTCACGACCTTCAGATTATGAGACTGACGCGCTGCCTGCTGCGCCAACGAGGCACTTTTAAACATTAAGCGTAAAGAAAAAATATCGATAACGACTTTCACTTTTTGACAGTGACGTTGTAAGCACCGTGCCAAAATGTATGGTCTGAAAAACCACAACACCTGAGAAAAAAACAATGATTTCATTCTAAAGTAAAAAATATAGATATCGACCTTAAGATGTGGTATCCACTGTGACAAAAGTATATATTGTCTGGAAGTCCAAAACCACTGAGAATTAATTTTCACTTCATCTTCAGACAACACTTTCTTATTAAAAGCTTTGCTGCCCTGTGTGAGGATCGAACTCACGACCTTCAGATTATGAGACTGACGCGCTACCTACTGCGCTAACGAGGCACATCTAATCAACAAATCGAAAGAAAAAATTATCAATACCGACCTTCACTTTTTGACAGTGACGTTGTAAGCACCGTGCCAAAATGTATGGTCTGAAAAACCACAACACCTGAGAAAAAAACTATGATTTCATTCTAAAGTAAAACAATTTGATATGGACCTTAAGATGTGGTTTCCACCGTGACAAAAGTATGTATTGTCTGAAAGTCCAAAACCACTGAGAATTAATTTTCACCATCAGACAACAGTCTTTTTATAAACTTTCCTGCCCAGTGTGAGGATCGAACTCACGACCTTCAAATTACGAGACTGACGCGCTGCCTGCTGCACCAACGAGGCACATTAAATCGTTAAGTGTAAGAAAAAATATCGATACCGACCTTCAGATTTTGACACTGACGTTGTAAGCACCGTGCCAAAATGTATGGTCTGAAAGTCCACAACACCTGAGAAAAAAACTATGATTTCATTCGAAAGTAAGAAATATAGATATCGACCTTAAGATGTGGTATCCACCGAAACAAAAGTATGTATTGTCTGAAAGTCCAAAACATCTGAGAATTAATTGTCACTTATTCTTCAGACAACACTTTCTTTTTAAAATCTTTGCTGCCCCGTGTGAGGATCTAACTCACGACCTTCAGATTATGAGACTGACGCGCTGCATGCTGCACCAACGAGGCACATTAAAGCATTAAGAGTAAGAAAAAATATAGATACCGACCTTCAGATTTTGACAGTGACGTTGTAAGCACCGTGCCAAAATGTATGGTCTGAAAGTCCACAACACCTAAGAAAAAAACAATGATTTCATTCTAAAGTAAAAAATATAGATATGGATACCGACCTTCAGATTTTGACAGTGACGTTGTAAGCACCGTGACAAAAGTATGTATCGTCTGAACGTCCAATTCCACTGAGAATTAATTTTCACCTTCAGACAACAGTGTCTTTTTATAAGGTTTGCTGCCCCGTGTGAGGATCGAACTCACAACCTTCAGCTTATGAGACTGAAGCGCTACCTACTTCGCTAACGAAGCACATTTAATCAACAAATCGAAAGAAGAAATTAGCGATACCGACCTTCACTTTTTGACAGTGACGTTGTACGCACCGTGCCAAAATGTATGGTCTGAAAGTCCACAATACCTGAGAAAAAAACTATGATTTAATTCTAAAGTAAAAAATATAGATATCGACCTTAAGATGTGGTATCCACCGTGACAAAAGTATGTATTGTCTGAAAGTCCAAAACATCTGAGAATTAATTTTCACTTCATCTTCAGAGAACACTTTCTTTTTAAATCTTTGCTGCCCCATGTGAGGATCGAACACGCGAGCTTCAGATCATGAGACTGACGCGCTACCTACTGCGCTAACGAAGCACATTTAATAAACAAATCGAAAGAAAAAAATATCGATACCGACCTTCACTTTTTGACAGTGACGTTGTAAGCACCGTGCCAAAATGTATGGTCTGAAAAACCACAACACCTGAGAAAAAAACAATGATTTCATTCTAAAGTAAAACAATTTGATATCGACCTTAAGATGTGGTTTCCACCGTGACAAAAGTATGTATTGTGTGAAAGTCCAAAACCACTGAGAATTAATTTTCACATTCAGACAACACTCTCTTTTTATAAGCTTTGCTGCCCCGTGTGAGGATCGAAAACATGACCTTCAGATTATGAGACTGACGCGGTGCCTGCTGCGCCAACGAGGCACTTTTAATAATTAAGCGTAAAGAAAAAATATCGATAACGACCTTCAGATTTTGACAGTGACGTTGTAAGCACCGTGTCAAAATGTATGGTCTGAAAGTCCACATCACATGAGAAAAAAACAATGATTTCATTCTAAAGGATAAAATATAGATATGGATACCGACCTTCAGATTTTGACAGTGACGTTGTAAGCATCGTGACAAAAGTATGTATCGTCTGAACGTCCAATACCACTGAGAATTAATTTTCACTTCATCTTCAGAAAACACTGTTTTTTTAAAAGCTTTGCTGCCCCGTGTGAGGATCGAACTCACTACCTTCAGATTATGAGACTGACGCGCTGCCTGCTGCGCCAACGAGGCACTTTTAAACATTAAGCGTAAAGAAAAAATATCGATAACGACCTTCACTTTTTGACAGTGACGTTGTAAGCACCGTGCCAAAATGTATGGTCTGAAAAACCACAACACCTGAGAAAAAAACAATGATTTCATTCTAAAGTAAAACAATTTGATATCGACCTTAAGATGTGGTTTCCACCGTGACAAAAGTATGTATTGTCTGAAAGTCCAAAACCACTGAGAATTAATTTTCACCTTCAGACAACACTGTCTTTTTATAAGCTTTGCTACCCCGTGTGAGGATCGAACTCACGACCTTCAGATTATGAGACTGACGCGCTGCCTGCTGCGCCAACGAGGCACATTTAAACGTTAAGTGTAAAGAAAAAATATCGATAACGACCTTCAGATTTTGACAGTAACGTTGTAAGCACCGTGCCAAAATGTATGGTCTGAAAGTCCACATCACCTGAGAAAAAAACAATGATTTCATTCTAAAGTAAAAAATATAGATATCGACCTTAAGATGTGGTATCCACTGTGACAAAAGTATGTATTGTCTGAAAGTCCAAAACCACTGAGAATTTATTTTCACCATCAGACAACAGTCTTTTTATAAGCTTTGCTGCCCCGTGTGAGAATCGAACTCACGACCTTCAAATTACGAGACTGACGCGCTGCCTGCTGCACCAACGAGGCACATTAAATCGTTAAGTGTAAGAAAAAATATCGATACCGACCTTCAGATTTTGACACTGACGTTGTAAGCACCGTGCCAAAATGTATGGTCTGAAAGTCCACAACACCTGAGAAAAAAACTATGATTTCATTCGAAAGTAAGAAATATAGATATCGACCTTAAGATGTGGTATCCACCGAAACAAAAGTATGTATTGTCTGAAAGTCCACAACACCTAAGAAACAAACAATGATTTCATTCTAAAGTAAAAAATATAGATATGGATACCGACCTTCAGATTTTGACAGTGACGTTGTAAGCACCGTGACAAAAGTATGTATCGTCTGAACGTCCAATTCCACTGAGAATTAATTTTCACTTCATCTTCAGAAAACAGTGTTTTTTAAAAGCTTTGCTGCCCCGTGTGAGGATCGAACTCACGACCTTCAGATTATGAGACTGACGCGCTGCCTGCTGCTCCAACGAGGCACTTTTAAACATTAAGCGTAAAGAAAAAATATCGATAACGACTTTCACTTTTTGACAGTGACGTTGTAAGCACCGTGCCAAAATGTATGGTCTGAAAAACCACAACACCTGAGAAAAAAACAATGATTTCATTCTAAAGTAAAAAATATAGATATCGACCTTAAGATGTGGTATCCACTGTGACAAAAGTATATATTGTCTGGAAGTCCAAAACCACTGAGAATTAATTTTCACCTTCAGACAACAGTGTCTTTTTATAAGGTTTGCTGCCCCGTGTGAGGATCGAACTCACAACCTTCAGCTTATGAGACTGACGCGCTACCTACTTCGCTAACGAAGCACATTTAATCAACAAATCGAAAGAAAAAATTAGCGATACCGACCTTCACTTTTTGACAGTGACGTTGTACGCACCGTGCCAAAATGTATGGTCTGAAAGTCCACAATACCTGAGAAAAAAACTATGATTTAATTCTAAAGTAAAAAATATAGATATCGACCTTAAGATGTGGTATCCACCGTGACAAAAGTATGTATTGTCTGAAAGTCCAAAACATCTGAGAATTAATTTTCACTTCATCTTCAGAGAACACTTTCTTTTTAAATCTTTGCTGCCCCATGTGAGGATCGAACACGCGAGCTTCAGATCATGAGACTGACGCGCTACCTACTGCGCTAACGAAGCACATTTAATAAACAAATCGAAAGAAAAAAATATCGATACCGACCTTCACTTTTTGACAGTGACGTTGTAAGCACCGTGCCAAAATGTATGGTCTGAAAAACCACAACACCTGAGAAAAAAACAATGATTTCATTCTAAAGTAAAACAATTTGATATCGACCTTAAGATGTGGTTTCCACCGTGACAAAAGTATGTATTGTGTGAAAGTCCAAAACCACTGAGAATTAATTTTCACATTCAGACAACACTCTCTTTTTATAAGCTTTGCTGCCCCGTGTGAGGATCGAAAACATGACCTTCAGATTATGAGACTGACGCGGTGCCTGCTGCGCCAACGAGGCACTTTTAATAATTAAGCGTAAAGAAAAAATATCGATAACGACCTTCAGATTTTGACAGTGACGTTGTAAGCACCGTGTCAAAATGTATGGTCTGAAAGTCCACATCACATGAGAAAAAAACAATGATTTCATTCTAAAGGATAAAATATAGATATGGATACCGACCTTCAGATTTTGACAGTGACGTTGTAAGCATCGTGACAAAAGTATGTATCGTCTGAACGTCCAATACCACTGAGAATTAATTTTCACTTCATCTTCAGAAAACACTGTTTTTTTAAAAGCTTTGCTGCCCCGTGTGAGGATCGAACTCACTACCTTCAGATTATGAGACTGACGCGCTGCCTGCTGCGCCAACGAGGCACTTTTAAACATTAAGCGTAAAGAAAAAATATCGATAACGACCTTCACTTTTTGACAGTGACGTTGTAAGCACCGTGCCAAAATGTATGGTCTGAAAAACCACAACACCTGAGAAAAAAACAATGATTTCATTCTAAAGTAAAACAATTTGATATCGACCTTAAGATGTGGTTTCCACCGTGACAAAAGTATGTATTGTCTGAAAGTCCAAAACCACTGAGAATTAATTTTCACCTTCAGACAACACTGTGTTTTTATAAGCTTTGCTACCCCGTGTGAGGATCGAACTCACGACCTTCAGATTATGAGACTGACGCGCTGCCTGCTGCGCCAACGAGGCACATTTAAAAGTTAAGTGTAAAGAAAAAATATCGATAACGACCTTCAGATTTTGACAGTAACGTTGTAAGCACCGTGCCAAAATGTATGGTCTGAAAGTCCACATCACCTGAGAAAAAAACAATGATTTCATTCTAAAGTAAAAAATATAGATATCGACCTTAAGATGTGGTATCCACTCTGACAAAAGTATGTATTGTCTGAAAGTCCAAAACCACTGAGAATTTATTTTCACCATCAGACAACAGTCTTTTTATAAGCTTTGCTGCCCCGTGTGAGAATCGAACTCACGACCTTCAAATTACGAGACTGACGCGCTGCCTGCTGCACCAACGAGGCACATTAAATCGTTAAGTGTAAGAAAAAATATCGATACCGACCTTCAGATTTTGACACTGACGTTGTAAGCACCGTGCCAAAATGTATGGTCTGAAAGTCCACAACACCTGAGAAAAAAACTATGATTTCATTCGAAAGTAAGAAATATAGATATCGACCTTAAGATGTGGTATCCACCGAAACAAAAGTATGTATTGTCTGAAAGTCCACAACACCTAAGAAACAAACAATGATTTCATTCTAAAGTAAAAAATATAGATATGGATACCGACCTTCAGATTTTGACAGTGACGTTGTAAGCACCGTGACAAAAGTATGTATCGTCTGAACGTCCAATTCCACTGAGAATTAATTTTCACTTCATCTTCAGAAAACAGTGTTTTTTTAAAAGCTTTGCTGCCCCGTGTGAGGATCGAAGTCACGACCTTCAGATTATGAGACTGACGCGCTGCCTGCTGCGCCAACGAGGCACTTTTAAACATTAAGCGTAAAGAAAAAATATCGATAACGACTTTCACTTTTTGACAGTGACGTTGTAAGCACCGTGCCAAAATGTATGGTCTGAAAAACCACAACACCTGAGAAAAAAACTATGATTTCATTCTAAAGTAAAAAATATAGATATCGACCTTAAGATGTGGTATCCACTGTGACAAAAGTATATATTGTCTGGAAGTCCAAAACCACTGAGAATTAATTTTCACTTCATCTTCAGACAACACTTTCTTATTAAAAGCTTTGCTGCCCCGTGTGAGGATCGAACTCACGACCTTCAGATTATGAGACTAACGCGCTACCTACTGCGCTAACGAGGCACACCTAATCAACAAATCGAAAGAAAAATTATCAATACCGACCTTCACTTTTTGACAGTGACGTTGTAAGCACCGTGCCAAAATGTATGGTCTGAAAAACCACAACACCTGAGAAAAAAACAATGATTTCATTCTAAAGTAAAACAATTTGATATCGACCTTAAGATGTGGTTTCCACCGTGACAAAAGTATGTATTGTCTGAAAGTCCAAAAGCACTGAGAATTAATTTTCACCTTCAGACAACAGTGTCTTTTTATAAGGTTTGCTGCCCCGTGTGAGGATCGAACTCACAACCTTCAGCTTATGAGACTGACGCGCTACCTACTTCGCTAACGAAGCACATTTAATCAACAAATCGAAAGAAAAAATTTGCGATACCGACCTTCACTTTTTGACAGTGACGTTGTACGCACCGTGCCAAAATGTATGGTCTGAAAGTCCACAATACCTGAGAAAAAAACTATGATTTAATTCTAAAGTAAAAAATATAGATATCGACCTTAAGATCTGGTATCCACCGTGACAAAAGTATGTATTGTCTGAAAGTCCAAAACATCTGAGAATTAATTTTCACTTCATCTTCAGAGAACACTTTCTTTTTAAATCTTTGCTGCCCCATGTGAGGATCGAACACGCGAGCTTCAGATCATGAGACTGACGCGCTACCTACTGCGCTAACGAAGCACATTTAATAAACAAATCGAAAGAAAAAAATATCGATACCGACCTTCACTTTTTGACAGTGACGTTGTAAGCACCGTGCCAAAATGTATGGTCTGAAAAACCACAACACCTGAGAAAAAAACAATGATTTCATTCTAAAGTAAAAAATATAGATATCGACCTTAAGATGTGGTATCCACTGTGACAAAAGTATATATTGTCTGGAAGTCCAAAACCACTGAGAATTAATTTTCACTTCATCTTCAGACAACACTTTCTTATTAAAAGCTTTGCTGCCCCGTGTGAGGATCGAACTCACGACCTTCAGATTATGAGACTAACGCGCTACCTACTGCGCTAACGAGGCACACCTAATCAACAAATCGAAAGAAAAATTATCAATACCGACCTTCACTTTTTGACAGTGACGTTGTAAGCACCGTGCCAAAATGTATGGTCTGAAAAACCACAACACCTGAGAAAAAAACAATGATTTAATTCTAAAGTAAAACAATTTGATATCGACCTTAAGATGTGGTTTCCACCGTGACAAAAGTATGTATTGTGTGAAAGTCCAAAACCACTGAGAATTAATTTTCACATTCAGACAACACTCTCTTTTTATAAGCTTTGCTGCCCCGTGTGAGGATCGAAAACATGACCTTCAGATTATGAGACTGACGCGGTGCCTGCTGCGCCAACGAGGCACTTTTAATAATTAAGCGTAAAGAAAAAATATCGATAACGACCTTCAGATTTTGACAGTGACGTTGTAAGCACCGTGTCAAAATGTATGGTCTGAAAGTCCACATCACATGAGAAAAAAACAATGATTTCATTCTAAAGGATAAAATATAGATATGGATACCGACCTTCAGATTTTGACAGTGACGTTGTAAGCATCGTGACAAAAGTATGTATCGTCTGAACGTCCAATACCACTGAGAATTAATTTTCACTTCATCTTCAGAAAACACTGTTTTTTTAAAAGCTTTGCTGCCCCGTGTGAGGATCGAACTCACTACCTTCAGATTATGAGACTGACGCGCTGCCTGCTGCGCCAACGAGGCACTTTTAAACATTAAGCGTAAAGAAAAAATATCGATAACGACCTTCACTTTTTGACAGTGACGTTGTAAGCACCGTGCCAAAATGTATGGTCTGAAAAACCACAACACCTGAGAAAAAAACAATGATTTCATTCTAAAGTAAAACAATTTGATATCGACCTTAAGATGTGGTTTCCACCGTGACAAAAGTATGTATTGTCTGAAAGTCCAAAACCACTGAGAATTAATTTTCACCTTCAGACAACACTGTCTTTTTATAAGCTTTGCTACCCCGTGTGAGGATCGAACTCACGACCTTCAGATTATGAGACTGACGCGCTGCCTGCTGCGCCAACGAGGCACATTTAAACGTTAAGTGTAAAGAAAAAATATCGATAACGACTTTCAGATTTTGACAGTAACGTTGTAAGCACCGTGCCAAAATGTATGGTCTGAAAGTCCACATCACCTGAGAAAAAAACAATGATTTCATTCTAAAGTAAAAAATATAGATATCGACCTTAAGATGTGGTATCCACTGTGACAAAAGTATGTATTGTCTGAAAGTCCAAAACCACTGAGAATTTATTTTCACCATCAGACAACAGTCTTTTTATAAGCTTTGCTGGCCCATGTGAGAATCGAACTCACGACCTTCAAATTACGAGACTGACGCGCTGCCTGCTGCACCAACGAGGCACATTAAATCGTTAAGTGTAAGAAAAAAATATCGATACCGACCTTCAGATTTTGACACTGACGTTGTAAGCACCGTGCCAAAATGTATGGTCTGAAAGTCCACAACACCTGAGAAAAAAACTATGATTTCATTCGAAAGTAAGAAATATAGATATCGACCTTAAGATGTGGTATCCACCGAAACAAAAGTATGTATTGTCTGAAAGTCCACAACACCTAAGAAACAAACAATGATTTCATTCTAAAGTAAAAAATATAGATATGGATACCGACCTTCAGATTTTGACAGTGACGTTGTAAGCACCGTGACAAAAGTATGTATCGTCTGAACGTCCAATTCCACTGAGAATTAATTTTCACTTCATCTTCAGAAAACAGTGTTTTTTAAAAGTTTTGCTGCCCCGTGTGAGGATCGAACTCACGACCTTCAGATTATGAGACTGACGCGCTGCCTGCTGCGCCAACGAGGCACTTTTAAACATTAAGCGTAAAGAAAAAATATCGATAACGACTTTCACTTTTTGACAGTGACGTTGTAAGCACCGTGCCAAAATGTATGGTCTGAAAAACCACAACACCTGAGAAAAAAACAATGATTTCATTCTAAAGTAAAAAATATAGATATCGACCTTAAGATGTGGTATCCACTGTGACAAAAGTATATATTGTCTGGAAGTCCAAAACCACTGAGAATTAATTTTCACTTCATCTTCAGACAACACTTTCTTATTAAAAGCTTTGCTGCCCCGTGTGAGGATCGAACTCACGACCTTCAGATTATGAGACTGACGCGCTACCTACTGCGCTAACGAGGCACACCTAATCAACAAATCGAAAGAAAAATTATCAATACCGACCTTCACTTTTTGACAGTGACGTTGTAAGCACCGTGCCAAAATGTATGGTCTGAAAAACCACAACACCTGAGAAAAAAACAATGATTTCATTCTAAAGTAAAACAATTTGATATCGACCTTAAGATGTGGTTTCCACCGTGACAAAAGTATGTATTGTCTGAATGTCCAAAACCACTGACAATTAATTTTCACCTTCAGACAACACTGTCTTTTTATAAGGTTTGCTGCCTCGTGTGAGGATCGAACTCACAACCTTCAGCTTATGAGACTGGCGCGCTACCTACCTCGCTAACGAAGCACATTTAATCAACAAATCGAAAGAAAAATTATCAATACCGACCTTCACTTTTTGACAGTGACGTTGTAAGCACCGTGCCAAAATGTATGGTCTGAAAAACCACAACACCTGAGAAAAAAACAATGATTTCATTCTAAAGTAAAACAATTTGATATCGACCTTAAGATGTGGTTTCCACCGTGACAAAAGTATGTATTGTCTGAATGTCCAAAACCACTGACAATTAATTTTCACCTTCAGACAACACTGTCTTTTTATAAGGTTTGCTGCCTCGTGTGAGGATCGAACTCACAACCTTCAGCTTATGAGACTGGCGCGCTACCTACCTCGCTAACGAAGCACATTTAATCAACAAATCGAAAGAAAAAATTTGCGATACCGACCTTCACTTTTTGACAGTGACGTTGTAAGCACCGTGCCAAAATGTATGGTCTGAAAGTCCACAATACCTGAGAAAAAAACAATGATTTCATTCTAAAGTAAAAAATATAGATATCAACCTTAAGATGTGGTTTCCACCGTGACAAAAGTAAGTATTGTCTGAAAGTCCAAAACCACTGAGAATTAATTTTCACCTTCAGACAACACTGTCTTTTTATAAGCTTTGCTACCCCGTGTGAGGATCGAACTCACGACCTTCAGATTATGAGACTGACGCGCTGCCTGCTGCGCCAACGAGGCACATTTAAACGTTAAGTGTAAAGAAAAAATATCGATAACGACCTTCAGATTTTGACAGTAACGTTGTAAGCACCGTGCCAAAATGTATGGTCTGAAAGTCCACATCACCTGAGAAAAAAACAATGATTTCATTCGAAAGTAAGAAATATAGATATCGACCTTAAGATGTGGTATCCACCGAAACAAAAGTATGTATTGTCTGAAAGTCCACAACACCTAAGAAACAAACAATGATTTCATTCTAAAGTAAAAAATATAGATATGGATACCGACCTTCAGATTTTGACAGTGACGTTGTAAGCACCGTGACAAAAGTATGTATCGTCTGAACGTCCAATTCCACTGAGAATTAATTTTCACTTCATCTTCAGAAAACAGTGTTTTTTTAAAAGCTTTGCTGCCCCGTGTGAGGATCGAAGTCACGACCTTCAGATTATGAGACTGACGCGCTGCCTGCTGCGCCAACGAGGCACTTTTAAACATTAAGCGTAAAGAAAAAATATCGATAACGACTTTCACTTTTTGACAGTGACGTTGTAAGCACCGTGCCAAAATGTATGGTCTGAAAAACCACAACACCTGAGAAAAAAACTATGATTTCATTCTAAAGTAAAAAATATAGATATCGACCTTAAGATGTGGTATCCACTGTGACAAAAGTATATATTGTCTGGAAGTCCAAAACCACTGAGAATTAATTTTCACTTCATCTTCAGACAACACTTTCTTATTAAAAGCTTTGCTGCCCCGTGTGAGGATCGAACTCACGACCTTCAGATTATGAGACTAACGCGCTACCTACTGCGCTAACGAGGCACACCTAATCAACAAATCGAAAGAAAAATTATCAATACCGACCTTCACTTTTTGACAGTGACGTTGTAAGCACCGTGCCAAAATGTATGGTCTGAAAAACCACAACACCTGAGAAAAAAACAATGATTTCATTCTAAAGTAAAACAATTTGATATCGACCTTAAGATGTGGTTTCCACCGTGACAAAAGTATGTATTGTCTGAAAGTCCAAAAGCACTGAGAATTAATTTTCACCTTCAGACAACAGTGTCTTTTTATAAGGTTTGCTGCCCCGTGTGAGGATCGAACTCACAACCTTCAGCTTATGAGACTGACGCGCTACCTACTTCGCTAACGAAGCACATTTAATCAACAAATCGAAAGAAAAAATTTGCGATACCGACCTTCACTTTTTGACAGTGACGTTGTACGCACCGTGCCAAAATGTATGGTCTGAAAGTCCACAATACCTGAGAAAAAAACTATGATTTAATTCTAAAGTAAAAAATATAGATATCGACCTTAAGATCTGGTATCCACCGTGACAAAAGTATGTATTGTCTGAAAGTCCAAAACATCTGAGAATTAATTTTCACTTCATCTTCAGAGAACACTTTCTTTTTAAATCTTTGCTGCCCCATGTGAGGATCGAACACGCGAGCTTCAGATCATGAGACTGACGCGCTACCTACTGCGCTAACGAAGCACATTTAATAAACAAATCGAAAGAAAAAAATATCGATACCGACCTTCACTTTTTGACAGTGACGTTGTAAGCACCGTGCCAAAATGTATGGTCTGAAAAACCACAACACCTGAGAAAAAAACAATGATTTCATTCTAAAGTAAAAAATATAGATATCGACCTTAAGATGTGGTATCCACTGTGACAAAAGTATATATTGTCTGGAAGTCCAAAACCACTGAGAATTAATTTTCACTTCATCTTCAGACAACACTTTCTTATTAAAAGCTTTGCTGCCCCGTGTGAGGATCGAACTCACGACCTTCAGATTATGAGACTAACGCGCTACCTACTGCGCTAACGAGGCACACCTAATCAACAAATCGAAAGAAAAATTATCAATACCGACCT
The DNA here is from genome assembly GCF_965601325.2 of Salmo salar. Classification (NCBI taxonomy): domain Eukaryota; kingdom Metazoa; phylum Chordata; class Actinopteri; order Salmoniformes; family Salmonidae; genus Salmo; species Salmo salar. The sequence goes on along the minus strand of NC_138292.1, from coordinate 97,899,043 downwards.
TCACTTTTTGACAGTGACGTTGTAAGCACCGTGCCAAAATGTATGGTCTGAAAAACCACAACACCTGAGAAAAAAACAATGATTTAATTCTAAAGTAAAACAATTTGATATCGACCTTAAGATGTGGTTTCCACCGTGACAAAAGTATGTATTGTGTGAAAGTCCAAAACCACTGAGAATTAATTTTCACATTCAGACAACACTCTCTTTTTATAAGCTTTGCTGCCCCGTGTGAGGATCGAAAACATGACCTTCAGATTATGAGACTGACGCGGTGCCTGCTGCGCCAACGAGGCACTTTTAATAATTAAGCGTAAAGAAAAAATATCGATAACGACCTTCAGATTTTGACAGTGACGTTGTAAGCACCGTGTCAAAATGTATGGTCTGAAAGTCCACATCACATGAGAAAAAAACAATGATTTCATTCTAAAGGATAAAATATAGATATGGATACCGACCTTCAGATTTTGACAGTGACGTTGTAAGCATCGTGACAAAAGTATGTATCGTCTGAACGTCCAATACCACTGAGAATTAATTTTCACTTCATCTTCAGAAAACACTGTTTTTTTAAAAGCTTTGCTGCCCCGTGTGAGGATCGAACTCACTACCTTCAGATTATGAGACTGACGCGCTGCCTGCTGCGCCAACGAGGCACTTTTAAACATTAAGCGTAAAGAAAAAATATCGATAACGACCTTCACTTTTTGACAGTGACGTTGTAAGCACCGTGCCAAAATGTATGGTCTGAAAAACCACAACACCTGAGAAAAAAACAATGATTTCATTCTAAAGTAAAACAATTTGATATCGACCTTAAGATGTGGTTTCCACCGTGACAAAAGTATGTATTGTCTGAAAGTCCAAAACCACTGAGAATTAATTTTCACCTTCAGACAACACTGTCTTTTTATAAGCTTTGCTACCCCGTGTGAGGATCGAACTCACGACCTTCAGATTATGAGACTGACGCGCTGCCTGCTGCGCCAACGAGGCACATTTAAACGTTAAGTGTAAAGAAAAAATATCGATAACGACTTTCAGATTTTGACAGTAACGTTGTAAGCACCGTGCCAAAATGTATGGTCTGAAAGTCCACATCACCTGAGAAAAAAACAATGATTTCATTCTAAAGTAAAAAATATAGATATCGACCTTAAGATGTGGTATCCACTGTGACAAAAGTATGTATTGTCTGAAAGTCCAAAACCACTGAGAATTTATTTTCACCATCAGACAACAGTCTTTTTATAAGCTTTGCTGGCCCATGTGAGAATCGAACTCACGACCTTCAAATTACGAGACTGACGCGCTGCCTGCTGCACCAACGAGGCACATTAAATCGTTAAGTGTAAGAAAAAAATATCGATACCGACCTTCAGATTTTGACACTGACGTTGTAAGCACCGTGCCAAAATGTATGGTCTGAAAGTCCACAACACCTGAGAAAAAAACTATGATTTCATTCGAAAGTAAGAAATATAGATATCGACCTTAAGATGTGGTATCCACCGAAACAAAAGTATGTATTGTCTGAAAGTCCACAACACCTAAGAAACAAACAATGATTTCATTCTAAAGTAAAAAATATAGATATGGATACCGACCTTCAGATTTTGACAGTGACGTTGTAAGCACCGTGACAAAAGTATGTATCGTCTGAACGTCCAATTCCACTGAGAATTAATTTTCACTTCATCTTCAGAAAACAGTGTTTTTTAAAAGTTTTGCTGCCCCGTGTGAGGATCGAACTCACGACCTTCAGATTATGAGACTGACGCGCTGCCTGCTGCGCCAACGAGGCACTTTTAAACATTAAGCGTAAAGAAAAAATATCGATAACGACTTTCACTTTTTGACAGTGACGTTGTAAGCACCGTGCCAAAATGTATGGTCTGAAAAACCACAACACCTGAGAAAAAAACAATGATTTCATTCTAAAGTAAAAAATATAGATATCGACCTTAAGATGTGGTATCCACTGTGACAAAAGTATATATTGTCTGGAAGTCCAAAACCACTGAGAATTAATTTTCACTTCATCTTCAGACAACACTTTCTTATTAAAAGCTTTGCTGCCCCGTGTGAGGATCGAACTCACGACCTTCAGATTATGAGACTGACGCGCTACCTACTGCGCTAACGAGGCACACCTAATCAACAAATCGAAAGAAAAATTATCAATACCGACCTTCACTTTTTGACAGTGACGTTGTAAGCACCGTGCCAAAATGTATGGTCTGAAAAACCACAACACCTGAGAAAAAAACAATGATTTCATTCTAAAGTAAAACAATTTGATATCGACCTTAAGATGTGGTTTCCACCGTGACAAAAGTATGTATTGTCTGAATGTCCAAAACCACTGACAATTAATTTTCACCTTCAGACAACACTGTCTTTTTATAAGGTTTGCTGCCTCGTGTGAGGATCGAACTCACAACCTTCAGCTTATGAGACTGGCGCGCTACCTACCTCGCTAACGAAGCACATTTAATCAACAAATCGAAAGAAAAATTATCAATACCGACCTTCACTTTTTGACAGTGACGTTGTAAGCACCGTGCCAAAATGTATGGTCTGAAAAACCACAACACCTGAGAAAAAAACAATGATTTCATTCTAAAGTAAAACAATTTGATATCGACCTTAAGATGTGGTTTCCACCGTGACAAAAGTATGTATTGTCTGAATGTCCAAAACCACTGACAATTAATTTTCACCTTCAGACAACACTGTCTTTTTATAAGGTTTGCTGCCTCGTGTGAGGATCGAACTCACAACCTTCAGCTTATGAGACTGGCGCGCTACCTACCTCGCTAACGAAGCACATTTAATCAACAAATCGAAAGAAAAAATTTGCGATACCGACCTTCACTTTTTGACAGTGACGTTGTAAGCACCGTGCCAAAATGTATGGTCTGAAAGTCCACAATACCTGAGAAAAAAACAATGATTTCATTCTAAAGTAAAAAATATAGATATCAACCTTAAGATGTGGTTTCCACCGTGACAAAAGTAAGTATTGTCTGAAAGTCCAAAACCACTGAGAATTAATTTTCACCTTCAGACAACACTGTCTTTTTATAAGCTTTGCTACCCCGTGTGAGGATCGAACTCACGACCTTCAGATTATGAGACTGACGCGCTGCCTGCTGCGCCAACGAGGCACATTTAAACGTTAAGTGTAAAGAAAAAATATCGATAACGACCTTCAGATTTTGACAGTAACGTTGTAAGCACCGTGCCAAAATGTATGGTCTGAAAGTCCACATCACCTGAGAAAAAAACAATGATTTCATTCTAAAGTAAAAAATATAGATATCGACCTTAAGATGTGGTATCCACTGTGACAAAAGTATGTATTGTCTGAAAGTCCAAAACCACTGAGAATTTATTTTCACCATCAGACAACAGTCTTTTTATAAGCTTTGCTGGCCCGTGTGAGAATCGAACTCACGACCTTCAAATTACGAGACTGACGCGCTGCCTGCTGCACCAACGAGGCACATTAAATCGTTAAGTGTAAGAAAAAATATCGATACCGACCTTCAGATTTTGACACTGACGTTGTAAGCACCGTGCCAAAATGTATGGTCTGAAAGTCCACAACACCTGAGAAAAAAACTATGATTTCATTCGAAAGTAAGAAATATAGATATCGACCTTAAGATGTGGTATCCACCGAAACAAAAGTATGTATTGTCTGAAAGTCCACAACACCTAAGAAACAAACAATGATTTCATTCTAAAGTAAAAAATATAGATATGGATACCGACCTTCAGATTTTGACAGTGACGTTGTAAGCACCGTGACAAAAGTATGTATCGTCTGAACGTCCAATTCCACTGAGAATTAATTTTCACTTCATCTTCAGAAAACAGTGTTTTTTAAAAGCTTTGCTGCCCCGTGTGAGGATCGAACTCACGACCTTCAGATTATGAGACTGACGCGCTACCTACTGCGCTAACGAGGCACACCTAATCAACAAATCGAAAGAAAAATTATCAATACCGACCTTCACTTTTTGACAGTGACGTTGTAAGCACCGTGCCAAAATGTATGGTCTGAAAAACCACAACACCTGAGAAAAAAACAATGATTTCATTCTAAAGTAAAACAATTTGATATCGACCTTAAGATGTGGTTTCCACCGTGACAAAAGTATGTATTGTCTGAATGTCCAAAACCACTGACAATTAATTTTCACCTTCAGACAACACTGTCTTTTTATAAGGTTTGCTGCCTCGTGTGAGGATCGAACTCACAACCTTCAGCTTATGAGACTGGCGCGCTACCTACCTCGCTAACGAAGCACATTTAATCAACAAATCGAAAGAAAAATTATCAATACCGACCTTCACTTTTTGACAGTGACGTTGTAAGCACCGTGCCAAAATGTATGGTCTGAAAAACCACAACACCTGAGAAAAAAACAATGATTTCATTCTAAAGTAAAACAATTTGATATCGACCTTAAGATGTGGTTTCCACCGTGACAAAAGTATGTATTGTCTGAATGTCCAAAACCACTGACAATTAATTTTCACCTTCAGACAACACTGTCTTTTTATAAGGTTTGCTGCCTCGTGTGAGGATCGAACTCACAACCTTCAGCTTATGAGACTGGCGCGCTACCTACCTCGCTAACGAAGTACATTTAATCAACAAATCGAAAGAAAAAATTTGCGATACCGACCTTCACTTTTTGACAGTGACGTTGTAAGCACCGTGCCAAAATGTATGGTCTGAAAGTCCACAATACCTGAGAAAAAAACAATGATTTCATTCTAAAGTAAAAAATATAGATATCAACCTTAAGATGTGGTTTCCACCGTGACAAAAGTATGTATTGTCTGAAAGTCCAAAACCACTGAGAATTAATTTTCACCTTCAGACAACACAGTCTTTTTATAAGCTTTGCTACCCCGTGTGAGGATCGAACTCACGACCTTCAGATTATGAGACTGACGCGCTGCCTGCTGCGCCAACGAGGCACATTTAAACGTTAAGTGTAAAGAAAAAATATCGATAACGACCTTCAGATTTTGACAGTAACGTTGTAAGCACCGTGCCAAAATGTATGGTCTGAAAGTCCACATCACCTGAGAAAAAAACAATGATTTCATTCTAAAGTAAAAAATATAGATATCGACCTTAAGATGTGGTATCCACTGTGACAAAAGTATGTATTGTCTGAAAGTCCAAAACCACTGAGAATTTATTTTCACCATCAGACAACAGTCTTTTTATAAGCTTTGCTGGCCCGTGTGAGAATCGAACTCACGACCTTCAAATTACGAGACTGACGCGCTGCCTGCTGCACCAACGAGGCACATTAAATCGTTAAGTGTAAGAAAAAATATCGATACCGACCTTCAGATTTTGACACTGACGTTGTAAGCACCGTGCCAAAATGTATGGTCTGAAAGTCCACAACACCTGAGAAAAAAACTATGATTTCATTCGAAAGTAAGAAATATAGATATCGACCTTAAGATGTGGTATCCACCGAAACAAAAGTATGTATTGTCTGAAAGTCCACAACACCTAAGAAACAAACAATGATTTCATTCTAAAGTAAAAAATATAGATATGGATACCGACCTTCAGATTTTGACAGTGACGTTGTAAGCACCGTGACAAAAGTATGTATCGTCTGAACGTCCAATTCCACTGAGAATTAATTTTCACTTCATCTTCAGAAAACAGTGTTTTTTAAAAGCTTTGCTGCCCCGTGTGAGGATCGAACTCACGACCTTCAGATTATGAGACTGACGCGCTGCCTGCTGCGCCAACGAGGCACTTTTAAACATTAAGCGTAAAGAAAAAATATCGATAACGACTTTCACTTTTTGACAGTGACGTTGTAAGCACCGTGCCAAAATGTATGGTCTGAAAAACCACAACACCTGAGAAAAAAACAATGATTTCATTCTAAAGTAAAAAATATAGATATCGACCTTAAGATGTGGTATCCACTGTGACAAAAGTATATATTGTCTGGAAGTCCAAAACCACTGAGAATTAATTTTCACTTCATCTTCAGACAACACTTTCTTATTAAAAGCTTTGCTGCCCCGTGTGAGGATCGAACTCACGACCTTCAGATTATGAGACTGACGCGCTACCTACTGCGCTAACGAGGCACACCTAATCAACAAATCGAAAGAAAAATTATCAATACCGACCTTCACTTTTTGACAGTGACGTTGTAAGCACCGTGCCAAAATGTATGGTCTGAAAAACCACAACACCTGAGAAAAAAACAATGATTTCATTCTAAAGTAAAACAATTTGATATCGACCTTAAGATGTGGTTTCCACCGTGACAAAAGTATGTATTGTCTGAATGTCCAAAACCACTGACAATTAATTTTCACCTTCAGACAACACTGTCTTTTTATAAGGTTTGCTGCCTCGTGTGAGGATCGAACTCACAACCTTCAGCTTATGAGACTGGCGCGCTACCTACCTCGCTAACGAAGCACATTTAATCAACAAATCGAAAGAAAAATTATCAATACCGACCTTCACTTTTTGACAGTGACGTTGTAAGCACCGTGCCAAAATGTATGGTCTGAAAAACCACAACACCTGAGAAAAAAACAATGATTTCATTCTAAAGTAAAACAATTTGATATCGACCTTAAGATGTGGTTTCCACCGTGACAAAAGTATGTATTGTCTGAATGTCCAAAACCACTGACAATTAATTTTCACCTTCAGACAACACTGTCTTTTTATAAGGTTTGCTGCCTCGTGTGAGGATCGAACTCACAACCTTCAGCTTATGAGACTGGCGCGCTACCTACCTCGCTAACGAAGCACATTTAATCAACAAATCGAAAGAAAAAATTAGCGATACCGACCTTCACTTTTTGACAGTGACGTTGTAAGCACCGTGCCAAAATGTATGGTCTGAAAGTCCACAATACCTGAGAAAAAAACTATGATTTCATTCTAAAGTAAAAAATATAGATATATACCTTAAGATGTGGTATCCACCGTGACAAAAGTATGTATTGTCTGAAAGTCCATAACCACTGAGAATTTATTTTCACCATCAGACAACAGTCTTTTTATAAGCTTTGCTGCCCCGTGTGAGAATCGAACTCACGACCTTCAAATTACGAGACTGACGCGCTGCCTGCTGCACCAACGAGGCACATTTAAACATTAAGAGTAATGAAAAAATATTGATAACGACCTTCAGATTTTGACAGAGACGTTGTAAGCACCGTGCCAAAATGTATGGTCTGAAAGTCCACATCACCTGAGAAAAAAACAATGATTTCATTCTAAAGTAAAAAATATAGATATCAACCTTAAGATGTGGTATCCACTGTGACAAAAGTATGTATTGTCTGAAAGTCCAAAACAACTGAGAATTAATTTTCACTTCATCTTCGGACAACACTGTCTTTTTAAAAGCTTTGCTGCCCCGTGTGAGGATCGAACTCACGACCTTCAGATTATGAGACTGACGCGCTACCTACTGCGCTAACGAAGCACATTTAATCAACAAATCGAAAGAAAAAAATATCGATAACGACCTTCACTTTTTGACAGTGACGTTGTAAGCGCCGTGCCAAAATGTATGGTCTGAAAAACCACAACACCTGAGAAAAAAATATGATTTCATTCTAAAGTAAAACAATTTGATATCGACCTTAAGATGTGGTTTCCACCGTGACAAAAGTATGTATTGTCTGAAAGTCCAAAACCACTGAGAATTAATTTTCACCATCAGACAACAGTCTTTTTATAAGCTTTGCTGCCCCGTGTGAGGATCGAACTCACGATCTTCAGATTATGAGACTGACGCGCTGCCTGCTGCACCAACGAGGAACATTAAATCGTTAAGTGTAAGAAAAAATATCGATACCGACCTTCAGATTTTGACAGTGACGTTGTAAGCACCGTGCCAAAATATATGGTCTGAAAGTCCACAACACCTAAGAAAAAAACAATGATTTCATTCTAAAGTAAGAAATATAGATATCGACCTTAAGATGTGGTATCCACCGAAACAAAAGTATGTATTGTCTGAAAGTCCACAACACCTAAGAAACAAACAATGATTTCATTCTAAAGTAAAAAATATAGATATGGATACCGACCTTCAGATTTTGACAGTGACGTTGTAAGCACCGTGACAAAAGTATGTATCGTCTGAACGTCCAATTCCACTGAGAATTAATTTTCACTTCATCTTCAGACAACACTTTCTTATTAAAAGCTTTGCTGCCCCGTGTGAGGATCGAACTCACGACCTTCAGATTATGAGACTGACGCGCTACCTACTGCGCTAACGAGGCACACCTAATCAACAAATCGAAAGAAAAATTATCAATACCGACCTTCACTTTTTGACAGTGACGTTGTAAGCACCGTGCCAAAATGTATGGTCTGAAAAACCACAACACCTGAGAAAAAAACAATGATTTCATTCTAAAGTAAAACAATTTGATATCGACCTTAAGATGTGGTTTCCACCGTGACAAAAGTATGTATTGTCTGAATGTCCAAAACCACTGACAATTAATTTTCAACTTCAGACAACACTGTCTTTTTATAAGGTTTGCTGCCTCGTGTGAGGATCGAACTCACAACCTTCAGCTTATGAGACTGGCGCGCTACCTACCTCGCTAACGAAGCACATTTAATCAACAAATCGAAAGAAAAATTATCAATACCGACCTTCACTTTTTGACAGTGACGTTGTAAGCACCGTGCCAAAATGTATGGTCTGAAAAACCACAACACCTGAGAAAAAAACAATGATTTCATTCTAAAGTAAAACAATTTGATATCGACCTTAAGATGTGGTTTCCACCGTGACAAAAGTATGTATTGTCTGAATGTCCAAAACCACTGACAATTAATTTTCACCTTCAGACAACACTGTCTTTTTATAAGGTTTGCTGCCTCGTGTGAGGATCGAACTCACAACCTTCAGCTTATGAGACTGGCGCGCTACCTACCTCGCTAACGAAGCACATTTAATCAACAAATCGAAAGAAAAATTATCAATACCGACCTTCACTTTTTGACAGTGACGTTGTAAGCACCGTGCCAAAATGTATGGTCTGAAAAACCACAACACCTGAGAAAAAAACAATGATTTCATTCTAAAGTAAAACAATTTGATATCGACCTTAAGATGTGGTTTCCACCGTGACAAAAGTATGTATTGTCTGAATGTCCAAAACCACTGACAATTAATTTTCACCTTCAGACAACACTGTCTTTTTATAAGGTTTGCTGCCTCGTGTGAGGATCGAACTCACAACCTTCAGCTTATGAGACTGGCGCGCTACCTACCTCGCTAACGAAGCACATTTAATCAACAAATCGAAAGAAAAAATTAGCGATACCGACCTTCACTTTTTGACAGTGACGTTGTAAGCACCGTGCCAAAATGTATGGTCTGAAAGTCCACAATACCTGAGAAAAAAACTATGATTTCATTCTAAAGTAAAAAATATAGATATATACCTTAAGATGTGGTATCCACCGTGACAAAAGTATGTATTGTCTGAAAGTCCAAAACCACTGAGAATTTATTTTCACCATCAGACAACAGTCTTTTTATAAGCTTTGCTGCCCCGTGTGAGAATCGAACTCACGACCTTCAAATTACGAGACTGACGCGCTGCCTGCTGCACCAACGAGGCACATTTAAACATTAAGAGTAATGAAAAAATATTGATAACGACCTTCAGATTTTGACAGAGACGTTGTAAGCACCGTGCCAAAATGTATGGTCTGAAAGTCCACATCACCTGAGAAAAAAACAATGATTTCATTCTAAAGTAAAAAATATAGATATCAACCTTAAGATGTGGTATCCACTGTGACAAAAGTATGTATTGTCTGAAAGTCCAAAACAACTGAGAATTAATTTTCACTTCATCTTCGGACAACACTGTCTTTTTAAAAGCTTTGCTGCCCCGTGTGAGGATCGAACTCACGACCTTCAGATTATGAGACTGACGCGCTACCTACTGCGCTAACGAAGCACATTTAATCAACAAATCGAAAGAAAAAAATATCGATAACGACCTTCACTTTTTGACAGTGACGTTGTAAGCGCCGTGCCAAAATGTATGGTCTGAAAAACCACAACACCTGAGAAAAAAATATGATTTCATTCTAAAGTAAAACAATTTGATATCGACCTTAAGATGTGGTTTCCACCGTGACAAAAGTATGTATTGTCTGAAAGTCCAAAACCACTGAGAATTAATTTTCACCATCAGACAACAGTCTTTTTATAAGCTTTGCTGCCCCGTGTGAGGATCGAACTCACGATCTTCAGATTATGAGACTGACGCGCTGCCTGCTGTACCAACGAGGAACATTAAATCGTTAAGTGTAAGAAAAAATATCGATACCGACCTTCAGATTTTGACAGTGACGTTGTAAGCACCGTGCCAAAATATATGGTCTGAAAGTCCACAACACCTAAGAAAAAAACAATGATTTCATTCTAAAGTAAGAAATATAGATATCGACCTTAAGATGTGGTATCCACCGAAACAAAAGTATGTATTGTCTGAAAGTCCACAACACCTAAGAAACAAACAATGATTTCATTCTAAAGTAAAAAATATAGATATGGATACCGACCTTCAGATTTTGACAGTGACGTTGTAAGCACCGTGACAAAAGTATGTATCGTCTGAACGTCCAATTCCACTGAGAATTAATTTTCACTTCATCTTCAGAAAACAGTGTTTTTTAAAAGCTTTGCTGCCCCGTGTGAGGATGGAACTCACGACCTTCAGATTATGAGACTGACGCGCTGCCTGCTGCGCCAACGAGGCACTTTTAAACATTAAGCGTAAAGAAAAAATATCGATAACGACTTTCACTTTTTGACAGTGACGTTGTAAGCACTGTGCCAAAATGTATGGTCTGAAAAACCACAACACCTGAGAAAAAAACAATGATTTCATTCTAAAGTAAAAAATATAGATATCGACCTTAAGATGTGGTATCCACTGTGACAAAAGTATATATTGTCTGGAAGTCCAAAACCACTGAGAATTAATTTTCACTTCATCTTCAGACAACACTTTCTTATTAAAAGCTTTGCTGCCCCGTGTGAGGATCGAACTCACGACCTTCAGATTATGAGACTGACGCGCTACCTACTGCGCTAACGAGGCACACCTAATCAACAAATCGAAAGAAAAATTATCAATACCGACCTTCACTTTTTGACAGTGACGTTGTAAGCACCGTGCCAAAATGTATGGTCTGAAAAACCACAACACCTGAGAAAAAAACAATGATTTCATTCTAAAGTAAAACAATTTGATATCGACCTTAAGATGTGGTTTCCACCGTGACAAAAGTATGTATTGTCTGAAAGTCCAAAACCACTGAGAATTAATTTTCACCATCAGACAACAGTCTTTTTATAAGCTTTGCTGCCCCGTGTGAGGATCGAACTCACGATCTTCAGATTATGAGACTGACGCGCTGCCTGCTGCACCAACGAGGAACATTAAATCGTTAAGTGTAAGAAAAAATATCGATACCGACCTTCAGATTTTGACAGTGACGTTGTAAGCACCGTGCCAAAATATATGGTCTGAAAGTCCACAACACCTAAGAAAAAAACAATGATTTCATTCTAAAGTAAGAAATATAGATATCGACCTTAAGATGTGGTATCCACCGAAACAAAAGTATGTATTGTCTGAAAGTCCACAACACCTAAGAAACAAACAATGATTTCATTCTAAAGTAAAAAATATAGATATGGATACCGACCTTCAGATTTTGACAGTGACGTTGTAAGCACCGTGACAAAAGTATGTATCGTCTGAACGTCCAATTCCACTGAGAATTAATTTTCACTTCATCTTCAGACAACACTTTCTTATTAAAAGCTTTGCTGCCCCGTGTGAGGATCGAACTCACGACCTTCAGATTATGAGACTGACGCGCTACCTACTGCGCTAACGAGGCACACCTAATCAACAAATCGAAAGAAAAATTATCAATACCGACCTTCACTTTTTGACAGTGACGTTGTAAGCACCGTGCCAAAATGTATGGTCTGAAAAACCACAACACCTGAGAAAAAAACAATGATTTCATTCTAAAGTAAAACAATTTGATATCGACCTTAAGATGTGGTTTCCACCGTGACAAAAGTATGTATTGTCTGAATGTCCAAAACCACTGACAATTAATTTTCACCTTCAGACAACACCGTCTTTTTATAAGGTTTGCTGCCTCGTGTGAGGATCGAACTCACAACCTTCAGCTTATGAGACTGGCGCGCTACCTACCTCGCTAACGAAGCACATTTAATCAACAAATCGAAAGAAAAATTATCAATACCGACCTTCACTTTTTGACAGTGACGTTGTAAGCACCGTGCCAAAATGTATGGTCTGAAAAACCACAACACCTGAGAAAAAAACAATGATTTCATTCTAAAGTAAAACAATTTGATATCGACCTTAAGATGTGGTTTCCACCGTGACAAAAGTATGTATTGTCTGAATGTCCAAAACCACTGACAATTAATTTTCACCTTCAGACAACACTGTCTTTTTATAAGGTTTGCTGCCTCGTGTGAGGATCGAACTCACAACCTTCAGCTTATGAGACTGGCGCGCTACCTACCTCGCTAACGAAGCACATTTAATCAACAAATCGAAAGAAAAATTATCAATACCGACCTTCACTTTTTGACAGTGACGTTGTAAGCACCGTGCCAAAATGTATGGTCTGAAAAACCACAACACCTGAGAAAAAAACAATGATTTCATTCTAAAGTAAAACAATTTGATATCGACCTTAAGATGTGGTTTCCACCGTGACAAAAGTATGTATTGTCTGAATGTCCAAAACCACTGACAATTAATTTTCACCTTCAGACAACACTGTCTTTTTATAAGGTTTGCTGCCTCGTGTGAGGATCGAACTCACAACCTTCAGCTTATGAGACTGGCGCGCTACCTACCTCGCTAACGAAGCACATTTAATCAACAAATCGAAAGAAAAAATTAGCGATACCGACCTTCACTTTTTGACAGTGACGTTGTAAGCACCGTGCCAAAATGTATGGTCTGAAAGTCCACAATACCTGAGAAAAAAACTATGATTTCATTCTAAAGTAAAAAATATAGATATATACCTTAAGATGTGGTATCCACCGTGACAAAAGTATGTATTGTCTGAAAGTCCAAAACCACTGAGAATTTATTTTCACCATCAGACAACAGTCTTTTTATAAGCTTTGCTGCCCCGTGTGAGAATCGAACTCACGACCTTCAAATTACGAGACTGACGCGCTGCCTGCTGCACCAACGAGGCACATTTAAACATTAAGAGTAATGAAAAAATATTGATAACGACCTTCAGATTTTGACAGAGACGTTGTAAGCACCGTGCCAAAATGTATGGTCTGAAAGTCCACATCACCTGAGAAAAAAACAATGATTTCATTCTAAAGTAAAAAATATAGATATCAACCTTAAGATGTGGTATCCACTGTGACAAAAGTATGTATTGTCTGAAAGTCCAAAACAACTGAGAATTAATTTTCACTTCATCTTCGGACAACACTGTCTTTTTAAAAGCTTTGCTGCCCCGTGTGAGGATCGAACTCACGACCTTCAGATTATGAGACTGACGCGCTACCTACTGCGCTAACGAAGCACATTTAATCAACAAATCGAAAGAAAAAAATATCGATAACGACCTTCACTTTTTGACAGTGACGTTGTAAGCGCCGTGCCAAAATGTATGGTCTGAAAAACCACAACACCTGAGAAAAAAATATGATTTCATTCTAAAGTAAAACAATTTGATATCGACCTTAAGATGTGGTTTCCACCGTGACAAAAGTATGTATTGTCTGAAAGTCCAAAACCACTGAGAATTAATTTTCACCATCAGACAACAGTCTTTTTATAAGCTTTGCTGCCCCGTGTGAGGATCGAACTCACGATCTTCAGATTATGAGACTGACGCGCTGCCTGCTGTACCAACGAGGAACATTAAATCGTTAAGTGTAAGAAAAAATATCGATACCGACCTTCAGATTTTGACAGTGACGTTGTAAGCACCGTGCCAAAATATATGGTCTGAAAGTCCACAACACCTAAGAAAAAAACAATGATTTCATTCTAAAGTAAGAAATATAGATATCGACCTTAAGATGTGGTATCCACCGAAACAAAAGTATGTATTGTCTGAAAGTCCACAACACCTAAGAAACAAACAATGATTTCATTCTAAAGTAAAAAATATAGATATGGATACCGACCTTCAGATTTTGACAGTGACGTTGTAAGCACCGTGACAAAAGTATGTATCGTCTGAACGTCCAATTCCACTGAGAATTAATTTTCACTTCATCTTCAGAAAACAGTGTTTTTTAAAAGCTTTGCTGCCCCGTGTGAGGATCGAACTCACGACCTTCAGATTATGAGACTGACGCGCTGCCTGCTGCGCCAACGAGGCACTTTTAAACATTAAGCGTAAAGAAAAAATATCGATAACGACTTTCACTTTTTGACAGTGACGTTGTAAGCACCGTGCCAAAATGTATGGTCTGAAAAACCACAACACCTGAGAAAAAAACAATGATTTCATTCTAAAGTAAAAAATATAGATATCGACCTTAAGATGTGGTATCCACTGTGACAAAAGTATATATTGTCTGGAAGTCCAAAACCACTGAGAATTAATTTTCACTTCATCTTCAGACAACACTTTCTTATTAAAAGCTTTGCTGCCCCGTGTGAGGATCGAACTCACGACCTTCAGATTATGAGACTGACGCGCTACCTACTGCACTAACGAGGCACACCTAATCAACAAATCGAAAGAAAAATTATCAATACCGACCTTCACTTTTTGACAGTGACGTTGTAAGCACCGTGCCAAAATGTATGGTCTGAAAAACCACAACACCTGAGAAAAAAACAATGATTTCATTCTAAAGTAAAACAATTTGATATCGACCTTAAGATGTGGTTTCCACCGTGACAAAAGTATGTATTGTCTGAATGTCCAAAACCACTGACAATTAATTTTCACCTTCAGACAACACTGTCTTTTTATAAGGTTTGCTGCCTCGTGTGAGGATCGAACTCACAACCTTCAGCTTATGAGACTGGCGCGCTACCTACCTCGCTAACGAAGCACATTTAATCAACAAATCGAAAGAAAAATTATCAATACCGACCTTCACTTTTTGACAGTGACGTTGTAAGCACCGTGCCAAAATGTATGGTCTGAAAAACCACAACACCTGAGAAAAAAACAATGATTTCATTCTAAAGTAAAACAATTTGATATCGACCTTAAGATGTGGTTTCCACCGTGACAAAAGTATGTATTGTCTGAAAGTCCAAAACCACTGAGAATTAATTTTCACCTTCAGACAACACTGTCTTTTTATAAGCTTTGCTACCCCGTGTGAGGATCGAACTCACGACCTTCAGATTATGAGACTGACGCGCTGCCTGCTGCGCCAACGAGGAACATTTAAACGTAAAGTGTAAAGAAAAAATATCGATAACGACCTTCAGATTTTGACAGTAACGTTGTAAGCACCGTGCCAAAATGTATGGTCTGAAAGTCCACATCACCTGAGAAAAAAACAATGATTTCATTCTAAAGTAAAAAATATAGATATCGACCTTAAGATGTGGTATCCACTGTGACAAAAGTATGTATTGTCTGAAAGTCCAAAACCACTGAGAATTTATTTTCACCATCAGACAACAGTCTTTTTATAAGCTTTGCTGCCCCGTGTGAGAATCGAACTCACGACCTTCAAATTACGAGACTGACGCGCTGCCTGCTGCACCAACGAGGCACATTAAATCGTTAAGTGTAAGAAAAAATATCGATACCGACCTTCAGATTTTGACACTGACGTTGTAAGCACCGTGCCAAAATGTATGGTCTGAAAGTCCACAACACCTGAGAAAAAAACTATGATTTCATTCGAAAGTAAGAAATATAGATATCGACCTTAAGATGTGGTATCCACCGAAACAAAAGTATGTATTGTCTGAAAGTCCACAACACCTAAGAAACAAACAATGATTTCATTCTAAAGTAAAAAATATAGATATGGATACCGACCTTCAGATTTTGACAGTGACGTTGTAAGCACCGTGACAAAAGTATGTATCGTCTGAACGTCCAATTCCACTGAGAATTAATTTTCACTTCATCTTCAGAAAACAGTGTTTTTTAAAAGCTTTGCTGCCCCGTGTGAGGATCGAACTCACGACCTTCAGATTATGAGACTGACGCGCTGCCTGCTGCGCCAACGAGGCACTTTTAAACATTAAGCGTAAAGAAAAAATATCGATAACGACTTTCACTTTTTGACAGTGACGTTGTAAGCACCGTGCCAAAATGTATGGTCTGAAAAACCACAACACCTGAGAAAAAAACAATGATTTCATTCTAAAGTAAAAAATATAGATATCGACCTTAAGATGTGGTATCCACTGTGACAAAAGTATATATTGTCTGGAAGTCCAAAACCACTGAGAATTAATTTTCACTTCATCTTCAGACAACACTTTCTTATTAAAAGCTTTGCTGCCCTGTGTGAGGATCGAACTCACGACCTTCAGATTATGAGACTGACGCGCTACCTACTGCGCTAACGAGGCACATCTAATCAACAAATCGAAAGAAAAAATTATCAATACCGACCTTCACTTTTTGACAGTGACGTTGTAAGCACCGTGCCAAAATGTATGGTCTGAAAAACCACAACACCTGAGAAAAAAACAATGATTTCATTCTAAAGTAAAACAATTTGATATCGACCTTAAGATGTGGTTTCCACCGTGACAAAAGTATGTATTGTCTGAAAGTCCAAAACCACTGAGAATTAATTTTCACCTTCAGACAACACTGTCTTTTTATAAGGTTTGCTGCCCCGTGTGAGGATCGAACTCACAACCTTCAGCTTATGAGACTGACGCGCTACCTACTTCGCTAACGAAGCACATTTAATCAACAAATCGAAAGAAAAAATTTGCGATACCGACCTTCACTTTTTGACAGTGACGTTGTACGCACCGTGCCAAAATGTATGGTCTGAAAGTCCACAATACCTGAGAAAAAAACTATGATTTCATTCTAAAGTAAAAAATATAGATATCGACCTTAATATGTGGTATCCACCGTGACAAAAGTATGTATTGTCTGAAAGTCCAAAACATCTGAGAATTAATTTTCACTTCATCTTCAGAGAACACTTTCTTTTAAAATCTTTGCTGCCCCATGTGAGGATCGAACACGCGAGCTTCAGATCACGAGACTGACGCGCTACCTACTGCGCTAACGAAGCACATTTAATAAACAAATCGAAAGAAATAAATATCGATACCGACCTTCACTTTTTGACAGTGACGTTGTAAGCACCGTGCCAAAATGTATGGTCTGAAAAACCACAACACCTGAGAAAAAAACAATGATTTCATTCTAAAGTAAAACAATTTGATATCGACCTTAAGATGTGGTTTCCACCGTGACAAAAGTATGTATTGTGTGAAAGTCCAAAACCACTGAGAATTAATTTTCACATTCAGACAACACTCTCTTTTTATAAGCTTTGCTGCCCCGTGTGAGGATCGAAAACATGACCTTCAGATTATGAGACTGACGCGGTGCCTGCTGCGCCAACGAGGCACTTTTAATAATTAAGCGTAAAGAAAAAATATCGATAACGACCTTCAGATTTTGACAGTGACGTTGTAAGCACCGTGTCAAAATGTATGGTCTGAAAGTCCACATCACATGAGAAAAAAACAATGATTTCATTCTAAAGGATAAAATATAGATATGGATACCGACCTTCAGATTTTGACAGTGACGTTGTAAGCATCGTGACAAAAGTATGTATCGTCTGAACGTCCAATACCACTGAGAATTAATTTTCACTTCATCTTCAGAAAACACTGTTTTTTAAAAGCTTTGCTGCCCCGTGTGAGGATCGAACTCACTACCTTCAGATTATGAGACTGACGCGCTGCCTGCTGCGCCAACGAGGCACTTTTAAACATTAAGCGTAAAGAAAAAATATCGATAACGACCTTCACTTTTTGACAGTGACGTTGTAAGCACCGTGCCAAAATGTATGGTCTGAAAAACCACAACACCTGAGAAAAAAACAATGATTTCATTCTAAAGTAAAACAATTTGATATCGACCTTAAGATGTGGTTTCCACCGTGACAAAAGTATGTATTGTCTGAAAATCCAAAACCACTGAGAATTAATTTTCACCTTCAGACAACACTGTCTTTTTATAAGCTTTGCTACCCCGTGTGAGGATCGAACTCACGACCTTCAGATTATGAGACTGACGCGCTGCCTGCTGCGCCAACGAGGCACATTTAAACATTAAGTGTAAAGAAAAAATATCGATAACGACCTTCAGATTTTGACAGTAACGTTGTAAGCACCGTGCCAAAATGTATGGTCTGAAAGTCCACATCACCTGAGAAAAAAACAATGATTTCATTCTAAAGTAAAAAATATAGATATCGACCTTAAGATGTGGTATCCACTGTGACAAAAGTATGTATTGTCTGAAAGTCCAAAACCACTGAGAATTTATTTTCACCATCAGACAACAGTCTTTTTATAAGCTTTGCTGCCCTGTGTGAGAATCGAACTCACGACCTTCAAATTACGAGACTGACGCGCTGCCTGCTGCACCAACGAGGCACATTAAATCGTTATGTGTAAGAAAAAATATCGATACCGACCTTCAGATTTTGACACTGACGTTGTAAGCACCGTGCCAAAATGTATGGTCTGAAAGTCCACAACACCTGAGAAAAAAACTATGATTTCATTCGAAAGTAAGAAATATAGATATCGACCTTAAGATGTGGTATCCACCGAAACAAAAGTATGTATTGTCTGAAAGTCCACAACACCTAAGAAACAAACAATGATTTCATTCTAAAGTAAAAAATATAGATATGGATACCGACCTTCAGATTTTGACAGTGACGTTGTAAGCACCGTGACAAAAGTATGTATCGTCTGAACGTCCAATTCCACTGAGAATTAATTTTCACTTCATCTTCAGAAAACAGTGTTTTTTAAAAGGCTTTGCTGCCCCGTGTGAGGATCGAAGTCACGACCTTCAGATTATGAGACTGACGCGCTGCCTGCTGCGCCAACGAGGCACTTTTAAACATTAAGCGTAAAGAAAAAATATCGATAACGACTTTCACTTTTTGACAGTGACGTTGTAAGCACCGTGCCAAAATGTATGGTCTGAAAAACCACAACACCTGAGAAAAAAACAATGATTTCATTCTAAAGTAAAAAATATAGATATCGACCTTAAGATGTGGTATCCACTGTGACAAAAGTATATATTGTCTGGAAGTCCAAAACCACTGAGAATTAATTTTCACTTCATCTTCAGACAACACTTTCTTATTAAAAGCTTTGCTGCCCCGTGTGAGGATCGAACTCACGACCTTCAGATTATGAGACTGACGCGCTACCTACTGCGCTAACGAGGCACACCTAATCAACAAATCGAAAGAAAAATTATCAATACCGACCTTCACTTTTTGACAGTGACGTTGTAAGCACCGTGCCAAAATGTATGGTCTGAAAAACCACAACACCTGAGAAAAAAACAATGATTTCATTCTAAAGTAAAACAATTTGATATCGACCTTAAGATGTGGTTTCCACCGTGACAAAAGTATGTATTGTCTGAAAGTCCAAAACCACTGAGAATTCATTTTCACCTTCAGACAACACTGTCTTTTTATAAGGTTTGCTGCCCCGTGTGAGGATCGAACTCACAACCTTCAGCTTATGAGACTGACGCGCTACCTACTTCGCTAACGAAGCACATTTAATCAACAAATCGAAAGAAAAAATTAGCGATACCGACCTTCACTTTTTGACAGTGACGTTGTACGCACCGTGCCAAAATGTATGGTCTGAAAGTCCACAATACCTGAGAAAAAAACTATGATTTCATTCTAAAGTAAAAAATATAGATATCGACCTTAAGATGTGGTATCCACCGTGACAAAAGTATGTATTGTCTGAAAGTCCAAAACATCTGAGAATTAATTTTCACTTCATCTTCAGAGAACACTTTCTTTTTAAATCTTTGCTGCCCCATGTGAGGATCGAACACGCGAGCTTCAGATCATGAGACTGACGCGCTACCTACTGCGCTAACGAAGCACATTTAATAAACAAATCGAAAGAAAAAAATATCGATACCGACCTTCACTTTTTGACAGTGACGTTGTAAGCACCGTGCCAAAATGTATGGTCTGAAAAACCACAACACCTGAGAAAAAAACAATGATTTCATTCTAAAGTAAAACAATTTGATATCGACCTTAAGATGTGGTTTCCACCGTGACAAAAGTATGTATTGTGTGAAAGTCCAAAACCACTGAGAATTAATTTTCACATTCAGACAACACTCTCTTTTTATAAGCTTTGCTGCCCCGTGTGAGGATCGAAAACATGACCTTCAGATTATGAGACTGACGCGGTGCCTGCTGCGCCAACGAGGCACTTTTAATAATTAAGCGTAAAGAAAAAATATCGATAACGACCTTCAGATTTTGACAGTGACGTTGTAAGCACCGTGTCAAAATGTATGGTCTGAAAGTCCACATCACATGAGAAAAAAACAATGATTTCATTCTAAAGGATAAAATATAGATATGGATACCGACCTTCAGATTTTGACAGTGACGTTGTAAGCATCGTGACAAAAGTATGTATCGTCTGAACGTCCAATACCACTGAGAATTAATTTTCACTTCATCTTCAGAAAACACTGTTTTTTTTAAAAGCTTTGCTGCCCCGTGTGAGGATCGAACTCACTACCTTCAGATTATGAGACTGACGCGCTGCCTGCTGCGCCAACGAGGCACTTTTAAACATTAAGCGTAAAGAAAAAATATCGATAACGACCTTCACTTTTTGACAGTGACGTTGTAAGCACCGTGCCAAAATGTATGGTCTGAAAAACCACAACACCTGAGAAAAAAACAATGATTTCATTCTAAAGTAAAACAATTTGATATCGACCTTAAGATGTGGTTTCCACCGTGACAAAAGTATGTATTGTCTGAAAGTCCAAAACCACTGAGAATTAATTTTCACCTTCAGACAACACTGTCTTTTTATAAGCTTTGCTACCCCGTGTGAGGATCGAAATCACGACCTTCAGATTATGAGACTGACGCGCTGCCTGCTGCGCCAACGAGGCACATTTAAACGTTAAGTGTAAAGAAAAAATATCGATAACGACCTTCAGATTTTGACAGTAACGTTGTAAGCACCGTGCCAAAATGTATGGTCTGAAAGTCCACATCACCTGAGAAAAAAACAATGATTTCATTCTAAAGTAAAAAATATAGATATCGACCTTAAGATGTGGTATCCACTGTGACAAAAGTATGTATTGTCTGAAAGTCCAAAACCACTGAGAATTTATTTTCACCATCAGACAACAGTCTTTTAATAAGCTTTGCTGCCCCGTGTGAGAATCGAACTCACGACCTTCAAATTACGAGACTGACGCGCTGCCTGCTGCACCAACGAGGCACATTAAATCGTTAAGTGTAAGAAAAAATATCGATACCGACCTTCAAATTTTGACACTGACGTTGTAAGCACCGTGCCAAAATGTATGGTCTGAAAGTCCACAACACCTGAGAAAAAAACTATGATTTCATTCGAAAGTAAGAAATATAGATATCGACCTTAAGATGTGGTATCCACTGAAACAAAAGTATGTATTGTCTGAAAGTCCACAACACCTAAGAAACAAACAATGATTTCATTCTAAAGTAAAAAATATAGATACGGATACCGACCTTCAGATTTTGACAGTGACGTTGTAAGCACCGTGACAAAAGTATGTATCGTCTGAACGTCCAATTCCACTGAGAATTAATTTTCACTTCATCTTCAGAAAACAGTGTTTTTTAAAAGCTTTGCTGCCCCGTGTGAGGATCGAACTCACGACCTTCAGATTATGAAAAGGACGCGCTGCCTGCTGCGCCAACGAGGCACTTTTAAACATTAAGCGTAAAGAAAAAATATCGATAACGACTTTCACTTTTTGACAGTGACTTTGTAAGCACCGTGCCAAAATGTATGGTCTGAAAAACCACAACACCTGAGAAAAAAACAATGATTTCATTCTAAAGTAAAAAATATAGATATCGACCTTAAGATGTGGTATCCACTGTGACAAAAGTATATATTGTCTGGAAGTCCAAAACCACTGAGAATTAATTTTCACTTCATCTTCAGACAACACTTTCTTATTAAAAGCTTTGCTGCCCCGTGTGAGGATCGAACTCACGACCTTCAGATTATGAGCCTGACGCGCTACCTACTGCGCTAACGAGGCACACCTAATCAACAAATCGAAAGAAAAATTATCAATACCGACCTTCACTTTTTGACAGTGACGTTGTAAGCACCGTGCCAAAATGTATGGTCTGAAAAACCACAACACCTGAGAAAAAAACAATGATTTCATTCTAAAGTAAAACAATTTGATATCGACCTTAAGATGTGGTTTCCACCGTGACAAAAGTATGTATTGTCTGAATGTCCAAAACCACTGACAATTAATTTTCACCTTCAGACAACACTGTCTTTTTATAAGGTTTGCTGCCTCGTGTGAGGATCGAACTCACAACCTTCAGCTTATGAGACTGGCGCGCTACCTACCTCGCTAACGAAGCACATTTAATCAACAAATCGAAAGAAAAAATTAGCGATACCGACCTTCACTTTTTGACAGTGACGTTGTAAGCACCGTGCCAAAATGTATGGTCTGAAAGTCCACAATACCTGAGAAAAAAACTATGATTTCATTCTAAAGTAAAAAATATAGATATATACCTTAAGATGTGGTATCCACCGTGACAAAAGTATGTATTGTCTGAAAGTCCAAAACCACTGAGAATTTATTTTCACCATCAGACAACAGTCTTTTTATAAGCTTTGCTGCCCCGTGTGAGAATCGAACTCACGACCTTCAAATTACGAGACTGACGCGCTGCCTGCTGCACCAACGAGGCACATTTAAACATTAAGAGTAATGAAAAAATATTGATAACGACCTTCAGATTTTGACAGAGACGTTGTAAGCACCGTGCCAAAATGTATGGTCTGAAAGTCCACATCACCTGAGAAAAAAACAATGATTTCATTCTAAAGTAAAAAATATAGATATCAACCTTAAGATGTGGTATCCACTGTGACAAAAGTATGTATTGTCTGAAAGTCCAAAACAACTGAGAATTAATTTTCACTTCATCTTCGGACAACACTGTCTTTTTAAAAGCTTTGCTGCCCCGTGTGAGGATCGAACTCACGACCTTCAGATTATGAGACTGACGCGCTACCTACTGCGCTAACGAAGCACATTTAATCAACAAATCGAAAGAAAAAAATATCGATAACGACCTTCACTTTTTGACAGTGACGTTGTAAGCGCCGTGCCAAAATGTATGGTCTGAAAAACCACAACACCTGAGAAAAAAATATGATTTCATTCTAAAGTAAAACAATTTGATATCGACCTTAAGATGTGGTTTCCACCGTGACAAAAGTATGTATTGTCTGAAAGTCCAAAACCACTGAGAATTAATTTTCACCATCAGACAACAGTCTTTTTATAAGCTTTGCTGCCCCGTGTGAGGATCGAACTCACGATCTTCAGATTATGAGACTGACGCGCTGCCTGCTGCACCAACGAGGAACATTAAATCGTTAAGTGTAAGAAAAAATATCGATACCGACCTTCAGATTTTGACAGTGACGTTGTAAGCACCGTGCCAAAATATATGGTCTGAAAGTCCACAACACCTAAGAAAAAAACAATGATTTCATTCTAAAGTAAAAAATATAGATATCGATACCGACCTTGAGATTTTGACAGTGACGTTGTAAGCACCGTGACAAAAGTATGTATCGTCTGAACGTCCAATACCACTGAGAATTAATTCTCACTTCATCTTCAGAAAACACTGTCTTTTTAAAAGCTTTGCTGCCCCGTGTGAGGATCGAACTCACGACCTTCAGATTATGAGACTGAAGCGCTGCCTGCTGCGCCAACAACGCACTTTTAAACGTTAAGCGTAAAGAAAAAATATCTATACCGACCTTCAGATTTTGACAGTGACGTTGTAAGTACCGTGCCAAAATGTATGGTCTGAAAAACCACAACACCTGAGAAAAAAAATGATTTCATTCTAAAGTAAAACAATTTGATATCGACCTTAAGATGTGGTTTCCACCATGACAAAAGTATGTATTGTCTGAAAGTCCAAAACCACTGAAAATTAAATTTCATCTTCAGACAACACTGTCTTTTTAAAGTCTTTGCTGCCCCGTGTAAGGATCAAACTCACGACCTTCAGATTATGAGACTGACGCGCTGCCTGCTGCGCCAACGATGCACATTTAAACATTAAGCGTAAAGAAAAAATATTGATACCTAAATTCAGATTTTGACAGATGTTGTAAGCACCGGGCCAAAATGTATGGTCTGAAAGTCCACAACACCTGAGAAAAAAACTCTGATTTCATTCTAAAGTAAAAAAAATTGTTATCGAACTTAAGATGTGGTATCCACCGTGACAAAAGTATGTATTGTCTGAAAGTCCAAAACCACTGAGAATTAATTTTCACTTCATCTTCAGACAACACTGTCTTTTTAAAATCTTTGCTGCCCCGTGTGAGGATCAAACTAACGACCTTCAAATTATGAGACTGACGCGCTGCCTGCTGCACCAACGAGGCAAATTAAATCATTAAGTGTAAGAAAAAATATCTATTCCGACCTTCAGATTATGATAGTGACGTTGAAAGCACCGTGCCAAAATGTATGGTCTGAAAAACGACAACACCTGAGAAAAAAACAATGATTTCATTCTAAAGTAAAACAATTTGATATCGACCTTAAGATGTGGTTTACACCGTGACAAAAGTATGTATTGTCTGAAAGTCCAAAACCACCGAGAATTAATTTTCACCTTCTGACAACTCTGTCTTTTTATAAGCTTTGCTGCCCGTGTGAGGATCGAACTCACGACCTTCAGATTATGAGACTGACGCGCTGCCTGCTGCGCTAACAAGGCATATTTAACCAACAAATCGAAAGAAAAAATTATCGATACTGACCTTCACTTTTTGACAGTGACGTTGTAAGCACCGTGCCAAAATATATGGTCTGAAAGTCCACAACACCTAAGAAAAAAACAATGATTTAATTCTAAAGTAAAAAATGTAGATATCGATACCGACCTTCAGATTTTGACAGTGACGTTGTAAGCACCGTGCCAAAATGTATGGTCTGAAAGTCCACATCACCTGAGAAAAAAACAATGATTTCATTCTAAAGTAAAAAATATAGATATGGATTCCGACCTTCAGATTTTGACAGTGACGTTGTAAGCACCGTGACAAAAGTATGTATCGTCTGAACGTCCAATACCACTGAGAATTAATTTTCACTTCATCTTCAGAAAACACTGTTTTTTTAAAAGCTTTGCTGCCCCGTGTGAGGATCGAACTCACGCCCTTCAGATTATGAGACTGACGCGCTGCCTGCTGCGCCAACGAGGCACTTTTAAACATTAAGCGTAAAGAAAAAATATCGATAACGACTTTCACTTTTTGACAGTGACGTTGTAAGCACCGTGCCAAAATGTATGGTCTGAAAAACCACAACACCTGAGAAAAAAACAATGATTTCATTCTAAAGTAAAAAATATAGATATCGACCTTAAGATGTGGTATCCACTGTGACAAAAGTATGTATTGTCTGGAAGTCCAAAACCACTGAGAATTAATTTCCACTTCATCTTCAGACAACACTTTCTTATTAACAGCTTTGCTGCCCCGTGTGAGGATCGAACTCTGGACCTTCAGATTATGAAACTGAGGCGCTACCTACTGCGCTAACGAGGCACATCTAATTAACAATTCGAAAGAAAAAATTATCAATACCGACCTTCACTTTTTGACAGTGACGTTGTAAGCACCGTGCCAAAATGTATGGTCTGAAAAACCACAACACCTGAGAAAAAAACAATGATTTCATTCTAAAGTAAAACAATTTGATATCGACCTTAAGATGTGGTTTCCACCGTGACAAAAGTATGTATTGTCTGAAAGTCCAAAACCACTGAGAATTAATTTTCACCTTCAGACAACACTGTCTTTTTATAAGCTTTGCTGCCCCATGTGAGGATCGAACTAACGACCTTCAGATTATGAGACTGACGCGCTGCCTGCTGCGCCAACGAGGCACTTCTAAACATTAAGCGTAAAGAAAAAATATCGATAACGACCTTCAGATTTTGACAGTGACGTTGTAAGCACCGTGCCAAAATGTATGGTCTGAAAGTCCACATCACCTGAGAAAAAAAATATGATTTCATTCTAAAGTAAAAAATATAGATATCGACATTAAGATGTGGTATCCACCGAAACAAAAGTATGTATTGTCTGAAAGTCCAAAACATCTGAGAATTAATTGTCACTTATTCTTCAGACAACACTTTCTTTTTTAAATCTTTGCTGCCCCGTGTGAGGATCTAACTCACGACCATTCAGATTATGAGACTGACGCGCTACCTACTGCGCTAACGAAGCACATTTAATAATGAAATCGAAAGAAAAAATTATCGATACCGACCTTCACTTTTTGACAGTGACGTTGTAAGCACCGTGCCAAAATGTATGGTCTGAAAAACCACAACACCTGAGAAAAAAACTATGATTTCATTCTAAAGTAAAACAATTTGATATCGACCTTAAGATGTGGTTTCCACCGTGACAAAAGTATGTATTGTCTGAAAGTCCAAAACCACTGAGAATTAATTTTCACCATCAGACAACAGTCTTTTTATAAGCTTTGCTGCCCAGTGTGAGGATCGAACTCACTACCTTCAAATTACGAGACTGACGCGCTGCCTGCTGCACCAACGAGGCACATTAAATCGTTAAGTGTAAGAAAAAATATCGATACCGACCTTCAGATTTTGACACTGACGTTGTAAGCACCGTGCCAAAATGAATGGTCTGAAAGTCCACAACACCTGAGAAAAAAACTATGATTTCATTAGAAAGTAAGAAATATAGATATCGACCTTAAGATGTGGTATCCACCGAAACAAAGTATGTATTGTCTGAAAGTCCAAAACATCTGAGAATTAATTGTCACTTATTCTTCAGACAACACTTTCTTTTTAAAATCTTTGCTGCCCCGTGTGAAGATCTAACTCACTACCTTCAGATTATGAGACTGACGCGCTGCCTGCTGCACCAACGAGGCACGTTAAAGCATTAAGTGTAAGAAAAAATATAGATACCGACCTTCAGATTTTGACAGTGACGTTGTAAGCACCGTGACAAAAGTATATATCGTCTGAACGTCCAATTCCACTGAGAATTAATTTTCACTTCATCTTCAGAAAACACTGTTTTTTTAAAAGCTTTGCTGCCCGGTGTGAGGATCGAACTCACGACCTTCACATTATGAGACTGACGCGCTGCCTGCTGCGCCAACGATGCACATTAATTCGTTAAGTGTAAGAAAAAATATCGATACCGACCTTCAATTTTTGACAGTGACGTTGTAAGCACCGTGCCAAAATGTATGGTCTGAAAAACCACAACACCTGAGAAAAAAACTATGATTTCATTCTAAAGTAAAACAATTTGATATCGACCTTAAGATGTGGTTTCCACCGTGACAAAAGTATGTATTGTCTGAAAGTCCAAAAGCACTGAGAATTACTTTTCACCTTCAGACATCACTGTCTTTTTATAAGCTTTGCTGCCCCGTGTGAGGATCGAATTTACGACCTTCAAATTATGAGACTGACGCGCTGCCTGCTGCGCCAACGAGGCACATTAAAGCATTAAGTGTAAGAAAAAATATTGATACCGACCTTCACTTTTTGACAGTGATGTTGTAAGTACCGTGCCAAAATGTATGGTCTGAAAGTCCACAACACCTGAGAAAAAAATATGATTTCATTCTAAAGTAAAAAATATAGATATCGACCTTAAGATGTGGTATCCACCGTGACAAAAGTATGTATTGTCTGAAAGTCCAAAACCACTGAGAATTAATTTTCACTTCATCTTCGGACAACACTGTCTTTTTAAAACTTTGCTGCCCCGTGTGAGTATCGAACTCACGACCTTCAGATTATGAGACTGACGCGCTACCTACTGCGCTAACGAAGCACATTTAATCAACAAATCGAAAGAAAAAATTATCGATACCGACCTTCACTTTTTGACAGTGACGTTGTAAGCACCGTGCCAAAATGTTAGGTCTGAAAAACCACAACACCTGAGAAAAAAAGTATGATTTCATTCTAAAGTAAAACAATTTGATATCGACCTTATGATGTGGTTTCCACCGTGACAAAAGTATGTACTGTCTGAAAGTCCAAAACCACTGAGAATTAATTTTCACCTTCAGACAACACTGTCATTTTATAAGCTTTGCTGCCCCATGTGAGGATCGAACTCACGACCTTCAGATTATGAGACTGACGCGCTACCTACTGCGCTAACTTAGAACATTTAATCAACAAATCGAAAGAAAAAATTATCGATACCGACCTTCACTTTTTGACAGTGACATGGTAAGCACCGTGCCAAAATGTTAGGTCTGAAAAACCACAACACCTGAGAAAAAAACTATGATTTCATTCTAAAGTAAAACAATTTGATATCGACCTTAAGACGTGGTTTCCACCGTGACAAAAGTATGTATTGTCTGTAAGTCCAAAACCACTGAGAATTAATTTTCACCATCAGACAATAGTCTTTTTATAAGCTTTGCTGCCCCATGTGAGGATCGAACTCACAACCTTTAGATTACGAGACTGACGCGCTGCCTGCAGAACCAACGAGGCACATTAAAGCATGAAGTGTAAGAAAAAATATCGATACCAGATTTCAGATTTTGACAGTGACGTTGTAAGCACCGTGCCAAAATGTATGGTCTGAAAGTCCACAACACCTAAGAAAAAAACAATGATTTCATTCTAAAGTAAAAAATATAGATATCGATACCGACCTTCAGATTTTGACAGTGACGTTGTAAGCACCGTGCCAAAATGTATGGTCTGAAAGTCCACAACACCTAAGAAATAAACAATGATTTCATTCTAAAGTAAAAAATATAGATATCGATACCGACCTTCAGATTTTACAGTGACGTTGTAAGCACCGTGACAAAAGTATGTATCGTCTGAACGTCCAATAACACTGAGAATTAATTTCCCCTCATCTTCAGAAAACACTGTCTTTTTAAAAGCTTTATTGTCCCGTGTGAGGATCGAACTCACGACCTTCAGATTATGAGACTGACGCTCTGCCTGCTGCGCCAACGAGGCACTTTTAAACCTTAAGCGTAAAGAAAAAATATCGATAACGACCTTCAGATTTTGACAGTGACGTTGTAAGCACCGTGCCAAAATGTATGGTCTGAAAAACCACAACACCTGAGAAAAAAACAATGATTTCATTCTAAAGTAAAACAATTTGATATCGACCTTAAGATGTGGTTTCCACCGTGACAAAAGTATGTATTGTCTGAAAGTCCAAAACCACTGAGAATTAATTTTCACCTTCAGACATCACTGTCTTTTTATAAGCTTTGCTGCCCCGTGTAAGGATCGAATTTACGACCTTCAAATTATGAGACTGACACGCTGCCTGCTGCGCCAACGAGGCACATTAAAGCATTAAGTGTAAGAAAAAATATTGATACCGACCTTCACTTTTTGACAGTGACGTTGTAAGCACCGTGCCAAAATGTATGGTCTGAAAGTCCACAACACCTAAGAAATAAACAATGATTTCATTCTAAAGTAAAAAATATAGATATCGATACCGACCTTCAGATTTTACAGTGACGTTGTAAGCACCGTGACAAAAGTACGTATTGTCTGAAAGTCCAAAACCACTGAGAATTAATTTTCACTTCATCTTCAGACAACACTGTCTTTTTAAAACTTTGCTGCCCCGTGTGAGGATCGAACTCACGACCTTCAGATTATGAGACAGACGCGCTACCTACTGCGCTAACGAAGCACATTTAATCAAAAAATCGAAAGAAAAAATTAGCGATACCGACCTTCACTTTTTGACAGTGACGTTGTAAGCACCGTGCCAAAATGTTAGGTCTGAAAAACCACAACACCTGAGAAAAAAACTATGATTTCATTCTAAAGTAAAACAATTTGATATCGACCTTAAGATGTGGTTTCCACCGTGACAAAAGTATGTACTGTCTGAAAGTCCAAAACGACTGAGAATTAATTTGCACCTTCAGACAACACTGTCATCTTATAAGCTTTGCTGCCCCATGTGAGGATCGAACTCACGACCTTCAGATTATGAGACTGACGCAGTGCCTGCTGCGCCAACGAGGCACATTAATTCATTAAGTGTAAGAAAAAATATTGATACCGACCTTCACTTTTTGACAGTGACGTTGTAAGCACCGTGCCAAAATGTATGGTCTGAAAGGCCACAACACCTGAGAAAAAAACTATGATTTCATTCTAAAGTAAAAAATATAGATATCGACCTTAAGATGTGGTATCCACCGTGACAAAAATATGTATTGTCTGAAAGTCCAAAACATCTGAGAATTAATTGTCACTTCATCTTCAGACAAAACTTTATTTTTAAAATCTTTGCTGCCCCGTGTGAGGATCGAACTCACAACCTTCAGATTATATGACTGATGCACTACGTACTGCGCTAACGAGTCACATTACATGAAGAAATCGAAATAAAAAATGATCGATACCGACCTTCAGATTTTGACAGTGACGTTGAAAGCACCGTGCCAAAATGTATGGTCTGAAAGTCCACAACACCTAAGAAATAAACAATGATTTCATTCTAAAGTAAAAAATATAGATATCGATACCGACCTTCAGATTTTACAGTGACGTTGTAAGCACCGTGACAAAAGTATGTATTGTCTGAAAGTCCAAAACAACTGAGAATTAATTTTCACCTTCAGACATCACTGTCTTTTTATAAGCTTTGCTGCCCCGTGTGAGGATCGAACTCACGACCTTTAGACTATGAGACTGACGCGCTACCTACTGCGCTAACTAAGAACATTTAATCAACTAATCGAAAGAAAAAAATATCGATACCGACCTTCACTTTTTGACACTGACGTTGTAAGCACCGTGCCAAAATGTATGGTCTGAAAGTCCACAACACCTGAGAAAAAAAGTATGATTTCATTCTAAAGTAAAACAATTTGATATCGACCTTATGATGTGGTTTCCACCGTGACAAAAGTATGTACTGTCTGAAAGTCCAAAACCACTGAGAATTAATTTTCACCTTCAGACAACACTGTCATTTTATAAGCTTTGCTGCCCCATGTGAGGATCGAACTCACGACCTTCAGATTATGAGACTGACGCGCTACCTACTGCGCTAACTAAGAACATTTAATCAACAAATCGAAATAAAAAATTATCGATACCGACCTTCACTTTTTGACAGTGACATGGTAAGCACCGTGCCAAAATGTTAGGTCTGAAAAACCACAACACCTGAGAAAAAAACTATGATTTCATTCTAAAGTAAAACAATTTGATATCGACCTTAAGACGTGGTTTCCACCGTGACAAAAGTATGTATTGTCTGTAAGTCCAAAACCACTGAGAATTAATTTTCACCATCAGACAACAGTCTTTTTAAAAGCTTTGCTGCCCCGTGTGAGGATCGAACTCAAGACCTTTAGATTATGAGACTGACGCGCTGCCTGCTGCACCAACGAGGCACATTAAAGCATGAAGTGTAAGAAAAAATATCGATACCAGATTTCAGATTTTGACAGTGACGTTGTAAGCACCGTGCCAAAATGTATGGTCTGAAAGTCCACAACACCTAAGAAAAAAACAATGATTTCATTCTAAAGTAAAAAATATAGATATCGATACCGATCTTCAGATTTTGACAGTGACGTTGTAAGCACCGTGCCAAAATGTATGGTCTGAAAGTCCACAACACCTAAGAAATAAACAATGATTTAATTCTAAAGTAAAAAATATAGGTATCGATACCGACCTTCAGATTTTACAGTGACGTTGTAAGCACCGTGACAAAAGTATGTATCGTCTGAACGTCCAATAACACTGAGAATTAATTTTCACTTCATCTTCAGAAAACACTGTCTTTTTAAAAGCTTTGCTGCCCCGTGTGAGGATCGAACTCACGACCTTCAGATTATGAGACTGACGCGCTGCCTGCTGCGTCAACGAGGCACTTTTAAACCTTAAGCGTAAAGAAAAAATATCGATAACGACCTTCAGATTTTGACAGTGACGTTGTAAGCACCGTGCCAAAATGTATGGTCTGAAAAACCACAACACCTGAGAAAAAAACAATGATTTCATTCTAAAGTAAAACAATTTGATATCGACCTTAAGATGTGGTTTCCACCGTGACAAAAGTATGTATTGTCTGAAAGTCCAAAAGCACTGAGAATTACTTTTCACCTTCAGATATCACTGTCTTTTTTTTAATAAGCTTTGCTGCCCCGTGTGAGGATCGAATTTACGACCTTCAAATTATGAGACTGACGCGCTGCCTGCTGCGCCAACGAGGCACATTAAAGCATTAAGTGTAAGAAAAAATATTGATACCGACCTTCACTTTTTGACAGTGATGTTGTAAGTACCGTGCCAAAATGTATGGTCTGAAAGTCCACAACACCTGAGAAAAAAATATGATTTCATTCTAAAGTAAAAAATATAGATATCGACCTTAAGATGTGGTATCCACCGTGACAAAAGTATGTATTGTCTGAAAGTCCAAAACCACTGAGAATTAATTTTCACTTCATCTTCGGACAACACTGTCTTTTTAATACTTTGCTGCCCCGTGTGAGTATCGAACTCACGACCTTCAGATTATGAGACTAACGCGCTACCTACTGCGCTAACGAAGCACATTTAATCAACAAATCGAAAGAAAAAATTATCGATACCGACCTTCACTTTTTGACAGTGACGTTGTAAGCACCGTGCCAAAATGTTAGGTCTGAAAAACCACAACACCTGAGAAAAAAACTATGATTTCATTCTAAAGTAAAACAATTTGATATCGACCTTATGATGTGGTTTCCACCGTGACAAAAGTATGTACTGTCTGAAAGTCCAAAACCACTGAAAATTAATTTTCACCTTCAGACAACACTGTCATTTTATAAGCTTTGCTGCCCCATGTGAGGATCGAACTCACAACCTTTAGATTATGAGACTGACGCGCTGCATGCTGCACCAACGAGGCACATTAAAGCATGAAGTGTAAGAAAAAATATCGATACCAGATTTCAGATTTTGACAGTGACGTTGTAAGCACCGTGCCAAAATGTATGGTCTGAAAGTCCACAACACCTAAGAAAAAAACAATGATTTCATTCTAAAGTAAAAAATATAGATATCGATACCGACCTTCAGATTTTGACAGTGACGTTGTAAGCACCGTGCCAAAATGTATGGTCTGAAAGTCCACAACACCTAAGAAATAAACAATGATTTCATTCTAAAGTAAAAAATATAGATATCGATACCGACCTTCAGATTTTACAGTGACGTTGTAAGCACCGTGACAAAAGTATGTATCGTCTGAACGTCCAATAACACTGAGAATTAATTTCCCCTCATCTTCAGAAAACACTGTCTTTTTAAAATCTTTATTGTCCCGTGTGAGGATCGAACTCACGACCTTCAGATTATGAGACTGACGCGCTGCCTGCTGCGCCAACGAGGCACTTTTAAACCTTAAGCGTAAAGAAAAAATATCGATAACGACCTTCAGATTTTGACAGTGACGTTGTAAGCACCGTGCCAAAATGTATGGTCTGAAAGTCCACAACACCTGAGAAAAAAATATGATTTCATTCTAAAGTAAAAAATATAGATATCAACCTTAAGATGTGGTATCCACCGTGACAAAAGTATGTATTGTCTGAAAGTCCAAAACCACTGAGAATTAATTTTCACCTTCAGACAAAACTGTCTTTTATAAGCTTTGCTGCCCCGTGTGAGGATCGAACTCACGACCTTCAGATTATGAGACTGACGCGGTGCCTGCTGCGCCAACAAGGAACGTTAAATCATTAAGTGTAAGAAAAAATATCGATACCGACCTTCACTTTTTGACAGTGACGATGTAAGCACCGTGCCAAAATGTATGGTCTGAAAGTCCACAACACCTGAGAAAAAAACTACGATTTCATTCTAAAGTAAAAAATATAGATATCGACCTTAAGATGTGGTATCCACCGTGACAAAAGTATGTATTGTCTGAAAGTCCAAAACCACTGAGAATTAATTTTCACTTCATCTTCGGGACAACACTGTCTTTTTAAAACTTTGCTGCTCCGTGTGAGGATCGAACTCACGACCTTCAGTCTATGAGACTGACGCGCTACCTACTGCGCTAACTAAGAACATTTAAACAACTAATCGAAAGAAAAAAATATCGATACCGACCTTCACTTTTTGACACTGACGTTGTAAGCACCGTGCCAAAATGTATGGTCTGAAAGTCCACAACACCTGAGAAAAAAAGTATGATTTCATTCTAAAGTAAAACAATTTGATATCGACCTTATGATGTGGTTTCCACCGTGACAAAAGTATGTACTGTCTGAAAGTCCAAAACCACTGAGAATTAATTTTCACCTTCAGACAACACTGTCATTTTATAAGCTTTGCTGCCCCATGTGAGGATTGAACTCACGACCTTCAGATTATGAGACTGACGCGCTACCTACAGCGCTAACTAAGAACATTTAATCAACAAATCGAAATAAAAAATTATCGATACCGACTTTCACTTTTTGACAGTGACATGGTAAGCACCGTGCCAAAATGTTAGGTCTGAAAAACCACAACACCTGAGAAAAAAACTATGATTTCATTCTAAAGTAAAACAATTTGATATCGACCTTAAGACGTGGTTTCCACCGTGACAAAAGTATGTATTGTCTGTAAGTCCAAAACCACTGAGAATTAATTTTCACCATCAGACAACAGTCTTTTTAAAAGCTTTGCTGCCCCGTGTGAGGATCGAACTCAAGACCTTTAGATTATGAGACTGACGCGCTGCCTGCTGCACCAACGAGGCACATTAAAGCATGAAGTGTAAGAAAAAATATCGATACCAGATTTCAGATTTTGACAGTGACGTTGTAAGCACCGTGCCAAAATGTATGGTCTGAAAGTCCACAACACCTAAGAAAAAAACAATGATTTCATTCTAAAGTAAAAAATATAGATATCGATACCGATCTTCAGATTTTGACAGTGACGTTGTAAGCACCGTGCCAAAATGTATGGTCTGAAAGTCCACAACACCTAAGAAATAAACAATGATTTAATTCTAAAGTAAAAAATATAGGTATCGATACCGACCTTCAGATTTTACAGTGACGTTGTAAGCACCGTGACAAAAGTATGTATCGTCTGAACGTCCAATAACACTGAGAATTAATTTTCACTTCATCTTCAGAAAACACTGTCTTTTTAAAAGCTTTGCTGCCCCGTGTGAGGATCGAACTCACGACCTTCAGATTATGAGACTGACGCGCAGCCTACTGCGCCAACGAGGCACTTTTAAACCTTAAGCGTAAAGAAAAAATATCGATAACGACCTTCAGATTTTGACAGTGACGTTGTAAGCACCGTGCCAAAATGTATGGTCTGAAAAACCACAACACCTGAGAAAAAAACAATGATTTCATTCTAAAGTAAAACAATTTGATATCGACCTTAAGATGTGGTTTCCACCGTGACAAAAGTATGTATTGTCTGAAAGTCCAAAAGCACTGAGAATTACTTTTCACCTTCAGACATCACTGTCTTTTTTTTAATAAGCTTTGCTGCCCCGTGTGAGGATCGAATTTACGACCTTCAAATTATGAGACTGACGCGCTGCCTGCTGCGCCAACGAGGCACATTAAAGCATTAAGTGTAAGAAAAAATATTGATACCGACCTTCACTTTTTGACAGTGATGTTGTAAGTACCGTGCCAAAATGTATGGTCTGAAAGTCCACAACACCTGAGAAAAAAATATGATTTCATTCTAAAGTAAAAAATATAGATATCGACCTTAAGATGTGGTATCCACCGTGACAAAAGTATGTATTGTCTGAAAGTCCAAAACCACTGAGAATAAATTTTCACTTCATCTTCGGACAACACTGTCTTTTTAATACTTTGCTGCCCCGTGTGAGTATCGAACTCACGACCTTCAGATTATGAGACTAACGCGCTACCTACTGCGCTAAAGAAGCACATTTAATCAACAAATCGAAAGAAAAAATTATCGATACCGACCTTCACTTTTTGACAGTGACGTTGTAAGCACCGTGCCAAAATGTTAGGTCTGAAAAACCACAACACCTGAGAAAAAAACTATGATTTCATTCTAAAGTAAAACAATTTGATATCGACCTTATGATGTGGTTTCCACCGTGACAAAAGTATGTACTGTCTGAAAGTCCAAAACCACTGAGAATTAATTTTCACCTTCAGACAACACTGTCATTTTATAAGCTTTGCTGCCCCATGTGAGGATCGAACTCACAACCTTTAGATTATGAGACTGACGCGCTGCATGCTGCACCAACGAGGCACATTAAAGCATGAAGTGTAAGAAAAAATATCGATACCAAATTTCAGATTTTGACAGTGACGTTGTAAGCACCGTGCCAAAATGTATGGTCTGAAAGTCCACAACACCTAAGAAAAAAACAATGATTTCATTCTAAAGTAAAAAATATAGATATCGATACCGACCTTCAGATTTTGACAGTGACGTTGTAAGCACCGTGCCAAAATGTATGGTCTGAAAGTCCACAACACCTAAGAAATAAACAATGATTTCATTCTAAAGTAAAAAATATAGATATCGATACCGACCTTCAGATTTTTACAGTGACGTTGTAAGCACCGTGACAAAAGTATGTATCGTCTGAACGTCCAATAACACTGAGAATTAATTTTCACTTCATCTTCAGAAAACACTGTCTTTTTAAAAGCTTTGCTGCCCCGTGTGAGGATCGAACTCACGACCTTCAGATTATGAGACTGACGCGCTGCCTGCTGCGCCAACGAGGCAGTTTTAAACCTTAAGCGTAAAGAAAAAATATCGATAACGACCTTCAGATTTTGACAGTGACGTTGTAAGCACCGTGCCAAAATGTATGGTCTGAAAAACCACAACACCTGAGAAAAAAACAATGATTTCATTCTAAAGTAAAACAATTTGATATCGACCTTAAGATGTGGTTTCCACCGTGACAAAAGTATGTATTGTCTGAAAGTCCAAAACCACTGAGAATTAATTTTCACCTTCGGACATCACTGTCTTTTTATAAGCTTTGCTGCCCCGTGTGAGGATCGAACTTACGACCTTCAAATTATGAGACTGACGCGCTGCCTGCTGCGCCAAAGAGGCACATTAAAGCATTATGTGTAAGAAAAAATATTGATACCGACCTTCACTTTTTGACAGTGACGTTGTAAGCACCGTGCCAAAATGTATGGTCTGAAAGTCCACAACACCTGAGAAAAAAATTATGAAATCATTCTAAAGTAAAACAATTTGATATCGACCTTAAGATGTGGTTTCCACCGTGACAAAAGTATGTATTGTCTGAAAGTCCAAAACCACTGAGAATTAATTTTCACTTCATCTTCGGACAACACTGTCTTTTTAAAAGCTTTGCTGCCCCGTGTGAGGATCGAACTCACGACCTTCAGATTATGAGACTGACGCGCTACCTACTGCGCTAACTAAGAACATTTAATCAACAAATCGAAAGAAAAAATTATCGATACCGACCTTCACTTTTTGACAGTGACGTTGTAAGCACCGTGCCAAAATGTTAGGTCTGAAAAACCACAACACCTGAGAAAAAAACTATGATTTCATTCTAAAGTAAAACAATTTGATATCGACCTTAAGACGTGGTTTCCACCGTGACAAAAGTATGTATTGTCTGTAAGTCCAAAACCACTGAGAATTAATTTTCACCATCAGACAACGGTCTTTTTAGAAGCTTTGCTGCCCCGTGTGAGGATCGAACTCACGACCTTTAGATTATGAGACTGAAGCGCTGCCTGCTGCACCAAGGAGGCACATTAAAGCATGAAGTGTAAGAAAAAATATCGATACCAAATTTCAGATTTTGACAGTGACGTTGTAAGCACCGTGCCAAAATGTATGGTCTGAAAGTCCACAACACCTAAGAAAAAAACAATGATTTCATTCTAAAGTAAAAAATATAGATATCGATACCGACCTTCAGATTTTGACAGTGACGTTGTAAGCACCGTGCCAAAATGTATGGTCTGAAAGTCCACAACACCTAAGAAATAAACAATGATTTCATTCTAAAGTAAAAAATATAGATATCGATACCGACCTTCAGATTTTACAGTGACGTTGTAAGCACCGTGACAAAAGTATGTATGGTCTGAACGTCCAATAACACTGAGAATTAATTTTCACTTCATCTTCAGAAAACACTGTCTTTTTAAAAGCTTTGCTGCCCCGTGTGAGGATCGAACTTACGACCTTCAGATTATGAGACTGACGCGCTGCCTGCTGCGCCAAAGAGGCACATTAAAGCATTAAGTGTAAGAAAAAATATTGATACCGACCTTCACTTTTTGACAGTGACGTTGTAAGCACCGTGCCAAAATGTATGGTCTGAAAGTCCACAACACCTGAGAAAAAAACTATGATTTCATTCTAAAGTAAAAAATATAGATATCGACCTTAAGATGTGGTATCCACCGTGACAAATGTATGTATTGTCTGAAAGTCCAAAACCACTGAGAATTAATTTTCACCTTCAGACAAAACTGTCTTTTATAAGCTTTGCTGCCCCGTGTGAGGATCGAACTCACGACCTTCAGATTATGAGACTGACGCGGTGCCTGCTGCGCCAACAAGGAACGTTAAATCATTAAGTGTAAGAAAAAATATCGATACCGACCTTCACTTTTTGACAGTGACGATGTAAGCACCGTGCCAAAATGTATGGTCTGAAAGTCCACAACACCTGAGAAAAAAACTACGATTTCATTCTAAAGTAAAACAATTTGATATCGACCTTAAGACGTGGTTTCCACCGTGACAAAAGTATGTATTGTCTGTAAGTCCAAAACCACCGAGAATTAATTTTCACCTTCAGACAACGGTCTTTTTAGAAGCTTTGCTGCCCCGTGTGAGGATCGAACTCACGACCTTTAGATTATGAGACTGACGCGCTGCCTGCTGCACCAAGGAGGCACATTAAAGCATGAAGTGTAAGAAAAAATATCGATACCGACCTTCAGATTTTGACAGTGACGTTGTAAGCACCGTGCCAAAATGTATGGTCTGAAAGTCCACAACACCTAAGAAATAAACAATGATTTCATTCTAAAGTAAAAAATATAGATATCGATACCGACCTTCAGATTTTACAGTGACGTTGTAAGCACCGTGACAAAAGTATGTATCGTCTGAACGTCCAATAACACTGAGAATTAATTTTCACTTCATCTTCAGAAAACACTGTCTTTTTAAAAGCTTTGCTGCCCCGTGTGAGGATCGAACTCACGACCTTCAGATTATGAGACTGACGTGCTGCCTGCTGCGCCAACGAGGCACTTTTAAACCTTAAGCGTAAAGAAAAAATATCGATAACGACCTTCAGATTTTGACAGTGACGTTGTAAGCACCGTGCCAAAATGTATGGTCTGAAAAACCACAACACCTGAGAAAAAAACAATGATTTCATTCTAAAGTAAAACAATTTGATATCGACCTTAAGATGTGGTTTCCACCGTGACAAAAGTATGTATTGTCTGAAAGTCCAAAACCACTGAGAATTAATTTTCACCTTCGGACATCACTGTCTTTTTATAAGCTTTGCTGCCCCGTGTGAGGATCGAACTTACGACCTTCAAATTATGAGACTGACGCGCTGCCTGCTGCGCCAAAGAGGCACATTAAAGCATTAAGTGTAAGAAAAAATATTGATACCGACCTTCACTTTTTGACAGTGACGTTGTAAGCACCGTGCCAAAATGTATGGTCTGAAAGTCCACAACACCTGAGAAAAAAATTATGAAATCATTCTAAAGTAAAACAATTTGATATCGACCTTAAGATGTGGTTTCCACCGTGACAAAAGTATGTATTGTCTGAAAGTCCAAAACCACTGAGAATTAATTTTCACTTAATCTTCGGACAACACTGTCTTTTTAAAAGCTTTGCTGCCCCGTGTGAGGATCGAACTCACGACCTTCAGATTATGAGACTGACGCGCTACCTACTGCGCTAACTAAGAAGATTTAATCAAGAAATCGAAAGAAAAAATTATCTATACCGACCTTCACTTTTTGACAGTGACGTTGTAAGCACCGTGCCAAAATGTTAGGTCTGAAAAACCACAACACCTGAGAAAAAAACTATGATTTCATTCTAAAGTAAAACAATTTGATATCGACCTTAAGACGTGGTTTCCACCGTGACAAAAGTATGTATTGTCTGTAAGTCCAAAACCACCGAGAATTAATTTTCACCATCAGACAACGGTCTTTTTATAAGCTTTGCTGCCCCGTGTGAGGATCGAACTCACGACCTTTAGATTATGAGACTGACGCGCTGCCTGCTGCACCAAGGAGGCACATTAAAGCATGAAGTGTAAGAAAAAATATCGATACCAAATTTCAGATTAAAGACAGTTACGTTGTAAGCACCGTGCCAAAATGTATGGTCTGAAAGTCCACAACACCTAAGAAAAAAACAATGATTTCATTCTAAAGTAAAAAATATAGATATCGATACCGACCTTCAGATTTTGACAGTGACGTTGTAAGCACCGTGCCAAAATGTATGGTCTGAAAGTCCACAACACCTAAGAAATAAACAATGATTTCATTCTAAAGTAAAAAATATAGATATCGATACCGACCTTCAGATTTTACAGTGACGTTGTAAGCACCGTGACAAAAGTATGTATCGTATGAACGTCCAATAACACTGAGAATTAATTTTCACTTCATCTTCAGAAAACACTGTCTTTTTAAAAGCTTTGCTGCCCCTTTTGAGGATCGAACTCACGACGTTCAGAATATGAGACTGACGCACTGCCTGCTGCGCCAACGAGGCACTTTTAAACCTTAAGCGTAAAGAAAAAATATCGATAACGACCTTCCGATTTTGACAGTGACGTTGTAAGCACCGTGCCAAAATGTATGGTCTGAAAAACCACAACACCTGAGAAAAAAACAATGATTTCATTCTAAAGTAAAACAATTTGATATCGACCTTAAGATGTGGTTTCCACCGTGACAAAAGTATGTATTGTCTGAAAGTCCAAAACCACTGAGAATTAATTTTCACCTTCGGACATCACTGTCTTTTTATAAGCTTTGCTGCCCCGTGTGAGGATCGAACTTACGACCTTCAAATTATGAGACTGACGCGCTGCCTGCTGCGCCAACAAGGAACGTTAAATCATTAAGTGTAAGAAAAGATATCGATACCGACCTTCACTTTTTGACAGTGACGATGTAAGCACCGTGCCAAAATGTATGGTCTGAAAGTCCACAACACCTGAGAAAAAAACTACGATTTCATTCTAAAGTAAAACAATTTGATATCGACCTTAAGACGTGGTTTCCACCGTGACAAAAGTATCTATTGTCTGTAAGTCCAAAACCACCGAGAATTAATTTTCACCATCAGACAACGGTCTTTTTAGAAGCTTTGCTGCCCCGTGTGAGGATCGAACTTACGACCTTCAAATTATGAGACTGACGCGCTGCCTGCTGCGCCAAAGAGGCACATTAAAGCATTAAGTGTAAGAAAAAATATTGATACCGACCTTCACTTTTTGACAGTGACGTTGTAAGCACCGTGCCAAAATGTATGGTCTGAAAGTCCACAACACCTGAGAAAAAAATTATGAAATCATTCTAAAGTAAAACAATTTGATATCGACCTTAAGATGTGGTTTCCACCGTGACAAAAGTATGTATTGTCTGAAAGTCCAAAACCACTGAGAATTAATTTTCACTTCATCTTCGGACAACACTGTCTTTTTAAAAGCTTTGCTGCCCCGTGTGAGGATCGAACTCACGACCTTCAGATTATGAGACTGACGCGCTACCTACTGCGCTAACTAAGAACATTTAATCAACAAATCGAAAGAAAAAATTATCTATACCGACCTTCACTTTTTGACAGTGACGTTGTAAGCACCGTGCCAAAATGTTAGGTCTGAAAAACCACAACACCTGAGAAAAAAACTATGATTTCATTCTAAAGTAAAACAATTTGATATCGACCTTAAGACGTGGTTTCCACCGTGACAAAAGTATGTATTGTCTGTAAGTCCAAAACCACCGAGAATTAATTTTCACCATCAGACAACAGTCTTTTTATAAGCTTTGCTGCCCCGTGTGAGGATCGAACTCACGACCTTTAGATTATGAGACTGACGCGCTGCCTGCTGCACCAAGGAGGCACATTAAAGCATGAAGTGTAAGAAAAAATATCGATACCAAATTTCAGATTAAAGACAGTGACGTTGTAAGCACCGTGCCAAAATGTATGGTCTGAAAAACCACAACACCTGAGAAAAAAACAATGATTTCATTCTAAAGTAAAAAATATAGATATCGACCTTAAGATGTGGTATCCACCGTGACAAAAGTATGTATTGTCTGAAAGTCCAAAACCACTGAGAATTAATTTTCACCTTCAGACAAAACTGTCTTTTATAAGCTTTGCTGCCCCGTGTGAGGATCGAACTCACGACCTTCAGATTATGAGACTGACGCGGTGCCTGCTGCGCCAACAAGGAACGTTAAATCATTAAGTGTAAGAAAAAATATCGATACCGACCTTCACTTTTTGACAGTGACGATGTAAGCACCGTGCCAAAATGTATGGTCTGAAAGTCCACAACACCTGAGAAAAAAACTACGATTTCATTCTAAAGTAAAACAATTTGATATCGACCTTAAGACGTGGTTTCCACCGTGACAAAAGTATGTATTGTCTGTAAGTCCAAAACCACCGAGAATTAATTTTCACCATCAGACAACGGTCTTTTTAGAAGCTTTGCTGCCCCGTGTGAGGATCGAACTCACGACCTTTAGATTATGAGACTGACGCGCTGCCTGCTGCACCAAGGAGGCACATTAAAGCATGAAGTGTAAGAAAAAATATCGATACCAAATTTCAGATTTTGACAGTGACGTTGTAAGCACCGTGCCAAAATGTATGGTCTGAAAGTCCACAACACCTAAGAAAAAAACAATGATTTCATTCTAAAGTAAAAAATATAAATATCGATACCGACCTTCAGATTTTGACAGTGACGTTGTAAGCACCGTGCCAAAATGTATGGTCTGAAAGTCCACAACACCTAAGAAATAAACAATGATTTCATTCTAAAGTAAAAAATATAGATATCGATACCGACCTTCAGATTTTACAGTGACGTTGTAAGCACCGTGACAAAAGTATGTATCGTCTGAACGTCCAATAACACTGAGAATTAATTTTCACTTCATCTTCAGAAAACACTGTATTTTTAAAAGCTTTGCTGCCCCGTGTGAGGATCGAACTCACGACCTTCAGATTATGAGACTGACGCGCTGCCTGCTGCGCCAACGAGGCACTTTTAAACCTTAAGCGTAAAGAAAAAATATCGATAACGACCTTCAGATTTT
Organism: Salmo salar; assembly: GCF_965601325.2. Lineage (NCBI taxonomy): Eukaryota > Metazoa > Chordata > Actinopteri > Salmoniformes > Salmonidae > Salmo > Salmo salar. The sequence goes on along the minus strand of NC_138292.1, from coordinate 97,855,176 downwards.
GACAGTGACGTTGTAAGCACCGTGCCAAAATGTATGGTCTGAAAAACCACAACACCTGAGAAAAAAACAATGATTTCATTCTAAAGTAAAACAATTTGATATCGACCTTAAGATGTGGTTTCCACCGTGACAAAAGTATGTATTGTCTGAAAGTCCAAAACCACTGAGAATTAATTTTCACCTTCGGACATCACTGTCTTTTTATAAGCTTTGCTGCCCCGTGTGAGGATCGAACTTACGACCTTCAAATTATGAGACTGACGCGCTGCCTGCTGCGCCAAAGAGGCACATTAAAGCATTAAGTGTAAGAAAAAATATTGATACCGACCTTCACTTTTTGACAGTGACGTTGTAAGCACCGTGCCAAAATGTATGGTCTGAAAGTCCACAACACCTGAGAAAAAAATTATGAAATCATTCTAAAGTAAAACAATTTGATATCGACCTTAAGATGTGGTTTCCACCGTGACAAAAGTATGTATTGTCTGAAAGTCCAAAACCGCTGAGAATTAATTTTCACTTCATCTTCGGACAACACTGTCTTTTTAAAAGCTTTGCTGCCCCGTGTGAGGATCGAACTCACGACCTTCAGATTATGAGACTGACGCGCTACCTACTGCGCTAACTAAGAACATTTAATCAACAAATCGAAAGAAAAAATTATCTATACCGACCTTCACTTTTTGACAGTGACGTTGTAAGCACCGTGCCAAAATGTTAGGTCTGAAAAACCACAACACCTGAGAAAAAAACTATGATTTCATTCTAAAGTAAAACAATTTGATATCGACCTTAAGACGTGGTTTCCACCGTGACAAAAGTATGTATTGTCTGTAAGTCCAAAACCACCGAGAATTAATTTTCACCATCAGACAACGGTCTTTTTATAAGCTTTGCTGCCCCGTGTGAGGATCGAACTCACGACCTTTAGATTATGAGACTGACGCGCTGCCTGCTGCACCAAGGAGGCACATTAAAGCATGAAGTGTAAGAAAAAATATCGATACCAAATTTCAGATTAAAGACAGTGACGTTGTAAGCACCGTGCCAAAATGTATGGTCTGAAAGTCCACAACACCTAAGAAAAAAACAATGATTTCATTCTAAAGTAAAAAATATAGATATCGATACCGACCTTCAGATTTTGACAGTGACGTTGTAAGCACCGTGCCAAAATGTATGGTCTGAAAGTCCACAACACCTAAGAAATAAACAATGATTTCATTCTAAAGTAAAAAATATAGATATCGATACCGACCTTCAGATTTTACAGTGACGTTGTAAGCACCGTGACAAAAGTATGTATCGTCTGAACGTCCAATAACACTGAGAATTAATTTTCACTTCATCTTCAGAAAACACTGTCTTTTTAAAAGCTTTGCTGCCCCTTTTGAGGATCGAACTCACGACCTTCAGATTATGAGACTGACGCACTGCCAGCTGCGCCAACGAGGCACTTTTAAACCTTAAGCGTAAAGAAAAAATATCGATAACGACCTTCAGATTTTGACAGTGACGTTGTAAGCACCGTGCCAAAATGTATGGTCTGAAAAACCACAACACCTGAGAAAAAAACAATGATTTCATTCTAAAGTAAAACAATTTGATATCGACCTTAAGATGTGGTTTCCACCGTGACAAAAGTATGTATTGTCTGAAAGTCCAAAACCACTGAGAATTAATTTTCACCTTCGGACATCACTGTCTTTTTATAAGCTTTGCTGCCCCGTGTGAGGATCGAACTTACGACCTTCAAATTATGAGACTGACGCGCTGCCTGCTGCGCCAAAGAGGCACGTTAAAGCTTTAAGTGTAAGAAAAAATATTGTTACCGACCTTCACTTTTTGACAGTGACGTTGTAAGCACCGTGCCAAAATGTATGGTCTGAAAGTCCACAACACCTGAGAAAAAAACTATGATTTCATTCTAAAGTAAAAAATATAGATATCGACCTTAAGATGTGGTATCCACCGTGACAAAAGTATGTATTGTCTGAAAGTCCAAAACCACTGAGAATTAATTTTCACCTTCAGACAAAACTGTCTTTTATAAGCTTTGCTGCCCCGTGTGAGGATCGAACTCACGACCTTCAGATTATGAGACTGACGCGGTGCCTGCTGCGCCAACAAGGAACGTTCAATCATTAAGTGTAAGAAAAAATATCGATACCGACCTTCACTTTTTCACAGTGACGATGTAAGCACCGTGCCAAAATGTATGGTCTGAAAGTCCACAACACCTGAGAAAAAAACTACGATTTCATTCTAAAGTAAAACAATTTGATATCGACCTTATGATGTGGTTTCCACCGTGACAAAAGTATGTATTGTCTGAAAGTCCAAAACCACAGAGAATTAATTTTCACCTTCGGACATCACTGTCTTTTTATAAGCTTTGCTGCCCCGTGTGAGGATCGAACTTACGACCTTCAAATTATGAGACTGACGCGCTGCCTGCTGCGCCAAAGAGGCACGTTAAAGCTTTAAGTGTAAGAAAAAATATTGATACCGACCTTCACTTTTTGACAGTGACGTTGTAAGCACCGTGCCAAAATGTATGGTCTGAAAGTCCACAACACCTGAGAAAAAAACTACGATTTCATTCTAAAGTAAAACAATTTGATATCGACCTTATGATGTGGTTTCCACCGTGACAAAAGTATGTACTGTCTGAAAGTCCAAAAACACTGAGAATTAATTTTCACCATTAGACAACAGTCTTTTTATAAGCTTTGCTGCCGCGTGTGAGGATCGAACTCACGACCTTTAGATTATGAGACTGACGCGCTGCCTGCTGCACCAACGAGGAAGAATAAAGCATGAAGTGTAAGAAAAAATATCGATACCGACCTTCAGATTTTGACAGTGACGTTGTAACCACCGTGCCAAAATGTATGGTCTGAAAGTCCACAACACCTATGAAAAAAACAATGATTTCATTCTAAAGTAAAAAATATAGATATCGATACCGACCTTCAGATTTTACAGTGACGTTGTAAGCACCGTGACAAAAGTATGTATTGTCTGAAAGTCCAAAACCACTGAGAATTAATTTTCACCTTCAGACAAAACTGTCTTTTATAAGCTTTGCTGACCCGTGTGAGGATCGAACTCACGACCTTCAGATTATGAGACTGACGCACTGCCTGCTGCGCCAACGAGGCACATTAAATCATTAAGTTTAAGAAAAAATATCGATACCGACCTTCACTTTTTGACAGTGACGTTGTAAGCACCGTGCCAAAATGTATGGTCTGAAAGGCCACAACACCTGAGAAAAAAACTATGATTTCATTCTAAAGTAAAAAAATAGAGATATCGACCTTAAGATGTGGTATCCACCGTGACAAAAATATGTATTGTCTGAAAGTCCAAAACATCTGAGAATTAATTGTCACTTCATCTTCAGACAAAACTTTCTTTTTAAAATCTTTGCTGCCCCGTGTGAGGATAGAACTCACGACCTTCAGATTATAAGACTGATGCACTACCTACTGCGCTAACACGTCACATTACATGAAGACATCGAAATAAAAAATGATCGATACCGACCTTCAGATTTTGACAGTGACGTTGAAAGCACCGTGCCAAAATGTATGGTCTGAAAGTCCACAACACCTAAGAAATAAACAATGATTTCATTCTAAAGTAAAAATATAGATATTGATACCGAGCTTCAGATTTTGACAGTGACGTTGTAAGCACCGTGACAAAAGTATGTATCGTCTGAATGTCCAATACCACTGAGAATTAATTTTCACTTCATCTTCAGAAAACACTGTCTTTTTAAGAGCTTTGCTGCCCCGTGTGAGGATCGAACTCACGACCTTCAGATTATGAGACTGACGCGCTACCTACTGCGCTAACGAGGAACATTTAATTAAGAAATCGAAAGAAAAAATTATCGATACCGACATTCACTTTTTGACAGTGACGTTGTAAGCACCGTGCCAAAATGTATGGTCTGAAAAACCACAACACCTGAGAAAAAAATTATGATTTCATTCTAAAGTAAAACAATTTGATATCGACCTTAAGATGTGGTTTCCACCGTGACAAAAGTATTTATTGTCTGAAAGTCCAAAACCACTGAGAATTAATTTTCACTTCATCTTCGGACAACACTGTCTTTTTAAAAGCTTTGCTGCCCCGTGTGAGGATCGAACTCACGACCTTTAGATTATGAGACTGACGTGCTGCCTGCTGCACCAACGAGGCACATTAAAGCATGAAGTGTAAGAAAAAATATCGATACCAAATTTCAGATTTTGACAGTGACGTTGTAAGCACTGTGCCAAAATGTATGGTCTGAAAGTCCACAACACCTAAGAAAAAAACAATGATTTCATTCTAAAGTAGAAAATATAGATATCGATACCGACCTTCAGATTTTACAGTGACGTTGTAAGCACCGTGACAAAAGTATGTATTGTCTGAACGTCCAATAACACTGAGAATTAATTTTCACTTCATCTTCAGAAAACACTGTCTTTTTAAAACTTTGCTGCCCCGTGTGAGGATCGAACTCACGAACTTCAGATTATGAGACTGACGCGCTACCTACTGCGCTAACTAAGAAGATTTAATCAACTAATCGAAAGAAAAAAATATTGATACCGACCTTCACTTTTTGACAGTGACGTTGTAAGCACCGTGCCAAAATGTATGGTCTGAAAAACCACAACACCTGAGAAAAAAACTATGATTTCATTCTAAAGTAAAACAATTTGATATCGACCTTAAGACGTGGTTTCCACCGTGACAAAAGTATGTATTGTCTGTAAGTCCAAAACCACTGAGAATTAATTTTCACCATCAGACAACAGTCGTTTTATAAGCTTTGTTGCCCTGTGTGAGGATCGAACTCACGACCTTTAGATTATGAGACTGACGCGCTGCCTGCTGCACCAATGAGTTACTTTTAAACCTTAAGCGTAAAGAAAAAATATCGATAACGACCTTCAGATTTTGACAGTGACGTTGTAAGCACCGTGCCAAAATGTATGGTCTGAAAAACCACAACACCTGAGAAAAAAACAATGATTTCATTCTAAAGTAAAACAATTTGATATCGACCTTAAGATGTGGTTTCCACCGTGACAAAAGTATGTATTGTCTGAAAGTCCAAAACCACTGAGAATTAATTTTCACCATCAGACAACAGTCTTTTTATAAGCTTTGCTGCCCCTTGTGAGGATCGAACTCACGACCTTCAGATTATGAGACTGACGCGCTGCCTGCTGCACCAACGAGGCAAATTAAATCACTTAGTGTAAGAAAAAAATATCGATACCGACCTTCAGATTTTGACAGTGACGTTGTAAGCACCGTGCCAAAATGTATGGTCTGAAAAACCACAACACCTGAGAAAAAAACTATGATTTCATTCTAAAGTAAAACAATTTGATATCGACCTTAAGATGTGGTTTCCACCGTGACAAAAGTATGTATTGTCTGAAAGTCCAAAACCAGTGAGAATTAATTTTCACCATCAGACAAGAGTCTTTTTATAAGCTTGGCTGCCCCGTGTGAGGATCGAACTCACGACCTTCAGATTATGCGACTGACGCGCTGCCTGCTGCACCAACGAGGCACATTAAATTCTTAAGTGTAAGAAAAAATATCGATACCGACCTTCAGATTTTGACAGTGACGTTGTAAGCACCGTGCCAAAATGTATGGTCTGAAAGTCCACAACAGCTAAGAAAAAAACAATGATTTCATTCTAAAGTAAAAAATATAGATATCGACTTTAAGATGTGGTATCCACTGTGACAAAAGTATGTATTGTCTGAAAGTCCAAAACCACTGAGAATTAATTTTCACTTCATCTTCAGACAACACTGTCTTTTTAAAAGCTATGCTGGCCCGTGTGAGGATCGAACTCATGACCTTCAGATTATGAGACTGACGCGCTACCTACTGCGCTACCGAAGCACATTTAATCAACAAATCGAAAGAAAAAATTATCGATACCGACCTTCACTTTTTGACAGTGACGTTGTAAGCACCGTGCCAAAATGTATGGTCTGAAAAACCACAACACCTGAGAAAAAAACTATGATTTCATTCTAAAGTAAAACAATTTGATATCGACCTTAAGATGTGGTTTCCACCGTGACAAAAGTATGTATTGTCTGAAAGTCCAAAACCAGCGAGAATTAATTTTCACCATCGGACAAGAGTCTTTTTATAAGCTTCGTTGCCCCGTGTGAGGATTGAACTCACGACATTCAGATTATGAGACTGACGCGCTGCCTGCTGCACCAACGAGGCACATTAAAGCATTAAGTGTAAGAAAAAATATCGATACCGACCTTCAGATTTTGACAGTGACGTTGTAACCACCGTGCCAAAATGTATGGTCTGAAAGTCCACAACACCTAAGAAAAAAACAATGATTTCATTCTAAAGTAAAAAATATAGATATCGATACAGACCTTCAGATTTTGACAGTGACGTTGTAAGCACCGTGCCAAAATGTATGGTCTGAAAGTCCACAACACCTGAGAAAAAAACTATGATTTCATTCTAAAGTAAAAAATATAGATATCGACCTTAAGATGTGGTATCCACCGTGACAAAAGTATGTATTGTCTGAAAGTCCAAAACCACTGAGAATTAATTTTCACCTTCAGACAAAACTGTCTTTTATAAGCTTTGCTGCCCCGTGTGAGGATCGAACTCACGACCTTCAGATTATGAGACTGACGCGGTGCCTGCTGCGCCAACAAGGAACGTTAAATCATTAAGTGTAAGAAAAAATATCGATACCGACCTTCACTTTTTGACAGTGACGATGTAAGCACCGTGCCAAAATGTATGGTCTGAAAGTCCACAACACCTGAGAAAAAAACTACGATTTCATTCTAAAGTAAAACAATTTGATATCGACCTTATGATGTGGTTTCCACCGTGACAAAAGTATGTACTGTCTGAAAGTCCAAAAACACTGAGAATTAATTTTCACCATTAGACAACAGTCTTTTTATAAGCTTTGCTGCCGCGTGTGAGGATCGAACTCACGACCTTTAGATTATGAGACTGACGCGCTGCCTGCTGCACCAACGAGGCACAATAAAGCATGAAGTGTAAGAAAAAATATCGATACCGACCTTCAGATTTTGACAGTGACGTTGTAACCACCGTGCCAAAATGTATGGTCTGAAAGTCCACAACACCTATGAAAAAAACAATGATTTCATTCTAAAGTAAAAAATATAGATATCGATACCGACCTTCAGATTTTACAGTGACGTTGTAAGCACCGTGACAAAAGTATGTATTGTCTGAAAGTCCAAAACCACTGAGAATTAATTTTCACCTTCAGACAAAACTGTCTTTTATAAGCTTTGCTGACCCGTGTGAGGATCGAACTCACGACCTTCAGATTATGAGACTGACGCACTGCCTGCTGCGCCAACGAGGCACATTAAATCATTAAGTTTAAGAAAAAATATCGATACCGACCTTCACTTTTTGACAGTGACGTTGTAAGCACCGTGCCAAAATGTATGGTCTGAAAGGCCACAACACCTGAGAAAAAAACTATGATTTCATTCTAAAGTAAAAAAATAGAGATATCGACCTTAAGATGTGGTATCCACCGTGACAAAAATATGTATTGTCTGAAAGTCCAAAACATCTGAGAATTAATTGTCACTTCATCTTCAGACAAAACTTTCTTTTTAAAATCTTTGCTGCCCCGTGTGAGGATAGAACTCACGACCTTCAGATTATAAGACTGATGCACTACCTACTGCGCTAACACGTCACATTACATGAAGACATCGAAATAAAAAATGATCGATACCGACCTTCAGATTTTGACAGTGACGTTGAAAGCACCGTGCCAAAATGTATGGTCTGAAAGTCCACAACACCTAAGAAATAAACAATGATTTCATTCTAAAGTAAAAATATAGATATCGATACCGAGCTTCAGATTTTGACAGTGACGTTGTAAGCACCGTGACAAAAGTATGTATCGTCTGAATGTCCAATACCACTGAGAATTAATTTTCACTTCATCTTCAGAAAACACTGTCTTTTTAAGAGCTTTGCTGCCCCGTGTGAGGATCGAACTCACGACCTTCAGATTATGAGACTGACGCGCTACCTACTGCGCTAACGAGGAACATTTAATTAAGAAATCGAAAGAAAAAATTATCGATACCGACATTCACTTTTTGACAGTGACGTTGTAAGCACCGTGCCAAAATGTATGGTCTGAAAAACCACAACACCTGAGAAAAAAATTATGATTTCATTCTAAAGTAAAACAATTTGATATCGACCTTAAGATGTGGTTTCCACCGTGACAAAAGTATTTATTGTCTGAAAGTCCAAAACCACTGAGAATTAATTTTCACTTCATCTTCGGACAACACTGTCTTTTTAAAAGCTTTGCTGCCCCGTGTGAGGATCGAACTCACGACCTTTAGATTATGAGACTGACGTGCTGCCTGCTGCACCAACGAGGCACATTAAAGCATGAAGTGTAAGAAAAAATATCGATACCAAATTTCAGATTTTGACAGTGACGTTGTAAGCACTGTGCCAAAATGTATGGTCTGAAAGTCCACAACACCTAAGAAAAAAACAATGATTTCATTCTAAAGTAGAAAATATAGATATCGATACCGACCTTCAGATTTTACAGTGACGTTGTAAGCACCGTGACAAAAGTATGTATTGTCTGAACGTCCAATAACACTGAGAATTAATTTTCACTTCATCTTCAGAAAACACTGTCTTTTTAAAACTTTGCTGCCCCGTGTGAGGATCGAACTCACGAACTTCAGATTATGAGACTGACGCGCTACCTACTGCGCTAACTAAGAAGATTTAATCAACTAATCGAAAGAAAAAAATATCGATACCGACCTTCACTTTTTGACAGTGACGTTGTAAGCACCGTGCCAAAATGTATGGTCTGAAAAACCACAACACCTGAGAAAAAAACTATGATTTCATTCTAAAGTAAAACAATTTGATATCGACCTTAAGACGTGGTTTCCACCGTGACAAAAGTATGTATTGTCTGTAAGTCCAAAACCACTGAGAATTAATTTTCACCATCAGACAACAGTCTTTTTATAAGCTTTGCTGCCCCTTGTGAGGATCGAACTCACGACCTTCAGATTATGAGACTGACGCGCTGCCTGCTGCACCAACGAGGCAAATTAAATCATTTAGTGTAAGAAAAAAATATCGATACCGACCTTCAGATTTTGACAGTGACGTTGTAAGCACCGTGCCAAAATGTATGGTCTGAAAAACCACAACACCTGAGAAAAAAACTATGATTTCATTCTAAAGTAAAACAATTTGATATCGATCTTAAGATGTGGTTTCCACCGTGACAAAAGTATGTATTGTCTGAAAGTCCAAAACCAGTGAGAATTAATTTTCACCATCAGACAAGAGTCTTTTTATAAGCTTGGCTGCCCCGTGTGAGGATCGAACTCACGACCTTCAGATTATGCGACTGACGCGCTGCCTGCTGCACCAACGAGGCACATTAAATTCTTAAGTGTAAGAAAAAATATCGATACCGACCTTCAGATTTTGACAGTGACGTTGTAAGCACCGTGCCAAAATGTATGGTCTGAAAGTCCACAACAGCTAAGAAAAAAACAATGATTTCATTCTAAAGTAAAAAATATAGATATCGACTTTAAGATGTGGTATCCACTGTGACAAAAGTATGTATTGTCTGAAAGTCCAAAACCACTGAGAATTAATTTTCACTTCATCTTCAGACAACACTGTCTTTTTAAAAGCTATGCTGGCCCGTGTGAGGATCGAACTCATGACCTTCAGATTATGAGACTGACGCGCTACCTACTGCGCTACCGAAGCACATTTAATCAACAAATCGAAAGAAAAAATTATCGATACCGACCTTCACTTTTTGACAGTGACGTTGTAAGCACCGTGCCAAAATGTATGGTCTGAAAAACCACAACACCTGAGAAAAAAACTATGATTTCATTCTAAAGTAAAACAATTTGATATCGACCTTAAGATGTGGTTTCCACCGTGACAAAAGTATGTATTGTCTGAAAGTCCAAAACCAGCGAGAATTAATTTTCACCATCGGACAAGAGTCTTTTTATAAGCTTCGTTGCCCCGTGTGAGGATTGAACTCACGACATTCAGATTATGAGACTGACGCGCTGCCTGCTGCACCAACGAGGCACATTAAAGCATTAAGTGTAAGAAAAAATATCGATACCGACCTTCAGATTTTGACAGTGACGTTGTAACCACCGTGCCAAAATGTATGGTCTGAAAGTCCACAACACCTAAGAAAAAAACAATGATTTCATTCTAAAGTAAAAAATATAGATATCGATACAGACCTTCAGATTTTGACAGTGACGTTGTAAGCACCGTGCCAAAATGTATGGTCTGAAAGTCCACAACACCTGAGAAAAAAACTATGATTTCATTCTAAAGTAAAAAATATAGATATCGACCTTAAGATGTGGTATCCACCGTGACAAAAGTATGTATTGTCTGAAAGTCCAAAACCACTGAGAATTAATTTTCACCTTCAGACAAAACTGTCTTTTATAAGCTTTGCTGCCCCGTGTGAGGATCGAACTCACGACCTTCAGATTATGAGACTGACGCGGTGCCTGCTGCGCCAACAAGGAACGTTAAATCATTAAGTGTAAGAAAAAATATCGATACCGACCTTCACTTTTTGACAGTGACGATGTAAGCACCGTGCCAAAATGTATGGTCTGAAAGTCCACAACACCTGAGAAAAAAACTACGATTTCATTCTAAAGTAAAACAATTTGATATCGACCTTATGATGTGGTTTCCACCGTGACAAAAGTATGTACTGTCTGAAAGTCCAAAAACACTGAGAATTAATTTTCACCATTAGACAACAGTCTTTTTATAAGCTTTGCTGCCGCGTGTGAGGATCGAACTCACGACCTTTAGATTATGAGACTGACGCGCTGCCTGCTGCACCAACGAGGCACAATAAAGCATGAAGTGTAAGAAAAAATATCGATACCGACCTTCAGATTTTGACAGTGACGTTGTAACCACCGTGCCAAAATGTATGGTCTGAAAGTCCACAACACCTATGAAAAAAACAATGATTTCATTCTAAAGTAAAAAATATAGATATCGATACCGACCTTCAGATTTTAGAGTGACGTTGTAAGCACCGTGACAAAAGTATGTATTGTCTGAAAGTCCAAAACCACTGAGAATTAATTTTCACCTTCAGACAAAACTGTCTTTTATAAGCTTTGCTGACCCGTGTGAGGATCGAACTCACGACCTTCAGATTATGAGACTGACGCACTGCCTGCTGCGCCAACGAGGCACATTAAATCATTAAGTTTAAGAAAAAATATCGATACCGACCTTCACTTTTTGACAGTGACGTTGTAAGCACCGTGCCAAAATGTATGGTCTGAAAGGCCACAACACCTGAGAAAAAAACTATGATTTCATTCTAAAGTAAAAAAATAGAGATATCGACCTTAAGATGTGGTATCCACCGTGACAAAAATATGTATTGTCTGAAAGTCCAAAACATCTGAGAATTAATTGTCACTTCATCTTCAGACAAAACTTTCTTTTTAAAATCTTTGCTGCCCCGTGTGAGGATAGAACTCACGACCTTCAGATTATAAGACTGATGCACTACCTACTGCGCTAACACGTCACATTACATGAAGACATCGAAATAAAAAATGATCGATACCGACCTTCAGATTTTGACAGTGACGTTGAAAGCACCGTGCCAAAATGTATGGTCTGAAAGTCCACAACACCTAAGAAATAAACAATGATTTCATTCTAAAGTAAAAATATAGATATCGATACCGAGCTTCAGATTTTGACAGTGACGTTGTAAGCACCGTGACAAAAGTATGTATCGTCTGAATGTCCAATACCACTGAGAATTAATTTTCACTTCATCTTCAGAAAACACTGTCTTTTTAAGAGCTTTGCTGCCCCGTGTGAGGATCGAACTCACGACCTTCAGATTATGAGACTGACGCGCTACCTACTGCGCTAACGAGGAACATTTAATTAAGAAATCGAAAGAAAAAATTATCGATACCGACATTCACTTTTTGACAGTGACGTTGTAAGCACCGTGCCAAAATGTATGGTCTGAAAAACCACAACACCTGAGAAAAAAATTATGATTTCATTCTAAAGTAAAACAATTTGATATCGACCTTAAGATGTGGTTTCCACCGTGACAAAAGTATTTATTGTCTGAAAGTCCAAAACCACTGAGAATTAATTTTCACTTCATCTTCGGACAACACTGTCTTTTTAAAAGCTTTGCTGCCCCGTGTGAGGATCGAACTCACGACCTTTAGATTATGAGACTGACGTGCTGCCTGCTGCACCAACGAGGCACATTAAAGCATGAAGTGTAAGAAAAAATATCGATACCAAATTTCAGATTTTGACAGTGACGTTGTAAGCACTGTGCCAAAATGTATGGTCTGAAAGTCCACAACACCTAAGAAAAAAACAATGATTTCATTCTAAAGTAGAAAATATAGATATCGATACCGACCTTCAGATTTTACAGTGACGTTGTAAGCACCGTGACAAAAGTATGTATTGTCTGAACGTCCAATAACACTGAGAATTAATTTTCACTTCATCTTCAGAAAACACTGTCTTTTTAAAACTTTGCTGCCCCGTGTGAGGATCGAACTCACGAACTTCAGATTATGAGACTGACGCGCTACCTACTGCGCTAACTAAGAAGATTTAATCAACTAATCGAAAGAAAAAAATATCGATACCGACCTTCACTTTTTGACAGTGACGTTGTAAGCACCGTGCCAAAATGTATGGTCTGAAAAACCACAACACCTGAGAAAAAAACTATGATTTCATTCTAAAGTAAAACAATTTGATATCGACCTTAAGACGTGGTTTCCACCGTGACAAAAGTATGTATTGTCTGTAAGTCCAAAACCACTGAGAATTAATTTTCACCATCAGACAACAGTCGTTTTATAAGCTTTGTTGCCCTGTGTGAGGATCGAACTCACGACCTTTAGATTATGAGACTGACGCGCTGCCTGCTGCACCAATGAGTTACTTTTAAACCTTAAGCGTAAAGAAAAAATATCGATAACGACCTTCAGATTTTGACAGTGACGTTGTAAGCACCGTGCCAAAATGTATGGTCTGAAAAACCACAACACCTGAGAAAAAAACAATGATTTCATTCTAAAGTAAAACAATTTGATATCGACCTTAAGATGTGGTTTCCACCGTGACAAAAGTATGTATTGTCTGAAAGTCCAAAACCACTGAGAATTAATTTTCACCATCAGACAACAGTCTTTTTATAAGCTTTGCTGCCCCTTGTGAGGATCGAACTCACGACCTTCAGATTATGAGACTGACGCGCTGCCTGCTGCACCAACGAGGCAAATTAAATCACTTAGTGTAAGAAAAAAATATCGATACCGACCTTCAGATTTTGACAGTGACGTTGTAAGCACCGTGCCAAAATGTATGGTCTGAAAAACCACAACACCTGAGAAAAAAACTATGATTTCATTCTAAAGTAAAACAATTTGATATCGACCTTAAGATGTGGTTTCCACCGTGACAAAAGTATGTATTGTCTGAAAGTCCAAAACCAGTGAGAATTAATTTTCACCATCAGACAAGAGTCTTTTTATAAGCTTGGCTGCCCCGTGTGAGGATCGAACTCACGACCTTCAGATTATGCGACTGACGCGCTGCCTGCTGCACCAACGAGGCACATTAAATTCTTAAGTGTAAGAAAAAATATCGATACCGACCTTCAGATTTTGACAGTGACGTTGTAAGCACCGTGCCAAAATGTATGGTCTGAAAGTCCACAACAGCTAAGAAAAAAACAATGATTTCATTCTAAAGTAAAAAATATAGATATCGACTTTAAGATGTGGTATCCACTGTGACAAAAGTATGTATTGTCTGAAAGTCCAAAACCACTGAGAATTAATTTTCACTTCATCTTCAGACAACACTGTCTTTTTAAAAGCTATGCTGGCCCGTGTGAGGATCGAACTCATGACCTTCAGATTATGAGACTGACGCGCTACCTACTGCGCTACCGAAGCACATTTAATCAACAAATCGAAAGAAAAAATTATCGATACCGACCTTCACTTTTTGACAGTGACGTTGTAAGCACCGTGCCAAAATGTATGGTCTGAAAAACCACAACACCTGAGAAAAAAACTATGATTTCATTCTAAAGTAAAACAATTTGATATCGACCTTAAGATGTGGTTTCCACCGTGACAAAAGTATGTATTGTCTGAAAGTCCAAAACCAGCGAGAATTAATTTTCACCATCGGACAAGAGTCTTTTTATAAGCTTCGTTGCCCCGTGTGAGGATTGAACTCACGACATTCAGATTATGAGACTGACGCGCTGCCTGCTGCACCAACGAGGCACATTAAAGCATTAAGTGTAAGAAAAAATATCGATACCGACCTTCAGATTTTGACAGTGACGTTGTAACCACCGTGCCAAAATGTATGGTCTGAAAGTCCACAACACCTAAGAAAAAAACAATGATTTCATTCTAAAGTAAAAAATATAGATATCGATACAGACCTTCAGATTTTGACAGTGACGTTGTAAGCACCGTGCCAAAATGTATGGTCTGAAAGTCCACAACACCTGAGAAAAAAACTATGATTTCATTCTAAAGTAAAAAATATAGATATCGACCTTAAGATGTGGTATCCACCGTGACAAAAGTATGTATTGTCTGAAAGTCCAAAACATCTGAGAATTAATTGTCACTTCATCTTCAGACAACACTGTCTTTTAAAAGGCTTTGCTGACCCGTGTGAGGATCGAACTCACGACCTTCAGATTATGAGACTGACACGCTACCTACTGCGCTAACGAAACCCATTTAATCAACAAATCAAAAGAAAATATTATCGATACCGACCTTCACTTTTTGACAGTGACGTTGTAAGCACCGTGCCAAAATGTATGGTCTGAAAAACCACAACACCTGAGAAAAAAACTATGATTTCATTCTAAAGTAAAACAATTTGATATCTACCTTAAGATGTGGTTTCCACCGTGACAAAAGTATGTATTGTCTGAAAGTCCAAAACCACTGAGAATTAATTTTCACCATCAGACAAGAGTCTTTTTATAAGCTTGGCTGCCCCGTGTGAGGATCGAACTCACGACCTTCAGATTAGGAGACTGACGCGCTGCCTGCTGCACCAACGAGGTACATTAAATTGTTAAGTGTAAGAAAAAATATCGATACCGACCTTCAGATTTTGACAGTGACGTTGTAAGCACCGTGCCAAAATGTATGGTCTGAAAGTCCACAACAGCTAAGAAAAAAACAATGATTTCATTCTAAAGTAAAAAATATAGATATCGATAGCGACCTTCAGATTTTGACAGTGACGTTGTAAGCACCGTGAAAAAGTTGTGTATCATCCAACACCACTGAGAATTAATTTTCACCTTCAGACAACAGACTTTTTATAAGCTTTACTGCCCCGTGTGAGGATCGAACTCACGACCTTTAGATTATGAGACTGACGCGCTGCCTGCTGCGCCAACGAGGCACTTTTAAACATTAAGCGTAAAGAAAAAATATCGATACCGACCTTCACTTTTTGACAGTGACGTTGTAAGCACCGTGACAAAAGTACGTATCGTCTGAACGTACAATAACACTGAGAATTAATTTTCACTTCATCTTCAGAAAACACTGTCTTTTTAAAAGCTTTGCTGCCCCGTGTGAGGATCGAACTCACGACCTTCAGATTATGAGACTGATGCGCTGCCTGCTGTTCCAACGAGGCACTTCTAAACATTAAGCGTAAAGAAAAAATATCGATAACGACCTTCAGATTTTGACAGTGACGTTTTAAGCACCGTGCCAAAATGTATGGTCTGAAAGTCCACATCACCTGAGAAAAAAACAATGATTTCATTCTAAAGTAAAAAATATAGATATCGACTTTAAGATGTGGTATCCACTGTGACAAAAGTATGTATTGTCTGAAAGTCCAAAAGCACTGAGAATTAATTTTCACTTCATCTTCAGACAACACTGTCTTTTTAAAAGCTATGCTGGCCCGTGTGAGGATCGAACTCATGACCTTCAGATTATGAGACTGACGCGCTACCTACTGCGCTAACGAAGCACTTTTAATCAACAAATCGAAAGAAAAAATTATCGATACCGACCTTCACTTTTTGACAGTGACGTTGTAAGCACCGTGCCAAAATGTATGGTCTGAAAGTCCACAACACCTGAGAAAAAAACTATGATTTCATTCTAAAGTAAAAAATATAGATATCGACCTTAAGATGTGGTATCCACCGTGACAAAAGTATGTATTGTCTGAAAGTCCCAAACATCTGAGAATTAATTGTCACTTCATCTTCAGACAACACTGTCTTTTTAAAAGCTTTGCTGCTCGTGTGAGGATCGAACTCACGACCTTTAGATTATGAGACTGACGCGCTACCTACTGCGCTAACTAAGAACATTTAATGAACAAATCGAAAGAAAAAATTAGCGATACCGACCTTCACTTTTTGACAGTGACGTTGTAAGCACCGTGCCAAAATGTTAGGTCTGAAAAACCACAACACCTGAGAAAAAAACTATGATTTCATTCTAAAGTAAAACAATTTGATATCGACCTTAAGACGTGGTTTCCACCGTGACAAAAGTATGTATTGTCTGTCAGTCCAAAACCACTGAGAATTAATTTTCACCATCAGACAACTGTCTTTTTATAAGCTTTGCTGCCTCGTGTGAGGATCGAACTCACGACCTTTAGATTATGAGACTGATGCGCTGCCTGCTGCACCAACGAGGCACATTAAAGCATGAAGTGTAAGAAGAAATATCGATACCAAATTTCAGATTTTGACAGTGACGTTGTAACCACCGTGCCAAAATGTATGGTCTGAAAGTCCACAACACCTAAGAAAAAAACAATGATTTCATTCTAAAGTAAAAAATATAGATATCGATACCGACCTTCAGATTTTACAGTGACGTTGTAAGCACCGTGACAAAAGTATGTATTGTCTGAAAGTCCAAAACCACTGAGAATTAATTTTCACTTCATCTTCGGACAACACTGTCTTTTTAAAACTTTCCTGCCCCGTGTGAGGATCGAACTCACGACCTTCAGATTATGAGACTGACGCGCTACCTACTGCGCTAACGAAGCACATTTAATCAACAAATCGAAAGAAAAAATTATCGATACCGACCTTCACTTTTTGACAGTGACGTTGTAAGCACCGTGCCAAAATGTTAGGTCTGAAAAACCACAACACCTGAGAAAAAAACTATGATTTCATTCTAAAGTAAAACAATTTGATATCGACCTTATGATGTGGTTTCCACCGTGACAAAAGTATGTACTGTCTGAAAGTCCAAAACCACTGAGAATTAATTTTCACCTTCAGACAACACTGTCATTTTATAAGCTTTGCTGCCCCATGTGAGGATCGAACTCACGACCTTCAGATTATGAGACTGACGCGCTACCTACTGCGCTAACTTAGAACATTTAATCAACAAATCGAAAGAAAAAATTATCGATACCGACCTTCACTTTTTGACAGTGACATGGTAAGCACCGTGCCAAAATGTTAGGTCTGAAAAACCACAACACCTGAGAAAAAAACTATGATTTCATTCTAAAGTAAAACAATTTGATATCGACCTTAAGACGTGGTTTCCACCGTGACAAAAGTATGTATTGTCTGTAAGTCCAAAACCACTGAGAATTAATTTTCACCATCAGACAATAGTCTTTTTATAAGCTTTGCTGCCCCATGTGAGGATCGAACTCACAACCTTTAGATTATGAGACTGACGCGCTGCCTGCTGCACCAACGAGGCACATTAAAGCATGAAGTGTAAGAAAAAATATCGATACCAGATTTCAGATTTTGACAGTGACGTTGTAAGCACCGTGCCAAAATGTATGGTCTGAAAGTCCACAACACCTAAGAAAAAAACAATGATTTCATTCTAAAGTAAAAAATATAGATATCGATACCGACCTTCAGATTTTGACAGTGACGTTGTAAGCACCGTGCCAAAATGTATGGTCTGAAAGTCCACAACACCTAAGAAATAAACAATGATTTCATTCTAAAGTAAAAAATATAGATATCGATACCGACCTTCAGATTTTACAGTGACGTTGTAAGCACCGTGACAAAAGTATGTATCGTCTGAACGTCCAATAACACTGAGAATTAATTTCCCCTCATCTTCAGAAAACACTGTCTTTTTAAAAGCTTTATTGTCCCGTGTGAGGATCGAACTCACGACCTTCAGATTATGAGACTGACGCGCTGCCTGCTGCGCCAACGAGGCACTTTTAAACCTTAAGCGTAAAGAAAAAATATCGATAACGACCTTCAGATTTTGACAGTGACGTTGTAAGCACCGTGCCAAAATGTATGGTCTGAAAAACCACAACACCTGAGAAAAAAACAATGATTTCATTCTAAAGTAAAACAATTTGATATCGACCTTAAGATGTGGTTTCCAACGTGACAAAAGTATGTATTGTCTGAAAGTCCAAAACCACTGAGAATTAATTTTCACCTTCAGACATCACTGTCTTTTTATAAGCTTTGCTGCCCCGTGTAAGGATCGAATTTACGACCTTCAAATTATGAGACTGACGCGCTGCCTGCTGCGCCAACGAGGCACATTAAAGCATTAAGTGTAAGAAAAAATATTGATACCGACCTTCACTTTTTGACAGTGACATTGTAAGCACCGTGCCAAAATGTATGGTCTGAAAGTCCACAACACCTGAGAAAAAAACTATGATTTCATTCTAAAGTAAAACAATTTGATATCGACCTTATGATGTGGTTTCCACCGTGACAAAAGTATGTACTGTCTGAAAGTCCAAAACCACTGAGAATTAATTTTCACCTTCAGACAACACTGTCATTTTATAAGCTTTGCTGCCCCGTGTGAGGATCGAACTCACGACCTTCAGATTATGAGACTGACACGCTACCTACTGCGCTAACGAAGCACATTTAATGAACAAATCGAAAGAAAAAAATATCGATACCGACCTTCACTCTTTGACAGTGACGTTGTAAGCACCGTGCCAAAATGTATGGTCTGAAAAACCACAACACCTGAGAAAAAAACTATGATTTCATTCTAAAGTAAAACAATTTGATATCGACCTTAAGATGTGGTTTCCACCGTGACAAAAGTATGTATTGTGTGAAAGTCCAAAACCACTGAGAATTAATTTTCACTTCATCTTCGGACAACAATGTCTTTTTAAAACTTTGCTGCCCCGTGTGAGGATCGAACTCACGACCTTCAGATTATGAGACTGACACGCTACCTACTGCGCTAACTAAGAACATTTAATCAACTAATCGAAAGAAAAAAATATCGATACCGACCTTCACTTTTTGACACTGACGTTGTAAGCACCGTGCCAAAATGTATGGTCTGAAAAACCACAACACCTGAGAAAAAGACAATGATTTCATTCTAAAGTAAAACAATTTGATATCGACCTTAAGATGTGGTTTCCACCGTGACAAAAGTATGTATTGTCTGAAAGTCCAAAACATCTGAGAATTAATTGTCACTTATTCTTCAGACAACACTTTCTTTTTAAAATCTTTGCTGCCCCGTGTGAGGATGTAACTCACGACCTTCAGATTATGAGACTGACGCGCTACCTACTGCGCTAACGAAGCACATTTAATCAACAAATCGAAAGAAAAAATTATCGATACCGACCTTCACTTTTTGACAGAGACGTTGTAAGCACCGTGCCAAAATGTATGGTCTGAATGTCGACATCACCTGAGAAAAAAACAATGATTTCATTCTAAAGTAAAAAATATAGATATCGATACCGACCTTCAGATTTTGACAGAGACGTTGTAAGCACCGTGCCAAAATGTATGGTCTGAATGTCGACATCACCTGAGAAAAAAACAATGATTTCATTCTAAAGTAAAAAATATAGATATCGATACCGACCTTCAGATTTTGACAGTGACGTTGTAAGCACCGTGACAAAAGTATGTATCGTCTGAACGTCCAATACCACTGAGAATTAATTTTCACTTCATCTTCAGAAAACACTGTCTTTCAAAAGTTTTGCTGCTCAGTCTGAGGATCGAACTCACGACCTTCAGATTATGAGACTGACGCGCTGCCTGCTGCGCCAACAAGGCACTTTTAAACATTAAGCGTAAAGAAAAAATATCGATAACGACTTTCAGATTTTGACAGAGACGTTGTAAGCACCGTGCCAAAATGTATGGTCTGAAAGTCCATATCACCTGAGAAAAAAACAATGATTTCATTCTAAAGTAAAAAATATAGATATCGACCTTAAGATGTGGTATCCACTGTGACAAAAGTATGTATTGTCTGAAAGTCCAAAACCACTGAGAATTAATTTTCACTTCATCTTCAGACAACACTGTCTTTTTAAAAGCTTTGCTGCCCCGTGTGAGGATCGAACTCACGACCTTCAAATTATGAGACTGACGCGCTACCTACTGCGCTAACGAGGCACAGTTCATCAACAAATCGAAAGAAGATATTATCGATACCGACCTTCACTTTTTGACAGTGACGTTGTAAGCACCGTGCCAAAATGTATGGTCTGAAAAACCACAACACCTGAGAAAAAAACTATGATTTCATTCTAAAGTAAAACAATTTGATATCGACCTTAAGACGTGGTTTCCACCGTGACAAAAGTATGTATTGTCTGTAAGTCCAAAACCACTGAGAATTAATTTTCACCATCAGACAACAGTCGTTTTATAAGCTTTGTTGCCCTGTGTGAGGATCGAACTCACGACCTTTAGATTATGAGACTGACGCGCTGCCTGCTGCACCAACGAGGTACATTAAAGCATGAAGTGTAAGAAAAAATATCGATACCGACCTTCAGATTTTGACAGTGACGTTGTAACCACCGTGCCAAAATGTATGGTCTGAAAGTCCACAACACCTATGAAAAAAACAATGATTTCATTCTAAAGTAAAAAATATAGATTTCGATTCCGACCTTCAGATTTTGACAGTGACGTTGTAAGCACCGTGCCAAAATGTATGGTCTGAAAGTCCACAACACCTAAGAAATAAACAATGATTTCATTCTAAAGTAAAAAATATAGATATCGATACCGACCTTCAGATTTTACAGTGACGTTGTAAGCACCGTGACAAAAGTATGTATTGTCTGAAAGTCCAAAACCACTGAGAATTAATTTTCACCTTCAGACAAAATTGTCGTTTAAAGGCTTTGCTGCCCCGTGTGAGGATCGAACTCACGACCTTCAGATTATGAGACTGACGCGCTGCCTGCTGCGCCAACAAGGCACGTTAAATCATTAAGTGTAAGAAAAAATATCGATACCGACCTTCACTTTTTGACAGTGACGATGTAAACACCGTGCCAAAATGTATGGTCTGAAAGTCCACAACACCTGAGAAAAAAACTATGATTTCATTCTAAAGTAAAACAATTTGATATCGACCTTAAGATGTGGTATCCACCGTGAGAAAAATATGTATTGTCTGAAAGTCCAAAACATCTGAGAATTAATTGTCACTTCATCTTCAGACAAAACTTTCTTTTTAAAATCTTTGCTGCCCCGTGTGAGGATCGAACTCACGACCTTCAGATTATAAGACTGATGCACTACCTACTGCGCTAACGAGTCACATTACATGAAGACATCGAAATAAGAAATGATCGATACCGACCTTCAGATTTTGACAGTGACGTTGAAAGCACCGTGCCAAAATGTATGGTCTGAAAGTCCACAACACCTAAGAAATAAACAATGATTTCATTCTAAAGTAAAAAATATAGATATCGATACCGACCTTCAGATTTTACAGTGACGTTGTAAGCACCGTGACAAAAGTATGTATTGTCTGAAAGTCCAAAACCACTGAGAATTAATTTTCACCTTCAGACAAAACTGTCGTTTAAAGGCTTTGCTGCCCCGTGTGAGGATCGAACTCACGACCTTCAGATTATGAGACTGACGCGCTGCCTGCTGCGCCAACAAGGCACGTTAAATCATTAAGTGTAAGAAAAAATATCGATACCGACCTTCACTTTTTGACAGTGACGATGTAAGCACCGTGCCAAAATGTATGGTCTGAAAGTCCACAACACCTGAGAAAAAAACTATGATTTCATTCTAAAGTAAAACAATTTGATATCGACCTTAAGATGTGGTATCCACCGTGACAAAAATATGTATTGTCTGAAAGTCCAAAACATCTGAGAATTAATTGTCACTTCATCTTCAGACAAAACTTTCTTTTTAAAATCTTTGCTGCCCCGTGTGAGGATCGAACTCACGACCTTCAGATTATAAGACTGATGCACTACCTACTGCGCTAACGAGTCACATTACATGAAGACATCGAAATAAGAAATGATCGATACCGACCTTCAGATTTTGACAGTGACGTTGAAAGCACCGTGCCAAAATGTATGGTCTGAAAGTCCACAACACCTAAGAAATAAACAATGATTTCATTCTAAAGTAAAAAATATAGATATCGATACCGACCTTCAGATTTTGACAGTGACGTTGTAAGCACCGTGACAAAAGTATGTATCGTCTGAACGTCCAATACCACTGAGAATTAATTTTCACTTCATCTTCAGAAAACACTGTCTTTTTAAAAGCTTTGCTGCCCCGTGTGAGGATCAAACTCACGACCTTCACATTATGAGACTGACGCGCTACCTACTGCGCTAACGAGGCACATTTAATCAAGAAATCGAAAGAAAAAATTATCGATACCGACATTCACTTTTTGACAGTGACGTTGTAAGCACCGTGCCAAAATGTATGGTCTGAAAAACCACAACACCTGAGAAAAAAATTATGATTTCATTCTAAAGTAAAACAATTTGATATCGACCTTAAGATGTGGTTTCCACCGTGACAAAAGTATGTATTGTCTGAAAGTCCAAAACCACTGAGAATTAATTTTCACTTCATCTTCGGACAACACTGTCTTTTTAAAAGCTTTGCTGCTCGTGTGAGGATCGAACTCACGACCTTTAGATTATGAGACTGACGCGCTACCTACTGCGCTAACTAAGAACATTTAATGAACAAATCGAAAGAAAAAATTAGCGATACCGACCTTCACTTTTTGACAGTGACGTTGTAAGCACCGTGCCAAAATGTTAGGTCTGAAAAACCACAACACCTGAGAAAAAAACTATGATTTCATTCTAAAGTAAAACAATTTGATATCGACCTTAAGACGTGGTTTCCACCGTGACAAAAGTATGTATTGTCTGTAAGTCCAAAACCACTGAGAATTAATTTTCACCATCAGACAACTGTCTTTTTATAAGCTTTGCTGCCTCGTGTGAGGATCGAACTCACGACCTTTAGATTATGAGACTGACGCGCTGCCTGCTGCACCAACGAGGAACATTAAAGCATGAAGTGTAAGAAGAAATATCGATACCAAATTTCAGATTTTGACAGTGACGTTGTAACCACCGTGCCAAAATGTATGGTCTGAAAGTCCACAACACCTAAGAAAAAAACAATGATTTCATTCTAAAGTAAAAAATATAGATATCGATACCGACCTTCAGATTTTACAGTGACGTTGTAAGCACCGTGACAAAAGTATGTATTGTCTGAAAGTCCAAAACCACTGAGAATTAATTTTAACCTTCAGACAAAACTGTCTTTTATAAGCGTTGCTGCCCCGTGTGAGGATCGAACTCACGACCTTCAGATTATGAGACTGATGCGCTGCCTGCGCGCCAACAACGCACGTTAAATCATTAAGTGTAAGAAATAATATCGATACCGACCTTCACTTTTTGACAGTGACGATGTAAGCACCGTGCCAAAATGTATGGTCTGAAAGTCCACAACACCTGAGAAAAAAACTATGATTTCATTCTAAAGTAAAACAATTTGATATCGACCTTATGATGTGGTTTCCACCGTGACAAAAGTATGTACTGTCTGAAAGTCCAAAACACTGAGAATTTATTTTCACCTTCAGACTACAGTATCATTTTATAAACTTTGCTGCCCCATGTGAGGATCGAACTCACGACCTTCAGATTATGAGACTGACGCACTGCCTGCTGCGCCAACGAGGCACATTAATTCATTAAGTGTAAGAAAAAATATCGATACCGACCTTCACTTTTTGACAGTGACGTTGTAAGCACCGTGCCAAAATGTTAGGTCTGAAAAACCACAACACCTGAGAAAAAAACTATGATTTCATTCTAAAGTAAAACAATTTGATATCGACCTTAAGACGTGGTTTCCACCGTGACAAAAGTATGTATTGTCTGTAAGTCCAAAACCACTGAGAATTTATTTTCACCATCAGACAACTGTCTTTTTATAAGCTTTGCTGCCTCGTGTGAGGATCGAACTCACGACCTTTAGATTATGAGACTGACGCGCTGCCTGCTGCACCAACGAGGAACATTAAAGCATGAAGTGTAAGAAGAAATATCGATACCAAATTTCAGATTTTGACAGTGACGTTGTAACCACCGTGCCAAAATGTATGGTCTGAAAGTCCACAACACCTAAGAAAAAAACAATGATTTCATTCTAAAGTAAAAAATATAGATATCGATACCGACCTTCAGATTTTACAGTGACGTTGTAAGCACCGTGACAAAACTATGTATTGTCTGAAAGTCCAAAACCACTGAGAATTAATTTTAACCTTCAGACAAAACTGTCTTTTATAAGCTTTGCTGCCCCGTGTGAGGATCGAACTCACGACCTTCAGATTATGAGACTGACGCACTGCCTGCTGCGCCAACGAGGCACATTAATTCATTAAGTGTAAGAAAAAATATCGATACCGACCTTCACTTTTTGACAGTGACGTTGTAAGCACCGTGCCAAAATGTATGGTCTGAAAGTCCACAACACCTAAGAAATAAACAATGATTTCATTCTAAAGTAAAAAATATAGATATCGATACCGACCTTCAGATTTTACAGTGACGTTGTAAGCACCGTGACAAAAGTATGTATCGTCTGAACGTCCAATAACACTGAGAATTAATTTTCACTTCATCTTCAGAAAACACTGTCTTTTTAAAAGCTTTGCTGCCCCGTGTGAGGATCGAACTCACGACCTTCAGATTATGAGACTGACGCGCTGCCTGCTGCGCCAACGAGGCACTTTTAAACCTTAAGCATAAAGAAAAAATATCGATAACGACCTTCAGATTTTGACAGTGACGTTGTAAGCACCGTGCCAAAATGTATGGTCTGAAAAACCACAACACCTGAGAAAAAAACTATGATTTCATTCTAAAGTAAAACAATTTGATATCGACCTTAAGATGTGGTTTCCACCGTGACAAAAGTATGTATTGTCTGAAAGTCCAAAACCACTGAGAATTAATTTTCACCATCAGACAACAGTTTTTTTATAAGGTTTGCTGCCCCGTGTGAGGATCGAACTCACGACCTTCAGATTATGAGACTGATGCACTGCCTGCTGCACCAACGAGGCACATTAAAGCTTTAAGTGTAAGAAAAAATATCGATACCGACCTTCAGATTTTGACAGTGACGTTGTAAGCACCGTGCCAAAATGTATGGTCTGAAAGTCCACAACACCTAAGAAAAAAACAATGATTTCATTCTAAAGTAAAAAATATAGATATCGACTTTAAGATGTGGTATCCACTGTGACAAAAGTATGTATTGTCTGAAAGTCCAAAACCACTGAGAATTAATTTTCACTTCATCTTCAGACAACGCTGTCTTTTTAAAAGCTATGCTGGCCCGTGTGAGGATCGAACTCATGACCTTCAGATTATGAGACTGACGCGCTGCCTACTGCGCTAACGAAGAACATTTAATCAACAATTCGAAAGAAAAAATTATCGATACCGACCTTCAGATTATGACAGTGACGTTGAAAGCACCGTGCCAAAATGTATGGTCTGAATGTCGACATCACCTGAGAAAAAAACAATGATTTCATTCTAAAGTAAAAAATATAGATATCGATACCGACCTTCAGATTTTGACAGTGACGTTGTAAGCACCGTGACAAAAGTATGTATCGTCTGAACGTCCAATACCACTGAGAATTAATTTTCACTTCATCTTCAGAAAACACTGTCTTTCAAAAGCTTTGCTGCTCAGTCTGAGGATCGAACTCACGACCTTCAAATTATGAGACTGACGCACTGCCTGCTGCGCCAACAAGGCACTTTTAAACATTAAGCGTAAAGAAAAAATATCGATAACGACTTTCAGATTTTGACAGAGACGTTGTAAGCACCGTGCCAAAATGTATGGTCTGAAAGTCCATATCACCTGAGAAAAAAACAATGATTTCATTCTAAAGTAAAAAATATAGATATCGACCTTAAGATGTGGTATCCACTGTGACAAAAGTATGTATTGTCTGAAAGTCCAAAACCACTGAGAATTAATTTTCACTTCATCTTCAGACAACACTGTCTTTTTAAAAGCTTTGCTGCCCCGTGTGAGGATCGAACTCACGACCTTCAAATTATGAGACTGACGCGCTACCTACTGCGCTAACGAGGCACAGTTCATCAACAAATCGAAAGAAGATATTATCGATACCGACCTTCACTTTTTGACAGTGACGTTGTAAGCACCGTGCCAAAATGTATGGTCTGAAAAACCACAACACCTGAGAAAAAAACTATGATTTCATTCTAAAGTAAAACAATTTGATATCGACCTTAAGACGTGGTTTCCACCGTGACAAAAGTATGTATTGTCTGTAAGTCCAAAACCACTGAGAATTAATTTTCACCATCAGACAACAGTCGTTTTATAAGCTTTGTTGCCCTGTGTGAGGATCGAACTCACGACCTTTAGATTATGAGACTGACGCGCTGCCTGCTGCACCAACGAGGTACATTAAAGCATGAAGTCTAAGAAAAAATATCGATACCGACCTTCAGATTTTGACAGTGACGTTGTAACCACCGTGCCAAAATGTATGGTCTGAAAGTCCACAACACCTATGAAAAAAACAATGATTTCATTCTAAAGTAAAAAATATAGATTTCGATTCCGACCTTCAGATTTTGACAGTGACGTTGTAAGCACCGTGCCAAAATGTATGGTCTGAAAGTCCACAACACCTAAGAAATAAACAATGATTTCATTCTAAAGTAAAAAATATAGATATCGATACCGACCTTCAGATTTTACAGTGACGTTGTAAGCACCGTGACAAAAGTATGTATTGTCTGAAAGTCCAAAACCACTGAGAATTAATTTTCACCTTCAGACAAAACTGTCGTTTAAAGGCTTTGCTGCCCCGTGTGAGGATCGAACTCACGACCTTCAGATTATGAGACTGACGCGCTGCCTGCTGCGCCAACAAGGCACGTTAAATCATTAAGTGTAAGAAAAAATATCGATACCGACCTTCACTTTTTGACAGTGACGATGTAAGCACCGTGCCAAAATGTATGGTCTGAAAGTCCACAACACCTGAGAAAAAAACTATGATTTCATTCTAAAGTAAAACAATTTGATATCGACCTTAAGATGTGGTATCCACCGTGACAAAAATATGTATTGTCTGAAAGTCCAAAACATCTGAGAATTAATTGTCACTTCATCTTCAGACAAAACTTTCTTTTTAAAATCTTTGCTGCCCCGTGTGAGGATCGAACTCACGACCTTCAGATTATAAGACTGATGCACTACCTACTGCGCTAACGAGTCACATTACATGAAGACATCGAAATAAGAAATGATCGATACCGACCTTCAGATTTTGACAGTGACGTTGAAAGCACCGTGCCAAAATGTATGGTCTGAAAGTCCACAACACCTAAGAAATAAACAATGATTTCATTCTAAAGTAAAAAATATAGATATCGATACCGACCTTCAGATTTTACAGTGACGTTGTAAGCACCGTGACAAAAGTATGTATTGTCTGAAAGTCCAAAACCACTGAGAATTAATTTTCACCTTCAGACAAAACTGTCGTTTAAAGGCTTTGCTGCCCCGTGTGAGGATCGAACTCACGACCTTCAGATTATGAGACTGACGCGCTGCCTGCTGCGCCAACAAGGCACGTTAAATCATTAAGTGTAAGAAAAAATATCGATACCGACCTTCACTTTTTGACAGTGACGATGTAAGCACCGTGCCAAAATGTATGGTCTGAAAGTCCACAACACCTGATAAAAAAACTATGATTTCATTCTAAAGTAAAACAATTTGATATCGACCTTAAGATGTGGTATCCACCGTGACAAAAATATGTATTGTCTGAAAGTCCAAAACATCTGAGAATTAATTGTCACTTCATCTTCAGACAAAACTTTCTTTTTAAAATCTTTGCTGCCCCGTGTGAGGATCGAACTCACGACCTTCAGATTATAAGACTGATGCACTACCTACTGCGCTAACGAGTCACATTACATGAAGACATCGAAATAAGAAATGATCGATACCGACCTTCAGATTTTGACAGTGACGTTGAAAGCACCGTGCCAAAATGTATGGTCTGAAAGTCCACAACACCTAAGAAATAAACAATGATTTCATTCTAAAGTAAAAAATATAGATATCGATACCGACCTTCAGATTTTGACAGTGACGTTGTAAGCACCGTGACAAAAGTATGTATCGTCTGAACGTCCAATACCACTGAGAATTAATTTTCACTTCATCTTCAGAAAACACTGTCTTTTTAAAAGCTTTGCTGCCCCGTGTGAGGATCGAACTCACGACCTTCAGATTATGAGACTGACGCGCTACCTACTGCGCTAACGAGGCACATTTAATCAAGAAATCGAAAGAAAAAATTATCGATACCGACATTCACTTTTTGACAGTGACGTTGTAAGCACCGTGCCAAAATGTATGGTCTGAAAAACCACAACACCTGAGAAAAAAATTATGATTTCATTCTAAAGTAAAACAATTTGATATCGACCTTAAGATGTGGTTTCCACCGTGACAAAAGTATGTATTGTCTGAAAGTCCAAAACCACCGAGAATTAATTTTCACTTCATCTTCGGACAACACTGTCTTTTTAAAAGCTTTGCTGCTCGTGTGAGGATCGAACTCACGACCTTTAGATTATGAGACTGACGCGCTACCTACTGCGCTAACTAAGAACATTTAATGAACCAATCGAAAGAAAAAATTAGCGATACCGACCTTCACTTTTTGACAGTGACGTTGTAAGCACCATGCCAAAATGTTAGGTCTGAAAAACCACAACACCTGAGAAAAAAACTATGATTTCATTCTAAAGTAAAACAATTTGATATCGACCTTAAGACGTGGTTTCCACCGTGACAAAAGTATGTATTGTCTGTAAGTCCAAAACCACTGAGAATTAATTTTCACCATCAGACAACTGTCTTTTTATAAGCTTTGCTGCCTCGTGTGAGGATCGAACTCACGACCTTTAGATTATGAGACTGACGCGCTGCCTGCTGCACCAACGAGGAACATTAAAGCATGAAGTGTAAGAAGAAATATCGATACCAAATTTCAGATTTTGACAGTGACGTTGTAACCACCGTGCCAAAATGTATGGTCTGAAAGTCCACAACACCTAAGAAAAAAACAATGATTTCATTCTAAAGTAAAAAATATAGATATCGATACCGACCTTCAGATTTTACAGTGACGTTGTAAGCACCGTGACAAAAGTATGTATTGTCTGAAAGTCCAAAACCACTGAGAATTAATTTTAACCTTCAGACAAAACTGTCTTTTATAAGCGTTGCTGCCCCGTGTGAGGATCGAACTCACGACCTTCAGATTATGAGACTGACGCACTGCCTGCTGCGCCAACGAGGCACATTAATTCATTAAGTGTAAGAAAAAATATCGATACCGACCTTCACTTTTTGACAGTGACGTTGTAAGCACCGTGCCAAAATGTATGGTCTGAAAGTCCACAACACCTAAGAAATAAACAATGATTTCATTCTAAAGTAAAAAATATAGATATCGATACCGACCTTCAGATTTTACAGTGACGTTGTAAGCACCGTGACAAAAGTATATATCGTCTGAACGTCCAATAACACTGAGAATTAATTTTCACTTCATCTTCAGAAAACACTGTCTTTTTAAAAGCTTTGCTGCCCCGTGTGAGGATCGAACTCACGACCTTCAGATTATGAGACTGACGCGCTGCCTGCTGCGCCAACGAGGCACTTTTAAACCTTAAGCGTGAAGAAAAAATATCGATAACGACCTTCAGATTTTGACAGTGACGTTGTAAGCACCGTGCCAAAATGTATGGTCTGAAAAACCACAACACCTGAGAAAAAAACTATGATTTCATTCTAAAGTAAAACAATTTGATATCGACCTTAAGATGTGGTTTCCACCGTGACAAAAGTATGTATTGTCTGAAAGTCCAAAACCACTGAGAATTAATTTTCACCATCAGACAACAGTTTTTTTATAAGCTTTGCTGCCCCGTGTGAGGATCGAACTCACGACCTTCAGATTATGAGACTGATGCACTGCCTGCTGCACCAACGAGGCACATTAAAGCTTTAAGTGTAAGAAAAAATATCGATACCGACCTTCAGATTTTGACAGTGACGTTGTAAGCACCGTGCCAAAATGTATGGTCTGAAAGTCCACAACACCTAAGAAAAAAACAATGATTTCATTCTAAAGTAAAAAATATAGATATCGACTTTAAGATGTGGTATCCACTGTGACAAAAGTATGTATTGTCTGAAAGTCCAAAACCACTGAGAATTAATTTTCACTTCATCTTCAGACAACGCTGTCTTTTTAAAAGCTATGCTGGCCCGTGTGAGGATCGAACTCATGACCTTCAGATTATGAGACTGACGCGCTGCCTACTGCGCTAACGAAGAACATTTAATCAACAAATCGAAAGAAAAAATTATCGATACCGACCTTCAGATTATGACAGTGACGTTGAAAGCACCGTGCCAAAATGTATGGTCTGAATGTCGACATCACCTGAGAAAAAAACAATGATTTCATTCTAAAGTAAAAAATATAGATATCGATACCGACCTTCAGATTTTGACAGTGACGTTGTAAGCACCGTGACAAAAGTATGTATCGTCTGAACGTCCAATACCACTGAGAATTAATTTTCACTTCATCTTCAGAAAACACTGTCTTTCAAAAGCTTTGCTGCTCAGTCTGAGGATCGAACTCACGACCTTCAAATTATGAGACTGACGCACTGCCTGCTGCGCTAACGAGTCACATTACATGAAGACATCGAAATAAGAAATGATCGATACCGACCTTCAGATTTTGACAGTGACGTTGTAAGCACCGTGACAAAAGTATGTATCGTCTGAACGTCCAATACCACTGAGAATTAATTTTCACTTCATCTTCAGAAAACACTGTCTTTTTAAAAGCTTTGCTGCCCCGTGCGAGGATCGAACTCACGACCTTCAGATTATGAGACTGACGTGCTGCCTGCTGCGCCAACGAGGCACTTTTAAATATTAAGCGTAAAAAGAAAAAATATCGATAACGACTTTCACTTTTTGACAGTGACGTTGTAAGCACCGTGCCAAAATGTATGGTCTGAAAAACCACAACACCTGAGAAAAAAACAATGATTTCATTCTAAAGTAAAAAATATAGATATCGACCTTAAGATGTGGTATCCACTGTGACAAAAGTATGTATTGTCTGAAAGTCCAAAACCACTGAGAATTCATTTTCACTTCATCTTCAGACAACACTGTCTTTTTAAAAGCTTTGCTGCCCCGTGTGAGGATCGAACTCACAACCTTCAGATTATGAGACTGACGCGCTGCCTGATGCACCAACGAGACACATTTAATCTATAAGTGTAAGAAAAAATATCTATACCGACCTTCAGATTATGACAGTGACGTTGAAAGCACCGTGCCAAAATGTATGGTCTGAATGTCGACATCACCTGAGAAAAAATCAATGATTTCATTCTAAAGTAAAAAATATAGATATCGATACCGACCTTCAGATTTTGACAGAGACGTTGTAAGCACCGTGCCAAAATGTATGGTCTGAATGTCGACATCACCTGAGAAAAAAACAATTATTTAATTCTAAAGTAAAAAATATAGATATCGATACCGACCTTCAGATTTTGACAGTGACGTTGTAAGCACCGTGACAAAAGTATGTATCGTCTGAACGTCCAATACCACTGAGAATTAATTTTCACTTCATCTTCAGAAAACACTTTTTTTTTAAAAGCTTTGCTGCCCCGTGTGAGGATCGAATTCACGACCTTCAGATTATGAGACTGACGCGCTGCCTGCTGCGCCAACGAGGCACTTCTAAACATTAAGCGTAAAGAAAAAATATCGATAACGACCTTCAGATTTTGACAGTGATGTTGTAAGCACCGTGCCAAAATGTATGGTCTGAAAGTCCACATCACCTGAGAAAAAAACTATGATTTCATTCTAAAGTAAAAAATATAGATATCGACCTTAAGATGTGGTATCCACTGTGACAAAAGTATGTATTGTCTGAAAGTCCAAAACAACTGAGAATTAATTTTCACTTCATCTTCGGACAACACTGTCTTTTTAAAAGCTTTGCTGCCCCGTGTGAGGATCGAACTCATGACCTTCAAATTATGAGACTGACGCGCTACCTACTGCGCTAACGAGGCACAGTTCATCAACAAATCGAAAGAAGATATTATCGATACCGACCTTCACTTTTTGACAGTGACGTTGTAAGCACTGTGCCAAAATGTATGGTCTGAAAAACCACAACACCTGAGAAAAAAACTATGATTTCATTCTAAAGTAAAACAATTTGATATCGACCTTAAGATGTGGTTTCCACCGTGACAAAAGTATGTATTGTCTGAAAGTCCAAAACAACTGAGAATTAATTTTCACCATCAGACAACAGTCTTTTTATAAGGTTTGCTGCCCCGTGTGAGGATCGAACTCACGACCTCTAGATTATGAGACTGACGCGCTGCCTGCTGCACCAACGAGGCACATTAAATCATTAAGTGTAAGAAAAAATATCGATACCGACTTTCAGATTTTGACAGTGACGTTGTAAGCACCGTGCCAAAATGTATGGTCTGAAAGTCCACAACACCTGAGAAAAAAACAATGATTTCATTCTAAAGTAAAAAATATAGATATCGATACCGACCTTCAGATTTTGACAGTGACGTTGTAAGCACCGTGACAAAAGTATGTATCGTCTGAACGTCCAATACCACTGACAATTAATTTTCACTTCATCTTCAGAAAACACTGTCTTTTAAAAGCTTTGCTGCCCCGTGTGAGGATCGAACTCACGACCTCCAGATTATGAGACTGACGCGCTGCCTGCTGCGCCAACGAGGCACTTTTAAACATTAAGCGTAAAGAAAAAATATCGATAACGACCTTCAGATTTTGACAGAGACGTTGTAAGCACCGTGCCAAATTGTATGGTCTGAAAGTCGACATCACCTGAGAAAAAAACAATGATTTCATTCTAAAGTAAAAAATATAGATATCGACCTTAAGATGTGGTATCCACCGTGACAAAAGTATGTATTGTCTGAAAGTCCAAAACCACTGAGAATTCATTTTCACTTCATCTTCAGAGAACATTTTCTTTTTAAAAGCTTTGCTGCCCCGGGTGAGGATCGAACTCACGACCTTCAGATTATGAGAAAGACGCGCTACCTACTGCGCTAACGAGGCACATTTAATCAACAAATCGAAAGAAAAAATATCGATACCGACCTTCACTTTTTGACAGTGACGTTGTAAGCACCGTGCCAAAATGTATGGTCTGAAAAACCACAACACCTGAGAAAAAAACAATGATTTCATTCTAAAGTAAAACAATTTGATATGGACCTTAAGATGTGGTTTCCACCGTTACAAAAGTATGTATTGTCTGAAAGTCCAAAACCACTGAGAATTAATTTTCACCATCAGAGAACAGTCTTTTTATAAGCTTTGCTGCCCCGTGTGAGGTTCGAACACACTACCTTCACATTATGAGAATGACGCAATGCCTGCTGCACCAACGAGGCACATTTAATCTATAAGTGTAAGAAAAAATATCTATACCGACCTTCAGATTATGACAGTGACGTTGTAAGCACCGTGACTAAAGTATGTATCGTCTGAACGTCCAATACCACTGAGAATTAATTTTAACTTCATCTTCAGACAACACTGTCTTTTTAAAAGCTTTGCTGCCCCGTGTGAGGATCGAACTCACGACCTTCAGATTATGAGACTGACGCGCTGCCTGCTGCGCCAACGAGGCACTTTTAAACATTAAGCGTAAAGAAAAAATATCGATAACGACCTTCAGATTTTGACAGAGACGTTGTAAGCACCGAGCCAAAATGTATGGTCTGAAAGTCCACATCACCTGAGAAAAAAACAATGATTTCATTCTAAAGTAAAAAATATAGATATCGACCTTAAGATGTGGCATCCACCGTGACAAAAGTATGTATTGTCTGAAAGTCCAAAACCATTGAGAATTAATTTTCACTTCATCTTCAGACAACACTGTCTTTTTAAAAGCTTTGCTGCCCCGTGTGAGGATCGAACTCACGACCTTCAGATTATGAGACTGACGCACTACCTACTGCGCTAAAGAGGCACAGTTCATCAACAAATCGAAAGAAAAAATTATCGATACCGACCTTCAGATTTTGACTGTGAAGTTGTAAGCACCGTGCCAAAATGTATGGTCTGAAAGTCCAGAAAACCTGAGAAAAAAACAATGATTTCATTCTAAAGTAAAAAATATAGATATCGACCTTAAGATGTGGTATCCGCCTTGACAAAAGTATGTATTGTCTGAAAGTCCAAAACCAAAGATATTTGATTTTCACTTCATCTTCAGACAACACTGTCTTTTAAAAGGGTTTGCTGCCCCGTGTGAGGATCGAACTGACGACCTTCAGATTATGAGACTGACGCGCTGCCTGCTGCGCCAACGAGGAAAAATAAATAATTAACCTGTAGGGGATAGGGGGCAGTATTTGCACGGCCGGATAAAAAAACTTACCCGACTTAATCTGGTTACTAC
This sequence comes from Salmo salar, assembly GCF_965601325.2. Lineage (NCBI taxonomy): Eukaryota > Metazoa > Chordata > Actinopteri > Salmoniformes > Salmonidae > Salmo > Salmo salar. The sequence continues at coordinate 97,820,029 of NC_138292.1, read as the reverse complement.
TCCTGCCCAGTAACTAGAATATGCATATTATTGTTTGATTTGGATAGAAAACACCCTACAGTTTCTAAAACTGTTTGAATGGTGTCTGTGAGTATAACAGAACTAATTTGGCAGGCCAAAACCTGAGAATATTCAAAACAGGAAGCGCTCTCTCTGACTATTTCTTGGCCTTCTTGATCATCTCTAACCAAAACAGGGGATCTCTGGCATAACGTGACATTTTCTAACGCTCCCATAGGCTCTCAGAAGGCACCAGGACGTTGAATGGTGACTTTGCAGGCCATGGCTGAAAAACAGTAGCGCATTTGGATAGTGGTCGATCTGAGAACAATGAGACTGAGGCGCGTGCACGAGCTGACACCATGTTTTTACTTTTCCGTCTTTGAACGAAAACAGGGTTTCCCGGTCGGAATATTATCGCTTTTTTACGACAAAAATCGCATAAAAATTCATTTTAAACAGTGTTTGACATGCTTCGAAGTACGGTAATGGAATATTTAGACATTTTTTTGTCACGAAACGCGTCGGGCGCGTCACCCTTCTTTACACTTTGGATAGTGTCTTGAACGCACGAACAAAACGCCGCTATTTGGATATAACTATGGAGTATTTGGAACCAAACCAACATTTGTTATTGAAGTAGAAGTCCTGGGAGTGCATTCTGAAGAAGAACAGCAAAGGTAATCCAATTTTTATTATAGTAAATCTGAGTTTGGTGAGGGTCAAACTTGGTGGGTGTCAAAATAGCTAGCCTGTGATGGCCGGGCTATCTACTCAGAATATTGCAAAATGTGCTTTCACCGAAAAGCTATTTTAAAATCGGACATAGCGATTGCATAAAGGAGGTCTGTATCTATAATTCTTAAAATAATTGTTATGTTTTTTGTGAACGTTTATCGTGAGTAATTTAGTAAATTCACCGGAAGTGTTCGGTGAGAATGCTAGTCACATGCTAGTCACATGCTAATGTAAAAAGCTGGTTTTTGATATAAATATGAACTTGATTGAACAAAACACGCATGCATTGTATAACATAATGTCCTAGGGTTGTCATCTGATGAAGATCATCAAAGGTTAGTGCTGCATTTAGCTTTGGTTTACGTTTATGTGACATTATATGCTAGCTTGAAAAATGGGTGTCTGATTATTTCTGTCTGGGTACTCTGCTGACATAATCTAATGTTTTGCTTTCGTTGTAAAGCCTTTTGTGGTTAGATAAAGGAGAGTCTTTAATGGTGTTAAATAGTCATATGTTTGAAAAATGTAAGTTTTCGTATTTTCGAGGAGTTTGTATTTCCACTGGCTGTTGAGTAGGATTTCGTACGGAACACCTGCTCCAATATCCAATGTATGGGAGGCAGGTAGCCTAGTGGTTAGAGTGTAGAGGCGGCAGGGTAGCCTTGTGGTTAGAGTGTAGAGGAGGCAGGGTAGCCTAGTGGTTAGAGTGGAGGGGGGGCAGGTAGCCTAGTGGTTAGAGTGTAGAGGCAGCAGCGTAGCCTAGTGGTTAGAGTGGAGGGGGGGCAGGTAGCCTAGTGGTTAGAGAGTAGAGAGGCAGGTAGCCTAGTGGTTATTGTGTTGAGGCGGTAGGTACCCTAGTGGTTAGAGCAGGCAGCCTAGTGGTTAGAGTGTAGAGGCGGCAGGTAGCCTAGTGGTTAGAGTGTAGAGGCGGCAGGTAGCCTAGTGGTTAGAGTGGAAGGGCGGCAGGTAGCCTAGTGGTTAGAGTGTAGAGGCGGCAGGTAGCCTAGTGGTTAGAGTGTAGAGGTGGCAGGTAGCCTAGTGGTTAGAGTGGAAGGGCGGCAGGTAGCCTAGTGGTTAGAGTGTAGAGGCGGCAGGTAGCCTAGTGGTTAGAGTGGAAGGGCGGCAGGTAGCCTAGTGGTTAGAGTGGAGGGGCGGCAGGTAGCCTAGTGGTTAGAGTGTAGAGGCGGCAGGTAGCCTACTGGTTAGAGTGTAGAGGCGGCAGGTAGCCTAGTGGTTAGAGTGTAGAGGTGGCAGGTAGCCTAGTGGTTAGAGTGTAGAGGTGGCAGGTAGCCTAGTGGTTAGAGTGGAAGGGCGGCAGGTAGCCTAGTGGTTAGAGTGTGGAGGCGGCAGGTAGCCTACTGGTTAGAGTGTAGAGGCGGCAGGTAGCCTAGTGGTTAGAGTGTAGAGGTGGCAGGTAGCCTAGTGGTTAGAGTGTAGAGGAGGCAGGTAGCCTAGCAGTTAGAGTATAGAGGCGGTAGGTAGCCTAGTGGTTAGAGTGTAGAGGCGGCAGGTATCCTAGTGGTTAGAGTGTAGAGGCGGCAGGTATCCTAGCGGTTAGAGTGTAGAGGTGGCAGGTAGCCTAGCGGTTAGAATGTAGAGGCGACAGGTATCCTAGTGGTTAGAGTGTAGAGGCGGTAGGTAGCCTAGTGGTTAGAGTTTAGAGGGGCAGGTAGTCTAGTGATTAGAGTGTAGAGGCGGCAGCGTCGACTAGCGGTTACAGTGTAGAGGCGGCAGGTAGCATAGTGGTTAGGGTGTAGAGGCGGCAGGTAGCCTAGTGGTTAGAGTGTAGAGGCGGCAGTTATCCTAGTGGTTAGAGTGGAGGGGCGGCAGCATAGCCTAGTGGTTAGAGTGTAGAGGCGGCAGGTAGCCTAGTGGTTAGAGTTGAGGGGGGACAGGTAGCCTAGTGGTTAGAGTGTAGAGGCGGCAGGTAGCCTAGTGGTTAGAGTGTAGAGGCGGCAGGGTAGCCTAGTGGTTACAGTGTAGAGGCGGCAGGTAGCATAGTGGTTAGAGTGTAGAGGCGGCAGGTAGCCTAGTGGTTAGAGTGTAGAGGCGGCAGGTAGCCTAGTGGTTAGAGTTGCTGGGGGACAGGTAGCCTAGTGGTTAGAGTGTAGAGGCGGCAGGGTAGCCTATTGGTTAGAGCGTAGAGGCGGCAGGTAACCGAGTGGTTAGAGTGTAGGGGAGGCAGGTAGCCTTGTGGTTAGAGCGTAGGGGAGGCAGGTAGCCTTGTGGTTAGAGCGTAGGGGCGGCAGGTAGCGTAGTGGTTAGAGTGTAGAGGTGGCAGGTAGCCTAGTGGTTAGAGTGTAGAGGTGGCAGGTAGTCTAGTGGTTAGAGTGTAGAGGTGGCAGGTAGCCTAGTGGTTAGAGTTGAACGGGGGCAGGTAGCCTAGTGGTTAGAGTGGAGGGGCGGCAGGTAGCCTAGTGGTTAGAGTGTAGAGGCGGCAGGTAGCCTACTGGTTAGAGTGTAGAGGAGGCAGGTAGCCTAGCAGTTAGAGTATAGAGGCGGTAGAGGGCCTAGTGGTTAGAGTGTAGAGGGGGCAGGTATCCTAGTGGTTAGAGTGTAGAGGCGGCAGGTATCCTAGCAGTTAGAGTGTAGAGGTGGCAGGTAGCTTAGCGGTTAGAGTGTAGAGGCGGCAGGTATCCTAGTGGTTAGAGTGTAGAGGCGGCAGGTAGCCTAGTGGTTAGAGTGGAGGGGCGGTAGGTAGCCTAGTGGTTAGAGTTTAGAGGGGCAGGTAGTCTAGTGATTAGAGTGTAGAGGCGGCAGCGTCGACTAGCGGTTACAGTGTAGAGGCGGCAGGTAGCCTAGTGGTTAGAGTGTAGAGGCTGCAGGTAGCATAGTGGTTAGGGTGTAGAGGCGGCAGGTAGCCTAGTGGTTAGAGTGTAGAGGCGGCAGGTATCCTAGTGGTTACAGTGGAGGGGCGGCAGCATAGCCTAGTGGTTAGAGTGGAGGGGCGGCAGGTAGCCTAGTGGTTAGAGTTGAGGGGGGACAGGTAGCCTAGTGGTTAGAGTGTAGAGGTGGCAGGTAGCCTAGTGGTTAGAGTGTAGAGGCGGCAGGGTAGCCTAGTGTTTACAGTGTAGAGGCGGCAGGTAGCATAGTGGTTAGAGTGTAGAGGCGGCAGGTAGCCTAGTGGTTAGAGTGTAGAGGCGGCAGGTAGCCTAGTGGTTAGAGTTGCTGGGGGACAGGTAGCCTAGTGGTTAGAGTGTAGAGGCGGCAGATAGCCTAGTGGTTAGAGTTGAAGGGCGGCAGGGTATCCAAATGGTTAGAGTGGAGGGGCGGCAGGTAGACTAGTGGTTAGAGTGTAGAGGCGGCAGGGTACCCTAGTGGTTAGAGTGTAGAGGCGGCTGGTAGCCTAGTGGATAGAGTGTAGAGGCGGCAGGTAGCCTAGTGGTTAGAGTGTAGAGGCGGCAGGTAGCCTAGTGGTTAGAGTGTAGAGGCGGCAGGGTAGCCTATTGGTTAGAGCGTAGAGGCGGCAGGTAACCGAGTGGTTAGAGTGTAGGGGAGGCAGGTAGCCTTGTGGTTAGAGCGTAGGGGCGGCAGGTAGCGTAGTGGTTAGAGTGTAGAGGTGGCAGGTAGCCTAGTGGTTAGAGTGTAGAGGTGGCAGGTAGCCTAGTGGTTAGAGTGGAAGGGCGGCAGGTAGCCTAGTGGTTAGAGTGTAGAGGCGGCAGGTAGCCTAGTGGTTAGAGTGGAAGGGCGGCAGGTAGCCTAGTGGTTAGAATGGAGGGGCGGCAGGTAGCCTAGTGGTTAGAGTGTAGAGGCGGCAGGTAGCCTACTGGTTAGAGTGTAGAGGAGGCAGGTAGCCTAGCAGTTAGAGTATAGAGGAGGTAGGTAGCCTAGCGGTTAGAGTGTAGAGGCGGCAGGTATCCTAGTGGTTAGAGTGTAGAGGCGGCAGGTATCCTAGCGGTTAGAGTGTAGAGGTGGCAGGTAGCTTAGCGGTTAGAGTGTAGAGGCGGCAGGTATCCTAGTGGTTAGAGTGTAGAGGCGGCAGCGTCGACTAGCGGTTACAGTGTAGAGGCGGCAGGTAGCCTAGTGGTTAGAGTGTAGAGGCTGCAGGTAGCATAGTGGTTAGGTTGTAGAGGCGGCAGGTAGCCTAGTGGTTAGAGTGTAGAGGCGGCAGGTATCCTAGTGGTTACAGTGGAGGGGCGGCAGCATAGCCTAGTGGTTAGAGTGTAGAGGCGGCAGGTAGCCTAGTGGTTAGAGTTGAGGGGGGACAGGTAGCCTAGTGGTTAGAGTGTAGAGGTGGCAGGTAGCCTAGTGGTTAGAGTGTAGAGGCGGCAGGGTAGCCTAGTGGTTACAGTGTAGAGGCGGCAGGTAGCATAGTGGTTAGAGTGTAGAGGCGGCAGGTAGCCTAGTGGTTAGAGTGTAGAGGCGGCAGGGTAGCCTATTGGTTAGAGCGTAGAGGCGGCAGGTAACCGAGTGGTTAGAGTGTAGGGGAGGCAGGTAGCCTTGTGGTTAGAGCGTAGGGGCGGCAGGTAGCGTAGTGGTTAGAGTGTAGAGGAGGCAGGTAGCCTAGTGGTTAGAGTGGAGGGGCGGCAGGTAGCCTAGTGGTTAGAGTGTAGAGGTGGCAGGTAGCCTAGTGGTTAGAATGTAGAGGTGGCAGGTAGTCTAGTGGTTAGAGTGTAGAGGTGGCAGGTAGCCTAGTGGTTAGAATGTAGAGGTGGCAGGTAGTCTAGTGGTTAGAGTGTAGAGGTGGCAGGTATCCTAGTGGTTAGAGTGGAGGGGCGGCAGGTAGACTAGTGGTTAGAGTGTAGGGGCGGCAGGTAGCCAAGTGGTTAGAGTGGAAGGGCGGCAGGTAGCCTAGTGGTTAGAGTGGAGGGGCGGCAGGTAGCCTAGTGGTTAGAGTGTAAGGGCGGCAGGTAGAGTAGTGGTTATAGTGTAGGGGCGGCAGGTAGCCAAGTGGTTAGAGTGTAGAGGTGGCAGGTAGTCTTGTTGTTAGAGTGTAGAGGCGGCAGGTAGCCTAGTGGTTAGAGTTGAAGGGCGGCAGGGTATCCAAATGGTTAGAGTGGAGGGGCGGCAGGTAGACTAGTGGTTAGAGTGTAGAGGCGGCAGGGTACCCTAGTGGTTAGAGTCTAGAGGCGGCTGGTAGCCTAGTGGATAGAGTGTAGAGGCGGCAGGTAGCCTAGTGGTTAGAGTGTAGAGGCGGCAGGTAGCCTAGTGGTTAGAGTGTAAAGGCAGCAGGGTAACCTAGTGGTTAGAGTGTAGAGGCGGCAGGTAGCCTATTGGTTAGAGTGTAGAGGCGGCAGGTAGCCTAGTGGTTAGAGTGTAGAGGCGGCAGGTAGCATAGTGGTTAGAGTGTAGAGGCGGCAGGTAGCCTAGTGGTTAGAGTGTAGAGGCGGCAGGTAGCCTAGTGGTTAGAGTGTAGAGGCGGCAGGTAGCCTAGTGGTTAGAGTGAAGAAGTGGCAGGGTAGCCTAGTGGTTAGAGTGGAGGGGCGGTAGGTAGCCTAGTGGTTAGAGTGTAGAGGGGCAGGTAGTCTAATGATAAGAGTGTAGAGGCGGCAGCGTCGCCTAGTGGTTAGAGTGTAGAGGCAGCAGGTAGCCTAGTGGTTAGAGTTGAGGGGGGACAGGTAGCCTAGTGGTTAGAGTGTAGAGGCGGCAGGTAGCCTAGTGGTTAGAGTGTAGAGGCGGCAGGTAGCCAAGTGGTTAGAGTGTAGAGGCGGCAGGGTAGCCTAGTGGTTAGAGCGTAGAGGCGGCAGCGTAGCCTAGTGGTTAGAGTGTAAGGGAGTCAGGTATCCTAGTGGTTAGAATATAGAGGCGGCAGGTAGCCTAGTGGTTAGAGTGGAGAGGCGGCAGGTAGCCTAGTGGTTAGAGTGTAGGGGCGGCATGTAGCGTAGTGGTTAGAGCGTAGAGGATGCAGGTAGCCTAGTGGTTAGAGTGTAGAAGTGGCAGGGTAGCCTAGTGGTTAGAGTGGAGGGGCGGTAGGTAGCCTAGTGGTTAGAGTGTAGAGGGGCAGGTAGTCTAATGATTAGAGTGTAGAGGCGGCAGCGTCGCCTAGTGGTTAGAGTGTAGAGGCAGCAGGTAGCCTAGAGTTTAGAGGCGGCAGGTAGCCTAATGGTTAGAGTTGAGGGGGGACAGGTAGCCTAGTGGTTAGAGTGTAGAGGCGGCAGGTAGCCTAGTGGTTAGAGTGCAGAGGCGGCAGGTAGCCAAGTGGTTAGAGTGTAGAGGCAGCAGGGTAGCCTAGTGGTTAGAGCGTAGAGGCGGCAGCGTAGCCTAGTGGTTAGAGTGTAAGGGAGTCAGGTATCCTAGTGGTTAGAGTGTAGAGGCGGCAGGTAGCCTAGTGGTTAGAGTGTAGAGGCGGCAGGTAGCCTAGTGTTTAGAGTTGGGAGGGGACAGGTATCCTAGTGGTTAGAGTGTAGAGGCGGCAGGTAGCCTAGTGGTTAGAGTGTAGAGGTGGAAGGTAGAATAGTGGTTAGAGTGGAAGGGCGGCAGGTAGCCTAGTGGTTAGATTGTAGGGGCGGCAGGTAGCCAAGTGGTTAGAGTGTAAAGGCGGCAGGTAGCCTAGTGGTTAGAATGTAGAGGTGGCAGGTAGTCTAGTGGTTAGAGTGTAGAGGTGGCAGGTAGCCTAGTGGTGAGAGTGTAGAGGTGGCAGGTAGCCTAGTGGTTAGAGTGTAGAGGTGGCAGGTAGTCTAGTGGTTAGAGTTGAACGGGGGCAGGTAGCCTAGTGGTTAGAGTGTAGAGGCAGCAGGGTAACCTAGTGGTTAGAGTTGAAGGGGGGCAGGTAGCCTATTGGTTAGAGTGGAGGGGCGGCAGGTAGCCTAGTGGTTAGAGTGTAGAGGCGGCAGGTATCCTAGTGGTTAGAGTGGAGGGGCGGCAGGGTATCCTAGTGTTTAGAGTGGAGGGGCGGCAGGTAGCCTAGTGGTTAGAGTTGAGGGGGGACAGGTAGCCTAGTGGTTAGAGTGTAGAGGATGCAGGTAGCCTAGTGGTTAGAGTGTAGAGGCGGCAGGTAGCCTAGTGGTTAGAGTGTAGAGGCAGCAGTGTAACCTAGTGGTTAGAGTGTAGAGGATGCAGGTAGCCTAGTGGTTAGAGTGTAGAAGTGGCAGGGTAGCCTAGTGGTTAGAGTGTAGAGGGGCAGGTAGTCTAATGATTAGAGTGTAGAGGCGGCAGCGTCGCCTAGTGGTTAGAGTGTAGAGGCAGCAGGTAGCCTAGAGTTTAGAGGCGGCAGGTAGCCTAGTGGTTAGAGTTGAGGGGGGACAGGTAGCCTAGTGGTTAGAGTGTAGAGGCGGCAAGTAGCCTAGTGGTTAGAGTGCAGAGGCGGCAGGTAGCCAAGTGGTTAGAGTGTAGAGGCAGCAGGGTAGCCTAGTGGTTAGAGTGTAGAGGCGGCAGGTAGCCTACTGGTTAGAGTGTAGAGGAGGCAGGTAGCCTAGCAGTTAGAGTATAGAGGCGGTAGGTAGCCTAGCGGTTAGAGTGTAGAGGCGGCAGGTATCCTAGTGGTTAGAGTGTAGAGGCGGCAGGTATCCTAGCGGTTAGAGTGTAGAGGTGGCAGGTAGCCTAGCGGTTAGAGTGTAGAGGCGGCAGGTATCCTAGTGGTTAGAGTTTAGAGGCGGCAGGTAGCCTAGTGGTTAGACTGGAGGGGCGGTAGGTAGCCTAGTGGTTAGAGTTTAGAGGGGCAGGTAGTCTAGTGATTAGAGTGTAGAGGCGGCAGCGTCGACTAGCGGTTACAGTGTAGAGGCGGCAGGTAGCCTAGTGGTTAGAGTGTAGATGCTGCAGGTAGCATAGTGGTTAGGGTGTAGAGGCGGCAGGTAGCCTAGTGGTTAGAGTGTAGAGGTGGCAGGTAGTCTAGTGGTTAGAGTGTAGAGGTGGCAGGTAGCCTAGTGGTTAGAGTTGAACGGGGGCAGGTAGCCTAGTGGTTAGAGTGGAGGGGCGGTAGGTAGCCTAGTGGTTAGAGTGTAGAGGCGGCAGGTAGACTAGTGGTTAGAGTGGAAGGGCAGCAGGTAGCCTAGTGGTTAGAGTGGAGGGGCGGCAGGTAGCCTAGTGGTTAGAGTGTAGGGGCGGCAGGTAGCCAAGTGGTTAGAGTGTAGAGGTGGCAGGTAGTCTTGTTGTTAGAGTGGAGGGGCGCAGGTAGACTAGTGGTTAGAGTGTAGAGGCGGCAGGGTACCCTAGTGGTTAGAGTCTAGAGGCGGCTGGTAGCCTAGTAGATAGAGTGTAGAGGCGGCAGGTAGCCTAGTGGTTAGAGTGTAGAGGCGGCAGGTAGCCTAGTGGTTAGAGTGTAAAGGCAGCAGGGTAACCTAGTGGTTAGAGTGTAGAGGCGGCAGGTAGCCTATTGGTTAGAGTGTAGAGGCGGCAGGTAGCCTAGTGGTTAGAGTGTAGAGGCGGCAGGTAGCATAGTGGTTAGAGTGTAGAGGCGGCAGGTAGCCTAGTGGTTAGAGTGTAGAGGCGGCAGGTAGCCTAGTGGTTAGAGTGTAGAGGCGGCAGGGTACCCTAGTGGTTAGAGTCTAGAGGCGGCTGGTAGCCTAGTAGATAGAGTGTAGAGGCGGCAGGTAGCCTAGTGGTTAGAGTGTAGAGGCGGCAGGTAGCCTAGTGGTTAGAGTGTAAAGGCAGCATGGTAACCTAGTGGTTAGAGTGTAGAGGCGGCAGGTAGCCTATTGGTTAGAGTTTAGAGGCCGCAGGTAGCCTAGTGGTTAGAGTTGAGGGGGGACAGGTAGCCTAGTGGTTAGAGTGTAGAGGCGGCAGGTAGCCTAGTGGTTAGAGTGTAGAGGCGGCAGGTAGCCAAGTGGTTAGAGTGTAGAGGCGGCAGGGTAGCCTAGTGGTTAGAGCGTAGAGGCGGCAGCGTAGCCTAGTGGTTAGAGTGTAAGGGAGTCAGGTATCCTAGTGGTTAGAGTATAGAGGCGGCAGGTAGCCTAGTGGTTAGAGCGTAGAGGTGGAAGGTAGCATAGTGGTTAGAGTGGAAGGGCGGCAGGTAGACTAGTGGTTAGATTGTAGGGGCGGCAGGTAGACTAGTGGTTAGATTGTAGGGGCGGCAAGTAGCCAAGTGGTTAGAGTGTAAAGGCGGCAGGTAGCCTAGTGGTTAGGGTGTAGAGGTGGCAGGTAGTCTAGTGGTTAGAGTTGAACGGGGGCAGGTAGCCTAGTGGTTAGAGTGTAGAGGCAGCAGGGTAACCTAGTGGTTAGAGTTGAAGGGGGGCAGGTAGCCTATTGGTTAGAGTGGAGGGGCGGCAGGTAGCCTAGTGGTTAGAGTGTAGAGGCGGCAGGTAGCCTAGTGGTTAGAGTTGAGGGGGGACAGGTAGCCTAGTGGTTAGAGTGTAGAGGATGCAGGTAGCCTAGTGGTTAGAGTGTAGAGGCGGCAGGTAAACAAGTTGTTAGAGTGTAGAGGCAGCAGTGTAACCTAGTGGTTAGAGTGTAGAGGATGCAGGTAGCCTAGTGGTTAGAGTGTAGAAGTGGCAGGATAGCCTAGTGGTTAGAGTGTAGAGGAGGCAGGTAGCCTAGCGGTTAGAGCGTGGAGGCGGCAGGTAACCTAGTGGTTAGAGTGTAGAGGCGGCAGGTAACCTAGTGGTTAGAGTGTAGAGGATGCAGGTAGCCTAGTGGTTAGAGTGTAGAAGTGGCAGGGTAGCCTAGTGGTTAGAGTGGAGGGGCGGTAGGTAGCCTAGTGGTTAGAGTGTAGAGGGGCAGGTAGTCTAATGATTAGAGTGTAGAGGCGGCAGCGTCGCCTAGTGGTTAGAGTGTAGAGGCAGCAGGTAGCCTAGAGTTTAGAGGCGGCAGGTAGCCTAGTGGTTAGAGTTGAGGGGGGACAGGTAGCCTAGTGGTTAGAGTGTAGAGGCGGCAGGTAGCCTAGTGGTTAGAGTGCAGAGGCGGCAGGTAGCCAAGTGGTTAGAGTGTAGAGGCAGCAGGGTAGCCTAGTGGTTAGAGCGTAGAGGCGGCAGCGTAGCCTAGTGGTTAGAGTGTAAGGGAGTCAGGTAGCCTAGAGTTTAGAGGCGGCAGGTAGCCTAGTGGTTAGAGTGTAGAGGCGGCAGGTAGCCTAGTGGTTAGAGTGCAGAGGCGGCAGGTAGCCTATTGGTTAGAGTGGAGGGGCGGCAGGTAGCCTAGTGGTTAGAGTGTAGAGGCGGCAGGTATCCTAGTGGTTAGAGTGGAGGGGCGGCAGGGTATCCTAGTGTTTAGAGTGGAGGGGCGGCAGGTAGCCTAGTGGTTAGAGTTGAGGGGTGACAGGTAGCCTAGTGGTTAGAGTGTAGAGGATGCAGGTAGCCTAGTGGTTAGAGTGTAGAGGCGGCAGGTAGCCTAGTGGTTAGAGTGTAGAGGCAGCAGTGTAACCTAGTGGTTAGAGTGTAGAGGATGCAGGTAGCCTAGTGGTTAGAGTGTAGAAGTGGCAGGATAGCCTAGTGGTTAGAGTGTAGAGGAGGCAGGTAGCCTAGCGGTTAGAGCGTAGAGGCGGCAGGTAACCTAGTGGTTAGAGTGTAGAGGCGGCAGGTAACCTAGTGGTTAGAGTGTAGAGGATGCAGGTAGCCTAGTGGTTAGAGTGTAGAAGTGGCAGGGTAGCCTAGTGGTTAGAGTGGAGGGGCGGTAGGTAGCCTAGTGGTTAGAGTGTAGAGGGGCAGGTAGTCTAATGATTAGAGTGTAGAGGCGGCAGCGTCGCCTAGTGGTTAGAGTGTAGAGGCAGCAGGTAGCCTAGAGTTTAGAGGCGGCAGGTAGCCTAGTGGTTAGAGTTGAGGGGGGACAGGTAGCCTAGTGGTTAGAGTGTAGAGGCGGCAGGTAGCCTAGTGGTTAGAGTGCAGAGGCGGCAGGTAGCCAAGTGGTTAGAGTGTAGAGGCAGCAGGGTAGCCTAGTGGTTAGAGTGTAGAGGCGGCAGGTAACCTAGTGGTTAGAGTGTAGAGGCGGCAGGTAACCTAGTGGTTAGAGTGTAGAGGATGCAGGTAGCCTAGTGGTTAGAGTGTAGAAGTGGCAGGGTAGCCTAGTGGTTAGAGTGGAGGGGCGGTAGGTAGCCTAGTGGTTAGAGTGTAGAGGGGCAGGAAGTCTAATGATTAGAGTGTAGAGGCGGCAGCGTCGCCTAGTGGTTAGAGTGTAGAGGCAGCAGGTAGCCTAGAGTTTAGAGGCGGCAGGTAGCCTAGTGGTTAGAGTTGAGGGGGGACAGGTAGCCTAGTGGTTAGAGTGTAGAGGCGGCAGGTAGCCTAGTGGTTAGAGTGCAGAGGCGGCAGGTAGCCAAGTGGTTAGAGTGTAGAGGCAGCAGGGTAGCCTAGTGGTTAGAGTGTAGAGGCGGCAGGTATCCTAGTGGTTAGAGTGTAGAGGCGGCAGGTATCCTAGTGGTTAGAGTGTAGAGGCGGCAGGTAGCCTAGTGGTTAGAGTGTAGAGGCGGCAGGTATCCTAGTGGTTAGAGTGGAGGGGCGGCAGCATAGCCTAGTGGTTAGAGTGTAGAGGAGGCAGGTAGCGTAGTGGTTAGAGTGTAGAGGCGGCAGGTAGCCTAGTGGTTAGAGTGTAGAGGCGGCAGGTAGCCTAGTGGTTAGAGTGAAGAAGTGGCAGGGTAGCCTAGTGGTTAGAGTGGAGGGGCGGTAGGTAGCCTAGTGGTTAGAGTGTAGAGGGGCAGGTAGTCTAATGATAAGAGTGTAGAGGCGGCAGCGTCGCCTAGTGGTTAGAGTGTAGAGGCTGCAGGTAGCCTAGTGGATAGAATGTAGAGGCGGCAGGTAGCCTAGTGGTTAGAGTGTAGAGGCGGCAGTGTAGCCTAGTGGTTAGATTGTAGAGGCAGCAGGGTAGCCTAGTGGTTAGAGTGGAGGGGGGGCAGGTTGCCTAGTGGTTAGAGTGTAGTGGATGCAGGTAGCCTAGTGGTTAGAGTGTAAGGTAGGCAGTTAGCCTAGCGGTTAGAGTGTAGAGGAGGCAGGTAGCCTAGCGGTTAGAGTATAGAGGCGGCAGGTAGCCCAGTGGTTAGAGTGGAGGGGGGGCAGGTAGCCTAGTGGTTAGAGTGTAGAGGCGGCAGTGTAGCCTAGTGGTTAGATTGTAGAGGCAGCAGGGTAGCCTAGTGGTTAGAGTGGAGGGGGGGCAGGTTGCCTAGTGGTTAGAGTGTAGTGGATGCAGGTAGCCTAGTGGTTAGAGTGTAAGGGAGGCAGGTAGCCTAGCAGTTAGAGTGTAGAGGAGGCAGGTAGCCTAGCGGTTAGAGTATAGAGGCGGCAGGTAGCCCAGTGGTTAGAGTGGAGGGGGGGCAGGTAGCCTAGTGGTTAGAGCAGGTAACCTAGTGGTTAGAGTGTAGAGGATGCAGGTAGCCTAGTGATTAGAGTGTAAGGGAGGCAGGTAGCCTAGTGGTTAGAGTATAGAGGCGGCAGGTAGCCTAGTGGTTAGAGTGTAGAGGCGGCAGGTAGCCTAGTGGTTAGAGCGTAGGGGCGGCAGGTATCCTAGTGGTTAGAGTGTAGAAGTGGCAGGTAGACTAGTGGTTAGAGTGTAGAGGCGGCAGGGTACCCTAGTGGTTAGAGCCTAGAGGCGGCAGGTAGCCTAGTGGATAGAGTGTAGAGGTGGCAGGTAGCCTAGTGGTTAGAGCGTAGAGGCGGCAGGTAGCATAGTGGTTAGAGTGTAGAGGCGGCAGGTTAGACTACTGGTTAGAGTGTAGAGGCGGCAGGTTGCCTAGTGGTTAGAGTGTAGAGGCAGCAGGTAGCCTAGTGGTTAGAGTGGAGTGTCGGCAGGTAGCCTAGTGGTGAGAGTCTAGAGGAGGCAGGTAGTCTAGTGGTTAGAGTGTAGAGGCGGCAGGTAGCCTTGTTGTTAGAGTGTAGAGGCGGCAGGTGTCCTAGTGGTTAGAGTGTAGAGGCGGCAGGTAGCTTAGTGGTTAGAGTGTAGAAGTGGCAGGTAGCCTAGTGGTTAGAGCGTTGAGGCGGCAGGTAGCCTAGTGGATAGAGTGTAGAGGGGCAAGTAGTCTACTGGTTAGAGTGTAGAGGCGGCAGGTAGCCTAGTGCTTAGCGTGGAGGGGCGGCAGGTAGCCTAGTGGTTAGAGTGTAGAGGCGGCAGGTAGCCAAGTGGTTAGAGTGTAGAGGCGGCAGGTAGCCTGGTGGTTAGAGTGGAGGGGCGGCAGGTATCCTAGTTGTTAGAGTGTAGAGGCGGCAGTTATCCTAGTGGTTAGATTGTAGAGGTGGCAGGGTAGCCTAGTGGTTAGAGTATAGAAGCAGCAGGGTAGCCTAGTTGTTAGAGCGTAGAGGCGGCAGGTAGCATAGTGGATAGAATGTAGAGGCGGCAGGTAGCCTAGTGGTTAGAGTGTAGAGGCGGCAGCGTAGCCTAGTGGTTAGAATGGACAGGCGGCAGGTAGATTAGTGGTTAGAGTGTAGAGGCGGCAGGTAGCCTAGTGGTTAGAGTGGAGTGGGGGCAGGTGGCCTTGTCGTTAGAGTGTAGTGGATGCAGGTAGCTTAGTGGTTAGAGTGTAAGGGAGGCAGGTAGCCTAGTGGTTAGAGTGTAGAGGCAGCAGGTACCTTAGTGGTTAGAGTGGAGTGGCGGCAGGTAGCCTAGTGGTGAGAGTGTAGAGGAGGCAGGTAGCCTAGTGGTTAGAGTGTAGAGGTGGCAGGTACCCTAGTGGTGAGAGTTTAGAGGAGGCAGGTAGCCTAGTGGATAGAATGTAGAGGCGGCAGGTAGCCTAGTGGTTAGAGTGTAGAGGCGGCAGCGTAGCCTAGTGGTTAGTATGGACGGGCGGCAGGTAGATTAGTGGTTAGAGTGTAGAGGTGGCAGGTAGCCTAGTGGTTAGCGTGGAGGGGCGGCAGGTAGCCTAGTGGTTAGAGTGTAGAGGCGGCAGGTAGCCTAGTGGTTAGAGTGTAGAGGCGGCAGGTAGCCAAGTGGTTAGAGTGTAGAGGCGGCAGGTAGCCTGGTGGTTAGAGTGGAGGGGCGGCAGGTATCCTAGTGGTTAGATTGTAGAGGCGGCAGGGTAGCCTAGTGGTTAGAGTGTAGAGGCAGCAGGGTAGCCTAGTGGTTAGAGCGTAGAGGCGCCAGGTAGCCTAGTGGATAGAATGTAGAGGCGGCAGGTAGCCTAGTGGTTAGAGTGTAGAGGCGGCAGCGTAGCCTAGTGGTTAGTATGGACGGGCGGCAGGTAGATTAGTGGTTAGAGTGTAGAGGCGGCAGGTAGCCTAGTGGTTAGAGTGGAGGGGGGGCAGGTGGCCTTGTGGTTAGAGTGTAGTGGATGCAGGTAGCCTAGTGGTTAGAGTGTAAGGGAGGCAGGTAGCCTAGCGGTTAGAGTGTAGAGGAGGCAGGTAGCCTAGCGGTTAGAGTATAGAGGCGGCAGGTAGCCCAGTGGTTAGAGTGTAGAGGCAGCAGGTAGCCTAGTGGTTAGAGGGGAGGGGGGCAGGTAGCCTAGTGGTTAGAGCAGGTAGCCTAGTGGTTAGAGTGTAGAGGATGCACGTAGCCTAGTGGTTAGAGTGTAGAGGCGGCAGGTAGCCTAGTGGTTAGAGTGTAGAGGCGGCAGGTAGCCTAGTGGTTAGAGTGTAGAGGCGGCAGGTAGCCTAGTGGTTAGAACGTAGGGGCGGCAGGTAGCCTAGTGGTGAGAGTGTAGAGGAGGCAGGTAGCCTAGTGGTTAGAGTGTAGAGGCAGCAGGTAGCCTAGTGGTTAGAGTGGAGTTGTGGCAGGTAGCCTAGTGGTGAGAGTGTAGAGGAGGCAAGTAGCTTAGTGGTTAGAGTGTAGAGGCGGCAGGTAGCCTAGTGGTGAGAGTGTAGAGGAGGCAGGTAGCCGAGTGGTTAGAGTGGGGGGTGGCAGGTAGCCTAGTGGTGAGAGTGTAGAGGAGGCAGGTAGCCAAGTTGTTAGAGTGTAGAGGCGGCAGGTAGCCTGGTGGTTAGAGTGGAGGGGCGGCAGGTATCCTAGTGGTTAGAGTGTAGAGGCGGCAGGTATCCTAGTGGTTAGATTGTAGAGGCGGCAGGGTAGCCTAGTGGTTAGAGTGTAGAAGCAGCAGGGTAGCCTAGTGGTTAGAGCGTAGAGGCGGCAGGTAGCCTAGTGGATAGAATGTAGAGGCGGCAGGTAGCCTAGTGGTTAGAGTGTAGAGGCGGCAGCGTAGCCTAGTGGTTAGAATGGACAGGCGGCAGGTAGATTAGTGGTTAGAGTGTAGAGGCGGCAGGTAGCCTAGTGGTTAGAGTGGAGTGGGGGCAGGTGGCCTTGTGGTTAGAGTCTAGTGGATGCAGGTAGCTTAGTGGTTAGAGTGTAAGGGAGGCAGGTAGCCTAGCGGTTAGAGTGTAGAGGAGGCAGGTTAGACTACTGGTTAGAGTGTAGAGGCGGCAGGTAGCCTAGTGGTTAGAGTGTAGAGGCAGCAGGTACCTTAGTGGTTAGAGTGGAGTGGCGGCAGGTAGCCTAGTGGTGAGAGTGTAGAGGAGGCAGGTAGCCTAGTGGTTAGAGTGTAGAGGCGGCAGGTACCCTAGTGGTGAGAGTTTAGAGGAGGCAGGTAGCCGAGTGGTTAGAGTGGGGGGTGGCAGGTATCCTAGTGGTGAGAGTGTAGAGGAGGCAGGTAGCCTAGTGGTTAGAGTGTAGAGGCGGCAGGTAGCCTGGTGGTTAGAGTGGAGGGGCGGCAGCTATCCTTGTTGTTAGAGTGTAGAGGCGGCAGGTGTCCTAGTGGTTAGAGTGTAGAGGCAGCAGGTAGCTTAGTGGTTAGAGTGTAGAAGTGGCAGGTAGCCTAGTGGTTAGAGCGTAGAGGCGGCAGGTAGCCTAGTGGATAGAGTGTAGAGGGGCAGGTAGTCTAGTTGTTAGGGTGTAGAGGCGGCAGGTAGCCTAGTGGTTAGAGCGTAGAGGCGGCAGGTAGCCTAGTGGTTAGCGTGGAGGGGCGGCAGGTAGCCTAGTTGTTAGAGTGTAGAGGCGGCAGGTAGCCTAGTGGTTAGAGTGTAGAGGCGGCAGGTAGCCAAGTGGTTAGAGTGTAGAGGCGGCAGGTAGCCTGGTGGTTAGAGTGGAGGGGCGGCAGGTATCCTAGTGGTTAGAGTGTAGAGGAGGCAGGTAGCCTAGCGGTTAGAGTATAGAGGCGGCAGGTAGCCCAGTGGTTAGAGTGTAGAGGCAGCAGGTAGCCTAGTGGTTAGAGGGGAGGGGGGCAGGTAGCCTAGTGGTTAGAGCAGGTAGCCTAGTGGTTAGAGTGTAGAGGATGCACGTAGCCTAGTGGTTAGAGTGTAGAGGCGGCAGGTAGCCTAGTGGTTAGAGTGTAGAGGCGGCAGGTAGCCTAGTGGTTAGAGTGTAGAGGCGGCAGGTAGCCTAGTGGTTCGAACGTAGGGGCGGCAGGTAGCCTAGTGGTGAGAGTGTAGAGGAGGCAGGTAGCCTAGTGGTTAGAGTGTAGAGGCAGCAGGTAGCCTAGTGGTTAGAGTGGAGTTGTGGCAGGTAGCCTAGTGGTGAGAGTGTAGAGGAGGCAAGTAGCCTAGTGGTTAGAGTGTAGAGGCGGCAGGTAGCCTAGTGGTGAGAGTGTAGAGGAGGCAGGTAGCCGAGTGGTTAGAGTGGGGGGTGGCAGGTAGCCTAGTGGTGAGAGTGTAGAGGAGGCAGGTAGCCAAGTTGTTAGAGTGTAGAGGCGGCAGGTAGCCTGGTGGTTGGAGTGGAGGGGCGGCAGGTATCCTAGTTGTTAGAGTGTAGAGGCGGCAGGTGTCCTAGTGGTTAGAGTGTAGAGGCGGCAGATAGCTTAGTGGTTAGAGTGTAGAAGTGGCAGGTAGCCTAGTGGTTAGAGTGTAGAGGTGGCAGGTAGCCTAGTGGTGAGAGTGTAGAGGAGGCAGGTAGCCGAGTGGTTAGAGTGGGGGGTGGCAGGTAGCCTAGTGGTGAGAGTGTAGAGGAGGCAGGTAGCCTAGTGGTTAGAGTGTAGAGGCGGCAGGTAGCCTGGTGGTTAGAGTGGAGGGGCGGCAGGTGTCCTAGTTGTTAGAGTGTAGAGGCGGCAGGTATCCTAGTGGTTATATTGTAGATGCGGCAGGTATCCTAGTGGTTAGAGTGTAGATGCGGCAGGTTGCCTAGTGGTTAGAGTGTAGAGGCGGCAGGTAGCCTAGTGGTTAGAGTGTAGAGGCGGCAGGGTAGCCTAGTGGTTAGATTGTAGAGGCAGCAGGGTATCCTAGTGGTTAGAGCGTAGAGGCGGCAGGTAGCCTAGTGGATAGAATGTAGAGGCGGCAGGTAGCCTAGTGGTTAGAGTGTAGAGGCGGCAGTGTAGCCTAGTGGTTAGAATGGACGGGGGGCAGGTAGATTAGTGGTTAGAGTGTAGAGGCGGCAGGTAGCCTAGTGGTTAGAGTGGAGGGGGGCAGGTAGCCTAGTGGTTAGAGTGTAGTGGATGCAGGTAGCCTAGTGGTTAGAGTGTAAGGGAGGCAGGTAGCCTAGCGGTTAGAGTGTAGAGGAGGCAGGTAGCCTAGTGGTTAGAGTATAGAGGCGGCAGGTAGCCCAGTGGTTAGATTTTAGAGGCGGCAGGTAGCGTAGTGGTTAGAGTGGAGGGGGGGCAGGTAGCCTAGTGGTTAGAGCAGGTAGCCTAGTGGTTAGAGTGTAGAGGATGCAGGTAGCCTAGTGATTAGAGTGTAAGGGAGGCAGGTAGCCTAGTGGTTAGAGTATAGAGGCGGCAAGTAGCCTAGTGGTTAGAGTGTAGAGGCGGCAGGTAGCCAAGTGGTTAGAGTGTAGAGGCGGCAGGTAGCCTGGTGGTTAGAGTGGTGGGGCGGCAGGTATCCTAGTTGTTAGAGTGTAGAGGCGGCAGGTATCCTAGTGGTTAGATTGTGGAGGCGGCAGGGTAGCCTAGTGGTTAGAGTGTAGAGGCAGCAGGGTAGCCTAGTGGTTAGAGCGTAGAGGCGGCAGGTAGCCTAGTGGATAGAATGTAGAGGCGGCAGGTAGCCTAGTGGTTAGAGTGTAGAGGCGGCAGCGTAGCCTAGTGGTTAGAATGGACGGGCGGCAGGTAGATTAGTGGTTAGAGTGTAGAGGCGGCAGGTAGCCTAGTGGTTAGAGTGGAGGGGGGGCAGGTGGCCTTGTGGTTAGAGTGTAGTGGATGCAGGTAGCCTAGTGGTTAGAGTGTAAGGGAGGCAGGTAGCCTAGCGGTTAGAGTGTAGAGGAGGCAGGTAGCCTAGCGTTTAGAGTATAGAGGCGGCAGGTAGCCCAGTGGTTAGAGTGTAGAGGCAGCAGGTAGCCTAGTGGTTAGAGTGGAGGGGGGGGCAGGTAGCCTAGTGGTTAGAGCAGGTAGCCTAGTGGTTAGAGTGTAGAGGATGCACGTAGCCTAGTGGTTAGAGTGTAGAGGCGGCAGGTAGCCTAGTGGTTAGAGTGTAGAGGCGGCAGGTAGCCTAGTGGTTAGAGTGTAGAGGCGGCAGGTAGCCTAGTGGTTAGAACGTAGGGGCGGCAGGTAGCCTAGTGGTGAGAGTGTAGAGGAGGCAGGTAGCCTAGTGGTTAGAGTGTAGAGGCAGCAGGTAGCCTAGTGGTTAGAGTGGAGTTGCGGCAGGTAGCCTAGTGGTGAGAGTGTAGAGGAGGCAGGTAGCCTAGTGGTTAGAGTGTAGAGGCGGCAGGTAGCCTAGTGGTGAGAGTGTAGAGGAGGCAGGTAGCCGAGTGGTTAGAGTGGGGGGTGGCAGGTAGTCTAGTGGTGAGAGTGTAGAGGAGGCAGGTAGCCAAGTTGTTAGAGTGTAGAGGCGGCAGGTAGCCTGGTGGTTGGAGTGGAGGGGCGGCAGGTATCCTAGTTGTTAGAGTGTAGAGGCGGCAGGTGTCCTAGTGGTTAGAGTGTAGAGGCGGCAGGTAGCTTAGTGGTTAGAGTGTAGAAGTGGCAGGTAGCCTAGTGGTTAGAGTGTAGCGGCGGCAGGTAGCCTAGTGGTGAGAGTGTAGAGGAGGCAGGTAGCCGAGTGGTTAGAGTGGGGGGTGGCAGGTAGCCTAGTGGTGAGAGTGTAGAGGAGGCAGGTAGCCTAGTGGTTAGAGTGTAGAGGCAGCAGGGTAGCCTAGTGGTTAGAGCGTAGAGGCGGCAGGTAGCCTAGTGGATAGAATGTAGAGGCGGCAGGTAGCCTAGTGGTTAGAGTGTAGAGGCGGCAGCGTAGCCTAGTGGTTAGAATGGACGGGCGGCAGGTAGATTAGTGGTTAGAGTGTAGAGGCGGCAGGTAGCCTAGTGGTTAGAGTGGAGGGGGGGCAGGTGGCCTTGTGGTTAGAGTGTAGTGGATGCAGGTAGCCTAGTGGTTAGAGTGTAAGGGAGGCAGGTAGCCTAGCGGTTAGAGTGTAGAGGAGGCAGGTAGCCTAGCGTTTAGAGTATAGAGGCGGCAGGTAGCCCAGTGGTTAGAGTGTAGAGGCAGCAGGTAGCCTAGTGGTTAGAGTGGAGGGGGGGGCAGGTAGCCTAGTGGTTAGAGCAGGTAGCCTAGTGGTTAGAGTGTAGAGGATGCACGTAGCCTAGTGGTTAGAGTGTAGAGGCGGCAGGTAGCCTAGTGGTTAGAGTGTAGAGGCGGCAGGTAGCCTAGTGGTTAGAGTGTAGAGGCGGCAGGTAGCCTAGTGGTTAGAACGTAGGGGCGGCAGGTAGCCTAGTGGTGAGAGTGTAGAGGAGGCAGGTAGCCTAGTGGTTAGAGTGTAGAGGCAGCAGGTAGCCTAGTGGTTAGAGTGGAGTTGCGGCAGGTAGCCTAGTGGTGAGAGTGTAGAGGAGGCAGGTAGCCTAGTGGTTAGAGTGTAGAGGCGGCAGGTAGCCTAGTGGTGAGAGTGTAGAGGAGGCAGGTAGCCGAGTGGTTAGAGTGGGGGGTGGCAGGTAGCCTAGTGGTGAGAGTGTAGAGGAGGCAGGTAGCCAAGTTGTTAGAGTGTAGAGGCGGCAGGTAGCCTGGTGGTTGGAGTGGAGGGGCGGCAGGTAGCCTAGTGGTGAGAGTGTAGAGGAGGCAGGTAGCCGAGTGGTTAGAGTGGGGGGTGGCAGGTAGCCTAGTGGTGAGAGTGTAGAGGAGGCAGGTAGCCTAGTTGTTAGAGTGTAGAGGCGGCAGGTAGCCTGTTGGTTGGAGTGGAGGGGCGGCAGGTATCCTAGTTGTTAGAGTGTAGAGGCGGCAGGTGTCCTAGTGGTTAGAGTGTAGAGGCGGCAGGTAGCTTAGTGGTTAGAGTGTAGAGGCGGCAGGTAGCCCAGTGGTTAGATTTTGAGATACGGCAGGTAGCCTAGTGGTTAGAGTGGAGGGGGGGCAGGTAGCCTAGTGGTTAGAGCAGGTAGCCTAGTGGTTCGAGTGTAGACGATGCAGGTAGCCTAGTGATTAGAGTGTAAGGGAGGCAGGTAGCCTAGTGGTTAGAGTATAGAGGCGGCAAGTAGCCTAGTGGTTAGAGTGTAGAGGCGGCAGGTAGCCTAGTGGTTAGAGCGTAGAGGCGGCAGGTAGCCTAGTGGATAGAGTGTAGAGGGGCAGGTAGTCTAGTTGTTAGAGTGTAGAGGCGGCTGGTAGCCTAGTGGTTAGAGCGTAGAGGCGGCAGGTAGCCTAGTGGTTAGAGTGTAGAGGGGCAGGTAGTCTAGTTGTTAGAGTGTAGAGGCGGCAGGTAGCCTAGTGGTTAGAGCGTAGAGGCGGCAGGTAGCCTAGTGGTTAGAGTGTAGAGGCGGCAGGTAGACTACTGGTTAGAGTGTGGAGGCGGCAGGTAGCCTAGTGGTTAGAGTGGAGGGGCAGCAGGTAGCCTAGTGGTTAGAGTGTAAGGGAGGCAGGTAGCCTAGTGGTTAGAGTATAGAGGCGGCAGGTAGCCTAGTGGTTAGAGTGTAGAGGCGGCAGGTAGCCTAGTGGTTAGAGCGTAGGGGCGGCAGGTAGCCTAGTGGTGAGAGTGTAGAGGAGGCAGGTAGGCTAGTGGTTAGAGTGTAGAGGCAGCAGGTAGCCTAGTGGTTAGAGTGGAGTTGCGGCAGGTAGCCTAGTGGTGAGAGTGTAGAGGAGGCAGGTAGCCTAGTGGTGAGAGTGTAGAGGAGGCAGGTAGCCGAGTGGTTAGAGTGGGGGGTGGCAGGTAGCCTAGTGGTGAGAGTGTAGAGGAGGCAGGTAGCCTAGTTGTTAGAGTGTAGAGGCGGCAGGTATCCTGGTGGTTGGAGTGGAGGGGCGGCAGGTATCCTAGTTGTTAGAGTGTATAGGCGGCAGGTGTCCTAGTGGTTAGAGTGTAGAGGCGGCAGGTAGCTTAGTGGTTAGAGTGTAGAAGTGGCAGGTAGACTAGTGGTTAGAGTGTAGAGGCGGCAGGTAGCCTAGTGGTTAGAGTGTGGAGGCGGCAGGTAGCCTAGTGGTTAGAGTGTAGAGGCGGCAGGTAGCCTAGTGGTTAGAGTGTAGAGGCGGCAGGTATCCTAGTGGTTAGAGTGTAGAGGTGGCAGGTAGCTTAGTGGTTAGAGTGTAGAAGTGGCAGGTAGCCTAGTGGTTAGAGTGTAGATGCGGCAGGTATCCTAGTGGTTAGAGTGAAGAGGCAGCAGGGTAGCCTAGTGGTTAGAGCGTAGAGACGGCAGGTAGCCTAGTGGATAGAATGTAGAGGCGGCAGTGTAGCCTAGTGGTTAGAATGGACGGGTGGCAGGTAGATTAGTGGTTAGTGTGTAGAGGCGGCAGGTAGACTAGTGGATAGAATGTAGAGGCGGCAGGTAGCCTAGTGGTTAGAGCGTAGAGGCGGCAGGTAGCCTAGTGGATAGAATGTAGAGGCGGCAGGTAGCCTAGTGGTTAGAGTGTAGAGGCGGCAGTGTAGCCTAGTGGTTAGATTGTAGAGGCAGCAGGGTAGCCTAGTGGTTAGAGTGGAGGGGGGGCAGGTAGCCTAGTGGTTAGAGTGTAGTGGATGCAGGTAGCCTAGTGGTTAGAGTGTAAGGGAGGCAGGTAGCCTAGCGGTTAGAGTGTAGAGGAGGCAGGTAGCCTAGCGGTTAGAGTATAGAGGCGGCAGGTAGCCCAGTGGTTAGAGTATAGAGGCGGCAGGTAGCCCAGTGGTTAGAGTGGAGGGGGGGCAGGTAGCCTAGTGGTTAGAGCAGGTAGCCTAGTGGTTAGAGTGTAGAGGATGCAGGTAGCCTTGTGATTAGAGTGTAAGGGAGGCAGGTAGCCTAGTGGTTAGAGTATAGAGGCGGCAGGTAGCCTAGTGGTTAGAGTGTAGAGGCGGCAGGTAGCCTAGTGGTTAGAGTGTAGAGGCGGCAGGTAGCCTAGTGGTTAGAGCGTAGGGGCGGCAGGTATCCTAGTGGTTAGAGTGTAGAAGTGGCAGGTAGACTAGTGGTTAGAGTGTAGAGGCGGCAGGGTACCCTAGTGGTTAGAGCCTAGAGGCGGCAGGTAGCCTAGTGGATAGAGTGTAGAGGTGGCAGGTAGCCTAGTGGTTAGAGCGTAGAGGCGGGAGGTAGCATAGTGGTTAGAGTGTAGAGGCGGCAGGTTAGACTACTGGTTAGAGTGTAGAGGCGGCAGGTAGCCTAGTGGTTAGAGTGTAGAGGCAGCAGGTAGCCTAGTGGTTAGAGTGGAGTGTCGGCAGGTAGCCTAGTGGTGAGAGTCTAGAGGAGGCAGGTAGCCTAGTGGTTAGAGTGTAGAGGCGGCAGGTAGCCTAGTGGTTAGAGTGGAGAGGGGGCAGGTGGCCTTGTGGTTAGAGTGTAGTGGATGCAGGTAGCCTAGTGGTTAGAGTGTAAGGGAGGCAGGTAGCCTAGCGGTTAGAGTGTAGAGGAGGCAGGTAGCCTAGCGGTTAGAGTATAGAGGCGGCAGGTAGCCCAGTGGTTAGAGTGTAGAGGCAGCAGGTAGCCTAGTGGTTAGAGGGGAGGGGGGCAGGTAGCCTAGTGGTTAGAGCAGGTAGCCTAGTGGTTAGAGTGTAGAGGATGCACGTAGCCTAGTGGTTAGAGTGTAGGGGCGGCAGGTAGCCTAGTGGTTAGAGTGTAGAGGCGGCAGGTAGCCTAGTGGTTAGAGTGTAGAGGCGGCAGGTAGCCTAGTGGTTAGAACGTAGGGGCGGCAGGTAGCCTAGTGGTGAGAGTGTAGAGGAGGCAGGTAGCCTAGTGGTTAGAGTGTAGAGGCAGCAGGTAGCCTAGTGGTTAGAGTGGAGTTGTGGCAGGTAGCCTAGTGGTGAGAGTGTAGAGGAGGCAAGTAGCCTAGTGGTTAGAGTGTAGAGGAGGCAGGTAGCCGAGTGGTTAGAGTGGGGGGTGGCAGGTAGCCTAGTGGTGAGAGTGTAGAGGAGGCAGGTAGCCAAGTTGTTAGAGTGTAGAGGCGGCAGGTAGCCTGGTGGTTAGAGTGGAGGGGCGGCAGGTATCCTAGTGGTTAGAATGGACAGGCGGCAGGTAGATTAGTGGTTAGAGTGTAGAGGCGGCAGGTAGCCTAGTGGTTAGAGTGGAGTGGGGGCAGGTGGCCTTGTGGTTAGAGTGTAGTGGATGCAGGTAGCTTAGTGGTTAGAGTGTAAGGGAGGCAGGTAGCCTAGCGGTTAGAGTGTAGAGGAGGCAGGTTAGACTACTGGTTAGAGTGTAGAGGCGGCAGGTAGCCTAGTGGTTAGAGTGTAGAGGCAGCAGGTACCTTAGTGGTTAGAGTGGAGTGGCGGCAGGTAGCCTAGTGGTGAGAGTGTAGAGGAGGCAGGTAGCCTAGTGGTTAGAGTGTAGAGGCGGCAGGTACCCTAGTGGTGAGAGTTTAGAGGAGGCAGGTAGCCGAGTGGTTAGAGTGGGGGGTGGCAGGTAGCCTGGTGGTTAGAGTGGAGGGGCGGCAGCTATCCTTGTTGTTAGAGTGTAGAGGCGGCAGGTGTCCTAGTGGTTAGAGTGTAGAGGTGGCAGGTAGCCTAGTGGTTAGAGCGTAGAGGCGGGAGGTAGCATAGTGGTTAGAGTGTAGAGGCGGCAGGTTAGACTACTGGTTAGAGTGTAGAGGCGGCAGGTAGCCTAGTGGTTAGAGTGTAGAGGCAGCAGGTAGCCTAGTGGTTAGAGTGGAGTGTCGGCAGGTAGCCTAGTGGTGAGAGTCTAGAGGAGGCAGGTAGCCTAGTGGTTAGAGTGTAGAGGCGGCAGGTAGCCTAGTGGTTAGAGTGGAGAGGGGGCAGGTGGCCTTGTGGTTAGAGTGTAGTGGATGCAGGTAGCCTAGTGGTTAGAGTGTAAGGGAGGCAGGTAGCCTAGCGGTTAGAGTGTAGAGGAGGCAGGTAGCCTAGCGGTTAGAGTATAGAGGCGGCAGGTAGCCCAGTGGTTAGAGTGTAGAGGCAGCAGGTAGCCTAGTGGTTAGAGGGGAGGGGGGCAGGTAGCCTAGTGGTTAGAGCAGGTAGCCTAGTGGTTAGAGTGTAGAGGATGCACGTAGCCTAGTGGTTAGAGTGTAGGGGCGGCAGGTAGCCTAGTGGTTAGAGTGTAGAGGCGGCAGGTAGCCTAGTGGTTAGAGTGTAGAGGCGGCAGGTAGCCTAGTGGTTAGAACGTAGGGGCGGCAGGTAGCCTAGTGGTGAGAGTGTAGAGGAGGCAGGTAGCCTAGTGGTTAGAGTGTAGAGGCAGCAGGTAGCCTAGTGGTTAGAGTGGAGTTGTGGCAGGTAGCCTAGTGGTGAGAGTGTAGAGGAGGCAAGTAGCCTAGTGGTTAGAGTGTAGAGGAGGCAGGTAGCCGAGTGGTTAGAGTGGGGGGTGGCAGGTAGCCTAGTGGTGAGAGTGTAGAGGAGGCAGGTAGCCAAGTTGTTAGAGTGTAGAGGCGGCAGGTAGCCTGGTGGTTAGAGTGGAGGGGCGGCAGGTATCCTAGTGGTTAGAATGGACAGGCGGCAGGTAGATTAGTGGTTAGAGTGTAGAGGCGGCAGGTAGCCTAGTGGTTAGAGTGGAGTGGGGGCAGGTGGCCTTGTGGTTAGAGTGTAGTGGATGCAGGTAGCTTAGTGGTTAGAGTGTAAGGGAGGCAGGTAGCCTAGCGGTTAGAGTGTAGAGGAGGCAGGTTAGACTACTGGTTAGAGTGTAGAGGCGGCAGGTAGCCTAGTGGTTAGAGTGTAGAGGCAGCAGGTACCTTAGTGGTTAGAGTGGAGTGGCGGCAGGTAGCCTAGTGGTGAGAGTGTAGAGGAGGCAGGTAGCCTAGTGGTTAGAGTGTAGAGGCGGCAGGTACCCTAGTGGTGAGAGTTTAGAGGAGGCAGGTAGCCGAGTGGTTAGAGTGGGGGGTGGCAGGTAGCCTGGTGGTTAGAGTGGAGGGGCGGCAGCTATCCTTGTTGTTAGAGTGTAGAGGCGGCAGGTGTCCTAGTGGTTAGAGTGTAGAGGCAGCAGGTAGCTTAGTGGTTAGAGTGTAGAAGTGGCAGGTAGCCTAGTGGTTAGAGCGTAGAGGCGGCAGGTAGCCTAGTGGATAGAGTGTAGAGGGGCAGGTAGTCTAGTTGTTAGGGTGTAGAGGCGGCAGGTAGCCTAGTGGTTAGAGCGTAGAGGCGGCAGGTAGCCTAGTGGTTAGAGTGTAGAGGCGGCAGGTAGACTACTGGTTAGAGTGTAGAGGCGGCAGGTAGCCTAGTGGTTAGCGTGGAGGGGCGGCAGGTAGCCTAGTGGTTAGAGTGTAGAGGCGGCAGGTAGCCTAGTGGTTAGAGTGTAGAGGCGGCAGGTAGCCAAGTGGTTAGAGTGTAGAGGCGGCAGGTAGCCTGGTGGTTAGAGTGGAGGGGCGGCAGGTATCCTAGTGGTTAGATTGTAGAGGCGGCAGGGTAGCCTAGTGGTTAGAGTGTAGAGGCAGCAGGGTAGCCTAGTGGTTAGAGCGTAGAGGCGCCAGGTAGCCTAGTGGATAGAATGTAGAGGCGGCAGGTAGCCTAGTGGTTAGAGTGTAGAGGCGGCAGCGTAGCCTAGTGGTTAGTATGGACGGGCGGCAGGTAGATTAGTGGTTAGAGTGTAGAGGCGGCAGGTAGCCTAGTGGTTAGAGTGGAGGGGGGGCAGGTGGCCTTGTGGTTAGAGTGTAGTGGATGCAGGTAGCCTAGTGGTTAGAGTGTAAGGGAGGCAGGTAGCCTAGCGGTTAGAGTGTAGAGGAGGCAGGTAGCCTAGCGGTTAGAGTATAGAGGCGGCAGGTAGCCCAGTGGTTAGAGTGTAGAGGCAGCAGGTAGCCTAGTGGTTAGAGGGGAGGGGGGCAGGTAGCCTAGTGGTTAGAGCAGGTAGCCTAGTGGTTAGAGTGTAGAGGATGCACGTAGCCTAGTGGTTAGAGTGTAGAGGCGGCAGGTAGCCTAGTGGTTAGAGTGTAGAGGCGGCAGGTAGCCTAGTGGTTAGAACGTAAGGGCGGCAGGTAGCCTAGTGGTGAGAGTGTAGAGGAGGCAGGTAGCCTAGTGGTTAGAGTGTAGAGGCAGCAGGTAGCCTAGTGGTTAGAGTGGAGTTGTGGCAGGTAGCCTAGTGGTGAGAGTGTAGAGGAGGCAAGTAGCCTAGTGGTTAGAGTGTAGAGGCGGCAGGTAGCCTAGTGGTTAGAGTGTAGAGGTGGCAGGTAGACTAGTGGTGAGAGTGTAGAGGAGGCAGGTAGCCGAGTGGTTAGAGTGGGGGGTGGCAGGTAGCCTAGTGGTGAGAGTGTAGAGGAGGCAGGTAGCCTAGTGGTTAGAGTGTAGAGGCGGCAGGTAGCCTGGTGGTTGGAGTGGAGGGGCGGCAGGTATCCTAGTTGTTAGAGTGTAGAGGCGGCAGGTGTCCTAGTGGTTAGAGTGTAGAGGCGGCAGGTAGCTTAGTGGTTAGAGTGTAGAAGTGGCAGGTAGCCTAGTGGTTAGAGTGTAGAGGCGGCAGGTAGCCTAGTGGTTAGAGTGTAGAGGCGGCAGGTAGCCTAGTGGTTAGAGTGTAGAGGCGGCAGGTAGCCTGGTGGTTAGAGTGGAGGGGCGGCAGGTGTCCTAGTTGTTAGAGTGTAGAGGCGGCAGGTATCCTAGTGGTTATATTGTAGATGCGGCAGGTATCCTAGTGGTTAGAGTGTAGATGCGGCAGGTAGCCTAGTGGTTAGAGTGTAGAGGCGGCAGGTAGCCTAGTGGTTAGAGTGTAGAGGCGGCAGGGTAGCCTAGTGGTTAGATTGTAGAGGCAGCAGGGTAGCCTAGTGGTTAGAGCGTAGAGGCGGCAGGTAGCCTAGTGGATAGAATGTAGAGGCGGCAGGTAGCCTAGTGGTTAGAGTGTAGAGGCGGCAGTGTAGCCTAGTGGTTAGAATGGACGGGGGGCAGGTAGATTAGTGGTTAGAGTGTAGAGGCGGCAGGTAGCCTAGTGGTTAGAGTGTAAGGGAGGCAGGTAGACTAGCGGTTAGAGTGTAGAGGAGGCAGGTAGCCTAGTGGTTAGAGTATAGAGGCGGCAGGTAGCCCAGTGGTTAGATTTTAGAGGCGGCAGGTAGCGTAGTGGTTAGAGTGGAGGGGGGGCAGGTAGCCTAGTGGTTAGAGCAGGTAGCCTAGTGGTTAGAGTGTAGAGGATGCAGGTAGCCTAGTGATTAGAGTGTAAGGGAGGCAGGTAGCCTAGTGGTTAGAGTATAGAGGCGGCAAGTAGCCTAGTGGTTAGAGTGTAGAGGCGGCAGGTAGCCAAGTGGTTAGAGTGTAGAGGCGGCAGGTAGCCTGGTGGTTAGAGTGGTGGGGCGGCAGGTATCCTAGTTGTTAGAGTGTAGAGGCGGCAGGTATCCTAGTGGTTAGATTGTGGAGGCGGCAGGGTAGCCTAGTGGTTAGAGCGTAGAGGCGGCAGGTAGCCTAGTGGATAGAATGTAGAGGCGGCAGGTAGCCTAGTGGTTAGAGTGTAGAGGCGGCAGCGTAGCCTAGTGGTTAGAATGGACGGGCGGCAGGTAGATTAGTGGTTAGAGTGTAGAGGCGGCAGGTAGCCTAGTGGTTAGAACGTAGGGGCGGCAGGTAGCCTAGTGGTGAGAGTGTAGAGGAGGCAGGTAGCCTAGTGGTTAGAGTGTAGAGGCAGCAGGTAGCCTAGTGGTTAGAGTGGAGTTGCGGCAGGTAGCCTAGTGGTGAGAGTGTAGAGGAGGCAGGTAGCCTAGTGGTTAGAGTGTAGAGGCGGCAGGTAGCCTAGTGGTGAGAGTGTAGAGGAGGCAGGTAGCCGAGTGGTTAGAGTGGGGGGTGGCAGGTAGCCTAGTGGTGAGAGTGTAGAGGAGGCAGGTAGCCAAGTTGTTAGAGTGTAGAGGCGGCAGGTAGCCTGGTGGTTGGAGTGGAGGGGCGGCAGGTATCCTAGTTGTTAGAGTGTAGAGGCGGCAGGTGTCCTAGTGGTTAGAGTGTAGAGGCGGCAGGTAGCTTAGTGGTTAGAGTGTAGAAGTGGCAGGTAGCCTAGTGGTTAGAGTGTAGCGGCGGCAGGTAGCCTAGTGGTGAGAGTGTAGAGGAGGCAGGTAGCCGAGTGGTTAGAGTGGGGTTGGCAGGTAGCCTAGTGGTGAGAGTGTAGAGGAGGCAGGTAGCCTAGTTGTTAGAGTGTAGAGGCGGCAGGTAGCCTGTTGGTTGGAGTGGAGGGGCGGCAGGTATCCTAGTTGTTAGAGTGTAGAGGCGGCAGGTGTCCTAGTGGTTAGAGTGTAGAGGCGGCAGGTAGCTTAGTGGTTAGAGTGTAGAAGTGGCAGGTAGCCTAGTGGGTAGAGTGTAGAGGCGGCAGGTAGCCTAGTGGTTAGAGTGTAGAGGCGGCAGGTAGCCTAGTGGTTAGAGTGTAGAGGCGGCAGGTAGCCTGGTGGTTAGAGTGGAGGGGCGGCAGGTGTCCTAGTTGTTAGAGTGTAGAGGCGGCAGGTATCCTAGTGGTTATATTGTAGATGCGGCAGGTATCCTAGTGGTTAGAGTGTAGATGCGGCAGGTAGCCTAGTGGTTAGAGTGTAGAGGCGGCAGGTAGCCTAGTGGTTAGAGTGTAGAGGCGGCAGGGTAGCCTAGTGGTTAGATTGTAGAGGCAGCAGGGTAGCCTAGTGGTTAGAGCGTAGAGGCGGCAGGTAGCCTAGTGGATAGAATGTAGAGGCGGCAGGTAGCCTAGTGGTTAGAGTGTAGAGGCGGCAGTGTAGCCTAGTGGTTAGAATGGACGGGGGGCAGGTAGATTAGTGGTTAGAGTGTAGAGGCGGCAGGTAGCCTAGTGGTTAGAGTGTAAGGGAGGCAGGTAGACTAGCGGTTAGAGTGTAGAGGAGGCAGGTAGCCTAGTGGTTAGAGTATAGAGGCGGCAGGTAGCCCAGTGGTTAGATTTTAGAGGCGGCAGGTAGCGTAGTGGTTAGAGTGGAGGGGGGGCAGGTAGCCTAGTGGTTAGAGCAGGTAGCCTAGTGGTTAGAGTGTAGAGGATGCAGGTAGCCTAGTGATTAGAGTGTAAGGGAGGCAGGTAGCCTAGTGGTTAGAGTATAGAGGCGGCAAGTAGCCTAGTGGTTAGAGTGTAGAGGCGGCAGGTAGCCAAGTGGTTAGAGTGTAGAGGCGGCAGGTAGCCTGGTGGTTAGAGTGGTGGGGCGGCAGGTATCCTAGTTGTTAGAGTGTAGAGGCGGCAGGTATCCTAGTGGTTAGATTGTGGAGGCGGCAGGGTAGCCTAGTGGTTAGAGCGTAGAGGCGGCAGGTAGCCTAGTGGATAGAATGTAGAGGCGGCAGGTAGCCTAGTGGTTAGAGTGTAGAGGCGGCAGCGTAGCCTAGTGGTTAGAATGGACGGGCGGCAGGTAGATTAGTGGTTAGAGTGTAGAGGCGGCAGGTAGCCTAGTGGTTAGAACGTAGGGGCGGCAGGTAGCCTAGTGGTGAGAGTGTAGAGGAGGCAGGTAGCCTAGTGGTTAGAGTGTAGAGGCAGCAGGTAGCCTAGTGGTTAGAGTGGAGTTGCGGCAGGTAGCCTAGTGGTGAGAGTGTAGAGGAGGCAGGTAGCCTAGTGGTTAGAGTGTAGAGGCGGCAGGTAGCCTAGTGGTGAGAGTGTAGAGGAGGCAGGTAGCCGAGTGGTTAGAGTGGGGGGTGGCAGGTAGCCTAGTGGTGAGAGTGTAGAGGAGGCAGGTAGCCAAGTTGTTAGAGTGTAGAGGCGGCAGGTAGCCTGGTGGTTGGAGTGGAGGGGCGGCAGGTATCCTAGTTGTTAGAGTGTAGAGGCGGCAGGTGTCCTAGTGGTTAGAGTGTAGAGGCGGCAGGTAGCTTAGTGGTTAGAGTGTAGAAGTGGCAGGTAGCCTAGTGGTTAGAGTGTAGCGGCGGCAGGTAGCCTAGTGGTGAGAGTGTAGAGGAGGCAGGTAGCCGAGTGGTTAGAGTGGGGTTGGCAGGTAGCCTAGTGGTGAGAGTGTAGAGGAGGCAGGTAGCCTAGTTGTTAGAGTGTAGAGGCGGCAGGTAGCCTGTTGGTTGGAGTGGAGGGGCGGCAGGTATCCTAGTTGTTAGAGTGTAGAGGCGGCAGGTGTCCTAGTGGTTAGAGTGTAGAGGCGGCAGGTAGCTTAGTGGTTAGAGTGTAGAGGCGGCAGGTAGCCCAGTGGTTAGATTTTGAGATACGGCAGGTAGCCTAGTGGTTAGAGTGGAGGGGGGGCAGGTAGCCTAGTGGTTAGAGCAGGTAGCCTAGTGGTTCGAGTGTAGACGATGCAGGTAGCCTAGTGATTAGAGTGTAAGGGAGGCAGGTAGCCTAGTGGTTAGAGTATAGAGGCGGCAAGTAGCCTAGTGGTTAGAGTGTAGAGGCGGCAGGTAGCCTAGTGGATAGAGTGTAGAGGGGCAGGTAGTCTAGTTGTTAGAGTGTAGAGGCGGCAGGTAGCCTAGTGGTTAGAGCGTAGAGGCGGCAGGTAGCCTAGTGGTTAGAGTGTAGAGGGGCAGGTAGTCTAGTTGTTAGAGTGTAGAGGCGGCAGGTAGCCTAGTGGTTAGAGCGTAGAGGCGGCAGGTAGCAAAGTGGTTAGAGCGTAGAGGCGGCAGGTAGCCTAGTGGTTAGAGTGTAGAGGCGGCAGGTAGACTACTGGTTAGAGTGTAGAGGCGGCAGGTAGCCTAGTGGTTAGAGTGGAGGGGCAGCAGGTAGCCTAGTGGTTAGAGTGTAAGGGAGGCAGGTAGCCTAGTGGTTAGAGTATAGAGGCGGCAGGTAGCCTAGTGGTTAGAGTGTAGAGGCGGCAGGTAGCCTAGTGGTTAGAGCGTAGGGGCGGCAGGTAGCCTAGTGGTGAGAGTGTAGAGGAGGCAGGTAGCCGAGTGGTTAGAGTGGGGGGTGGCAGGTAGCCTAGTGGTGAGAGTGTAGAGGAGGCAGGTAGCCTAGTTGTTAGAGTGTAGAGGCGGCAGGTATCCTGGTGGTTGGAGTGGAGGGGCGGCAGGTATCCTAGTTGTTAGAGTGTATAGGCGGCAGGTGTCCTAGTGGTTAGAGTGTAGAGGCGGCAGGTAGCTTAGTGGTTAGAGTGTAGAAGTGGCAGGTAGACTAGTGGTTAGAGTGTAGAAGGCGGCAGGTAGCCTAGTGGTTAGAGTGTGGAGGCGGCAGGTAGCCTAGTGGTTAGAGTGGAGGGGCGGCAGGTAGCCTAGTGGTTAGAGTGGAGGGGCGGCAGGTAGCCTAGTGGTTAGAGTGTAGAGGCGGCAGGTAGCCTAGTGGTTAGAGTGTAGAGGCGGCAGGTAGCCTAGTGGTTAGAGTGTAGAGGCGGCAGGTATCCTAGTGGTTAGAGTGTAGAGGTGGCAGGTAGCTTAGTGGTTAGAGTGTAGAAGTGGCAGGTAGCCTAGTGGTTAGAGTGTAGATGCGGCAGGTATCCTAGTGGTTAGAGTGAAGAGGCAGCAGGGTAGCCTAGTGGTTAGAGCGTAGAGACGGCAGGTAGCCTAGTGGATAGAATGTAGAGGCGGCAGTGTAGCCTAGTGGTTAGAATGGACGGGTGGCAGGTAGATTAGTGGTTAGTGTGTAGAGGCGGCAGGTAGACTAGTGGATAGAATGTAGAGGCGGCAGGTAGCCTAGTGGTTAGAGCGTAGAGGCGGCAGGTAGCCTAGTGGATAGAATGTAGAGGCGGCAGGTAGCCTAGTGGTTAGAGTGTAGAGGCGGCAGTGTAGCCTAGTGGTTAGATTGTAGAGGCAGCAGGGTAGCCTAGTGGTTAGAGTGGAGGGGGGGCAGGTAGCCTAGTGGTTAGAGTGTAGAGGCGGCAGGTAGACTAGTGGATAGAATGTAGAGGCGGCAGGTAGCCTAGTGGTTAGAGCGTAGAGGCGGCAGGTAGCCTAGTGGATAGAATGTAGAGGCGGCAGGTAGCCTAGTGGTTAGAGTGTAGAGGCGGCAGTGTAGCCTAGTGGTTAGATTGTGGAGGCAGCAGGGTAGCCTAGTGGTTAGAGTGGAGGGGGGGCAGGTAGCCTAGTGGTTAGAGTGTAGTGGATGCAGGTAGCCTAGTGGTTAGAGTGTAAGGGAGGCAGGTAGCCTAGCGGTTAGAGTGTAGAGGAGGCAGGTAGCCTAGCGGTTAGAGTATAGAGGCGGCAGGTAGCCCAGTGGTTAGAGTGTAGAGGCGGCAGGTAGCCTAGTGGTTAGAGTGGAGGGGGGCAGGTAGCCTAGTGGTTAGAGCAGGTAGCCTAGTGGTTAGAGTGTAGAGGAGGCAGGTAGCCTAGTGGTTAGAGTATAGAGGCGGCAGGTAGCCTAGTGGTTAGAGTGTAGAGGCGGCAGGTAGCCTAGTGGTTAGAGTGTAGAGGCGGCAGGTAGCCTAGTGGTTAGAGTGTAGAGGCGGCAGGTAGCCTGGTGGTTAGAGCGTAGGGGCGGCAGGTATCCTAGTGGTTAGAGTGTAGAAGTGGCAGGTAGACTAGTGGTTAGAGTGTAGAGGCGGCAGCGTACCCTAGTGGTTAGAGCCTAGAGGCGGCAGGTAGCATAGTGGATAGAGTGTAGAGGTGGCAGGTAGCCTAGTGGTTAGAGCGTAGAGGCGGCAGGTAGCCTAGTGGTTAGAGTGGAGGGGCGGCAGGTAGCCTAGTGGTTAGAATGTAGAGGCGGCAGGTAGCCTAGTGGTTAGAGTGGAGGGGCGGCAGGTAGCCTAGTGGTTAGAGTGTAGAGGCGGCAGGTAGCCTAGTGGTTAGAGTGTAGAGGCGGCAGGTAGCCTAGTGGTTAGAGTGTAGAGGCGGCAGGTAGCCTGGTGGTTAGAGTTTAGAGGCGGCAGGTATCCTAGTGGTTAGAGTGTAGAGGTGGCAGGTAGCTTAGTGGTTAGAGTGTAGAAGTGGCAGGTAGCCTAGTGGTTAGAGTGTAGATGCGGCAGGTATCCTAGTGGTTAGAGTGAAGAGGCGGCAGGTAGCCTAGTGGTTAGAGTGTAGAGGCGGCAGGTAGCCTGGTGGTTAGAGTGAAGAGGCGGCAGGGTAGCCTAGTGGTTAGATTGTAGAGGCAGCAGGGTAGCCTAGTGGTTAGAGCGTAGAGACGGCAGGTAGCCTAGTGGTTAGAATGGATGGGTGGCAGGTAGATTAGTGGTTAGAGTGTAGAGGCGGCAGGTAGCCTAGTGGATAGAATGTAGAGGCGGCAGGTAGCCTAGTGGTTAGAGCGTAGAGGCGGCAGGTAGCCTAGTGGATAGAATGTAGAGGCGGCAGGTAGCCTAGTGGTTAGAGTGTAGAGGCGGCAGTGTAGCCTAGTGGTTAGATTGTAGAGGCAGCAGGGTAGCCTAGTGGTTAGAGTGGAGGGGGGCAGGTAGCCTAGTGGTTAGAGTGTAGTGGATGCAGGTAGCCTAGTGGTTAGAGTGTAAGGGAGGCAGGTAGCCTAGCGGTTAGAGTGTAGAGGAGGCAGGTAGCCTAGCGGTTAGAGTATAGAGGCGGCAAGTAGCCCAGTGGTTAGAGTGTAGAGGTGGCAGGTAGCCTAGTGGTTAGAGTGGAGGGGGGGCAGGTAGCCTAGTGGTTAGAGTGTAGAGGCGGCAGGTAGCCTAGTGGTTAGAGTGTGGAGGCGGCAGGTAGCCTAGTGGTTAGAGTGTAGAGGCGGCAGGTAGCCTATTAGTTAGAGTGTAGAGGCGGCAGGTAGCCTAGTGGTTAGAGTGTAGAGGCGGCAGGTAGCCTGGTGGTTAGAGTTTAGAGGCGGCAGGTATCCTAGTGGTTAGAGTGTAGAGGTGGCAGGTAGCTTAGTGGTTAGAGTGTAGAAGTGGCAGGTAGCCTAGTGGTTAGAGTGTAGAGGTGGCAGGTAGCCTAGTGGTTAGAGTGGAGGGGGGGCAGGTAGCCTAGTGGTTAGAGCAGGTAGCCTAGTGGTTAGAGTGTAGAGGATGCAGGTAGCCTAGTGATTAGAGTGTAAGGGAGGCAGGTAGCCTAGTGGTTAGAGTATAGAGGCGGCAGGTAGCCTAGTGGTTAGAGTGTAGAGGCGGCAGGTAGTCTAGTGGTTAGAGTGTAGAGGCGGCAGGTAGCCTAGTGGTTAGAGCGTAGGGGCGGCAGGTATCCTAGTGGTTAGAGCGTAGGGGCGGCAGGTAGCCTAGTGGTGAGAGTGTAGAGGAGGCAGGTAGGCTAGTGGTTAGAGTGTAGAGGCAGCAGGTAGCCTAGTGGTTAGAGTGGAGTTGCGGCAGGTAGCCTAGTGGTGAGAGTGTAGAGGAGGCAGGTAGCCTAGTGGTGAGAGTGTTGAGGAGGCAGGTAGCCGAGTGGTTAGAGTGGACGGGTGGCAGGTAGCCTAGTGGTGAGAGTGTAGAGGAGGCAGGTAGCCTAGTTGTTAGAGTGTAGAGGCGGCAGGTATCCTGGTGGTTGAAGTGGAGGGGCGGCAGGTATCCTAGTTGTTAGAGTGTAGAGGCGGCAGGTGTCCTAGTGGTTAGAGTGTAGAGGCGGCAGGTAGCTTAGTGGTTAGAGTGTAGAAGTGGCAGGTAGACTAGTTGTTATTGTGTAGAGGCGGCAGGTAGCCTAGTGGTTAGAGTGGAGGGGCGGCAGGTAGCCTATTGGTTAGAGTGTAGAGGCGGCAGGTAGCCTAGTGGTTAGAGTGTAGAGGCGGCAGGTAGCCTAGTGGTTAGAGTGTAGAGGCGGCAGGTAGCCTGGTGGTTAGAGTTTAGAGGCGGCAGGTATCCTAGTGGTTAGAGTGTAGAGGTGGCAGGTAGCTTAGTGGTTAGAGTGTAGAAGTGGCAGGTAGCCTAGTGGTTAGAGTGTAGATGCGGCAGGTATCCTAGTGGTTAGAGTGTAGAGGCGGCAGGGTAGCCTAGTGGTTAGATTGTAGAGGCAGCAGGGTAGCCTAGTGGTTAGAGCGTAGAGACGGCAGGTAGCCTAGTGGATAGAATGTAGAGGCGGCAGTGTAGCCTAGTGGTTAGCATGGACGGGTGGCAGGTAGATTAGTGGTTAGTGTGTAGAGGCGGCAGGTAGCCTAGTGGATAGAATGTAGAGGCGGCAGGTAGCCTAGTGGTTAGAGCGTAGAGGCGGCAGGTAGCCTAGTGGATAGAATGTAGAGGCGGCAGGTAGCCTAGTGGTTAGAGTGTAGAGGCGGCAGTGTAGCCTAGTGGTTAGATTGTAGAGGCAGCAGGGTAGCCTAGTGGTTAGAGTGGAGGGGGGCAGGTAGCCTAGTGGTTAGAGTGTAGTGGATGCAGGTAGCCTAGTGGTTAGAGTGTAAGGGAGGCAGGTAGCCTAGCGGTTAGAGTGTAGAGGAGGCAGGTAGCCTAGCGGTTAGAGTATAGAGGCGGCAAGTAGCCCAGTGGTTAGAGTGTAGAGGTGGCAGGTAGCCTAGTGGTTAGAGTGGAGGGGGGGCAGGTAGGCTAGTGGTTAGAGCAGGTAGCCTAGCGGTTAGAGTGTAGATGCGGCAGGTATCCTGGTGGTTGGAGTGGAGGGGCGGCAGGTATCCTAGTTGTTAGAGTGTATAGGCGGCAGGTGTCCTAGTTGTTAGAGTGTAGAGGCGGCAGGTGTCCTAGTGGTTAGAGTGTAGAGGCGGCAGGTAGCTTAGTGGTTAGAGTGTAGAAGTGGCAGGTAGCCTAGTGGTTAGAGTGTAGAGGTGGCAGGTAGCCTAGTGGTGAGAGTGTAGAGGAGGCAGGTAGCCGAGTGGTTAGAGTGGGGGGTGGCAGGTAGCCTAGTGGTGAGAGTGTAGAGGAGGCAGGTAGCCTAGTTGTTAGAGTGTAGAGGCGGCAGGTAGCCTTGTGGTTGGAGTGGAGGGGCGGCAGGTATCCTAGTTGTTAGAGTGTAGAGGCGGCAGGTGTCCTAGTGGTTAGAGTGTAGAGGCGGCAGGTAGCTTAGTGGTTAGAGTGTAGAGGCGGCAGGTAGCCTAGTGGTTAGAGTGTAGAGGCGGCAGGTAGCCTAGTGGTTAGAGTGTAGAGGCGGCAGGTAGCCTGGTGGTTAGAGTGGAGGGGCGGCAGGTGTCCTACTTGTTAGAGTGTAGAGGCGGCAGGTATCCTAGTGGTTATATTGTAGAAGCGGCAGGTATCCTAGTGGTTAGAGTGTAGATGCGGCAGGTAGCCTAGTGGTTAGAGTGTAGAGGCGGCAGGTAGCCTAGTGGTTAGAGTGTAGAGGCGGCAGGGTAGCCTAGTGGTTAGATTGTAGAGGCAGCAGGGTAGCCTAGTGGTTAGAGCGTAGAGGCGGCAGGTAGCCTAGTGGATAGAATGTAGAGGCGGCAGGTAGCCTAGTGGTTAGAGTGTAGAGGCGGCAGTGTAGCCTAGTGGTTAGAATGGACGGGGGCCAGGTAGATTAGTGGTTAAAGTGTAGAGGCGGCAGGTAGCCTAGTGGTTAGAGTGGAGGGGGGCAGGTAGCCTAGTGGTTAGAGTGTAGTGGATGCAGGTAGCCTAGTGGTTAGAGTGTAAGGGAGGCAGGTAGCCTAGCGGTTAGAGTGTAGAGGAGGCAGGTAGCCTAGTGGTTAGAGTATAGAGGCGGCAAGTAGCCCAGTGGTTAGATTTTAGAGGCGGCAGGTAGCGTAGTGGTTAGAGTGGAGGGGGGGCAGGTAGCCTAGTGGTTAGAGCAGGTAGCCTAGTGGTTAGAGTGTAGAGGATGCAGGTAGCCTAGTGATTAGAGTGTAAGGGAGGCAGGTAGCCTAGTGGTTAGAGTATAGAGGCGGCAAGTAGCCTAGTGGTTAGAGTGTAGAGGCGGCAGGTAGCCAAGTGGTTAGAGTGTAGAGGCGGCAGGTAGCCTGGTGGTTAGAGTGGTGGGGCGGCAGGTATCCTAGTTGTTAGAGTGTAGAGGCGGCAGGTATCCTAGTGGTTAGATTGTGGAGGCGGCAGGGTAGCCTAGTGGTTAGAGTGTAGAGGCAGCAGGGTAGCCTAGTGGTTAGAGCGTAGAGGCGGCAGGTAGCCTAGTGGATAGAATGTAGAGGCGGCAGGTAGCCTAGTGGTTAGAGTGTAGAGGCGGCAGCGTAGCCTAGTGGTTAGAATGGACGGGCGGCAGGTAGATTAGTGGTTAGAGTGTAGAGGCGGCAGGTAGCCTAGTGGTTAGAGTGGAGGGGGGGCAGGTGGCCTAGTGGTTAGAGTGGAGGGGCGGCAGGTAGCCTAGTGGTTAGAGTGTAGAGGCGGCAGGTAGCCTAGTGGTTAGAGTGTGGAGGCGGCAGGTAGCCTAGTGGTTAGAGTGTAGAGGCGGCAGGTAGCCTAGTGGTTAGATTGGAGGGGCGGCAGGTAGCCTAGTGGTTAGAGTGTAGAGGCGGCAGGTAGCCTAGTGGTTAGAGTGTAGAGGCGGCAGGTAGCCTAGTGGTTAGAGTGTAGAGGCGGCAGGTAGCCTAGTGGTTAGAGTGTAGAGGCGGCAGGTAGCCTGTTGGTTAGAGTTTAGAGGCGGCAGGTATCCTAGTGGTTAGAGTGTAGAGGTGGCAGGTAGCTTAGTGGTTAGAGTGTAGAAGTGGCAGGTAGCCTAGTGGTTAGAGTGTAGAGGTGGCAGGTAGCCTAGTGGTTAGAGTGGAGGGGGGGCAGGTAGCCTAGTGGTTAGAGCAGGTAGCCTAGTGGTTAGAGTGTAGAGGATGCAGGTAGCCTAGTGATTAGAGTGTAAGGGAGGCAGGCAGCCTAGTGGTTAGAGTATAGAGGCGGCAGGTAGCCTAGTGGTTAGAGTGTAGAGGCGGCAGGTAGCCTAGTGGTTAGAGTGTAGAGGCGGCAGGTAGCCTAGTGGTTAGAGCGTAGGGGCGGCAGGTATCCTAGTGGTTAGAGTGTAGAAGTGGCAGGTCGACTAGTGGTTAGAATGTAGAGGCGGCAGGTAGCCTAGTGGTTAGAGCGTAGGGGCGGCAGGTAGCCTAGTGGTGAGAGTGTATATGAGGCAGGTAGGTTGGTGGTTAGAGTGTAGAGGCAGCAGGTAGCCTAGTGGTTAGAGTGGAGTTGCGGCAGGTAGCCTAGTGGTGAGAGTGTAGAGGAGGCAGGTAGCCTAGTGGTGAGAGTGTAGAGGAGGCAGGTAGCCGAGTGGGTAGAGTGGACGGGTGGCAGGTAGCCTAGTGGTGAGAGTGTAGAGGAGGCAGGTAGCCTAGTTGTTAGAGTGTAGAAGTGGCAGGTAGACTAGTTGTTATTGTGTAGAGGCGGCAGGTAGCCTAGTGGTTAGAGTGGAGGGGCGGCAGGTAGCCTAGTGGTTAGAGTGTAGAGGCGGCAGGTAGCCTAGTGGTTAGAGTGTAGAGGCGGCAGGTAGCCTAGTGGTTAGAGTGTAGAGGCGGCAGGTAGCCTGGTGGTTAGAGTGTAGAGGTGGCAGGTAGCTTAGTGGTTAGAGTGTAGAAGTGGCAGGTAGCCTAGTGGTTAGAGTGTAGATGCGGCAGGTATCCTAGTGGTTAGAGTGTAGAGGCGGCAGGGTAGCCTAGTGGTTAGATTGTAGAGGCAGCAGGGTAGCCTAGTGGTTAGAGCGTAGAGACGGCAGGTAGCCTAGTGGATAGAATGTAGAGGCGGCAGTGTAGCCTAGTGGTTAGAATGGACGGGTGGCAGGTAGATTAGTGGTTAGTGTGTAGAGGCGGCAGGTAGCCTAGTGGATAGAATGTAGAGGCGGCAGGTAGCCTAGTGGTTAGAGCGTAGAGGCGGCAGGTAGCCTAGTGGATAGAATGTAGAGGCGGCAGGTAGCCTAGTGGTTAGAGTGTAGAGGCGGCAGTGTAGCCTAGTGGTTAGATTGTAGAGGCAGCAGGGTAGCCTAGTGGTTAGAGTGGAGGGGGGGCAGGTAGCCTAGTGGTTAGAGCAGGTAGCCTAGCGGTTAGAGTGTAGATGCGGCAGGTATCCTGGTGGTTGGAGTGGAGGGGCGGCAGGTATCCTAGTTGTTAGAGTGTATAGGCGGCAGGTGTCCTAGTGGTTAGAGTGTAGAGGCGGCAGGTAGCTTAGTGGTTAGAGTGTAGAAGTGGCAGGTAGACTAGTGGTTAGAGTGTAGAGGCGGCAGGTAGCCTAGTGGTTAGAGTGTGGAGACGGCAGGTAGCCTAGTGGTTAGAGCGTAGAGGCGGCAGGTAGCCTAGTGGTTAGAGTGTAAGGGAGGCAGGTAGCCTAGCGGTTAGAGTATAGAGGCGGCAAGTAGCCCAGTGGTTAGAGTGTAGAGGTGGCAGGTAGCCTAGTGGTTAGAGTGGAGGGGGGGCAGGTAGCCTAGTGGTTAGAGAAGGTAGCCTAGCGGTTAGAGTGTAGATGCGGCAGGTATCCTGGTGGTTGGAGTGGAGGGGCGGCAGGTATCCTAGTTGTTAGAGTGTATAGGCGGCAGGTGTCCTAGTGGTTAGAGTGTAGAGGCGGCAGGTAGCTTAGTGGTTAGAGTGTAGAAGTGGCAGGTAGACTAGTGGTTAGAGTGTAGAGGCGGCAGGTAGCCTAGTGGTTAGAGTGTGGAGGCGGCAGGTAGCCTAGTGGTTAGAGTGTAGAGGCGGCAGGTAGCCTAGTGGTTAGAGTGGAGGGGCGGCAGGTAGCCTAGTGGTTAGAGTGTAGAGGCGGCAGGTAGCCTAGTGGTGAGAGTGTAGAGGAGGCAGGTAGCCGAGTGGTTAGAGTGGGGGGTGGCAGGTAGCCTAGTGGTGAGAGTGTAGAGGAGGCAGGTAGCCAAGTTGTTAGAGTGTAGAGGCGGCAGGTAGCCTGGTGGTTGGAGTGGAGGGGCGGCAGGTATCCTAGTTGTTAGAGTGTAGAGGCGGCAGGTGTCCTAGTGGTTAGAGTGTAGAGGCGGCAGGTAGCTTAGTGGTTAGAGTGTAGAAGTGGCAGGTAGCCTAGTGGTTAGAGTGTAGAGGTGGCAGGTAGCCTAGTGGTGAGAGTGTAGAGGAGGCAGGTAGCCGAGTGGTTAGAGTGGGGGGTGGCAGGTAGCCTAGTGGTGAGAGTGTAGAGGAGGCAGGTAGCCTAGTTGTTAGAGTGTAGAGGCGGCAGGTAGCCTGGTGGTTGGAGTGGAGGGGCGGCAGGTATCCTAGTTGTTAGAGTGTAGAGGCGGCAGGTGTCCTAGTGGTTAGAGTGTAGAGGCGGCAGGTATCCTAGTGGTTATATTGTAGATGCGGCAGGTATCCTAGTGGTTAGAGTGTAGATGCGGCAGGTAGCCTAGTGGTTAGAGTGTAGAGGCGGCAGGTAGCCTAGTGGTTAGAGTGTAGAGGCGGCAGGGTAGCCTAGTGGTTAGATTGTAGAGGCAGCAGGGTAGCCTAGTTGTTAGAGCGTAGAGGCGGCAGGTAGCCTAGTGGATAGAATGTAGAGGCGGCAGGTAGCCTAGTGGTTAGAGTGTAGAGGCGGCAGTGTAGCCTAGTGGTTAGAATGGACGGGGGCCAGGTAGATTAGTGGTTAAAGTGTAGAGGCGGCAGGTAGCCTAGTGGTTAGAGTGGAGGGGGGCAGGTAGCCTAGTGGTTAGAGTGTAGTGGATGCAGGTAGCCTAGTGGTTAGAGTGTAAGGGAGGCAGGTAGCCTAGCGGTTAGAGTGTAGAGGAGGCAGGTAGCCTAGTGGTTAGATTTTAGAGGCGGCAGGTAGCGTAGTGGTTAGAGTGGAGGGGGGGCAGGTAGCCTAGTGGTTAGAGCAGGTAGCCTAGTGGTTAGAGTGTAGAGGATGCAGGTAGCCTAGTGATTAGAGTGTAAGGGAGGCAGGTAGCCTAGTGGTTAGAGTATAGAGGCGGCAAGTAGCCTAGTGGTTAGAGTGTAGAGGCGGCAGGTAGCCAAGTGGTTAGAGTGTAGAGGCGGCAGGTAGCCTGGTGGTTAGAGTGGTGGGGCGGCAGGTATCCTAGTTGTTAGAGTGTAGAGGCGGCAGGTATCCTAGTGGTTAGATTGTGGAGGCGGCAGGGTAGCCTAGTGGTTAGAGTGTAGAGGCAGCAGGGTAGCCTAGTGGTTAGAGCGTAGAGGCGGCAGGTAGCCTAGTGGATAGAATGTAGAGGCGGCAGGTAGCCTAGTGGTTAGAGTGTAGAGGCGGCAGCGTAGCCTAGTGGTTAGAATGGACGGGCGGCAGGTAGATTAGTGGTTAGAGTGTAGAGGCGGCAGGTAGCCTAGTGGTTAGAGTGGAGGGGGGGCAGGTGGCCTTGTGGTTAGAGTGTAGTGGATGCAGGTAGCCTAGTGGTTAGAGTGTAAGGGAGGCAGGTAGCCTAGCGGTTAGAGTGTAGAGGAGGCAGGTTAGACTACTGGTTAGAGTGTAGAGGCGGCAGGTAGCCTAGTGGTTAGAGTGGAGGGGGGCAGGTAGCCTAGTGGTTAGACTGTAGTGGATGCAGGTAGCCTAGTGGTTAGAGTGTAAGGGAGGCAGGTAGCCTAGCGGTTAGAGTGTAGAGGAGGCAGGTAGCCTAGTGGTTAGAGTATAGAGGCGGCAGGTAGCCCAGTGGTTAGATTTTAGAGGCGGCAGGTAGCGTAGTGGTTAGAGTGGAGGGGGGGCAGGTAGCCTAGTGGTTAGAGCAGGTAGCCTAGTGGTTAGAGTGTAGAGGATGCAGGTAGCCTAGTGATTAGAGTGTAAGGGAGGCAGGTAGCCTAGTGGTTAGAGTATAGAGGCGGCAAGTAGCCTAGTGGTTAGAGTGTAGAGGCGGCAGGTAGCCAAGTGGTTAGAGTGTAGAGGCGGCAGGTAGCCTGGTGGTTAGAGTGGTGGGTCGGCAGGTATCCTAGTTGTTAGAGTGTAGAGGCGGCAGGTATCCTAGTGGTTAGATTGTGGAGGCGGCAGGGTAGCCTAGTGGTTAGAGTGTAGAGGCAGCAGGGTAGCCTAGTGGTTAGAGCGTAGAGGCGGCAGGTAGCCTAGTGGATAGAATGTAGAGGCGGCAGGTAGCCTAGTGGTTAGAGTGTAGAGGCGGCAGCGTAGCCTAGTGGTTAGAATGGACGGGCGGCAGGTAGATTAGTGGTTAGAGTGTAGAGGCGGCAGGTAGCCTAGTGGTTAGAGTGGAGGGGGGGCAGGTGGCTTAGTGGTTAG
Source organism: Salmo salar (assembly GCF_965601325.2). NCBI lineage: Eukaryota > Metazoa > Chordata > Actinopteri > Salmoniformes > Salmonidae > Salmo > Salmo salar. The sequence continues at coordinate 97,777,712 of NC_138292.1, read as the reverse complement.
AGTGGAGGGGCGGCAGGTAGCCTAGTGGTTAGAGTGTAGAGGCGGCAGGTAGCCTAGTGGTTAGAGTGTGGAGGCGGCAGGTAGCCTAGTGGTTAGAGTGTAGAGGCGGCAGGTAGCCTAGTGGTTAGATTGGAGGGGCGGCAGGTAGCCTAGTGGTTAGAGTGTAGAGGCGGCAGGTAGCCTAGTGGTTAGAGTGTAGAGGCGGCAGGTAGCCTAGTGGTTAGAGTGTAGAGGCGGCAGGTAGCCTGTTGGTTAGAGTTTAGAGGCGGCAGGTATCCTAGTGGTTAGAGTGTAGAGGTGGCAGGTAGCTTAGTGGTTAGAGTGTAGAAGTGGCAGGTAGCCTAGTGGTTAGAGTGTAGAGGTGGCAGGTAGCCTAGTGGTTAGAGTGGAGGGGGGGCAGGTAGCCTAGTGGTTAGAGCAGGTAGCCTAGTGGTTAGAGTGTAGAGGATGCAGGTAGCCTAGTGATTAGAGTGTAAGGGAGGCAGGTAGCCTAGTGGTTAGAGTATAGAGGCGGCAGGTAGCCTAGTGGTTAGAGTGTAGAGGCGGCAGGTAGCCTAGTGGTTAGAGTGTAGAGGCGGCAGGTAGCCTAGTGGTTAGAGCGTAGGGGCGGCAGGTATCCTAGTGGTTAGAGTGTAGAAGTGGCAGGTCGACTAGTGGTTAGAGTGTAGAGGCGGCAGGTAGCCTAGTGGTTAGAGCGTAGGGGCGGCAGGTAGCCTAGTGGTGAGAGTGTAGAGGAGGCAGGTAGGTTAGTGGTTAGAGTGTAGAGGCAGCAGGTAGCCTAGTGGTTAGAGTGGAGTTGCGGCAGGTAGCCTAGTGGTGAGAGTGTAGAGGAGGCAGGTAGCCTAGTGGTGAGAGTGTAGAGGAGGCAGGTAGCCGAGTGGTTAGAGTGGACGGGTGGCAGGTAGCCTAGTGGTGAGAGTGTAGAGGAGGCAGGTAGCCTAGTTGTTAGAGTGTAGAGGCGGCAGGTATCCTGGTGGTTGAAGTGGAGGGGCGGCAGGTATCCTAGTTGTTAGAGTGTAGAGGCGGCAGGTGTCCTAGTGGTTAGAGTGTAGAGGCGGCAGGTAGCTTAGTGGTTAGAGTGTAGAAGTGGCAGGTAGACTAGTTGTTATTGTGTAGAGGCGGCAGGTAGCCTAGTGGTTAGAGTGGAGGGGCGGCAGGTAGCCTAGTGGTTAGAGTGTAGAGGCGGCAGGTAGCCTAGTGGTTAGAGTGTAGAGGCGGCAGGTAGCCTAGTGGTTAGAGTGTAGAGGCGGCAGGTAGCCTGGTGGTTAGAGTTTAGAGGCGGCAGGTATCCTAGTGGTTAGAGTGTAGAGGTGGCAGGTAGCTTAGTGGTTAGAGTGTAGAAGTGGCAGGTAGCCTAGTGGTTAGAGTGTAGATGCGGCAGGTATCCTAGTGGTTAGAGTGTAGAGGCGGCAGGGTAGCCTAGTGGTTAGATTGTAGAGGCAGCAGGGTAGCCTAGTGGTTAGAGCGTAGAGACGGCAGGTAGCCTAGTGGATAGAATGTAGAGGCGGCAGTGTAGCCTAGTGGTTAGAATGGACGGGTGGCAGGTAGATTAGTGGTTAGTGTGTAGAGGCGGCAGGTAGCCTAGTGGATAGAATGTAGAGGCGGCAGGTAGCCTAGTGGTTAGAGCGTAGAGGCGGCAGGTAGCCTAGTGGATAGAATGTAGAGGCGGCAGGTAGCCTAGTGGTTAGAGTGTAGAGGCGGCAGTGTAGCCTAGTGGTTAGATTGTAGAGGCAGCAGGGTAGCCTAGTGGTTAGAGTGGAGGGGGGCAGGTAGCCTAGCGGTTAGAGTGTAGTGGATGCAGGTAGCCTAGTGGTTAGAGTGTAAGGGAGGCAGGTAGCCTAGCGGTTAGAGTGTAGAGGAGGCAGGTAGCCTAGCGGTTAGAGTATAGAGGCGGCAAGTAGCCCAGTGGTTAGAGTGTAGAGGTGGCAGGTAGCCTAGTGGTTAGAGTGGAGGGGGGGCAGGTAGCCTAGTGGTTAGAGCAGGTAGCCTAGCGGTTAGAGTGTAGATGCGGCAGGTATCCTGGTGGTTGGAGTGGAGGGGCGGCAGGTATCCTAGTTGTTAGAGTGTATAGGCGGCAGGTGTCCTAGTGGTTAGAGTGTAGAGGCGGCAGGTAGCTTAGTGGTTAGAGTGTAGAAGTGGCAGGTAGACTAGTGGTTAGAGTGTAGAGGCGGCAGGTAGCCTAGTGGTTAGAGTGTGGAGACGGCAGGTAGCCTAGTGGTTAGAGTGTAGAGGCGGCAGGTAGCCTAGTGGTTAGAGTGTAAGGGAGGCAGGTAGCCTAGCGGTTAGAGTATAGAGGCGGCAAGTAGCCTAGTGGTTAGAGTGTAGAGGTGGCAGGTAGCCTAGTGGTTAGAGTGGAGGGGGGGCAGGTAGCCTAGTGGTTAGAGCAGGTAGCCTAGCGGTTAGAGTGTAGATGCGGCAGGTATCCTGGTGGTTGGAGTGGAGGGGCGGCAGGTATCCTAGTTGTTAGAGTGTATAGGCGGCAGGTGTCCTAGTGGTTAGAGTGTAGAGGCGGCAGGTAGCTTAGTGGTTAGAGTGTAGAAGTGGCAGGTAGACTAGTGGTTAGAGTGTAGAGGCGGCAGGTAGCCTAGTGGTTAGAGTGTGGAGGCGGCAGGTAGCCTAGTGGTTAGAGTGTAGAGGCGGCAGGTAGCCTAGTGGTTAGAGTGGAGGGGCGGCAGGTAGCCTAGTGGTTAGAGTGTAGAGGCGGCAGGTAGCCTAGTGGTGAGAGTGTAGAGGAGGCAGGTAGCCGAGTGGTTAGAGTGGGGGGTGGCAGGTAGCCTAGTGGTGAGAGTGTAGAGGAGGCAGGTAGCCAAGTTGTTAGAGTGTAGAGGCGGCAGGTAGCCTGGTGGTTGGAGTGGAGGGGCGGCAGGTATCCTAGTTGTTAGAGTGTAGAGGCGGCAGGTGTCCTAGTGGTTAGAGTGTAGAGGCGGCAGGTAGCTTAGTGGTTAGAGTGTAGAAGTGGCAGGTAGCCTAGTGGTTAGAGTGTATAGGTGGCAGGTAGCCTAGTGGTGAGAGTGTAGAGGAGGCAGGTAGCCGAGTGGTTAGAGTGGGGGGTGGCAGGTAGCCTAGTGGTGAGAGTGTAGAGGAGGCAGGTAGCCTAGTTGTTAGAGTGTAGAGGCGGCAGGTAGCCTGGTGGTTGAAGTGGAGGGGCGGCAGGTATCCTAGTTGTTAGAGTGTAGAGGCGGCAGGTGTCCTAGTGGTTAGAGTGTAGAGGCGGCAGGTAGCTTAGTGGTTAGAGTGTAGAAGTGGCAGGTAGCCTAGTGGTTAGAGTGTAGAGGCGGCAGGTAGCCTAGTGGTTAGAGTGTAGAGGCGGCAGGTAGCCTAGTGGTTAGAGTGTAGAGGCGGCAGGTAGCCTGGTGGTTAGAGTGGAAGGGCGGCAGGTGTCCTAGTTGTTAGAGTGTAGAGGCGGCAGGTGTCCTAGTGGTTAGAGTGTAGAGGCGGCAGGTAGCTTAGTGGTTAGAGTGTAGAAGTGGCAGGTAGCCTAGTGGTTAGAGTGTAGAGGCGGCAGGTATCCTAGTGGTTATATTGTAGATGCGGCAGGTATCCTAGTGGTTAGAGTGTAGATGCGGCAGGTAGCCTAGTGGTTAGAGTGTAGAGGCGGCAGGTAGCCTAGTGGTTAGAGTGTAGAGGCGGCAGGGTAGCCTAGTGGTTAGATTGTAGAGGCAGCAGGGTAGCCTAGTGGTTAGAGCGTAGAGGCGGCAGGTAGCCTAGTGGATAGAATGTAGAGGCGGCAGGTAGCCTAGTGGTTAGAGTGTAGAGGCGGCAGTGTAGCCTAGTGGTTAGAATGGACGGGGGCCAGGTAGATTAGTGGTTAAAGTGTAGAGGCGGCAGGTAGCCTAGTGGTTAGAGTGGAGGGGGGCAGGTAGCCTAGTGGTTAGAGTGTAGTGGATGCAGGTAGCCTAGTGGTTAGAGTGTAAGGGAGGCAGGTAGCCTAGCGGTTAGAGTGTAGAGGAGGCAGGTAGCCTAGTGGTTAGATTTTAGAAGCGGCAGGTAGCGTAGTGGTTAGAGTGGAGGGGGGGCAGGTAGCCTAGTGGTTAGAGCAGGTAGCCTAGTGGTTAGAGTGTAGAGGATGCAGGTAGCCTAGTGATTAGAGTGTAAGGGAGGCAGGTAGCCTAGTGGTTAGAGTATAGAGGCGGCAAGTAGCCTAGTGGTTAGAGTGTAGAGGCGGCAGGTAGCCAAGTGGTTAGAGTGTAGAGGCGGCAGGTAGCCTGGTGGTTAGAGTGGTGGGGCGGCAGGTATCCTAGTTGTTAGAGTGTAGAGGCGGCAGGTATCCTAGTGGTTAGATTGTGGAGGCGGCAGGGTAGCCTAGTGGTTAGAGTGTAGAGGCAGCAGGGTAGCCTAGTGGTTAGAGCGTAGAGGCGGCAGGTAGCCTAGTGGATAGAATGTAGAGGCGGCAGGTAGCCTAGTGGTTAGAGTGTAGAGGCGGCAGCGTAGCCTAGTGGTTAGAATGGACGGGCGGCAGGTAGATTAGTGGTTAGAGTGTAGAGGCGGCAGGTAGCCTAGTGGTTAGAGTGGAGGGGGGGCAGGTGGCCTTGTGGTTAGAGTGTAGTGGATGCAGGTAGCCTAGTGGTTAGAGTGTAAGGGAGGCAGGTAGCCTAGCGGTTAGAGTGTAGAGGAGGCAGGTTAGACTACTGGTTAGAGTGTAGAGGCGGCAGGTAGCCTAGTGGTTAGAGTGTAGAGGCAGCAGGTAGCCTAGTGGTTAGAGTGGAGTGGCGGCAGGTAGCCTAGTGGTGAGAGTGTAGAGGAGGAAGGTAGCCTAGTGGTTAGAGTGTAGAGGCGGCAGGTAGCCTAGTGGTGAGAGTTTAGAGGAGGCAGGTAGCCGAGTGGTTAGAGTGGGGGGTGGCAGGTAGCCTAGTGGTGAGAGTGTAGAGGAGGCAGGTAGCCTAGTGGTTAGAGTGTAGAGGCGGCAGGTAGCCTGGTGGTTAGAGTGGAGGGGAGGCAGGTATCCTTGTTGTTAGAGTGTAGAGGCGGCAGGTGTCCTAGTGGTTAGAGTGTAGAGGCGGCAGGTAGCTTAGTGGTTAGAGTGTAGAAGTGGCAGGTAGCCTGTGGTTAGAGCGTAGAGGCGGCAGGTAGCCTAGTGGATAGAGTGTAGAGGGGCAGGTAGTCTAGTTGTTAGGGTGTAGAGGCGGCAGGTAGCCTAGTGGTTAGAGCGTAGAGGCGGCAGGTAGCCTAGTGGTTAGAGTGTAGAGGCGGCAGGTAGACTACTGGTTAGAGTGTAGAGGCGGCAGGTAGCCTAGTGGTTAGCGTGGAGGGGCGGCAGGTAGCCTAGTGGTTAGAGTGTAGAGGCGGCAGGTAGCCAAGTGGTTAGAGTGTGGAGGCGGCAGGTAGCCTAGTGGTTAGAGTGTAGAGGCGGCAGGTAGCCTAGTGGTTAGAGTGGAGGGGCGGCAGGTAGCCTAGTGGTTAGAGTGTAGAGGCGGCAGGTAGCCTAGTGGTGAGAGTGTAGAGGAGGCAGGTAGCCGAGTGGTTAGAGTGGGGGGTGGCAGGTAGCCTAGTGGTGAGAGTGTAGAGGAGGCAGGTAGCCAAGTTGTTAGAGTGTAGAGGCGGCAGGTAGCCTGGTGGTTGGAGTGGAGGGGCGGCAGGTATCCTAGTTGTTAGAGTGTAGAGGCGGCAGGTGTCCTAGTGGTTAGAGTGTAGAGGCGGCAGGTAGCTTAGTGGTTAGAGTGTAGAAGTGGCAGGTAGCCTAGTGGTTAGAGTGTATAGGTGGCAGGTAGCCTAGTGGTGAGAGTGTAGAGGAGGCAGGTAGCCGAGTGGTTAGAGTGGGGGGTGGCAGGTAGCCTAGTGGTGAGAGTGTAGAGGAGGCAGGTAGCCTAGTTGTTAGAGTGTAGAGGCGGCAGGTAGCCTGGTGGTTGAAGTGGAGGGGCGGCAGGTATCCTAGTTGTTAGAGTGTAGAGGCGGCAGGTGTCCTAGTGGTTAGAGTGTAGAGGCGGCAGGTAGCTTAGTGGTTAGAGTGTAGAAGTGGCAGGTAGCCTAGTGGTTAGAGTGTAGAGGCGGCAGGTAGCCTAGTGGTTAGAGTGTAGAGGCGGCAGGTAGCCTAGTGGTTAGAGTGTAGAGGCGGCAGGTAGCCTGGTGGTTAGAGTGGAAGGGCGGCAGGTGTCCTAGTTGTTAGAGTGTAGAGGCGGCAGGTGTCCTAGTGGTTAGAGTGTAGAGGCGGCAGGTAGCTTAGTGGTTAGAGTGTAGAAGTGGCAGGTAGCCTAGTGGTTAGAGTGTAGAGGCGGCAGGTATCCTAGTGGTTAGAGTGTAGATGCGGCAGGTAGCCTAGTGGTTAGAGTGTAGATGCGGCAGGTAGCCTAGTGGTTAGAGTGTAGAGGCGGCAGGTAGCCTAGTGGTTAGAGTGTAGAGGCGGCAGGGTAGCCTAGTGGTTAGATTGTAGAGGCAGCAGGGTAGCCTAGTGGTTAGAGCGTAGAGGCGGCAGGTAGCCTAGTGGATAGAATGTAGAGGCGGCAGGTAGCCTAGTGGTTAGAGTGTAGAGGCGGCAGTGTAGCCTAGTGGTTAGAATGGACGGGGGCCAGGTAGATTAGTGGTTAAAGTGTAGAGGCGGCAGGTAGCCTAGTGGTTAGAGTGGAGGGGGGCAGGTAGCCTAGTGGTTAGAGTGTAGTGGATGCAGGTAGCCTAGTGGTTAGAGTGTAAGGGAGGCAGGTAGCCTAGCGGTTAGAGTGTAGAGGAGGCAGGTAGCCTAGTGGTTAGATTTTAGAAGCGGCAGGTAGCGTAGTGGTTAGAGTGGAGGGGGGGCAGGTAGCCTAGTGGTTAGAGCAGGTAGCCTAGTGGTTAGAGTGTAGAGGATGCAGGTAGCCTAGTGATTAGAGTGTAAGGGAGGCAGGTAGCCTAGTGGTTAGAGTATAGAGGCGGCAAGTAGCCTAGTGGTTAGAGTGTAGAGGCGGCAGGTAGCCAAGTGGTTAGAGTGTAGAGGCGGCAGGTAGCCTGGTGGTTAGAGTGGTGGGGCGGCAGGTATCCTAGTTGTTAGAGTGTAGAGGCGGCAGGTATCCTAGTGGTTAGATTGTGGAGGCGGCAGGGTAGCCTAGTGGTTAGAGTGTAGAGGCAGCAGGGTAGCCTAGTGGTTAGAGCGTAGAGGCGGCAGGTAGCCTAGTGGATAGAATGTAGAGGCGGCAGGTAGCCTAGTGGTTAGAGTGTAGAGGCGGCAGCGTAGCCTAGTGGTTAGAATGGACGGGCGGCAGGTAGATTAGTGGTTAGAGTGTAGAGGCGGCAGGTAGCCTAGTGGTTAGAGTGGAGGGGGGGCAGGTGGCCTTGTGGTTAGAGTGTAGTGGATGCAGGTAGCCTAGTGGTTAGAGTGTAAGGGAGGCAGGTAGCCTAGCGGTTAGAGTGTAGAGGAGGCAGGTTAGACTACTGGTTAGAGTGTAGAGGCGGCAGGTAGCCTAGTGGTTAGAGTGTAGAGGCAGCAGGTAGCCTAGTGGTTAGAGTGGAGTGGCGGCAGGTAGCCTAGTGGTGAGAGTGTAGAGGAGGAAGGTAGCCTAGTGGTTAGAGTGTAGAGGCGGCAGGTAGCCTAGTGGTGAGAGTTTAGAGGAGGCAGGTAGCCGAGTGGTTAGAGTGGGGGGTGGCAGGTAGCCTAGTGGTGAGAGTGTAGAGGAGGCAGGTAGCCTAGTGGTTAGAGTGTAGAGGCGGCAGGTAGCCTGGTGGTTAGAGTGGAGGGGAGGCAGGTATCCTTGTTGTTAGAGTGTAGAGGCGGCAGGTGTCCTAGTGGTTAGAGTGTAGAGGCGGCAGGTAGCTTAGTGGTTAGAGTGTAGAAGTGGCAGGTAGCCTGTGGTTAGAGCGTAGAGGCGGCAGGTAGCCTAGTGGATAGAGTGTAGAGGGGCAGGTAGTCTAGTTGTTAGGGTGTAGAGGCGGCAGGTAGCCTAGTGGTTAGAGCGTAGAGGCGGCAGGTAGCCTAGTGGTTAGAGTGTAGAGGCGGCAGGTAGACTACTGGTTAGAGTGTAGAGGCGGCAGGTAGCCTAGTGGTTAGCGTGGAGGGGCGGCAGGTAGCCTAGTGGTTAGAGTGTAGAGGCGGCAGGTAGCCAAGTGGTTAGAGTGTAGAGGCGGCAGGTAGCCTGGTGGTTAGAGTGGAGGGGCGGCAGGTATCCTAGTTGTTAGAGTGTAGAGGCGGCAGGTATCCTAGTGGTTAGATTGTAGAGGCGGCAGGGTAGCCTAGTGGTTAGAGTGTAGAGGCAGCAGGGTAGCCTAGTGGTTAGAGCGTAGAGGCGGCAGGTAGCCTAGTGGATAGAATGTAGAGGCGGCAGGTAGCCTAGTGGTTAGAGTGTAGAGGCGGCAGCGTAGCCTAGTGGTTAGAATGGACGGGCGGCAGGTAGATTAGTGGTTAGAGTGTAGAGGCGGCAGGTAGCCTAGTGGTTAGAGTGGAGGGGGGGCAGGTGGCCTTGTGGTTAGAGTGTAGTGGATGCAGGTAGCCTAGTGGTTAGAGTGTAAGGGAGGCAGGTAGCCTAGCGGTTAGAGTGTAGAGGAGGCAGGTAGCCTAGCGGTTAGAGTATAGAGGCGGCAGGTAGCCCAGTGGTTAGAGTGTAGAGGCAGCAGGTAGCCTAGTGGTTAGAGTGGAGGGGGGGGCAGGTAGCCTAGTGGTTAGAGCAGGTAGCCTAGTGGTTAGAGTGTAGAGGATGCACGTAGCCTAGTGGTTAGAGTGTAGAGGCGGCAGGTAGCCTAGTGGTTAGAGTGTAGAGGCGGCAGGTAGCCTAGTGGTTAGAGTGTAGAGGCGGCAGGTAGTCTAGTGGTTAGAACGTAGGGGCGGCAGGTAGCCTAGTGGTGAGAGTGTAGAGGAGGCAGGTAGCCTAGTGGTTAGAGTGTAGAGGCAGCAGGTAGCCTAGTGGTTAGAGTGGAGTTGCGGCAGGTAGCCTAGTGGTGAGAGTGTAGAGGAGGCAGGTAGCCTAGTGGTTAGAGTGTAGAGGCTGCAGGTAGCCTAGTGGTGAGAGTGTAGAGGAGGCAGGTAGCCGAGTGGTTAGAGTGGGGGGTGGCAGGTAGCCTAGTGGTGAGAGTGTAGAGGAGGCAGGTAGCCAAGTTGTTAGAGTGTAGATGCGGCAGGTAGCCTGGTGGTTGGAGTGGAGGGGCGGCAGGTATTCTAGTTGTTAGAGTGTAGAGGCAGCAGGTGTCCTAGTGGTTAGAGTGTAGGGGCGGCAGGTAGCTTAGTGGTTAGAGTGTAGAAGTGGCAGGTAGCCTAGTGGTTAGAGTGTAGCGGCGGCAGGTAGCCTAGTGGTGAGAGTGTAGAGGAGGCAGGTAGCCGAGTGGTTAGAGTGGGGGGTGGCAGGTAGCCTAGTGGTGAGAGTGTAGAGGAGGCAGGTAGCCTAGTTGTTAGAGTGTAGAGGCGGCAGGTAGCCTGTTGGTTGGAGTGGAGGGGCGGCAGGTATCCTAGTTGTTAGAGTGTAGAGGCGGCAGGTGTCCTAGTGGTTAGAGTGTAGAGGCGGCAGGTAGCTTAGTGGTTAGAGTGTAGAAGTGTCAGGTAGCCTAGTGGTTAGAGTGTAGATGCGGCAGGTATCCTAGTGGTTAGAGTGAAGAGGCAGCAGGGTAGCCTAGTGGTTAGAGCGTAGAGACGGCAGGTAGCCTAGTGGATAGAATGTAGAGGCGGCAGTGTAGCCTAGTGGTTAGAATGGACGGGTGGCAGGTAGATTAGTGGATAGAATGTAGAGGCGGCAGGTAGCCTAGTGGTTAGAGCGTAGAGGCGGCAGGTAGCCTAGTGGATAGAATGTAGAGGCGGCAGGTAGCCTAGTGGTTAGAGTGTAGAGGCGGCAGTGTAGCCTAGTGGTTAGATTGTAGAGGCAGCAGGGTAGCCTAGTGGTTAGAGTGGAGGGTGGGCAGGTAGCCTAGTGGTTAGAGTGTAGTGGATGCAGGTAGCCTAGTGGTTAGAGTGTAAGGGAGGCAGGTAGCCTAGCGGTTAGAGTGTAGAGGAGGCAGGTAGCCTAGCGGTTAGAGTATAGAGGCGGCAGGTAGCCCAGTGGTAAGAGCAGGTAGCCTAGTGGTTAGAGTGTAGAGGATGCAGGTAGCCTAGTGATTAGAGTGTAAGGGAGGCAGGTAGCCTAGTGGTTAGAGTATAGAGGCGGCAGGTAGCCTAGTGGTTAGAGTGTAGAGGCGGCAGGTAGCCTAGTGGTTAGAGTGTAGAGGCGGCAGGTAGCCTAGTGGTTAGAGTGTAGAGGCGGCAGGTAGCCTGGTGGTTAGAGCGTAGGGGCGGCAGGTATCCTAGTGGTTAGAGTGTAGAAGTGGCAGGTAGACTAGTGGTTAGAGTGTAGAGGCGGCAGGGTACCCTAGTGGTTAGAGCCTAGAGGCGGCAGGTAGCATAGTGGATAGAGTGTAGAGGTGGCAGGTAGCCTAGTGGTTAGAGCGTAGAGGCGGCAGGTAGCCTAGTGGTTAGAGTGGAGGGGCGGCAGGTAGCCTAGTGGTTAGAGTGTAGAGGCGGCAGGTAGCCTAGTGGTTAGAGTGGAGGGGCGGCAGGTAGCCTAGTGGTTAGAGTGTAGAGGCGGCAGGTAGCCTAGTTGGTTAGAGTGTAGAGGCGGCAGGTAGCCTAGTGGTTAGAGTGTAGAGGCGGCAGGTAGCCTGGTGGTTAGAGTTTAGAGGCGGCAGGTATCCTAGTGGTTAGAGTGTAGAGGTGGCAGGTAGCTTAGTGGTTAGAGTGTAGAAGTGGCAGGTAGCCTAGTGGTTAGAGTGAAGAGGCGGCAGGTAGCTTATTGGTTAGAATGGATGGGTGGCAGGTAGATTAGTGGTTAGAGTGTAGAGGCGGCAGGTAGCCTAGTGGATAGAATGTAGAGGCGGCAGGTAGCCTAGTGGTTAGAGCGTAGAGGCGGCAGGTAGCCTAGTGGATAGAATGTAGAGGCGGCAGGTAGCCTAGTGGTTAGAGTGTAGAGGCGGCAGTGTAGCCTAGTGGTTAGATTGTAGAGGCAGCAGGGTAGCCTATTGGTTAGAGTGGAGGGGGGCAGGTAGCCTAGTGGTTAGAGTGTAGTGGATGCAGGTAGCCTAGTGGTTAGAGTGTAAGGGAGGCAGGTAGCCTAGCGGTTAGAGTGTAGAGGAGGCAGGTAGCCTAGCGGTTAGAGTATAGAGGCGGCAAGTAGCCCAGTGGTTAGAGTGTAGAGGTGGCAGGTAGCCTAGTGGTTAGAGTGGAGGGGGGGCAGGTAGCCTAGTGGTTAGAGCAGGTAGCCTAGCGGTTAGAGTGTAGATGCGGCAGGTATCCTGGTGGTTGGATTGAGGGGCGGCAGGTATCCTAGTTGTTAGAGTGTAGAGGCGGCAGGTAGCTTAGTGGTTAGAGTGTAGAAGTGGCAGGTAGACTAGTGGTTAGAGTGTAGAGGCGGCAGGTAGCCTAGTGGTTAGAGTGTAGAGGTGGCAGGTAGCCTAGTGGTTAGAGTGGAGGGGGGGCAGGTAGCCTAGTGGTTAGAGCAGGTAGCCTAGCGGTTAGAGTGTAGATGCGGCAGGTATCCTGGTGGTTGGATTGAGGGGCGGCAGGTATCCTAGTTGTTAGAGTGTAGAGGCGGCAGGTAGCTTAGTGGTTAGAGTGTAGAAGTGGCAGGTAGACTAGTGGTTAGAGTGTAGAGGCGGCAGGTAGCCTAGTGGTTAGAGTGTGGAGGCGGCAGGTAGCCTAGTGGTTAGAGTGTAGAGGCGGCAGGTAGCCTAGTGGTTAGAGTGGAGGGGCGGCAGGTAGCCTAGTGGTTAGAGTGTAGAGGCGGCAGGTAGCCTAGTGGTTAGAGTGTAGAGGCGGCAGGTAGCCTAGTGGTTAGTGTGTAGAGGCGGCAGGTAGCCTGGTGGTTAGAGTTTAGAGGCGGCAGGTATCCTAGTGGTTAGAGTGTAGAGGTGGCAGGTAGCTTAGTGGTTAGAGTGTAGAAGTGGCAGGTAGCCTAGTGGTTAGAGTGTAGAGGTAGCTGGTAGCCTAGTGGTTAGAGTGGAGGGTGGGCAGGTAGCCTAGTGGTTAGAGCAGGTAGCCTAGTGGTTAGAGTGTAGAGGATGCAGGTAGCCTAGTGATTAGAGTGTAAGGGAGGCAGGTAGCCTAGTGGTTAGAGTATAGAGGCGGCAGGTAGCCTAGTGGTTAGAGTGTAGAGGCGGCAGGTAGCCTAGTGGTTAGAGTGTAGAGGCGGCAGGTAGCCTAGTGGTTAGAGCGTAGGGGCGGCAGGTATCCTAGTGGTTAGAGTGTAGAAGTGGCAGGTAGACTAGTGGTTAGAGTGTAGAGGCGGCAGGTAGCCTAGTGGTTAGAGCGTAGGGGCGGCAGGTAGCCTAGTGGTGAGAGTGTAGAGGAGGCAGGTAGGCTAGTGGTTAGAGTGTAGAGGCAGCAGGTAGCCTAGTGGTTAGAGTGGAGTTGCGGCAGGTAGCCTAGTGGTGAGAGTGTAGAGGAGGCAGGTAGCCTAGTGGTGAGAGTGTAGAGCAGGCAGGTAGCCTAGTGGTGAGAGTGTAGAGGAGGCAGGTAGCCTAGTTGTTAGAGTGTAGAGGCGGCAGGTATCCTGGTGGTTGAAGTGGAGGGGCGGCAGGTATCCTAGTGGTTAGAGTGTAGAGGCGGCAGGTAGCTTAGTGGTTAGAGTGTAGAGGCGGCAGGTAGCTTAGTGGTTAGAGTGTAGAAGTGGCAGGTAGCCTAGTGGTTATTGTGTAGAGGCGGCAGGTAGCCTAGTGGTTAGAGTGTAGAGGTGGCAGGGTAGCCTAGTGGTTAGTTTGTAGAGGCAGCAGGGTAGCCTAGTGGTTAGAGCGTAGAGACGGCAGGTAGCCTATTGGTTAGAGTGTAGAGGCGGCAGTGTAGCCTAGTGGTTAGATTGTAGAGGCAGCAGGGTAGCCTAGTGGTTAGAGTGGAGGGGGGCAGGTAGCCTAGTGGTTAGAGTGTAGAGGCAGCAGGGTAGCCTAGTGGTTAGAGTGTAGAGGCGGCAGGTAGCCTAGTGGTTAGAGCGTAGGGGCGGCAGGTATCCTAGTGGTTAGAGTGTAGAAGTGGCAGGTAGACTAGTGGTTAGAGTGTAGAGGCGGCAGGGTACCCTAGTGGTTAGAGCCTAGAGGCGGCAGGTAGCATAGTGGATAGAGTGTAGAGGTGGCAGGTAGCCTAGTGGTTAGAGCGTAGAGGTGGCAGGTAGCCTAGTGGTTAGAGTGTAGAGGCAGCAGGTAGCCTAGTGGTGAGAGTGTAGAGGAGGCAGGTAGCCTAGTGGTTAGAGTGTAGAGGCGGCAGGTAGCCTAGTGGTGAGAGTTTAGAGGAGGCAGGTAGCCGAGTGGTTAGAGTGGGGGGTGGCAGGTAGCCTAGTGGTGAGAGTGGGGGGTGGCAGGTAGCCTAGTGGTGAGAGTGTAGATGAGGCAGGTAGCCTAGTGGTTAGAGCGTAGAGGCGGCAGGTAGCCTAGTGGATAGAATGTAGAGGCGGCAGGTAGCCTAGTGGTTAGAGTGTAGAGGCGGCAGTGTAGCCTAGTGGTTAGATTGTAGAGGCAGCAGGGTAGCCTAGTGGTTAGAGTGGAGGGGGGGCAGGTAGCCTAGTGGTTAGAGTGTAGTGGATGCAGGTAGCCTAGTGGTTAGAGTGTAAGGGAGGCAGGTAGCCTAGCGGTTAGAGTGTAGAGGAGGCAGGTTGCCTAGCGGTTAGAGTATAGAGGCGGCAAGTAGCCCAGTGGTTAGAGTGTAGAGGTGGCAGGTAGCCTAGTGGTTAGAGTGGAGGGGGGGCAGGTAGCCTAGTGGTTAGAGCAGGTAGCCTAGTGGTTAGAGTGTAGAGGATGCAGGTAGCCTAGTGATTAGAGTGTAAGGGAGGCAGGTAGCCTAGTGGTTAGAGTATAGAGGCGGCAGGTAGCCTAGTGGTTAGAGTGTAGAGGCGGCAGGTAGCCTAGTGGTTAGAGTGTAGAGGCGGCAGGTAGCCTAGTGGTTAGAGCGTAGGGGCGGCAGGTATCCTAGTTGTTAGAGTGTAGAAGTGGCAGGTCGACTAGTGGTTAGAGTGTAGAGGCGGCAGGTAGCCTAGTGGTGAGAGTTTAGAGGAGGCAGGTAGCCGAGTGGTTAGAGTGGGGGGTGGCAGGTAGCCTAGTGGTGAGAGTGGGGGGTGGCAGGTAGCCTAGTGGTGAGAGTGTAGAGGAGGCAGGTAGCCTAGTGGTTAGAGCGTAGAGGCGGCAGGTAGCCTAGTGGATAGAATGTAGAGGCGGCAGTGTAGCCTAGTGGTTAGATTGTAGAGGCAGCAGGGTAGCCTAGTGGTTAGAGTGGAGGGGGGGCAGGTAGCCTAGTGGTTAGAGTGTAGTGGATGCAGGTAGCCTAGTGGTTAGAGTGTAAGGGAGGCAGGTAGCCTAGCGGTTAGAGTGTAGAGGAGGCAGGTAGCCTAGCGGTTAGAGTATAGAGGCGGCAAGTAGCCCAGTGGTTAGAGTGTAGAGGTGGCAGGTAGCCTAGTGGTTAGAGTGGAGGGGGGGCAGGTAGCCTAGTGGTTAGAGCAGGTAGCCTAGTGGTTAGAGTGTAGAGGATGCAGGTAGCCTAGTGATTAGAGTGTAAGGGAGGCAGGTAGCCTAGTGGTTAGAGTATAGAGGCGGCAGGTAGCCTAGTGGTTAGAGTGTAGAGGTGGCAGGTAGCTTAGTGGTTAGAGTGTAGAAGTGGCAGGTAGCCTAGTGGTTAGAGTTTAGAGGCGGCAGGTATCCTAGTGGTTAGAGTGTAGAGGTGGCAGGTAGCTTAGTGGTTAGAGTGTAGAAGTGGCAGGTAGCCTAGTGGTTAGAGTGTAGATGCGGCAGGTATCCTAGTGGTTAGAGTGTAGAGGCGGCAGGGTAGCCTAGTGGTTAGATTGTAGAGGCAGCAGGGTAGCCTAGTGGTTAGAGCGTAGAGACGGCAGGTAGCCTAGTGGATAGAATGTAGAGGCGGCAGTGTAGCCTAGCGGTTAGAATGGACGGGTGGCAGGTAGATTAGTGGTTAGTGTGTAGAGGCGGCAGGTAGCCTAGTGGTTAGAGTGTAGAGGCGGCAGTGTAGCCTAGTGGTTAGATTGTAGAGGCAGCAGGGTAGCCTAGTGGTTAGAGTGGAGGGGGGGCAGGTAGCCTAGTGGTTAGAGTGTAGTGGATGCAGGTAGCCTAGTGGTTAGAGTGTAAGGGAGGCAGGTAGCCTAGCGGTTAGAGTGTAGAGGAGGCAGGTAGCCTAGCGGTTAGAGTATAGAGGCGGCAAGTAGCCCAGTGGTTAGAGTGTAGAGGTGGCAGGTAGCCTAGTGGTTAGAGTGGAGGGGGGGCAGGTAGCCTAGTGGTTAGAGCAGGTAGCCTAGTGGTTAGAGTGTAGAGGATGCAGGTAGCCTAGTGATTAGAGTGTAAGGGAGGCAGGTAGCCTAGTGGTTAGAGTATAGAGGCGGCAGGTAGCCTAGTGGTTAGAGTGTAGAGGATGCAGGTAGCCTGGTGGTTAGAGTTTAGAGGCGGCAGGTATCCTAGTGGTTAGAGTGTAGAGGTGGCAGGTAGCTTAGTGGTTAGAGTGTAGAAGTGGCAGGTAGCCTAGTGGTTAGAGTGTAGATGCGGCAGGTATCCTAGTGGTTAGAGTGTAGAGGCGGCAGGTAGCCTGGTGGTTAGAGTTTAGAGGCGGCAGGTATCCTAGTGGTTAGAGTGTAGAGGTGGCAGGTAGCTTAGTGGTTAGAGTGTAGAAGTGGCAGGTAGCCTAGTGGTTAGAGTGTAGATGCGGCAGGTATCCTAGTGGTTAGAGTGTAGAGGCGGCAGGGTAGCCTAGTGGTTAGATTGTAGAGGCAGCAGGGTAGCCTAGTGGTTAGAGCGTAGAGACGGCAGGTAGCCTAGTGGATAGAATGTAGAGGCGGCAGTGTAGCCTAGCGGTTAGAATGGACGGGTGGCAGGTAGATTAGTGGTTAGTGTGTAGAGGCGGCAGGTAGCCTAGTTGATAGAATGTAGAGGCGGCAGGTAGCCTAGTGGTTAGAGCGTAGAGGCGGCAGGTAGCCTAGTGGATAGAATGTAGAGGCGGCAGGTAGCCTAGTGGTTAGAGTGTAGAGGCGGCAGTGTAGCCTAGTGGTTAGATTGTAGAGGCAGCAGGGTAGCCTAGTGGTTAGAGTGGAGGGGGGCAGGTAGCCTAGTGGTTAGAGTGTAGAGGCAGCAGGGTAGCCTAGTGGTTAGAGTGTAGAGGCGGCAGGTAGCCTAGTGGTTAGAGCGTAGGGGCGGCAGGTATCCTAGTGGTTAGAGTGTAGAAGTGGCAGGTAGACTAGTGGTTAGAGTGTAGAGGCGGCAGGGTACCCTAGTGGTTAGAGCCTAGAGGCGGCAGGTAGCATAGTGGATAGAGTGTAGAGGTGGCAGGTAGCCTAGTGGTTAGAGCGTAGAGGCGGCAGGTAGCCTAGTGGTTAGAGTGTAGAGGCAGCAGGTAGCCTAGTGGTGAGAGTGTAGAGGAGGCAGGTAGCCTAGTGGTTAGAGTGTAGAGGCGGCAGGTAGCCTAGTGGTGAGAGTGTAGAGGAGGCAGGTAGCCTAGTGGATAGAATGTAGAGGCGGCAGGTAGCCTAGTGGTTAGAGTGTAGAGGCGGCAGTGTAGCCTAGTGGTTAGATTGTAGAGGCAGCAGGGTAGCCTAGTGGTTAGAGTGGAGGGGGGGCAGGTAGCCTAGTGGTTAGAGTGTAGTGGATGCAGGTAGCCTAGTGGTTAGAGTGTAAGGGAGGCAGGTAGCCTAGCGGTTAGAGTGTAGAGGAGGCAGGTAGCCTAGCGGTTAGAGTATAGAGGCGGCAAGTAGCCCAGTGGTTAGAGTGTAGAGGTGGCAGGTAGCCTAGTGGTTAGAGTGGAGGGGGGGCAGGTAGCCTAGTGGTTAGAGCAGGTAGCCTAGTGGTTAGAGTGTAGAGGATGCAGGTAGCGTAGTGATTAGAGTGTAAGGGAGGCAGGTAGCCTAGTGGTTAGAGTATAGAGGCGGCAGGTAGCCTAGTGGTTAGAGTGTAGAGGCGGCAGGTAGCCTAGTGGTTAGAGCGTAGGGGCGGCAGGTATCCTAGTTGTTAGAGTGTAGAAGTGGCAGGTCGACTAGTGGTTAGAGTGTAGAGGCGGCAGGTAGCCTTGTGGTGAGAGTTTAGAGGAGGCAGGTAGCCGAGTGGTTAGAGTGGGGGGTGGCAGGTAGCCTAGTGGTGAGAGTGGGGGGTGGCAGGTAGCCTAGTGGTGAGAGTGTAGAGGAGGCAGGTAGCCTAGTGGTTAGAGCGTAGAGGCGGCAGGTAGCCTAGTTGATAGAATGTAGAGGCGGCAGGTAGCCTAGTGGTTAGAGTGTAGAGGCGGCAGTGTAGCCTAGTGGTTAGATTGTAGAGGCAGCAGGGTAGCCTAGTGGTTAGAGTGGAGGGGGGGCAGGTAGCCTAGTGGTTAGAGTGTAGTGGATGCAGGTAGCCTAGTGGTTAGAGTGTAAGGGAGGCAGGTAGCCTAGCGGTTAGAGTGTAGAGGAGGCAGGTAGCCTAGCGGTTAGAGTATAGAGGCGGCAAGTAGCCCAGTGGTTAGAGTGTAGAGGTGGCAGGTAGCCTAGTGGTTAGAGTGGAGGGGGGGCAGGTAGCCTAGTGGTTAGAGCAGGTAGCCTAGTGGTTAGAGTGTAGAGGATGCAGGTAGCCTAGTGATTAGAGTGTAAGGGAGGCAGGTAGCCTAGTGGTTAGAGTATAGAGGCGGCAGGTAGCCTAGTGGTTAGAGTGTAGAGGCGGCAGGTAGCCTAGTGGTTAGAGTGTAGAGGCGGCAGGTAGCCTAGTGGTTAGAGCGTAGGGGCGGCAGGTATCCTAGTGGTTAGAGTGTAGAAGTGGCAGGTCGACTAGTGGTTAGAGTGTAGAGGCGGCAGGTAGCCTAGTGGTTAGAGCGTAGGGGCGGCAGGTAGCCTAGTGGTGAGAGTGTAGAGGAGGCAGGTAGGCTAGTGGTTAGAGTGTAGAGGCAGCAGGTAGCCTAGTGGTTAGAGTGGAGTTGCGGCAGGTAGCCTAGTGGTGAGAGTGTAGAGGAGGCAGGTAGCCTAGTGGTGAGAGTGTAGAGGAGGCAGGTAGCCGAGTGGTTAGAGTGGGGGGTGGCAGGTAGCCTAGTGGTGAGAGTGTAGAGGAGGCAGGTAGCCTAGTTGTTAGAGTGTAGAGGCGGCAGGTATCCTGGTGGTTGAAGTGGAGGGGCGGCAGGTATCCTAGTTGTTAGAGTGTAGAGGCGGCAGGTGTCCTAGTGGTTAGAGTGTAGAGGCGGCAGGTAGCTTAGTGGTTAGAGTGTAGAAGTGGCAGGTAGACTAGTTGTTATTGTGTAGAGGCGGCAGGTAGCCTAGTGGTTAGAGTGGAGGGGCGGCAGGTAGCCTAGTGGTTAGAGTGTAGAGGCGGCAGGTAGCCTAGTGGTTAGAGTGTAGAGGTGGCAGGTAGCTTAGTGGTTAGAGTGTAGAAGTGGCAGGTAGCCTAGTGGTTAGAGTGTAGATGCGGCAGGTATCCTAGTGGTTAGAGTGTAGAGGCGGCAGGGTAGATTAGTGGATAGAATGTAGAGGCGGCAGGTAGCCTAGTGGTTAGAGTGTAGAGGCGGCAGTGTAGCCTAGTGGTTAGATTGTAGAGGCAGCAGGGTAGCCTAGTGGTTAGAGTGGAGGGGGGGCAGGTAGCCTAGTGGTTAGAGTGTAGTGGATGCAGGTAGCCTAGTGGTTAGAGTGTAAGGGAGGCAGGTAGCCTAGCGGTTAGAGTGTAGAGGAGGCAGGTAGCCTAGCGGTTAGAGTATAGAGGCGGCAAGTAGCCCAGTGGTTAGAGTGTAGAGGTGGCAGGTAGCCTAGTGGTTAGAGTGGAGGGGGGGCAGGTAGCCTAGTGGTTAGAGCAGGTAGCCTAGTGGTTAGAGTGTAGAGGATGCAGGTAGCCTAGTGATTAGAGTGTAAGGGAGGCAGGTAGCCTAGTGGTTAGAGTATAGAGGCGGCAGGTAGCCTAGTGGTTAGAGTGTAGAGGCGGCAGGTAGCCTAGTGGTTAGAGTGTAGAGGCGGCAGGTAGCCTAGTGGTTAGAGCGTAGGGGCGGCAGGTATCCTAGTTGTTAGAGTGTAGAAGTGGCAGGTCGACTAGTGGTTAGAGTGTAGAGGCGGCAGGTAGCCTAGTGGTGAGAGTTTAGAGGAGGCAGGTAGCCGAGTGGTTAGAGTGGGGGGTGGCAGGTAGCCTAGTGGTGAGAGTGGGGGGTGGCAGGTAGCCTAGTGGTGAGAGTGTAGAGGAGGCAGGTAGCCTAGTGGTTAGAGCGTAGAGGCGGCAGGTAGCCTAGTGGATAGAATGTAGAGGCGGCAGGTAGCCTAGTGGTTAGAGTGTAGAGGCGGCAGTGTAGCCTAGTGGTTAGATTGTAGAGGCAGCAGGGTAGCCTAGTGGTTAGAGTGGAGGGGGGGCAGGTAGCCTAGTGGTTAGAGTGTAGTGGATGCAGATAGCCTAGTGGTTAGAGTGTAAGGGAGGCAGGTAGCCTAGCGGTTAGAGTGTAGAGGAGGCAGGTAGCCTAGCGGTTAGAGTATAGAGGCGGCAAGTAGCCCAGTGGTTAGAGTGTAGAGGTGGCAGGTAGCCTAGTGGTTAGAGTGGAGGGGGGGCAGGTAGCCTAGTGGTTAGAGCAGGTAGCCTAGTGGTTAGAGTGTAGAGGATGCAGGTAGCCTAGTGATTAGAGTGTAAGGGAGGCAGGTAGCCTAGTGGTTAGAGTATAGAGGCGGCAGGTAGCCTAGTGGTTAGAGTGTAGAGGCGGCAGGTAGCCTAGTGGTGAGAGTGTAGAGGAGGCAGGTAGCCGAGTGGTTAGAGTGGGGGGTGGCAGGTAGCCTAGTGGTGAGAGTGTAGAGGAGGCAGGTAGCCTAGTTGTTAGAGTGTAGAGGCGGCAGGTATCCTGGTGGTTGAAGTGGAGGGGCGGCAGGTATCCTAGTTGTTAGAGTGTAGAGGCGGCAGGTGTCCTAGTGGTTAGAGTGTAGGGGCGGCAGGTATCCTAGTGGTTAGAGTGTAGAAGTGGCAGGTCGACTAGTGGTTAGAGTGTAGAGGCGGCAGGTAGCCTAGTGGTTAGAGCGTAGGGGCGGCAGGTAGCCTAGTGGTGAGAGTGTAGAGGAGGCAGGTAGGCTAGTGGTTAGAGTGTAGAGGCAGCAGGTAGCCTAGTGGTTAGAGTGGAGTTGCGGCAGGTAGCCTAGTGGTGAGAGTGTAGAGGAGGCAGGTAGCCTAGTGGTGAGAGTGTAGAGGAGGCAGGTAGCCGAGTGGTTAGAGTGGACGGGTGGCAGGTAGCCTAGTGGTGAGAGTGTAGAGGAGGCAGGTAGCCTAGTTGTTAGAGTGTAGAGGCGGCAGGTATCCTGGTGGTTGAAGTGGAGGGGCGGCAGGTATCCTAGTTGTTAGAGTGTAGAGGCGGCAGGTGTCCTAGTGGTTAGAGTGTAGAGGCGGCTGGTAGCTTAGTTGTTAGAGTGTAGAAGTGGCAGGTAGACTAGTTGTTATTGTGTAGAGGCGGCAGGTAGCCTAGTGGTTAGAGTGGAGGGGCGGCAGGTAGCCTAGTGGTTAGAGTGTAGAGGCGGCAGGTAGCCTGGTGGTTAGAGTTTAGAGGCGGCAGGTATCCTAGTGGTTAGAGTGTAGAGGTGGCAGGTAGCTTAGTGGTTAGAGTGTAGAAGTGGCAGGTAGCCTAGTGGTTAGAGTGTAGATGCGGCAGGTATCCTAGTGGTTAGAGTGTAGAGGCGGCAGGGTAGCCTAGTGGATAGAATGTAGAGGCGGCAGGTAGCCTAGTGGTTAGAGTGTAGAGGCGGCAGTGTAGCCTAGTGGTTAGATTGTAGAGGCAGCAGGGTAGCCTAGTGGTTAGAGTGGAGGGGGGGCAGGTAGCCTAGTGGTTAGAGTGTAGTGGATGCAGGTAGCCTAGTGGTTAGAGTGTAAGGGAGGCAGGTAGCCTAGCGGTTAGAGTGTAGAGGAGGCAGGTAGCCTAGCGGTTAGAGTATAGAGGCGGCAGGTAGCCCAGTGGTTAGAGTGTAGAGGCGGCAGGTAGCCTAGTGGTTAGAGTGGAGGGGGGGCAGGTAGCCTAGTGGTTAGAGCAGGTAGCCTAGAGTTTAGAGTGTAGAGGATGCAGGTAGCCTAGTGATTAGAGTGTAAGGGAGGCAGGTAGCCTAGTGGTTAGAGTATAGAGGTGGCAGGTAGCCTAGTGGTTAGAGTGTAGAGGCGGCAGGTAGCCTAGTGGTTAGAGTGTAGAGGCGGCAGGTAGCCTAGTGGTTAGAGTGTAGAGGCGGCAGGTAGCCTAGTGGTTAGAGCGTAGGGGCGGCAGGTATCCTAGAGGTTAGAGTGTAGAAGTGGCAGGTAGACTAGTGGTTAGAGTGTAGAGGCGGCAGGGTACCCTAGTGGTTAGAGCCTAGAGGCGGCAGGTAGCATAGTGGTTAGAGTGGTGGGGCAAAAGGTAGCCTAGTGGTTAGAGTGTAAGGGAGGCGGGTAGCCTAGTGGTTAGAGTATAGAGGCGGCAGGTAGCCTAGTGGTTAGAGTATAGAGGCGGCAGGTAGCCTAGTGGTTAGAGTGTAGAGGCGGCAGGTAGCCTAGTGGTTAGAGCATAGGGGTGGCAGGTAGCCTAGTGGTGAGAGCAGGTAGCCTAGTGGTTAGAGTGTAGAGGATGCAGGTAGCCTAGTGATTAGAGTGTAAGGGAGGCAGGTAGCCTAGTGGTTAGAGTATAGAGGCGGCAGGTAGCCTAGTGGTTAGAGTGTAGAGGCGGCAGGTAGCCTAGTGGTTAGAGTGTAGAGGCGGCAGGTAGCCTAGTGGTTAGAGCGTAGGGGCGGCAGGTATCCTAGTGGTTAGAGTGTAGAAGTGGCAGGTCGACTAGTGGTTAGAGTGTAGAGGCGGCAGGTAGCCTAGTGGTTAGAGCGTAGGGGCGGCAGGTAGCCTAGTGGTGAGAGTGTAGAGGAGGCAGGTAGGCTAGTGGTTAGAGTGTAGAGGCAGCAGGTAGCCTAGTGGTTAGAGTGGAGTTGCGGCAGGTAGCCTAGTGGTGAGAGTGTAGAGGAGGCAGGTAGCCTAGTGGTGAGAGTGTAGAGGAGGCAGGTAGCCAAGTGGTTAGAGTGGGGGGTGGCAGGTAGCCTAGTGGTGAGAGTGTAGAGGAGGCAGGTAGCCTAGTTGTTAGAGTGTAGAGGCGGCAGGTATCCTGGTGGTTGAAGTGGAGGGGCGGCAGGTATCCTAGTTGTTAGAGTGTAGAGGCGGCAGGTGTCCTAGTGGTTAGAGTGTAGAGGCGGCAGGTAGCTTAGTGGTTAGAGTGTAGAAGTGGCAGGTAGACTAGTTGTTATTGTGTAGAGGCGGCAGGTAGCCTAGTGGTTAGAGTGGAGGGGCGGCAGGTAGCCTAGTGGTTAGAGTGTAGAGGCGGCAGGTAGCCTAGTGGTTAGAGTGTAGAGGCGGCAGGTAGCCTAGTGGTTAGAGTGTAGAGGCGGCAGGTAGCCTGGTGGTTAGAGTTTAGAGGCGGCAGGTATCCTAGTGGTTAGAGTGTAGAGCCAGCAGGGTAGCCTAGTGGTTAGAGCGTAGAGACGGCAGGTAGCCTAGTGGATAGAATGTAGAGGCGGCAGTGTAGCCTAGTGGTTAGAATGGACGGGTGGCAGTTAGATTAGTGGTTAATGTGTAGAGGCAGCAGGTAGCCTAGTGGATAGAATGTAGAGGCGGCAGGTAGCCTAGTGGTTAGAGCGTAGAGGCGGCAGGTAGCCTAGTGGATAGAATGTAGAGGCGGCAGGTAGCCTAGTGGTTAGAGTGTAGAGGCGGCAGTGTTTGCCTAGTGGTTAGATTGTAGAGGCAGCAGGGTAGCCTAGTGGTTAGAGTGGAGGGGTGGCAGGTAGCCTAGTGGTTAGAGTGTAGTGGATGCAGGTAGCCTAGTGGTTAGAGTGTAAGGGAGGCAGGTAGCCTAGCGGTTAGAGTGTAGAGGAGGCAGGTAGCCTAGCGGTTAGAGTATAGAGGCGGCAGGTAGCCCAGTGGTTAGAGTGTAGAGGCGGCAGGTAGCCTAGTGGTTAGAGTGGAGGGGGGGCAGGTAGCCTAGTGGTTAGAGCAGGTAGCCTAGTGTTTATAGTGTAGAGGATGCAGGTAGCCTAGTGATTAGAGTGTAAGGGAGGCAGGTAGCCTAGTGGTTAGAGTATAGAGGCGGCAGGTAGCCTAGTGGTTAGAGTGTAGAGGCGGCAGGTAGCCTAGTGGTTAGAGTGTAGAGGCGGCAGGTAGCCTAGTGGTTAGAGTGTAGAGGCGGCAGGTAGCCTAGTGGTTAGAGCGTAGGGGCGGCAGGTATCCTAGTGGTTAGAGTGTAGAAGTGGCAGGTAGACTAGTGGTTAGAGTGTAGAGGCGGCAGGGTACCCTAGTGGTTAGAGCCTAGAGGCGGCAGGTAGCATAGTGGATAGAGTGTAGAGGGGCAGGTAGTCTAGTTGTTAGAGTGTAGAGGCGGCAGGTAGCCTAGTGGTTAGAGCATAGAGGCGGCAGGTAGCCTAGTGGTTAGAGTGGTGGGGCAAAAGGTAGCCTAGTGGTTAGAGTGTAAGGGAGGTGGGTAGCCTAGTGGTTAGAGTATAGAGGCGGCAGGTAGCCTAGTGGTTAGAGTATAGAGGCGGCAGGTAGCCTAGTGGTTAGAGTGTAGAGGCGGCAGGTAGCCTAGTGGTTAGAGCATAGGGGTGGCAGGTAGCCTGGTGGTGAGAGTGTAGAGGAGGCAGGTAGCCTAGTGGTTAGAGTGTAGAGTGTAGAGGCAGCAGGTAGCCTAGTGGTTAGAGTGGAGTTGCGGCAGGTAGCCTAGTGGTGAGAGTGTAGAGGAGGCAGGTAGCCTAGTGGTGAGAGTGTAGAGGAGGCAGGTAGCCGAGTGGTTAGAGTGGGGGGCGGCAGGTAGCCTAGTGGTTAGAGTATAGAGGCGGCAGGTAGCCTAGTGGTTAGAGTGTAGAGGCGGCAGGTAGCCTAGTGGTTAGAGCATAGGGGTGGCAGGTAGCCTGGTGGTGAGAGTGTAGAGGAGGCAGGTAGCCTAGTGGTTAGAGTGTAGAGTGTAGAGGCAGCAGGTAGCCTAGTGGTTAGAGTGGAGTTGCGGCAGGTAGCCTAGTGGTGAGAGTGTAGAGGAGGCAGGTAGCCTAGTGGTGAGAGTGTAGAGGAGGCAGGTAGCCGAGTGGTTAGAGTGGGGGGTGGCAGGTAGCCTAGTGGTGAGAGTGTAGAGGAGGCAGGTAGCCTAGTTGTTAGAGTGTAGAGGCGGCAGGTATCCTGGTGGTTGGATTGGAGGGGCGGCAGGTATCCTAGTTGTTTGAGTGTAGAGGCGGCAGGTGTCCTAGTGGTTAGAGTGTAGAGGCGGCAAGTAGCTTAGGGGTTAGAGTGTAGAAGTGGCAGGTAGACTAGTTGTTAGAGTGTAGAGGCGGCAGGTAGCCTAGTGGTTAGAGTGTAGAGGCGGCAGGTAGCCTAGTGGTTAGAGTGTAGAGGCAGCAGGTAGCCTAGTGGTTAGAGTGGAGGGGTGGCAGGTAGCCTAGTCGTTAGAGCGTAGAGGCGGCAGGTAGCCTAGTGGTTAGAGTGTAGAGGCGGCAGGTAGACAACTGGTTAGAGTGTAGAGGCGGCAGGTAGCCTAGAGGTTAGAGTGGAGGGGCAACAGGTAGCCTAGTGGTTAGAGTGTAAGGGAGGCGGGTAGCCTAGTGGTTAGAGTATAGAGGCGGCAGGTAGCCTAGTGGTTAGAGTGTAGAGGCGGCAGGTAGCCTAGTGGTTAGAGCATAGGGGCGGCAGGTAGCCTAGTAGTGAGAGTGTAGAGGAGGCAGGTAGCCTAGTGGTTAGAGTGTAGAGTGTAGAGGCAGCTGGTAGCCTAGTGGTTAGAGAGGGTGTTGCGGCAGGTAGCCTAGTGGTGAGAGTGTAGAGGAGGCAGGTAGCCTAGTGGTGAGAGTGTAGAGGAGGCAGGTAGCCGAGTGGTTAGAGTGGGGGGTGGCAGGTAGCCTAGTGGTGAGAGTGTAGAGGAGGCAGGTAGCCTAGTTGTTAGAGTGTAGAGGCGGCAGGTATCCTGGTGGTTGGAGTGGAGGGGCGGCAGGTATCCTAGTTGTTTGAGTGTAGAGGCGGCAGGTGTCCTAGTGGTTAGAGTGTAGAGGCGGCAAGTAGCTTAGGGGTTAGAGTGTAGAAGTGGCAGGTAGACTAGTTGTTAGAGTGTAGAGGCGGCAGGTAGCCTAGTGGTTAGAGTGTAGAGGCGGCAGGTAGCCTAGTGGTTAGAGTGTAGAGGCAGCAGGTAGCCTAGTGGTTAGAGTGGAGGGGCGGCAGGTAGCCTAGTGGTTAGAGCGTAGAGGCGGCAGGTAGCCTAGTGGTTAGAGTGTAGAGGCGGCAGGTAGACAACTGGTTAGAGTGTAGAGGCGGCAGGTAGCCTAGAGGTTAGAGTGGAGGGGCAACAGGTAGCCTAGTGGTTAGAGTGTAAGGTAGGCGGGTAGCCTAGTGGTTAGAGTATAGAGGCGGCAGGTAGCCTAGTGGTTAGAGTGTAGAGGCGGCAGGTAGCCTAGTGGTTAGAGCATAGGGGCGGCAGGTAGCCTAGTGGTGAGAGTGTAGAGGAGGCAGGTAGCCTAGTGGTTAGAGTGTAGAGTGTAGAGGCAGCAGGTAGCCTAGTGGTTAGAGTGGAGTTGCGGCAGGTAGCCTAGTGGTGAGAGTGTAGAGGAGGCAGGTAGCCTAGTGGTGAGAGTGTAGAGGAGGCAGGTAGCCGAGTGGTTAGAGTGGGGGGTGGCAGGTAGCCTAGTGGTGAGAGTGTAGAGGAGGCAGGTAGCCTAGTTGTTAGAGTGTAGAGGCGGCAGGTATCCTGGTGGTTGGAGTGTAGAGGCGGCAGGTGTCCTAGTGGTTAGAGTGTAGAGGCGGCAGGTAGCTTAGGGGTTAGAGTGTAGAAGTGGCAGGTAGACTAGTTGTTAGAGTGTAGAGGCGGCAGGTAGCCTAGTGGTTAGAGTGTAGAGGCGGCAGGTAGCTTAGTGGTTAGAGTGGAGGGGCGGCAGGTTGCCTAGTGGTTAGAGTGTAGAGGCGGCAGGTAGCCTAGTGGTTAGAGTGTAGAGGCGGCAGGTAGCCTAGTGGTTAGAGTGTAGAGGCGGCAGGTAGCCTGGTGGTTAGAGTTTAGAGGCGGCAGGTATCCTAGTGGTTAGAGTGTAGAAGTGGCAGGTAGCCTAGTGGTTAGAGTGTAGACGCGGCAGGTATCCTAGTGGTTAGAGTGTAGGTGTCGGCAGGGTAGCCTAGTGGTTAGATTGTAGAGGCGGCAGGTAGCCTAGTGGTTAGAGTGTAGAGGCGGCAGGTAGCCTGGTGGTTAGAGTGTAGGTGCGGCAGGGTAGCCTAGTGGTTAGAATGGACAGGTGGCAGGTAGATTAGTGGTTAGAGTGTAGAGGCGGCAGGTAGCCTAGTGGATAGAATGTAGAGGCGGCAGGTAGCCTAGTGGATAGAATGTAGAGGCGGCAGGTAGCCTAGTGGATAGAATGTAGAGGCGGCAGGTAGCCTAGTGGTTAGAGCGTAGAGGCGGCAGGTAGCCTAGTGGATAGAATGTAGAGGCGGCAGGTAGCCTAGTGGTTAGAGTGTAGAGGCGGCAGTGTAGCCTAGTGGTTAGATTGTAGAGGCAGCAGGGTAGCCTAGTGGTTAGAGTGGAGGGGGGGCAGGTAGCCTAGTGGTTAGAGTGTAGTGGATGCAGGTAGCCTAGTGGTTAGAGTGTAGAGGCGGCAGGTAGCATAGTGGATAGAGTGTAGAGGTGGCAGGTAGCCTAGTGGTTAGAGCGTAGAGGCGGCAGGTAGCCTAGTGGTTAGAGTGTAGAGGCAGCAGGTAGCCTAGTGGTGAGAGTGTAGAGGAGGCAGGTAGCCTAGTGGTTAGAGTGTAGAGGCGGCAGGTAGCCTAGTGGTGAGAGTTTAGAGGAGGCAGGTAGCCGAGTGGTTAGAGTGGGGGGTGGCAGGTAGCCTAGTGGTGAGAGTGGGGGGTGGCAGGTAGCCTAGTGGTGAGAGTGTAGAGGCGGCAGTGTAGCCTAGTGGTTAGATTGTAGAGGCAGCAGGGTAGCCTAGTGGTTAGAGTGGAGGGGGGGCAGTTAGCCTAGTGGTTAGAGTGTAGTGGATGCAGGTAGCCTAGTGGTTAGAGTGTAGAGGCGGCAGGTAGCCTAGTGGTTAGAGTGTAGAGGCGGCAGTTAGCCTAGTGGTTAGAGTGTAGTGGATGCAGGTAGACTAGTGGTTAGAGTGTAGAGGCGGCAGGTAGCCTAGTGGTTAGAGTGTAGAGGCGGCAGGTAGCCTAGTGGTTAGAGTGGAGGGGCGGCAGTGTAGCCTAGTGGTTAGATTGTAGAGGCAGCAGGGTAGCCTAGTGGTTAGAGTGGAGGGGGGGCAGGTAGCCTAGTGGTTAGAGTGTAGTGGATGCAGGTAGCCTAGTGGTTAGAGTGTAGAGGAGGCAGGTAGCCTAGTGGTTAGAGTGTAGAGGCGGCAGGTAGCCTAGTGGTGAGAGTTTAGAGGAGGCAGGTAGCCGAGTGGTTAGAGTGGGGGGTGGCAGGTAGCCTAGTGGTGAGAGTGGGGGGTGGCAGGTAGCCTAGTGGTGAGAGTGTAGAGGCGGCAGTGTAGCCTAGTGGTTAGATTGTAGAGGCAGCAGGGTAGCCTAGTGGTTAGAGTGGAGGGGGGGCAGTTAGCCTAGTGGTTAGAGTGTAGTGGATGCAGGTAGCCTAGTGGTTAGAGTGTAGAGGCGGCAGGTAGCCTAGTGGTTAGAGTGTAGAGGCGGCAGTTAGCCTAGTGGTTAGAGTGTAGTGGATGCAGGTAGACTAGTGGTTAGAGTGTAGAGGCGGCAGGTAGCCTAGTGGTTAGAGTGTAGAGGCGGCAGGTAGCCTAGTGGTTAGAGTGGAGGGGCGGCAGGTAGCCTAGTTGTTAGAGTGTAGAGGCGGCAGGTAGCCTAGTGGTTAGAGTGTAGAGGCGGCAGGTAGCCTGGTGGTTAGAGTTTAGAGGCGGCAGGTATCCTAGTGGTTAGAGTGTAGAGGCGGCAGGTAGCCTAGTGGTTAGAGTGTAGAGGCGGCAGGTATCCTAGTGGTTAGAGCGTGGGGGCGGCAGGTATCCTAGTGGTTAGAGTGTAGAAGTGGCAGGTAGACTAGTGGTTAGAGTGTAGAGGCGGCAGGGTACCCTAGTGGTTAGAGCCTAGAGGCGGCAGGTAGCATAGTGGATAGAGTGTAGAGGTGGCAGGTAGCCTAGTGGTTAGAGCGTAGAGGCAGCAGGTAGCCTAGTGGTGAGAGTGTAGAGGAGGCAGGTAGCCTAGTGGTTAGAGTGTAGAGGCGGCAGGTAGCCTGGTGGTGAGAGTTTAGAGGAGGCAGGTAGCCGAGTGGTTAGAGTGGGGGGTGGCAGGTAGCCTAGTGGTGAGAGTGGGGGGTGGCAGGTAGCCTAGTGGTGAGAGTGTAGAGGAGGCAGGTAGCCTAGTGGTTAGAGTGTAGAGGCGGCAGGTAGCCTAGTGGTTAGAGTGGTGGGGCAAAAGGTAGCCTAGTGGTTAGAGTGTAAGGGAGGCGGGTAGCCTAGTGGTTAGAGTATAGAGGCGGCAGGTAGCCTAGTGGTTAGAGTATAGAGGCGGCAGGTAGCCTAGTGGTTAGAGTGTAGAGGCGGCAGGTAGCCTAGTGGTTAGAGCATAGGGGTGGCAGGTAGCCTAGTGGTGAGAGTGTAGAGGAGGCAGGTAGCCTAGTGGTTAGAGTGTAGAGTGTAGAGGCAGCAGGTAGCCTAGAGGTTAGAGTGGAGTTGCGGCAGGTAGCCTAGTGGTGAGAGTGTAGAGGAGGCAGGTAGCCTAGTGGTGAGAGTGTAGAGGAGGCAGGTAGCCGAGTGGTTAGAGTGGGGGGTGGCAGGTAGCCTAGTGGTGAGAGTGTAGAGGAGGCAGGTAGCCTAGTTGTTAGAGTGTAGAGGCGGCAGGTATCCTGGTGGTTGGAGTGGAGGGGCGGCAGGTATCCTAGTTGTTAGAGTGTAGAGGCGGCAGGTGTCCTAGTGGTTAGAGTGTAGAGGCGGCAAGTAGCTTAGGGGTTAGAGTGTAGAAGTGGCAGGTAGACTAGTTGTTAGAGTGTAGAGGCGGCAGGTAGCCTAGTGGTTAGAGTGTAGAGGCGGCAGGTAGCCTAGTGGTTAGAGTGTAGAGGCAGCAGGTAGCCTAGTGGTTAGAGTGGAGGGGCGGCAGGTAGCCTAGTGGTTAGAGCGTAGAGGCGGCAGGTAGCCTAGTGGTTAGAGTGTAGAGGCGGCAGGTAGACAACTGGTTAGAGTGTAGAGGCGGCAGGTAGCCTAGTGGTTAGAGTGGAGGGGCAACAGGTAGCCTAGTGGTTAGAGTGTAAGGGAGGCGGGTAGCCTAGTGGTTAGAGTGTAGAGGCGGCAGGTATCCTGGTGGTTGGAGTGGAGGGGCGGCAGGTATCCTAGTTGTTTGAGTGTAGAGGCGGCAGGTGTCCTAGTGGTTAGAGTGTAGAGGCGGCAAGTAGCTTAGGGGTTAGAGTGTAGAAGTGGCAGGTAGACTAGTTGTTAGAGTGTAGAGGCGGCAGGTAGCCTAGTGGTTAGAGTGTAGAGGCAGCAGGTAGCCTAGTGGTTAGAATGGAGGGGCGGCAGGTAGCCTAGTGGTTAGAGCGTAGAGGCGGCAGGTAGCCTAGTGGTTAGAGTGTAGAGGCGGCAGGTAGACAACTGGTTAGAGTGTAGAGGCGGCAGGTAGCCTAGAGGTTAGAGTGGAGGGGCAACAGGTAGCCTAGTGGTTAGAGTGTAAGGGAGGCGGGTAGCCTAGTGGTTAGAGTATAGAGGCGGCAGGTAGCCTAGTGGTTAGAGTGTAGAGGCGGCAGGTAGCCTAGTGGTTAGAGCATAGGGGCGGCAGGTAGCCTAGTGGTGAGAGTGTAGAGGAGGCAGGTAGCCTAGTGGTTAGAGTGTAGAGTGTAGAGGCAGCAGGTAGCCTAGTGGTTAGAGTGGAGTTGCGGCAGGTAGCCTAGTGGTGAGAGTGTAGAGGAGGCAGGTAGCCTAGTGGTGAGAGTGTAGAGGAGGCAGGTAGCCGAGTGGTTAGAGTGGGGGGTGGCAGGTAGCCTAGTGGTGAGAGTGTAGAGGAGGCAGGTAGCCTAGTTGTTAGAGTGTAGAGGCGGCAGGTATCCTGGTGGTTGGAGTGTAGAGGCGGCAGGTGTCCTAGTGGTTAGAGTGTAGAGGCGGCAGGTAGCTTAGGGGTTAGAGTGTAGAAGTGGCAGGTAGACTAGTTGTTAGAGTGTAGAGGCGGCAGGTAGCCTAGTGGTTAGAGTGTAGAGGCGGCAGGTAGCTTAGTGGTTAGAGTGGAGGGGCGGCAGGTTGCCTAGTGGTTAGAGTGTAGAGGCGGCAGGTAGCCTAGTGGTTAGAGTGTAGAGGCGGCAGGTAGCCTAGTGGTTAGAGTGTAGAGGCGGCAGGTAGCCTGGTGGTTAGAGTTTAGAGGCGGCAGGTATCCTAGTGGTTAGAGTGTAGAAGTGGCAGGTAGCCTAGTGGTTAGAGTGTAGACGCGGCAGGTATCCTAGTGGTTAGAGTGTAGGTGCGGCAGGGTAGCCTAGTGGTTAGATTGTAGAGGCGGCAGGTAGCCTAGTGGTTAGAGTGTAGAGGCGGCAGGTAGCCTGGTGGTTAGAGTGTAGGTGCGGCAGGGTAGCCTAGTGGTTAGAATGGACAGGTGGCAGGTAGATTAGTGGTTAGAGTGTAGAGGCGGCAGGTAGCCTAGTGGATAGAATGTAGAGGCGGCAGGTAGCCTAGTGGATAGAATGTAGAGGCGGCAGGTAGCCTAGTGGATAGAATGTAGAGGCGGCAGGTAGCCTAGTGGTTAGAGCGTAGAGGCGGCAGGTAGCCTAGTGGATAGAATGTAGAGGCGGCAGGTAGCCTAGTGGTTAGAGTGTAGAGGCGGCAGTGTAGCCTAGTGGTTAGATTGTAGAGGCAGCAGGGTAGCCTAGTGGTTAGAGTGGAGGGGGGGCAGGTAGCCTAGTGGTTAGAGTGTAGTGGATGCAGGTAGCCTAGTGGTTAGAGTGTAGAGGCGGCAGGTAGCATAGTGGATAGAGTGTAGAGGTGGCAGGTAGCCTAGTGGTTAGAGCGTAGAGACGGCAGGTAGCCTAGTGGTTAGAGTGTAGAGGCAGCAGGTAGCCTAGTGGTGAGAGTGTAGAGGAGGCAGGTAGCCTAGTGGTTAGAGTGTAGAGGCGGCAGGTAGCCTAGTGGTGAGAGTTTAGAGGAGGCAGGTAGCCGAGTGGTTAGAGTGGGGGGTGGCAGGTAGCCTAGTGGTGAGAGTGGGGGGTGGCAGGTAGCCTAGTGGTGAGAGTGTAGAGGAGGCAGGTAGCCTAGTGGTTAGAGTGTAGAGGCGGCAGTGTAGCCTAGTGGTTAGATTGTAGAGGCAGCAGGGTAGCCTAGTGGTTAGAGTGGAGGGGGGGCAGTTAGCCTAGTGGTTAGAGTGTAGTGGATGCAGGTAGCCTAGTGGTTAGAGTGTAGAGGCGGCAGGTAGCCTAGTGGTTAGAGTGTAGAGGCGGCAGTTAGCCTAGTGGTTAGAGTGTAGTGGATGCAGGTAGACTAGTGGTTAGAGTGTAGAGGCGGCAGGTAGCCTAGTGGTTAGAGTGTAGAAGCGGCAGGTAGCCTAGTGGTTAGAGTGTAGAGGCGGCAGGTAGCCTAGTGGTTAGAGTGGAGGGGCGGCAGGTAGCCTAGTTGTTAGAGTGTAGAGGCGGCAGGTAGCCTAGTGGTTAGAGTGTAGAGGCGGCAGGTAGCCTGGTGGTTAGAGTTTAGAGGCGGCAGGTATCCTAGTGGTTAGAGTGTAGAGGCGGCAGGTAGCCTAGTGGTTAGAGTGTAGAGGCGGCAGGTATCCTAGTGGTTAGAGCGTGGGGGCGGCAGGTATCCTAGTGGTTAGAGTGTAGAAGTGGCAGGTAGACTAGTGGTTAGAGTGTAGAGGCGGCAGGGTACCCTAGTGGTTAGAGCCTAGAGGCGGCAGGTAGCATAGTGGATAGAGTGTAGAGGTGGCAGGTAGCCTAGTGGTTAGAGCGTAGAGGCGGCAGGTAGCCTAGTGGTTAGAGTGTAGAGGCAGCAGGTAGCCTAGTGGTGAGAGTGTAGAGGAGGCAGGTAGCCTAGTGGTTAGAGTGTAGAGGCGGCAGGTAGCCTGGTGGTGAGAGTTTAGAGGAGGCAGGTAGCCGAGTGGTTAGAGTGGGGGGTGGCAGGTAGCCTAGTGGTGAGAGTGGGGGGTGGCAGGTAGCCTAGTGGTGAGAGTGTAGAGGAGGCAGGTAGCCTAGTGGTTAGAGTGTAGAGGCGGCAGGTAGCCTAGTGGTTAGAGTGGTGGGGCAAAAGGTAGCCTAGTGGTTAGAGTGTAAGGGAGGCGGGTAGCCTAGTGGTTAGAGTATAGAGGCGGCAGGTAGCCTAGTGGTTAGAGTATAGAGGCGGCAGGTAGCCTAGTGGTTAGAGTGTAGAGGCGGCAGGTAGCCTAGTGGTTAGAGCATAGGGGTGGCAGGTAGCCTAGTGGTGAGAGTGTAGAGGAGGCAGGTAGCCTAGTGGTTAGAGTGTAGAGTGTAGAGGCAGCAGGTAGCCTAGAGGTTAGAGTGGAGTTGCGGCAGGTAGCCTAGTGGTGAGAGTGGAGGGGTGGCAGGTAGCCTAGTGGTTAGAGCGTAGAGGCGGCAGGTAGCCTAGTGGTTAGAGTGTAGAGGCGGCAGGTAGACAACTGGTTAGAGTGTAGAGGCGGCAGGTAGCCTAGAGGTTAGAGTGGAGGGGCAACAGGTAGCCTAGTGGTTAGAGTGTAAGGGAGGCGGGTAGCCTAGTGGTTAGAGTATAGAGGCGGCAGGTAGCCTAGTGGTTAGAGCATAGGGGCGGCAGGTAGCCTAGTGGTTAGAGCATAGGGGCGGCAGGTAGCCTAATGGTGAGAGTGTAGAGGAGGCAGGTAGCCTAGTGGTTAGAGTGTAGAGTGTAGAGGCAGCTGGTAGCCTAGTGGTTAGAGAGGGTGTTGCGGCAGGTAGCCTAGTGGTGAGAGTGTAGAGGAGGCAGGTAGCCTAGTGGTGAGAGTGTAGAGGAGGCAGGTAGCCGAGTGGTTAGAGTGGGGGGTGGCAGGTAGCCTAGTGGTGAGAGTGTAGTGGAGGCAGGTAGCCTAGTTGTTAGAGTGTAGAGGCGGCAGGTATCCTGGTGGTTGGAGTGGAGGGGCGGCAGGTATCCTAGTTGTTTGAGTGTAGAGGCGGCAGGTGTCCTAGTGGTTAGAGTGTAGAGGCGGCAAGTAGCTTAGGGGTTAGAGTGTAGAAGTGGCAGGTAGACTAGTTGTTAGAGTGTAGAGGCGGCAGGTAGCCTAGTGGTTAGAGTGTAGAGGCAGCAGGTAGCCTAGTGGTTAGAGTGGAGGGGCGGCAGGTAGCCTAGTGGTTAGAGCGTAGAGGCGGCAGGTAGCCTAGTGGTTAGAGTGTAGAGGCGGCAGGTAGACAACTGGTTAGAGTGTAGAGGCGGCAGGTAGCCTAGAGGTTAGAGTGGAGGGGCAACAGGTAGCCTAGTGGTTAGAGTGTAAGGGAGGCGGGTAGCCTAGTGGTTAGAGTATAGAGGCGGCAGGTAGCCTAGTGGTTAGAGTGTAGAGGCGGCAGGTAGCCTAGTGGTTAGAGCATAGGGGCGGCAGGTAGCCTAGTGGTGAGAGTGTAGAGGAGGCAGGTAGCCTAGTGGTTAGAGTGTAGAGTGTAGAGGCAGCAGGTAGCCTAGTGGTTAGAGTGGAGTTGCGGCAGGTAGCCTAGTGGTGAGAGTGTAGAGGAGGCAGGTAGCCTAGTGGTGAGAGTGTAGAGGAGGCAGGTAGCCGAGTGGTTAGAGTGGGGGGTGGCAGGTAGCCTAGTGGTGAGAGTGTAGAGGAGGCAGGTAGCCTAGTTGTTAGAGTGTAGAGGCGGCAGGTATCCTGGTGGTTGGAGTGTAGAGGCGGCAGGTGTCCTAGTGGTTAGAGTGTAGAGGCGGCAGGTAGCTTAGGGGTTAGAGTGTAGAAGTGGCAGGTAGACTAGTTGTTAGAGTGTAGAGGCGGCAGGTAGCCTAGTGGTTAGAGTGTAGAGGCGGCAGGTAGCTTAGTGGTTAGAGTGGAGGGGCGGCAGGTTGCCTAGTGGTTAGAGTGTAGAGGCGGCAGGTAGCCTAGTGGTTAGAGTGTAGAGGCGGCAGGTAGCCTAGTGGTTAGAGTGTAGAGGCGGCAGGTAGCCTGGTGGTTAGAGTTTAGAGGCGGCAGGTATCCTAGTGGTTAGAGTGTAGAAGTGGCAGGTAGCCTAGTGGTTAGAGTGTAGACGCGGCAGGTATCCTAGTGGTTAGAGTGTAGGTGCGGCAGGGTAGCCTAGTGGTTAGATTGTAGAGGCGGCAGGTAGCCTAGTGGTTAGAGTGTAGAGGCGGCAGGTAGCCTGGTGGTTAGAGTGTAGGTGCGGCAGGGTAGCCTAGTGGTTAGAATGGACAGGTGGCAGGTAGATTAGTGGTTAGAGTGTAGAGGCGGCAGGTAGCCTAGTGGATAGAATGTAGAGGCGGCAGGTAGCCTAGTGGATAGAATGTAGAGGCGGCAGGTAGCCTAGTGGATAGAATGTAGAGGCGGCAGGTAGCCTAGTGGTTAGAGCGTAGAGGCGGCAGGTAGCCTAGTGGATAGAATGTAGAGGCGGCAGGTAGCCTAGTGGTTAGAGTGTAGAGGCGGCAGTGTAGCCTAGTGGTTAGATTGTAGAGGCAGCAGGGTAGCCTAGTGGTTAGAGTGGAGGGGGGGCAGGTAGCCTAGTGGTTAGAGTGTAGTGGATGCAGGTAGCCTAGTGGTTAGAGTGTAGAGGCGGCAGGTAGCATAGTGGATAGAGTGTAGAGGTGGCAGGTAGCCTAGTGGTTAGAGCGTAGAGGCGGCAGGTAGCCTAGTGGTTAGAGTGTAGAGGCAGCAGGTAGCCTAGTGGTGAGAGTGTAGAGGAGGCAGGTAGCCTAGTGGTTAGAGTGTAGAGGCGGCAGGTAGCCTAGTGGTGAGAGTTTAGAGGAGGCAGGTAGCCGAGTGGTTAGAGTGGGGGGTGGCAGGTAGCCTAGTGGTGAGAGTGGGGGGTGGCAGGTAGCCTAGTGGTGAGAGTGTAGAGGAGGCAGGTAGCCTAGTGGTTAGAGTGTA
Organism: Salmo salar; assembly: GCF_965601325.2. Taxonomy (NCBI): domain Eukaryota; kingdom Metazoa; phylum Chordata; class Actinopteri; order Salmoniformes; family Salmonidae; genus Salmo; species Salmo salar. The sequence continues at coordinate 97,743,002 of NC_138292.1, read as the reverse complement.
GAGGCGGCAGTGTAGCCTAGTGGTTAGATTGTAGAGGCAGCAGGGTAGCCTAGTGGTTAGAGTGGAGGGGGGGCAGTTAGCCTAGTGGTTAGAGTGTAGTGGATGCAGGTAGCCTAGTGGTTAGAGTGTAGAGGCGGCAGGTAGCCTAGTGGTTAGAGTGTAGAGGCGGCAGTTAGCCTAGTGGTTAGAGTGTAGTGGATGCAGGTAGACTAGTGGTTAGAGTGTAGAGGCGGCAGGTAGCCTAGTGGTTAGAGTGTAGAGGCGGCAGGTAGCCTAGTGGTTAGAGTGTAGAGGCGGCAGGTAGCCTAGTGGTTAGAGTGGAGGGGCGGCAGGTAGCCTAGTTGTTAGAGTGTAGAGGCGGCAGGTAGCCTAGTGGTTAGAGTGTAGAGGCGGCAGGTAGCCTGGTGGTTAGAGTTTAGAGGCGGCAGGTATCCTAGTGGTTAGAGTGTAGAGGCGGCAGGTAGCCTAGTGGTTAGAGTGTAGAGGCGGCAGGTATCCTAGTGGTTAGAGCGTGGGGGCGGCAGGTATCCTAGTGGTTAGAGTGTAGAAGTGGCAGGTAGACTAGTGGTTAGAGTGTAGAGGCGGCAGGGTACCCTAGTGGTTAGAGCCTAGAGGCGGCAGGTAGCATAGTGGATAGAGTGTAGAGGTGGCAGGTAGCCTAGTGGTTAGAGCGTAGAGGCGGCAGGTAGCCTAGTGGTTAGAGTGTAGAGGCAGCAGGTAGCCTAGTGGTGAGAGTGTAGAGGAGGCAGGTAGCCTAGTGGTTAGAGTGTAGAGGCGGCAGGTAGCCTGGTGGTGAGAGTTTAGAGGAGGCAGGTAGCCGAGTGGTTAGAGTGGGGGGTGGCAGGTAGCCTAGTGGTGAGAGTGGGGGGTGGCAGGTAGCCTAGTGGTGAGAGTGTAGAGGAGGCAGGTAGCCTAGTGGTTAGAGTGTAGAGGCGGCAGGTAGCCTAGTGGTTAGAGTGGTGGGGCAAAAGGTAGCCTAGTGGTTAGAGTGTAAGGGAGGCGGGTAGCCTAGTGGTTAGAGTATAGAGGCGGCAGGTAGCCTAGTGGTTAGAGTATAGAGGCGGCAGGTAGCCTAGTGGTTAGAGTGTAGAGGCGGCAGGTAGCCTAGTGGTTAGAGCATAGGGGTGGCAGGTAGCCTAGTGGTGAGAGTGTAGAGGAGGCAGGTAGCCTAGTGGTTAGAGTGTAGAGTGTAGAGGCAGCAGGTAGCCTAGAGGTTAGAGTGGAGTTGCGGCAGGTAGCCTAGTGGTGAGAGTGTAGAGGAGGCAGGTAGCCTAGTGGTGAGAGTGTAGAGGAGGCAGGTAGCCGAGTGGTTAGAGTGGGGGGTGGCAGGTATCCTAGTTGTTAGAGTGTAGAGGCGGCAGGTGTCCTAGTGGTTAGAGTGTAGAGGCGGCAAGTAGCTTAGGGGTTAGAGTGTAGAAGTGGCAGGTAGACTAGTTGTTAGAGTGTAGAGGCGGCAGGTAGCCTAGTGGTTAGAGTGTAGAGGCGGCAGGTAGCCTAGTGGTTAGAGTGTAGAGGCAGCAGGTAGCCTAGTGGTTAGAGTGGAGGGGCGGCAGGTAGCCTAGTGGTTAGAGCGTAGAGGCGGCAGGTAGCCTAGTGGTTAGAGTGTAGAGGCGGCAGGTAGACAACTGGTTAGAGTGTAGAGGCGGCAGGTAGCCTAGTGGTTAGAGTGGAGGGGCAACAGGTAGCCTAGTGGTTAGAGTGTAAGGGAGGCGGGTAGCCTAGTGGTTAGAGTATAGAGGCGGCAGGTAGCCTAGTGGTTAGAGTGTAGAGGCGGCAGGTAGCCTAGTGGTTAGAGCATAGGGGCGGCAGGTAGCCTAGTGGTGAGAGTGTAGAGGAGGCAGGTAGCCTAGTGGTTAGAGTGTAGAGTGTAGAGGCAGCAGGTAGCCTAGTGGTTAGAGTGGAGTTGCGGCAGGTAGCCTAGTGGTGAGAGTGTAGAGGAGGCAGGTAGCCTAGTGGTGAGAGGGTAGAGGAGGCAGGTAGCCGAGTGGTTAGAGTGGGGGGTGGCAGGTAGCCTAGTGGTGAGAGTGTAGAGGAGGCAGGTAGCCTAGTTGTTAGAGTGTAGAGTTGGCAGGTATCCTGGTGGTTGGAGTGTAGAGGCGGCAGGTGTCCTAGTGGTTAGAGTGTAGAGGCGGCAGGTAGCTTAGGGGTTAGAGTGTAGAAGTGGCAGGTAGACTAGTTGTTAGAGTGTAGAGGCGGCAGGTAGCCTAGTGGTTAGAGTGTAGAGGCGGCAGGTAGCCTAGTGGTTAGAGTGGAGGGGCGGCAGGTAGCCTAGTGGTTAGAGTGTAGAGGCGGCAGGTAGCCTAGTGGTTAGAGTGTAGAGGCGGCAGGTAGCCTAGTGGTTAGAGTGTAGAGGCGGCAGGTAGCCTGGTGGTTAGAGTTTAGAGGCGGCAGGTATCCTAGTGGTTAGAGTGTAGAGGTGGCAGGTAGCTTAGTGGTTAGAGTGTAGAAGTGGCAGGTAGCCTAGTGGTTAGAGTGTAGACGCGGCAGGTATCCTAGTGGTTAGAGTGTAGGTGCGGCAGGGTAGCCTAGTGGTTAGATTGTAGAGGCGGCAGGTAGCCTAGTGGTTAGAGTGTAGAGGCGGCAAGTAGCCTGGTGGTTAGAGTGTAGAGGCGGCAGGTAGCTTAGGGGTTAGAGTTTAGAGGCGGCAGGTATCCTAGTGGTTAGAGTGTAGAGGTGGCAGGTAGCTTAGTGGTTAGAGTGTAGAAGTGGCAGGTAGCCTAGTGGTTAGAGTGTAGACGCGGCAGGTATCCTAGTGGTTAGAGTGTAGAGGCGGCAGGTAGCCTGGTGGTTAGAGTGTAGGTGCGGCAGGGTAGCCTAGTGGTTAGAATGGACAGGTGGCAGGTAGATTAGTGGTTAGAGTGTAGAGGCGGCAGGTAGCCTAGTGGATAGAATGTAGAGGCGGCAGGTAGCCTAGTGGATAGAATGTAGAGGCGGCAGGTAGCCTAGTGGTTAGAGCGTAGAGGCGGCAGGTAGCCTAGTGGATAGAATGTAGAGGCGGCAGGTAGCCTAGTGGTTAGAGTGTAGAGGCGGCAGTGTAGCCTAGTGGTTAGATTGTAGAGGCAGCAGGGTAGCCTAGTGGTTAGAGTGGAGGGGGGGCAGGTAGCCTAGTGGTTAGAGTGTAGTGGATGCAGGTAGCCTAGTGGTTAGAGTGTAGAGGCGGCATGTAGCCTAGTGGTTAGAGTGTAGAGGCGGCAGGTAGCCTAGTGGTTAGAGTGTAGAGGCGGCAGGTAGCCTAGTGGTTAGAGTGGAGGGGCGGCAGGTAGCCTAGTGGTTAGAGTGTAGAGGCGGCAGGTAGCCTAGTGGTTAGAGTGTAGAGGCGGCAGGTAGCCTAGTGGTTAGAGTGTAGAGGCGGCAGGTAGCCTGGTGGTTAGAGTTTAGAGGCGGCAGGTAGCCTAGTGGTTAGAGTGTAGAGGCGGCAGGTAGCCTAGTGGTTAGAGTGTAGAGGCGGCAGGTAGCCTAGTGGTTAGAGTGTAGAGGCGGCAGGTAGCCTGGTGGTTAGAGTTTAGAGGCGGCAGGTATCCTAGTGGTTAGAGTGTAGAGGTGGCAGGTAGCTTAGTGGTTAGAGTGTAGAAGTGGCAGGTAGCCTAGTGGTTAGAGTGTAGATGCGGCAGGTAGCCTAGTGGTTAGAGCGTAGAGACGGCAGGTAGCCTAGTGGATAGAATGTAGAGGCGGCAGTGTAGCCTAGTGGTTAGAATGGACGGGTGGCAGGTAGATTAGTGGTTAATGTGTAGAGGCAGCAGGTAGCCTAGTGGATAGAATGTAGAGGCGGCAGGTAGCCTAGTGGTTAGAGCGTAGAGGCGGCAGGTAGCCTAGTGGATAGAATGTAGAGGCGGCAGGTAGCCTAGTGGTTAGAGTGTAGAGGCGGCAGTGTAGCCTAGTTGTTAGATTGTAGAGGCAGCAGGGTAGCCTAGTGGTTAGAGTGGAGGGGGGGCAGGTAGCCTAGTGGTTAGAGTGTAGTGGATGCAGGTAGCCTAGTGGTTAGAGTGTAAGGGAGGCAGGTAGCCTAGTGGTTAGAGTGTAGAGGAGGCAGGTAGCCTAGCGGTTAGAGTATAGAGGCGGCAGGTAGCCCAGTGGTTAGAGTGTAGAGGCGGCAGGTAGCCTAGTGGTTAGAGTGGAGGGGGGGCAGGTAGCCTAGTGGTTAGAGCAGGTAGCCTAGTGTTTAGAGTGTAGAGGATGCAGGTAGCCTAGTGATTAGAGTGTAAGGGAGGCAGGTAGCCTAGTGGTTAGAGTATAGAGGCGGCAGGTAGCCTAGTGGTTAGAGTGTAGAGGCGGCAGGTAGCCTAGTGGTTAGAGTGTAGAGGCGGCAGGTAGCCTAGTGGTTAGAGTGTAGAGGCGGCAGGTAGCCTAGTGGTTAGAGCGTAGGGGCGGCAGGTATCCTAGTGGTTAGAGTGTAGAAGTGGCAGGTAGACTAGTGGTTAGAGTGTAGAGGCGGCAGGGTACCCTAGTGGTTAGAGCCTAGAGGCGGCAGGTAGCATAGTGGATAGAGTGTAGAGGGGCAGGTAGTCTAGTTGTTAGAGTGTAGAGGCGGCAGGTAGCCTAGTGGTTAGAGCGTTGAGGCGGCAGGTAGCCTAGTGGTTAGTGTGGTGGGGCAAAAGGTAGCCTAGTGGTTAGAGTGTAAGGGAGGCGGGTAGCCTAGTGGTTAGAGTATAGAGGCGGCAGGTAGCCTAGTGGTTAGAGTGGGGGGTGGCAGGTAGCCTAGTGGTGAGAGTGTAGAGGAGGCAGGTAGCCTAGTTGTTAGAGTGTAGAGGCGGCAGGTATCCTGGTGGTTGGAGTGTAGAGGCGGCAGGTGTCCTAGTGGTTAGAGTGTAGAGGCGGCAGGTAGCTTAGGGGTAAGAGTGTAGAAGTGGCAGGTAGACTAGTTGTTAGAGTGTAGAGGCGGCAGGTAGCCTAGTGGTTAGAGTGTAGAGGCGGCAGGTAGCTTAGTGGTTAGAGTGGAGGGGCGGCAGGTTGCCTAGTGGTTAGAGTGTAGAGGCGGCAGGTAGCCTAGTGGTTAGAGTGTAGAGGCGGCAGGTAGCCTAGTGGTTAGAGTGTAGAGGCGGCAGGTAGCCTGGTGGTTAGAGTTTAGAGGCGGCAGGTATCCTAGTGGTTAGAGTGTAGAGGTGGCAGGTAGCTTAGTGGTTAGAGTGTAGAAGTGGCAGGTAGCCTAGTGTTTAGAGTGTAGGTGCGGCAGGGTAGCCTAGTGGTTAGATTGTAGAGGCGGCAGGTAGCCTAGTGGTTAGAGTGTAGAGGCGGCAGGTAGCCTGGTGGTTAGAGTGTAGGTGCGGCAGGGTAGCCTAGTGGTTAGAATGGACAGGTGGCAGGTAGATTAGTGGTTAGAGTGTAGAGGCGGCAGGTAGCCTAGTGGATAGAATGTAGAGGCGGCAGGTAGCCTAGTGGATAGAATGTAGACGCGGCAGGTAGCCTAGTGGTTAGAGCGTAGAGGCGGCAGGTAGCCTAGTGGATAGAATGTAGAGGCGGCAGGTAGCCTAGTGGTTAGAGTGTAGAGGCGGCAGTGTAGCCTAGTGGTTAGATTGTAGAGGCAGCAGGGTAGCCTAGTGGTTAGAGTGGAGGGGGGGCAGGTAGCCTAGTGGTTAGAGTGTAGTGGATGCAGGTAGCCTAGTGGTTAGAGTGTAGAGGCGGCAGGTAGCATAGTGGATAGAGTGTAGAGGTGGCAGGTAGCCTAGTGGTTAGAGCGTAGAGGCGGCAGGTAGCCTAGTGGTTAGAGTGTACAGGCAGCAGGTAGCCTAGTGGTGAGAGTGTAGAGGAGGCAGGTAGCCTAGTGGTTAGAGTGTAGAGGCGGCAGGTAGCCTAGTGGTGAGAGTTTAGAGGAGGCAGGTAGCCGAGTGGTTAGAGTGGGGGGTGGCAGGTAGCCTAGTGGTGAGAGTGGGGGGTGGCAGGTAGCCTAGTGGTGAGAGTGTAGAGGAGGCAGGTAGCCTAGTGGTTAGAGTGTAGAGGCGGCAGTGTAGCCTAGTGGTTAGATTGTAGAGGCAGCAGGGTAGCCTAGTGGTTAGAGTGGAGGGGGGGCAGGTAGCCTAGTGGTTAGAGTGTAGTGGATGCAGGTAGCCTAGTGGTTAGAGTGTAGAGGCGGCAGGTAGCCTAGTGGTTAGAGTGTAGAGGCGGCAGGTAGATTAGTGGTTAGAGTGTAGAAGCGGCAGGTAGCCTAGTGGTTAGAGTGGAGGGGCGGCAGGTAGCCTAGTGGTTAGAGTGTAGAGGCGGCAGGTAGCCTAGTGGTTAGAGTGTAGAGGCGGCAGGTAGCCTGGTGGTTAGAGTTTAGAGGCGGCAGGTATCCTAGTGGTTAGAGTGTAGAGGCGGCAGGTAGCCTAGTGGTTAGAGTGTAGAGGCGGCAGGTATCCTAGTGGTTAGAGCGTAGGGGCGGCAGGTATCCTAGTGGTTAGAGTGTAGAAGTGGCAGGTAGACTAGTGGTTAGAGTGTAGAGGCGGCAGGGTACCCTAGTGGTTAGAGCCTAGAGGCGGCAGGTAGCATAGTGGATAGAGTGTAGAGGTGGCAGGTAGCCTAGTGGTTAGAGCGTAGAGGCGGCAGGTAGCCTAGTGGTTAGAGTGTAGAGGCAGCAGGTAGCCTAGTGGTGAGAGTGTAGAGGAGGCAGGTAGCCTAGTGGATAGAGTGTAGAGGCGGCAGGTAGCCTAGTGGTGAGAGTTTAGAGGAGGCAGGTAGCCGAGTGGTTAGAGTGGGGGGTGGCAGGTAGCCTAGTGGTGAGAGTGTAGAGGAGGCAGGTAGCCTAGTGGTTAGAGTGTAGAGGCGGCAGGTAGCCTAGTGGTTAGAGTGGTGGGGCAAAAGGTAGCCTAGTGGTTAGAGTGTAAGGGAGGCGGGTAGCCTAGTGGTTAGAGTATAGAGGCGGCAGGTAGCCTAGTGGTTAGAGTATAGAGGCGGCAGGTAGCCTAGTGGTTAGAGTGTAGAGGCGGCAGGTAGCCTAGTGGTTAGAGCATAGGGGTGGCAGGTAGCCTAGTGGTGAGAGTGTAGAGGAGGCAGGTAGCAATTGGTTAGAGTGTAGAGTGTAGAGGCAGCAGGTAGCCTAGTGGTTAGAGTGGAGTTGCGGCAGGTAGCCTAGTGGTGAGAGTGTAGAGGAGGCAGGTAGCCTAGTGGTGAGAGTGTAGAGGAGGCAGGTAGCCGAGTGGTTAGAGTGGGGGTTGGCAGGTAGCCTAGTGGTGAGAGTGTAGAGGAGGCAGGTAGCCTAGTTGTTAGAGTGTAGAGGCGGCAGGTATCCTGGTGGTTGGAGTGGAGGGGCGGCAGGTAGCCTAGTGGTTAGAGTGTAGAGGCAGCAGGTAGCCTAGTGGTTAGAGTGGAGGGGCGGCAGGTAGCCTAGTGGTTAGAGCGTAGAGGCGGCAGGTAGCCTAGTGGTTAGAGTGTAGAGGCGGCAGGTAGACAACTGGTTAGAGTGTAGAGGCGGCAGGTAGCCTAGTGGTTAGAGTGGAGGGGCAACAGGTAGCCTAGTGGTTAGAGTGTAAGGGAGGCGGGTAGCCTAGTGGTTAGAGTATAGAGGCGGCAGGTAGCCTAGTGGTTAGAGTGTAGAGGCGGCAGGTAGCCTAGTGGTTAGAGCATAGGGGCGGCAGGTAGCCTAGTGGTGAGAGTGTAGAGGAGGCAGGTAGCCTAGTGGTTAGAGTGTAGAGTGTAGAGGCAGCAGGTAGCCTAGTGGTTAGAGTGGAGTTGCGGCAGGTAGCCTAGTGGTGAGAGTGTAGAGGAGGCAGGTAGCCTAGTGGTGAGAGTGTAGAGGAGGCAGGTAGCCGAGTGGTTAGAGTGGGGGGTGGCAGGTAGCCTAGTGGTGAGAGTGTAGAGGAGGCAGGTAGCCTAGTTGTTAGAGTGTAGAGGCGGCAGGTATCCTGGTGGTTGGAGTGTAGAGGCGGCAGGTGTCCTAGTGGTTAGAGCGTAGAGGCGGCAGGTAGCTTAGGGGTTAGAGTGTAGAAGTGGCAGGTAGACTAGTTGTTAGAGTGTAGAGGCGGCAGGTAGCCTAGTGGTTAGAGTGTAGAGGCGGCAGGTAGCCTAGTGGTTAGAGTGGAGGGGCGGCAGGTAGCCTAGTGGTTAGAGTGTAGAGGCGGCAGGTAGCCTAGTGGTTAGAGTGTAGAGGCGGCAGGTAGCCTAGTGGTTAGAGTGTAGAGGCGGCAGGTAGCCTGGTGGTTAGAGTTTAGAGGCGGCAGGTATCCTAGTGGTTAGAGTGTAGAGGTGGCAGGTAGCTTAGTGGTTAGAGTGTAGAAGTGGCAGGTAGCCTAGTGGTTAGAGTGTAGACGCGGCAGGTATCCTAGTGGTTAGAGTGTAGGTGCGGCAGGGTAGCCTAGTGGTTAGATTGTAGAGGCGGCAGGTAGCCTAGTGGTTAGAGTGTAGAGGCGGCAGGTAGCCTGGTGGTTAGAGTGTAGGTGCGGCAGGGTAGCCTAGTGGTTAGAATGGACAGGTGGCAGGTAGATTAGTGGTTAGAGTGTAGAGGCGGCAGGTAGCCTAGTGGTTAGAGCGTAGAGGCGGCAGGTAGCCTAGTGGATAGAATGTAGAGGCGGCAGGTAGCCTAGTGGTTAGAGTGTAGAGGCGGCAGTGTAGCCTAGTGGTTAGATTGTAGAGGCAGCAGGTAGATTAGTGGTTAGAGTGTAGAAGCGGCAGGTAGCCTAGTGGTTAGAGTGGAGGGGCGCCAGGTAGCCTAGTGGTTAGAGTGTAGAGGAGGCAGGTAGCCTAGTGGTTAGAGTGTAGAGGCGGCAGGTAGCCTAGTGGTGAGAGTTTAGAGGAGGCAGGTAGCCGAGTGGTTAGAGTGGGGGGTGGCAGGTAGCCTAGTGGTGAGAGTGGGGGGTGGCAGGTAGCCTAGTGGTGAGAGTGTAGAGGAGGCAGGTAGCCTAGTGGTTAGAGTGTAGAGGCGGCAGGTAGCCTAGTGGTTAGAGTGGTGGGGCAAAAGGTAGCCTAGTGGTTAGAATGTAAGGGAGGCGGGTAGCCTAGTGGTTAGAGTATAGAGGCGGCAGGTAGCCTAGTGGTTAGAGTATAGAGGCGGCAGGTAGCCTAGTGGTGAGAGTGTAGAGGAGGCAGGTAGCCTAGTGGTTAGAGTGTAGAGTGTAGAGGCAGCAGGTAGCCTAGTGGTTAGAGTGGAGTTGCGGCAGGTAGCCTAGTGGTGAGAGTGTAGAGGAGGCAGGTAGCCTAGTGGTGAGAGTGTAGAGGAGGCAGGTAGCCGAGTGGTTAGAGTGGGGGGTGGCAGGTAGCCTAGTGGTGAGAGTGTAGAGGAGGCAGGTAGCCTAGTTGTTAGAGTGTAGAGGCGGCAGGTATCCTGGTGGTTGGAGTGTAGAGGCGGCAGGTGTCCTAGTGGTTAGAGCGTAGAGGCGGCAGGTAGCTTAGGGGTTAGAGTGTAGAAGTGGCAGGTAGACTAGTTGTTAGAATGTAGAGGCGGCAGGTAGCCTAGTGGTTAGAGTGTAGAGGCGGCAGGTAGCCTAGTGGTTAGAGTGGAGGGGCGGCAGGTAGCCTAGTGGTTAGAGTGTAGAGGCGGCAGGTAGCCTAGTGGTTAGAGTGTAGAGGCGGCAGGTAGCCTAGTGGTTAGAGTGTAGAGGCGGCAGGTAGCCTGGTGGTTAGAGTTTAGAGGCGGCAGGTATCCTAGTGGTTAGAGTGTAGAGGTGGCAGGTAGCTTAGTGGTTAGAGTGTAGAAGTGGCAGGTAGCCTAGTGGTTAGAGTGTAGACGCGGCAGGTATCCTAGTGGTTAGAGTGTAGGTGCGGCAGGGTAGCCTAGTGGTTAGATTGTAGAGGCGGCAGGTAGCCTAGTGGTTAGAGTGTAGAGGCGGCAGGTAGCCTGGTGGTTAGAGTGTAGGTGCGGCAGGGTAGCCTAGTGGTTAGAATGGACAGGTGGCAGGTAGATTAGTGGTTAGAGTGTAGAGGCGGCAGGTAGCCTAGTGGTTAGAGCGTAGAGGCGGCAGGTAGCCTAGTGGATAGAATGTAGAGGCGGCAGGTAGCCTAGTGGTTAGAGTGTAGAGGCGGCAGTGTAGCCTAGTGGTTAGATTGTAGAGGCAGCAGGTAGATTAGTGGTTAGAGTGTAGAAGCGGCAGGTAGCCTAGTGGTTAGAGTGGAGGGGCGCCAGGTAGCCTAGTGGTTAGAGTGTAGAGGAGGCAGGTAGCCTAGTGGTTAGAGTGTAGAGGCGGCAGGTAGCCTAGTGGTGAGAGTTTAGAGGAGGCAGGTAGCCGAGTGGTTAGAGTGGGGGGTGGCAGGTAGCCTAGTGGTGAGAGTGGGGGGTGGCAGGTAGCCTAGTGGTGAGAGTGTAGAGGAGGCAGGTAGCCTAGTGGTTAGAGTGTAGAGGCGGCAGGTAGCCTAGTGGTTAGAGTGGTGGGGCAAAAGGTAGCCTAGTGGTTAGAGTGTAAGGGAGGCGGGTAGCCTAGTGGTTAGAGTATAGAGGCGGCAGGTAGCCTAGTGGTTAGAGTATAGAGGCGGCAGGTAGCCTAGTGGTGAGAGTGTAGAGGAGGCAGGTAGCCTAGTGGTTAGAGTGTAGAGTGTAGAGGCAGCAGGTAGCCTAGTGGTTAGAGTGGAGTTGCGGCAGGTAGCCTAGTGGTGAGAGTGTAGAGGAGGCAGGTAGCCTAGTGGTGAGAGTGTAGAGGAGGCAGGTAGCCGAGTGGTTAGAGTGGGGGGTGGCAGGTAGCCTAGTGGTGAGAGTGTAGAGGAGGCAGGTAGCCTAGTTGTTAGAGTGTAGAGGCGGCAGGTATCCTGGTGGTTGGAGTGTAGAGGCGGCAGGTGTCCTAGTGGTTAGAGCGTAGAGGCGGCAGGTAGCTTAGGGGTTAGAGTGTAGAAGTGGCAGGTAGACTAGTTGTTAGAGTGTAGAGGCGGCAGGTAGCCTAGTGGTTAGAGTGTAGAGGAGGCAGGTAGCCTAGTGGTTAGAGTGGAGGGGCGGCAGGTAGCCTAGTGGTTAGAGTGTAGAGGCGGCAGGTAGCCTAGTGGTTAGAGTGTAGAGGCGGCAGGTAGCCTAGTGGTTAGAGTGTAGAGGCGGCAGGTAGCCTGGTGGTTAGAGTTTAGAGGCGGCAGGTATCCTAGTGGTTAGAGTGTAGAGGTGGCAGGTAGCTTAGTGGTTAGAGTGTAGAAGTGGCAGGTAGCCTAGTGGTTAGAGTGTAGACGCGGCAGGTATCCTAGTGGTTAGAGTGTAGGTGCGGCAGGGTAGCCTAGTGGTTAGATTGTAGAGGCGGCAGGTAGCCTAGTGGTTAGAGTGTAGAGGCGGCAGGTAGCCTGGTGGTTAGAGTGTAGGTGCGGCAGGGTAGCCTAGTGGTTAGAATGGACAGGTGGCAGGTAGATTAGTGGTTAGAGTGTAGAGGCGGCAGGTAGCCTAGTGGTTAGAGCGTAGAGGCGGCAGGTAGCCTAGTGGATAGAATGTAGAGGCGGCAGGTAGCCTAGTGGTTAGAGTGTAGAGGCGGCAGTGTAGCCTAGTGGTTAGATTGTAGAGGCAGCAGGTAGATTAGTGGTTAGAGTGTAGAAGCGGCAGGTAGCCTAGTGGTTAGAGTGGAGGGGCGGCAGGTAGCCTAGTGGTTAGAGTGTAGAGGAGGCAGGTAGCCTAGTGGTTAGAGTGTAGAGGCGGCAGGTAGCCTAGTGGTGAGAGTTTAGAGGAGGCAGGTAGCCGAGTGGTTAGAGTGGGGGGTGGCAGGTAGCCTAGTGGTGAGAGTGGGGGGTGGCAGGTAGCCTAGTGGTGAGAGTGTAGAGGAGGCAGGTAGCCTAGTGGTTAGAGTGTAGAGGCGGCAGGTAGCCTAGTGGTTAGAGTGGTGGGGCAAAAGGTAGCCTAGTGGTTAGAGTGTAAGGGAGGCGGGTAGCCTAGTGGTTAGAGTATAGAGGCGGCAGGTAGCCTAGTGGTTAGAGTATAGAGGCGGCAGGTAGCCTAGTGGTTAGAGTGTAGAGGCGGCAGGTAGCCTAGTGGTTAGAGTGTAGAGGCGGCAGGTAGCCTAGTGGTTAGAGCATAGGGGTGGCAGGTAGCCTAGTGGTGAGAGTGTAGAGGAGGCAGGTAGCCTAGTGGTTAGAGTGTAGAGTGTAGAGGCAGCAGGTAGCCTAGTGGTTAGAGTGGAGTTGCGGCAGGTAGCCTAGTGGTGAGAGTGTAGAGGAGGCAGGTAGCCTAGTGGTGAGAGTGTAGAGGAGGCAGGTAGCCTAGTGGTTAGAGTGGGGGGTGGCAGGTAGCCTAGTGGTGAGAGTGTAGAGGAGGCAGGTAGCCTAGTTGTTAGAGTGTAGAGGCGGCAGGTATCCTGGTGGTTGGAGTGGAGAGGCGGCAGGTATCCTAGTTGTTAGAGTGTAGAGGCGGCAGGTGTCCTAGTGGTTAGAGTGTAGAGGCGGCAAGTAGCTTAGGGGTTAGAGTGTAGAAGTGGCAGGTAGACTAGTTGTTAGAGTGTAGAGGCGGCAGGTAGCCTAGTGGTTAGAGTGTAGAGGCGGCAGGTAGCCTAGTGGTTAGAGTGTAGAGGCAGCAGGTAGCCTAGTGGTTAGAGTGGAGGGGCGGCAGGTAGCCTAGTGGTTAGAGCGTAGAGGCGGCAGGTAGCCTAGTGGTTAGAGTGTAGAGGCGGCAGGTAGACAACTGGTTAGAGTGTAGAGGCGGCAGGTAGCCTAGTGGTTAGAGTGGAGGGGCAACAGGTAGCCTAGTGGTTAGAGTGTAAGGGAGGCGGGTAGCCTAGTGGTTAGAGTGTAGAGGCGGCAGGTAGCCTAGTGGTTAGAGCATAGGGGCGGCAGGTAGCCTAGTGGTGAGAGTGTAGAGGAGGCAGGTAGCCTAGTGGTTAGAGTGTAGAGTGTAGAGGCAGCAGGTAGCCTAGTGGTTAGAGTGGAGTTGCGGCAGGTAGCCTAGTGGTGAGAGTGTAGAGGAGGCAGGTAGCCGAGTGGTTAGAGTGGGGGGTGGCAGGTAGCCTAGTGGTGAGAGTGTAGAGGAGGCAGGTAGCCTAGTTGTTAGAGTGTAGAGGCGGCAGGTATCCTGGTGGTTGGAGTGTAGAGGCGGCAGGTGTCCTAGTGGTTAGAGCGTAGAGGCGGCAGGTAGCCTAGTGGATAGAATGTAGAGGCGGCAGGTAGCCTAGTGGTTAGAGTGTAGAGGCGGCAGTGTAGCCTAGTGGTTAGATTGTAGAGGCAGCAGGGTAGCCTAGTGGTTAGAGTGGAGGGGGGGCAGGTAGCCTAGTGGTTAGAGTGTAGTGGATGCAGGTAGCCTAGTGGTTAGAGTGTAGAGGCGGCAGGTAGCCTAGTGGTTAGAGTGTAGAGGCGGCAGGTAGCCTAGTGGTTAGAGTGTAGAGGCGGCAGGTAGCCTAGTGGTTAGAGTGTAGAGGCGGCAGGTAGCCTGGTGGTTAGAGTTTAGAGGCGGCAGGTATCCTAGTGGTTAGAGTGTAGAGGTGGCAGGTAGCTTAGTGGTTAGAGTGTAGAAGTGGCAGGTAGCCTAGTGGTTAGAGTGTAGATGCGGCAGGTATCCTAGTGGTTAGAGTGTAGAGGCGGCAGGGTAGCCTAGTGGTTAGATTGTAGAGGCAGCAGGGTAGCCTAGTGGTTAGAGCGTAGAGACGGCAGGTAGTCTAGTGGATAGAATGTAGAGGCGGCAGTGTAGCCTAGTGGTTAGAATGGACGGGTGGCAGGTAGATTAGTGGTTAGAGTGTAGAGGCGGCAGGTAGCCTAGTGGATAGAATGTAGAGGCGGCAGGTAGCCTAGTGGTGAGAGTGTAGAGGAGGCAGGTAGCCTAGTGGTGAGAGTGTAGAGGAGGCAGGTAGCCGAGTGGTTAGAGTGGGGGGTGGCAGGTAGCCTAGTGGTGAGAGTGTAGAGGAGGCAGGTAGCCTAGTTGTTAGAGTGTAGAGGCGGCAGGTATCCTGGTGGTTGGAGTGTAGAGGCGGCAGGTGTCCTAGTGGTTAGAGTGTAGAGGCGGAAGGTAGCTTAGGGGTTAGAGTGTAGAAGTGGCAGGTAGACTAGTTGTTAGAGTGTAGAGGCGGCAGGTAGCCTAGTGGTTAGAGTGTAGAGGCGGCAGGTAGCCTAGTGGTTAGAGTGTAGAGGTGGCAGGTAGCCTAGTGGTTAGAGTGGAGGGGCGGCAGGTAGCCTAGTGGTTAGAGTGTAGAGGCGGCAGGTATCCTAGTGGTTAGAGTGTAGAGGTGGCAGGTAGCTTAGTGGTTAGAGTGTAGAGGCGGCAGGTAGCCTAGTGGATAGAATGTAGAGGCGGCAGGTAGCCTAGTGGTTAGAGCGTAGAGGCGGCAGGTAGCCTAGTGGATAGAATGTAGAGGCGGCAGGTAGCCTAGTGGTTAGAGTGGAGGGGCGGCAGGTAGCCTAGTGGTTAGACTGTAGAGGCGGCAGTGTAGCCTAGTGGTTAGAATGGACGGGTGGCAGGTAGATTAGTGGTTAGAGTGTAGAGGCGGCAGGTAGCCTAGTGGATAGAATGTAGAGGCGGCAGGTAGCCTAGTGGTTAGAGTGTAGAGGCGGCAGTGTAGCCTAGTGGTTAGATTGTAGAGGCAGCAGGGTAGCCTAGTGGTTAGAGTGGAGGGGGGGCAGGTAGCCTTGGTGTTAGAGTGTAGTGGATGCAGGTAGCCTAGTGGTTAGAGTGTAAGGGAGGCAGGTAGCCTAGCGGTTAGAGTGTAGAGGAGGCAGGTAGCCTAGCGGTTAGAGTATAGAGGCGGCAGGTAGCCCAGTGGTTAGAGTGTAGAGGCGGCAGGTAGCCTAGTGGTTAGAGTGGAGGGGGGGCAGGTAGCCTAGTGGTTAGAGCAGGTGGCCTAGTGGTTAGAGTGTAGAGGATGCAGGTAGCCTAGTGATTAGAGTGTAAGGGAGGCAGGTAGCCTAGTGGTTAGAGTATAGAGGCGGCAGGTAGCCTAGTGGTTAGAGTGTAGAGGCGGCAGGTAGCCTAGTGGTTAGAGTGTAGAGGCGGCAGGTAGCCTAGTGGTTAGAGTGTAGAGGCGGCAGGTAGCCTAGTGGTTAGAGCGTAGGGGCGGCAAGTATCCTAGTGGTTAGAGTGTAGAAGTGGCAGGTAGACTAGTGGTTAGAGTGTAGAGGCGGCAGGGTACCCTAGTGGTTAGAGCGTAGATGCGACAGGTAGCCTAGTGGATAGAGTGTAGAGGCGGCAGGTAGCCTAGTGGATAGAGTGTAGAGGGGCAGGTAGTCTAGTTGTTAGAGTGTAGAGGCGGCAGGTAGCCTAGTGGTTAGAGCGTAGAGGCGGCAGGTAGCCTAGTGGTTAGAGCGTAGAGGCGGCAGGTAGCCTAGTGGTTAGAGTGTAGAGGGGCAGGTAGTCTAGTGGTTAGAGTGTAGAGGCGGCAGGTAGCCTAGTGGTTAGAGTGTAGAGGCGGCAGGTAGCCTAGTGGTTAGAGCGTAGAGGCGGCAGGTAGCCTAGTGGTTAGAGTGTAGAGGCGGCAGGTTGCCTAGTGGTTAGAGTGTAGGGGCGGCAGGTAACCTAGTGGTTAGAGTGTAGAGGCGGCAGGTAGCCTAGTGGTTAGAGTGGAGTGGCGGCAGGTAGCCTTGTGGTGAGAGTGTAGAGGAGGCAGGTAGCCTAGTGGTTAGAGTGTAGAGGCGGCAGGTAGCCTAGTGGTGAGAGTTTAGAGGAGGCAGGTAGCCGAGTGGTTAGAGTGGGGGGTGGCAGGTAGCCTAGTGGTGAGAGTGGGGGGTGGCAGGTAGCCTAGTGGTGAGAGTGTAGAGGAGGCAGGTAGCCTAGTGGTTAGAGTGTAGAGGCGGCAGGTAGCCTGGTGGTTAGAGTGGAGGGGCGGCAGGTATCCTTGTTGTTAGAGTGTAGAGGCGGCAGGTGTCCTAGTGGTTAGAGTGTAGAGCCGGCAGGTAGCTTAGTGGTTAGAGTGTAGAAGTGGCAGGTAGCCTAGTGGTTAGAGTGTAGATGCGGCAGGTATCCTAGTGGTTAGAGTGTAGAGGCGGCAGGTAGCTTAGTGGTTAGAGTGTAGAAGTGGCAGGTATCCTAGTGGTTAGAGTGTAGATGTGGCAGGTAGCCTAGTGGTTAGAGTGTAGAGGCGGCAGGTGTCCTTGTGGTTAGAGTGTAGAGGCGGCAGGTATCCTAGTGGTTAGAGTGTAGAGGCGGCAGGTATCCTAGTGGTTAGAGGGTAGAGGCGGCAGGTATCCTAGTGGTTAGAGTGTAGAGGCGGCAGGTAGCCTAGTGGTTAGAGCGTTGGACTAGTAACCGAAAGGTTGCAAGATCGAATCCCCGAGCTGAGAAGATAAAAAAACATCTCGTCGTTCTGCCCCAGTTAACCCCACTGTTCCTCGGCCGTCATTGAAAATAAGAATTTGTTCTTAACTGACTTTCCTAGTTAAATATAAGTAAATGGGAACATTACCTTTTAAAGCCAAGACACATGTTTAAACATATCAAATATTTTTTTATTTTTTTTACACGGCACACAAAAGTACACCGCATTAACACACACACCAATGAACATTTCATAACAGTTTGTGAAGGCGATGAAGGGTAAACGAAGGACTCGATTCGATCAGACCTGTTAGACAACGACACCAACATTACAGTATGTTTTGGTGGCGTTGAGGAGGTAGACCTGTGCCACAATGACTACATTCAGCAACAGAACCATTCACATACACAGGGGCCCGCTTCCCAAACGGCTCCCTATTCCCTACATAGGAAGTAGTGCACTACATAGGGAATAGGGTGTCTACATAGTCTACTACCTGTAAGTAGTGGACTACATAGGGAATAGGGCGGCATTTGAGAGATCCACTCTGGATCTCTCCTTTCACAGTGTAGACAGGATGCAGTATGGAAGAAATGCTTTCGTTTTGTAAAGGGGGAGGGCTGTATATCTATGTTGTGGTAATTCTATGTAAAGGGACAGGGCTGTATATCTATGTTGTGGTAATTCTATGTAAAGGGACAGGGCTGTATATCTATGTTGTGGTAATTCTATGTAAAGGGACAGGGCTGTATATCTATGTTGTGGTATTTCTATGCAAAGGGACAGGGCTGTATATCTATGTTGTGGTGTTTCTATGTAAAGGGACAGGGCTGTATATCTATGTTGTGGTATTTCTATGTAAAGGGGCAGGGCTGTAAATCTATGTTGTCGTATTCCTGTGTAAAGGGACGTTGCTGGATATCTATGTTGTGGTGTTTCTATGTAAAGGGACAGGGCTGTATATCTATGTTGTGGTAATTCTATGTAAAGGGACAGGGCTGTATATCTATGTTGTGGTATTTCTATGCAAAGGGACAGGGCTGTATATCTATGTTGTGGTATTTCTATGTAAAGGGGCAGGGCTGTAAATCTATGTTGTCGTATTCCTGTGTAAAGGGACGTGGCTGGATATCTATGTTGTGGTATATCTATGTTGTGGTATATCTATGTAAAGGGGCAGGGCTGTAAATCTATGTTTTGGTATATCTATGTAAAGGGACAGGGCTGTATATCTATGTTGTGGTATATCTATGTTGTGGTATTTCGATGTAAAGGGACAGGGCTGTATATCTATGTTGTGATATTTCTATGTAAAGGAACAGGGCTGTATATCTATGTTGTGGTATTTCTATGTAAAGGGACAGGGCTGTATATCTATGTTGTGGTATTTCTATGTAAAGGGGCAGGGCTGTATCTATGTTGTGGTATTTCTATGTAAAGGGACAGTGCTGTATATCTATGTTGTGGTATTTCTATGTAAAGGGGCAGGGCTGTAAATCTAATTTGTGGTATTTCTATGTAAAGGGTCAGGGCTGTATATCTATGTTGTGGTATTTCTATGTAAAGGGACGGCACTGTAGGAGAAGTGGAGGGCCGGAGGACCACTTCCTGCATGGTGCTGTTTGACGAGGTCAGACAGGAAGTGCAATACCCGGAGGTCGTCCTCCCCGCTGAAACCCCGCTCACGCAGAAAGTCAATGCGACGCCGAGTCAGCGTGAAGTCATCGTCCTCCCTGGGGACGCTGGGAAGCTTGAGGTCAGAGTGGCCGTGACAGACGGGTGGTGCCTGACCCCCAGGTAAACTCTGAGCTCTACCCGAGGTTAGAGTTGAAAGGTCAGGAGAACAGGAGAAAAGGAAAACCTTAGCGGTCAACTCAGTGAGGCAGCTCTCCACGTGGAGAAGGTAGGTGCTGCCACGACCTGGACGTAACAAACAAACAGTCAACACTCAGATAGACATTCAAATAGTTTAGTTGAAGATGGCAGGTCAAGAAAGAAGACAGGTAATGCTGTGTTCATAACCAAGTGGAAGTGGGAATTTAAGACCAATTCGGACTGGGAGAGACATCCCCTGGAACGCCCCCTCCGACTGGGTCAATAGTAGTGTGAATTTAACACCCCCTGGGTGAAAGTCCTCAATCATCCATGAGCTTCTACATGGTGACCTCATCTACTAAGGAAATGACCCCTCACCACGACTCTACCCCCCCCCCTCACCACGACCCTACCCCCCCCTCGCCACGACTCTACCCCCCCCTCGCCACGACTCTACCCCCCCTCGCCACGACTCTACCCCCCCCCTCGCCACGACTCTACCCCCCCCTCGCCACGACTCTACCCCCCCCTCGCCACGACTCTACCCCCCCCCTCGCCACGACTCTACCCCCCCCCCCTCGCCACGACTCTACCCCCCCTCGCCACGACTCTACCCCCCCCTCGCCACGACTCTACCCCCCCCTCGCCACGACTCTACCCCCCCCTCACCACGACTCTACACCCCCCCTCACCACGACTCTACCCCCCCCACCACGACTCTACCCCCCCCTCACCACGACTCTACACCCCCCCTCACCACAACTCTACCCCCCCTCGCCACGACTCTACCCCCCCCTCGCCACGACTCTACCCCCCCCTCGCCACGACTCTACCCCCCCTCGCCACGACTCTACCCCCCCCTCACCACGACTCTACCCCCCCCTCACCACGACTCTACCCCCCCCTCACCACGACTCTACACCCCCCCTCACCACGACTCTACCCCCCCCACCACGACTCTACCCCCCCCTCACCACGACTCTACCCGCCCCTCACCACGACTCTACCCCCCCCCCACGACTTTACACCCCCCCCTCACCACGACTCTACCCCCCTTCACCACGACTCTACCCCCCCTCACCACGACTCTACCCCCCCTCACCACGACTCTACCCCCCCTCACCACGACTCTACCCCCCCTCACTCCGACTCTACCCCCCCTCACCACGACTCTACCCCCCCTCACCACGACTCTACCCCCCCTCACCACGACTCTACCCCCCCTCACCATGACTCTACCCCCCCTCCCCTCCCGTCACAGAAGCCCCCATTGAGGTGAACTGTTGTAACTATGTACAAGACAAATCTAAAAAATAAATTAAAAAAAGACTAATAATTTCACTAGCCTATCAGAGTGTGGGGGTTGGCGAGCCAGCCAATGAGGTGTCCGCGGTAAGCGGGGCTTCTCAGTGTACGCTGGTCCAGGTCCAGCACGGCCAGGTATCGTCCGTAACGAACCAGAGAGTGAAGCATGCTGGGAGCTGTAGGAGACGTCCTGGGGAGAGAGAAAGAAAGATGGTAGTCATTTATTGACATTCACCTCCAGCTGTACCCCTCTAGTCTCGTACCCCTTCAAAACATTCACCTCCAGCTGTACCCCTCTAGTCTCGTACCCCTTCAAAACATTCACCTCCAGCTGTACCCCTCTAGTCCCCGTACCCATTCACCTCTAGCTGTACCCCTCTAGTCCCGCACCCCTTCACCTCTAGCTGTACCCCTCTAGTCCCGTACCCCTTCACCTCTGGCTGTACCCCTCTAGTCCCGTACCCCTTCAAAACATTCTAGCTGTACCCCTCTAGTCCCGTACCCCTTCACCTCTAGCTGTACCCCTCTAGTCCCGTACCCCTTCAAAACATTCAACCTCCAGCTGTACCCCCTCTAGCACCAGGGTCGGCGCACTCTCAAATATTGTTTTTTGCCATCATTGTAAGCTTGCCACACAAACACACACACACACACACACACACACACACACACACACACACACACACACACACACACACACTATACGATACATTTATTAAAACGTAAGAATAAGTTTTGGTCACAGCCCGGCTCGTGGGAAGAGCTCTTAAAGGACCAGGGCACAAATAATAATAATAATAAATAATTTAGCTCTTTATTTAACCATCTTACATATAAAACCTTATTTGTTCTTAGAAAACGGTGAATAACTCGGCGCAGGTTAATGAGAAGGGTGTGCCTGAAAGGATGAACATAACTCTGCAATGTTGGGTTGTATTGGAGAGAGTCTCAGTCTTAAAATCATTTTCCACACACAGTCTGCGCCTGTATTTAGTTTTTCATGCTAGTGAGGGCCCGAGAATCCACTCTCACATTAGGTACGTGTTTGCAAAGGGCATCCGTGTCTTAATAACAGCGCGATTTGCCAAAAGGCAGGATACTCTGAGCGCAGCCCTATCCAGAAATCTGGCAGTGGCTTCTGATTTAAATTACAATTTCGATGAGGCTCTCCTTGTTCAGATATCGGTAAGTGGACTGGAGGCAGGGGAATGAAAGGGAATGAACCAACTCACTCAGGTGATTCGCTGTATCACGTTTGACGTTAGTCCGTAAGCTTGAGTTCATTTGAAACGCAAAAACAAAAAAATCATACAAAAATGAAAAGACCTGTGTGTTGTCCTTGTAAATACAGACAGAGAAGAGCTCCAACTTCTTAAATCATAGCCTCAATTTTGTCCCTGACACATTGAATATAGTTGTGGAGAGTCCCTGTTAATTCTAGATGCAGATCATTCAGGTGAGGATAAAACATCAGCCAGATTTGGCCAGTCGTGTGAGAAACTCGTCGTAAGTCAAGCGGTCAGACAAGTGAAAATTATGGTCAGTAAAGAAAACTGTTCAGCTCATCTCTCAATTTAAAAAAAATGTGTCAATACTTTGTCCCTTGATAACCCAGCGCTCTTCTGTATGTTATAAAAGCGTTACATGGTCGCTGCCCCATATCGTTACATAATGCAGAAAATACACGAGAGTTCAGGGGCCTTTTGCTTTAATTAACCTCTATGGGCTAGGCGGGACGAATTCGTCCCACCTACGTAACAGCCAGTCTAATCCAGTGGCGCGATTTTTGAATCGTTTGAAATACTATTACTTCAATTTCTCAAACATATGACTATTTTACAGCTATTTAAAGACAAGACTCTCGTTTATCTAACCACACTGTCCGATTTCAAAAAGGCTTTACAACGAAAGCAAAACATTAGATTATGTCAGGAGAGTGCCCAGCCAGAAATAATCAGACACCCATTTTTCAAGCTAGCATACAATGTCACATAAACCCAAAGCCACAGCTAAATGCAGCACTAACCTTTTATGATCTTCATCAGATGACACACCTAGGACATTATGTTATACAATACATGCATGTCTGTTCAATCAAGTTCATATTTATATCAAAAAACAGCTTTTTACATTAGCATGTGACGTTCAGAACTAGCATACCCCCCGCAAACTTCCGGTGAATTTACTAACAATTTTACTAAATTACTCACGATAAACGTTCACAAAAAGCATAACAATTATTTTAAGAATTATAGATACATTACTCCTCTATGCACTCGATATGTCCGATTTTAAAATAGCTTTTCGGATGAAGCACATTTTGCAATATTCTAAGTACATAGCCCAGCCATCAAGGGCTAGCTATTTAGACACCCAGCACGTTTAGCCTTCACCAATATCAGATTTACTATTATAAAAGTTTGATTACCTTTTGTTGTCTTCGTCAGAATGCACTCCCAGGACTTCTACTTCAATAACAAATGTAGGTTTGGTCCCAAATAATCCATCTTTATATCCAAATAGC
This sequence comes from Salmo salar, assembly GCF_965601325.2. Taxonomy (NCBI): domain Eukaryota; kingdom Metazoa; phylum Chordata; class Actinopteri; order Salmoniformes; family Salmonidae; genus Salmo; species Salmo salar. The sequence goes on along the minus strand of NC_138292.1, from coordinate 97,721,327 downwards.
GTCGTTTTGTTTGTGCGTTCTAGACACTATCAGAATGGTAATCCACGGTCGTGCGCATGGCGCAGAACGTGACAAAAAATGTCTAAATATTCCATTACCGTACTTCGAAGCATGTCAACCGCTGTTTAAAATCAATTTTTATGCAATTTATTTCGTAGAAAAGCGATAATATTCCGACCGGGAATCTGCAATAAGCTAAACAGCCTAATGAATATACTCCACGGGGGCTAATCGCGCACGCGCCTCATTCAATGGTCCTCTGATCGGCCACTTGGATAAGGTGATAATCTGTTTCAGCCTGAGGCTGCCTCGTCATCCTTCAGGATTTTCCCGGCTTCTGAGAGCCTATTGGAGCCCTGGGAATTGTCACGTTACAGCTAAGATCCTTACTCTTCAATAAACAGATGCAAGACGCACGACTCCTTGTCAGACAGGCCACTTGTCAGGTTTTTGCCTGCCATAGGAGTTCTGTTATACTCACAGACACCATTCAAACAGTTTTAGAAACTTTAGGGTGTTTTCTATCCAAACCTGAACAATAATATGCATATTCTAGCTTCTGAGTTGGTGTAGGAGGCAGTTAAAAATGGGCACATATTTTTTCCAAAATTCTCAATACTGCCCCCTAGCCCAAACAGGTTAACAAAGTTAACCATTTTCGCATGGTGTCCAAAATGTCTTTCCAAGCTGTCAGTCATTCTCTTGGCAGCAAGAGCCTCTCGGTGGATGCTGCAGTGGACCCAGGTGGCGTCGGGAGCAACTGTTTGTGCTCGCGCAATATCACATTTTTAGCTGTCAGTCAGTCACAATTTACCCATGATACATCAGGGTTTTCGATGCTGTGTTTTTTTTTTTTACCTGTGGATTCCGATGAGTCTCCAGGTGAGCAGGTCCGTCAGCTGAAGAGGCGTGGCCAGGTTGGGTTGCACGGCATCTCCGTAGCGACCGGGTGAAGGCAGGTAGAGCGAGAGGGCGGCGACAGTCCTCCTCACGGAACCCTCCTCTCCGCCAATCACCACCAGCGGCCGGCCGCTCAGCAGGCAGAACACGGCATTCTGGGAGAAAGAATTCTGACGCAGGAACCTTAGGGCTCCGAGACCCGCCTTCCTCCTCTGGCGCTGTCGTCGTCGCGGGTTACTGTTGCCGCGGAGACGTGCGGGGGCCAGAGAGGCAGGTGTAGAGGCGCTGCCGACGTAGCTCATACAGTCTGACCCCTCGTCTACGTCGCCTAGCAACCGCCGCCCCCCTCCCGACCCTTGACCTTTAACTTCTAACCTCAGGGGGATAGAGAAGTTCACCTGGAGGTCAGGCACCGCCGCCGCCCGCCTGCTGTCACGCCCAGCCTGACCTATGACCTCGCCGTTGGCATGGTGACCTTCGTACTGCTGGGAGCAGCCCTCTACTGGCACCTGGTGGACTGGAGACAGACAGAAACTATATCAGTTATTAAAAGAGAGGAAAATCAGCTAAATACACTGGAATCATCTGGGATATGTCATTATTAAAGAGGACGAACAGACAGTCTTACCCAGAGTTCCCTGCGGCTCAGACGTAGGGGCCGGAGTGTCCCGTCTCTCTTGCTTCTCCTCCTCCTCCTCCTCCAATTCCTGGACTTCAATACCCAGGGTGCTGTGCGGCCGAGTGGGAGTGTCCTCTAGCTCCTCCTCTCCCTCCGTCTGGACTACATTACCCATGATTCTCTGGTGCCGAGTGTGCTCCTCCTCCTCCTCCTCGTGAACTATAATACCCAGGGTGCCGTGCTGCTGAATGGGCGTGTCCTCACCTGCCGCCTCCTCCTCCTCCTCTTCCTGGATTACACTACCCATGATTCCATGCTCCTCAGGCTCCTCCTCTGTGATGGCGGTGAAGATGAGGAGGTCGTCGGGGAAGACGGAGTCCGAGGTGCTGATGACCTCAATGCTGTCCTCGCTGTTCGCCCTCCGCGCCAGGGACCGCACGTCACGCCTCGTCCCCGCCTCCACAGGGGTACGACTCCGCACCTCATCACAGCCTTCACCCTGAACCGACAACTCTATAGGAGGAAGAGGAGGAGGAGGAGGAAGAGGATAAACAGAGCCTTCACCCTGAACCACGTTTCCACCCAGGGACACGGTACCCCCCCCTATAGTTTAATAACGATACAGTGCATAATTCGGAAAGTATTCAGACCACTTGACTTTTTCCACATTTTGTTACGTTACAACCTTATTCTAAAATGGATTGAATTATGTTTTTTCACACACACACACACACAGAACCCCATAACGACACCCCATAACGACACCCCATAACGACGCCACAGCACCCCATAACAACACCCCATAATGACACCCCATAACGACACCACCCCATAACGACGCCACAGCACCCCATAACGACACCCCATAACGACACCACAGCACCCCATAACGACACCCCATAACGACGTCACAGCACCCCATAACGACACCCCATAACGACGCCACAGCACCCCATAACGACACCCCATAACGACGCCACAGCACCCCATAACGACACCCCATAACGACGTCACAGCACCCCATAACGACACCACAGCACCCCATAACGATGCCACAGCACCCCATAACGACGCCACAGCACCCCATAACGACACCCCATAACGACACCCCATAACGACGCCCCATAACGACGCCCCATAACGACGCCCCATAACGACGCCCCATAACGACGCCCCATAACGACATGAACGCAGGTTCTGAATTGACCTACCTCTGAGTTCCACGTGGGTTAGTCCCTGTGTTCTATACGAGCGCTCCGTCCCCAGAACCTCAATGCTGTCTCCGCTGCTCACGCTGCCTGGTCTCGTCTCCGTGGTTACTTCTTCTCCCCCCGCAGGATCGCGTGTCGGCCCCGCCCCTCCACTTCCTGTCTCCAGCTTGATTGACACCTCCTCCACGCAAGAGAAGAACGACTCTATGCTCTGTGGTCCCGCACCCGCCCACTCCACAGGATGCGACATCACGCCACTTCCTCCCTCTAGCCCCGCCCCTTCCTCCTCCAGGTCCTCCTCCTCCTCCTCTTCTTCCTGGTCCCAGAGCTGGAACAGGAAGTGTGTGTGTGAAAGCGTCCTGGAGAGCCTGCGTGTGACGCTGCGGTTGTGTAGAACACTCTGGTCTCCGCGAAGACGGCTTTCTGCGTTGCCCAGCTGTTCCAGCGTCAGAGACAGGAAGTAGCAGTCGCTCAGCTCCTCCAACGGCTTCAGACGACGGTCAAACCGCCTCGCTGACCAGCCCCCACCACCTAGCGACGCCCCGGAAACCAGCTGGGGGGTGTACGAGGGGGAGGGGGGATCCGGAGTCAAGGGGAGGGTCTCTGGGATCAGGGACGGGTCGTAGGGAAGAAAGCCAGGGTCTTTTAACTTCCTGTTGGGATAGGATGTGACCTGGTGGAGGAGGGATCTGTGGTCCAGGATGGATCGATCCACGCTGGCAAGCTCGTTGGCTGTCTTCTGCAGTCCCGCCTCCTCCCCGATCTCCGCACTCTCATTGGATATCCTTTGTAGCGCTGCGTGAAGGACGGATCGCGTGTACCTGTCGACGGAGAGAAGGATTTAAAAAAACTCTCACACAAACCAAACTCTGTGTCGGCGCGTGAACGTGTGTGTGTCCTCTTACTCCAGGTCTTGTAGCTTCCTGTGCAGCTCGCGGGCGAAGGCCCGTCGGTTTCCGGTCTTCAGGCACTCGGAGGCGCGGGAGAAGCGGTGCGACAGCTCCTGGAACTGCAGCATGATCTTCCTCTCGTCAGAGGAGACGTAGGCCATGCAGAACGGGCGGACGAAGCCTCGGGCCTCCAGGTCATACAGCGTCAGGTGGTGAACGTAGGCAAACGCACCTTCCTTAGAGTCACCCAGCACCACCCTGGAGTCCTGGAGGAAGAACACAACAAGGAAGGAGAACAACCAGCATCACCCTGGAGGAAGGACTAACCACCTCCCCCAGAGTCACCCAGCACCACCCTGGAGGAAGGACTCACCACCACCTCCCCCAGAGACACCCAGCACCACCCTGGAGGAAGTCTAGTCTATATACTGGCAGAGGACTGAGACTAGTCTATATACTGAGAGGACTGAGACTAGTCTATATACTGAGAGGACTGAGACTAGTCTATAGACTGAGAGGACTGAGACTAGTCTATAGACTGACAGAGGACTGAGACTAGTCTATAGACTGACAGAGGACTGAGACTAGTCTATAGACTGACAGAGGACTGAGACTAGTCTATAGACTGACAGAGGACTGAGACTAGTCTATAGACTGACAGAGGACTGAGACTAGTCTATAGACTGACAGAGGACTGAGACTAGTCTATAGACTGAGAGGACTGAGACTAGTCTATAGACTGAGAGGACTGAGACTAGTCTATAGACTGAGAGGACTGAGACTAGTCTATAGACTGAGAGGACTGAGACTAGTCTATATACTGAGAGGACTGAGACTAGTCTATAGACTGAGAGAGGACTGAGACTAGTCTATAGACTGAGAGAGGACTGAGACTAGTCTATAGACAGAGAGGACTGAGACTAGTCTATAGACTGAGAGAGGACTGAGACTAGTCTATAGACAGAGGACTGAGACTAGTCTATAGACTGAAAACACAACCCCCTGATACACACTGACTGACAGAGGACTGAGACTAGTCTATAGACTGAAAACACAACCCCCTGATACACACTGACTGACAGAGGACTGAGACTAGTCTATAGACTGAGAGGACTGAGACTAGTCTATAGACTGAGAGGACTGAGACTAGTCTATATACTGAGAGGACTGAGACTTGTCTATAGACAGAGGACTGAGACTAGTCTATAGACTGAGAGGACTGAGACTAGTCTATAGACAGAGGACTGAGACTAGTCTATAGACTGACAGAGGACCGAGACTAGTCTATAGACTGACAGGACTGAGACTAGTCTATAGACTGACAGGACTGAGACTAGTCTATAGACTGAGAGAGGACCGAGACTAGTCTATAGACTGACAGGACTGAGACTAGTCTGTAGACTGACAGAGGATTCGAACCGGCGCTGGGTCGCTCGTCTAAAAAACACCAGGCCTACCTACCTCTGAGAAGGCCAGGCGAGGGAGGGTCCTGAGGGAAGGACTAGGTGCCTGGCGGTGTGGCTGAGGGCCGGGGGCGACGGCTTGGTAGTCGACGGACATGACGCGGAGAGAGAAATGGTTCAGGTCGAAGGAACCGATCACTCTGGGGTCATCGGGGATGGTCCGGACAGGTAGGGGACCCACCTGGACAGGAGGACAGAATATATACACTGTTAGTATAACACACACACACACACACACACACACACACACACACCCACACACACACACACACACACACACACACACACACACACACCAGCCCCTCCAGGTCCTACCTGTTCTGAGAACTCAGCCACCAGTATAAAGTCTCTGTTGAAACGGGCAGGTGAGGTCCAGGGGTGAGACGGAGGAAAGAGAGGAAGGGAGAACTCTTCTGGTAGATCCTGGGCTTCTGGGTAACCTCCCAAATCCCCTTCATTGGTGAAGGCCAAGACATCAGGAGAGCCAATCATAATGTCCCTAATCCCAGGTCTCTGTGTTGACCCCAGAGAGACTCCTGTGTTTATGTCTGTTACTGTTCAGTCCTTTCTTCCTGTGTCCCTGTTAATAACTTTCCCCGGTGGGGAAAAAAAAAAAAACACTGGTATTTCCGTCCTTGAGTCCGGTTTTGGTACCGGAGAGTTAAGCGTCACTCACTGACCGGGTAACTGGTATTAAAAATTAAAATAAAAAAAGGTCTTGCTTGTTGTGTTGTTGAAACTTAACACAAGTTCAACTTAAAAAAAAAAAAAAACGGAAACATGTTTAACTTTCACTTCTCATTTCTGTATTTCGGTCGGTCGGTGAACTCGGTGGATAAATAACATTATACTAAACGGAAAGTTCAACGTCAGAGCGAGGTGTGTTAACTTACCGACGTAGTATACAGTCTTAACGTCAACAACAGCTGTCCTGTAACAGAGACAAACAACAAAAACATGTTGTCAACACAAAGTAGCCTGAGAAACGGGTCCTGGAAGTTAACACCGAATCACATGGTCCGTGTCGACCCTGGTTCCTCTTTCCGCCTCCCGTATAGAGATGTATTTTACCGGAGGGGGGACTCGCAGCGTAGTGTGTGTGTGTGTGTATCACGTCTTCAGACGGCGGGGTACAACTCCAGCCATGTTAATTAAGCCATGTGACAACTGCCGGTAGTGGAGCGAGGAGGAACCGTTCACGCCCGGGGGGGGGATGAATCCGTCCCGAGACACCTCGAGGAGACTTGTGAAAGAGCATGAAGAACCGCTTCCGGTGTCCGGTAGAGTTATGGGAATTCAGTCCTCGGCGGAGACAGATCATTTTGGGTATAAAATAACGGGATTGATTTGTGGAGGAAGAAAAAAAAAGCAGCTATTTTACTGTTGCAAGCCTGGATTTGTAGTTCAATCATAACCCGAATGGACTACAATTATAACTTTAAATAAATGCAACATGAAGTGTTATTTTTTTTAATTAATAACAAAAAATGTTGGATTTAACTTGACAGAATTATATCACCTAAACATGTAAATAATAATGAGGATATTAACAAAAGTAGTAAAGCAGAAAACATTTTATTTTATTTTAAAATCACTCTTTAAACTTAAAAAAACAACCTCAGCAATAGTCGTTAAAAAAAAAAACACACGAAAAAAATGTTAAACAGAAACAAAAGAAAGTGAAAACTTTATTCAGTAGAAGGTGGGGCCATATAATGATTTCATTAAACTGGTTAAAGGTTTAAAGAAAAATCTGATTTTATTAAGAGAAATTGGCTGAGGGCTTCTACACCTGCATTGCTTGCTGTTTGGGGGGTTTTAGGCCGGGTTTCTGTAACAGCACTTTGAGACATCAGCTGATGTAAGAAGGGATTTTATAAATACATTTAATTTGATTTGATTTTAGACATAATTATCACTTTGTGTGTGTGCTAGCTATGTTACCTTGTGTACTCTAGTCAGACCCATAGAGAATGATCCAAGGCCTTTTAGTGACCCCCATCCCAAAAAAAAGCAGTTTTAGAATGGGTAGCGTCCATTGAAGGGCTTCCACCATTTTAAAGTAGTCAACTGGGTGGGGATTCCTATGGGTTTTAGCCTCAGAAATCGGGTGCCTGTGTAAAACAAAACGCAGCCCTCATCTGCTTTCCTAGGCACAGTCCCCTCATCTGCTTTCCTAGGCACAGTCCCCTCATCTGCTTTCCTAGGCACAGTCCCCTCATCTGCTTTCCTAGGCACAGTCCCCTCATCTGCTTTCCTAGGCACAGTCCCCTCATCTGCTTTCCTAGGCACAGTCCCCTCATCTGCTTTCCCTAGGCACAGTCCCCTCATCATCATCATCATCATCGTCAGAGCCTCGCCTTTTAACTCATCCACACCCTTATTTACCTCGTACACAATGTATAGATTATCTCTGTTAAGTCAGTCAGCAAACCCCCAGCAGGTGGATGTGATGGAGCTACATGACGGCGTGGTGTACAACATCTCGCGTCCACGTCTCAGTGGAGCCCCCCTGGTATACGGGTGCTACAACTGATCTATAGACGTCAGTGAGGTGTTGTCCGTTATATATATATATAGAATACATCTTTCCTCTGTGACATATACAACAGGTTAAGGTATATACAGGTATCCTAGTGGTTAGAGTGGAGGGGTGGCAGGTAGCCTAGTGGTGAGAGTGTAGAGGAGGCAGGTAGCCTAGTGGTTAGAGTGGAGGGGAGGCAGGTAGCCTAGTGGTTAGAGTGTAGAGGCGGCAGGTAGCCTAGTGGTTAGAGTGTAGAGGCGGCAGGTAGCCTAGTGGTTAGAGTGGAGAGGCGGCAGGTAGCCTAGTGGTTAGAGTGTAGAGGCGGCAGGTAGCCTAGTGGTTAGAGTGTAGAGGCGGCAGGTAGCCTAGTGGTTAGAGTGGAGAGGCGGCAGGTAGCCTAGTGGTTAGAGTGGAGAGGCGGCAGGTAGCCTAGTGGTTAGAGTGGAGAGGCGGCAGGTAGCCTAGTGGTTAGAGTGTAGAGGCGGCAGGTAGCCTAGTGGTTAGAGTGGAGGGGCGGCAGGTAGCCTAGTGGTTAGAGTGTAGAGGCGGCAGGTAGCCTAGTGGTTAGAGTGGAGGGGCGGCACGTATCCTAGTGGTTAGAGTGGAGGGGCGGCAGGTAGCCTAGTGGTTAGAGTGGAGGGGCGGCAGGTAGCCTAGTGGTTAGAGTGGAGGGGCGGCAGGTAGCCTAGTGGTTAGAGTGTAGAGGCGGCAGGTAGCCTAGTGGTTAGAGTGGAGGGGCGGCAGGTAGCCTAGTGTTTAGAGTGTAGAGGCGGCAGGTAGCCGAGTGGTTAGAGTGTAGAGGCGGCAGGTAGCCTAGTGGTTAGAGTGGAGGGGCGGCAGGTCGCCTAGTGGTTAGAGTGTAGAGGCGGCAGGTAGCCGAGTGGTTAGAGTGTATAGGCGGCAGGTAGCCTAGTGGTTAGAGTGTAGAGGCGGCAGGTAGAGCGTTGGGCCAGTAACCCGAAAGGTTGCAAGTTCAAATCCCGCAGACCTGACAAGGGTACAAATCTGTCGTTCTGCCCCCCCTGAACAAGGCCAGTTAACCCACTGTTCCCAGGCCGTCATTGTAAAATAAATATTTGTTAACTGACTTGCCTAGTTAAATAAAGGTAAAATATATTTCTATATCAGCAGAATGTCTGGTTCGGAGACAGCGCAGTACAACATAAAACCCATCTCATCAACCTCTTCATCCGTCATTCCGTTCAACAAATTAACGCCGG